>NC_059105.1:35841268-36477536 GCF_020740685.1 Jaculus jaculus | reverse complement strand
TTAGAGAAAAGGTCTAACTGATTTGAAGGGTCACCATACGATAGACATTGGTTGTTTCCCATCTCTACAAATAACAGGACAAGAGAGAGAGAAAAAAAAAAAACAAAAAAAACAGCTCGTGTTGCACTGGCGAAGTTCTGGCCTGTGAGAACTATTAACAAGGAGGTTCTCAAGGCTCATGCTGGCAACGGGAAAAGCACTGATATAAAGCTATAGTGGCTCCGCTCATTCATATTTACCTACAGAGAGTGAAAGTATGATTCAGCCACCAGCTTCTGTATTAGTTTGGAAACAACCCTGTTACTGTTTGTTTGAAACAATTTAGTTGTTTACTAGTTTAAATTTAGAAATTAACAAAAAGTTAACTTGAAGTCCCATTCAGAACTTCCCCAGGTAAAGCCTTGGCCCGTTAAATTGGTTCTGGCTAATCACCAGGTATAATCACCGTGTTCTTTGAAGCTGTGTTGATTCACTCCATCTCAGGAGTAGCTCCGTTACCCTGGGGTGTGTCTCTTAGGAAGAGTCTGATACAGCCCATCTCAAGCTTCTGTATTCTTGCACAGTTAGGCTGTGGTGAGCTGGGCCCACAGGCTCTCTGGCTTTCAGTCCTGCTCTTTGGCTGTGGGAAAGGAAGGTGGGGCTGCGTAGAGATTATGAGGAGCTTCAGCTCAGGATGTGGTGATGTCCAAGTCAGAGGGAGAGGGGTGCATGTGCTTCCGTCAATGCGTGGTCCATCAAAGCTTCTTGCTCTGCTTCAAGTTTAGGCACTGCGGACCAACCTTGGTTTGCATTCCTCTGCTCCTGAGTGCACACAGTATGGGTTTTAAAAAGACTCAATAAACTTTATCTGTCATATTCCTTTGTTCCTTCTTCCCATCTTCCATCCTTTCTGTTACCATTTCCATTGTTAATTTTTAATTACATCAGGAGCACAGAACAGCATGTCTTAGGATCTTTCCATGTTAATAATATATGCAGCTCCACTTCTCTTTTTATAACTGTGGCTTTAAACTTTTTTATTATTACTTATTTATTTATTTGAGATAGAGGCAGATGTGTGGGGGTGGAAATGGGTGTGCCAGGATATTCAGCCACTGCAAACGAGCTCCAGACACGTGCACCACCTTGTGCATCTGGGTTACGTGGGTCCTGGGGAATCGAACCTGGGTCTGTTGGCTTTGCAGGCAAGAGCCTTAACTGCTAAGCAATCTCCCCAGTCCAGTAACTATGGCTTCTAAGAAATTTCTCAGTATGGATATGCTGTCATTTTGGAGGATATTATTTAGAATAATTCAACATTAGTGAGAATAGTGGATGTCAGAATAATGACTTTTTCTGGAGGGGTGTCTATTGGAGGGAACATGTAGGAATCTTTTGAGGAGCTGATGTAATGGGTTACTAGGGGGTTCAGGAAAGTCCTTGTACCTAAACCTAGGTTTATGTCTAATTTTAAACAGAGAACTGAGTAAAATAAGGATGATAAGGATACTTATTAAATTATTATATTTATTGAGAGAAGTACAGAACCAGGAAAGATACCCATGTGGCCTGAAAGCCCATGTGGACAAACCATGGAAAGGACAGAAAAGAGTTCAAAGAGCTCTTGCCATGTGGAGAAAGAGCCCATGTGGGAAGTAAGGGCTAGGGGGCTCTCCCCTTGGCTTGGCTTGGCCTGGCTGGGCCTGGGCATTGGGAAGAGCCAAGGGGAAACTCACTAGCAGCTTGATGTTCCCAAGTGGTCAGGTACCTCAGAGAGCATGCCCAACCCTTGCAAATGTATTTATAACCTTATGGTGGTGGTTCCTACCTTTTGACTCAGGTATGCTAAGGGACAGCTGATTGGCTTTGGGCTAGGGGCTATCTCAGGAAGAGGCCAGCCAAGTTCTGGGCTTGACCAACCACAATGTTAGGATTAGATTTACATCCTAGGAAAGACCTGGGGGCGGGGGGAGGGAGGTGACAGGTTTGTGGAAAAACAGATCTAGGTAAGAGATAAGAATCCGGATCTTTTAACCTTTAGCCAGTGTAGACTGCAAGGATAGGTCAGAAGACATTCCTGTTTTTTACTTTCAGGGCCCAATCACCCTAACTTCCTAAAAGAGCTACCTGAAAATCTTCCCCCCACACCCACCATGGAGAGTTTTCTGTATCTGACTCTAAGAAGTGTTCTATAACTGACTCGGAGAAGTAGTATATACATGTATAAATTCCTGTTTGTAAAATTTACATACTTTATTACATGTAAGTTATGTATCCCAAAACTATTTATTACATGTAAGTTATGTATCCCAAAACTATTTAGAAAGTGAGTTAACAATCTTGACGCTGTAAAAATATTGTATTTAATTACATTTCTAAAGAAATAGGGCAATGATGCACAAAAACAGTGGGAGGATGAAGGGAGATAACTTTTATTAGCCACCTCCTGTCTGTTAAGCATATGATATAATATCTCACTTAACTGTCAAGTAAGCTATTCCCTTTTCCTAGATGAGGAGACAGACTCTGAAAGGATAAGTAAATTCTTCAGTTTCACCCATACTTGATCAACTCTAGGGTCAGGACCTGCGCTGACACTAATACTCTGAGTGTGGTTCTTAAGAGGCTGATACAGCAGAAGGGAGAAAAGCTGCAAGCTCAGAGAGGTGCCTAAGCTGGAGCTCTGGCCAAGTGGTATGCCCACTGGTTTCCTAGCACAGTGCTTTTGTGCAATAACCTGCTTCCTTTCCATTTAATTTTCTAAGTGTCCAACAAAGTTATTCTTTTTTATTTTTAGTGTGCTGGAATATCACTCAATGGAGGAGAAACTTCTAGAAAATTTCTGCCAAAGGTTGAAACATTTAACATTCATGAACAGTTGAGCTTAAAACTCCTTTATAGAGTCTGAGAACATCTTCTTTCACTGTGGCCCTGAGGTAACTAGAAAATTACATGACTTATAGAAAATGATTTGGTTTTTAACCTCAGAAATATGTATGAGATCTGTCTTTGTTTTGAAACTCAAATTGGCAAAGAGAAGGTTCCAAGACAATTTAGGAATTGCACACGTCTATGTATCATTCTAGTAGTTTGGTTACAGAGATTGGATTATCCAATTTTAGCTATTTCTCCTCAATTTATTAAAAAAAAAATTTAGGTTCTTTTTTGTATGCTTTTCATTTGAAAAACACATTTCATTTGTCTTTCTGTTGCTATTTTTTCTATTTCTCATGACTAAGTCATATACATGTTTTCATTACATCTCCACACTACATATGAGCTTGTTTATATTAAGTCTTAAGCATATTTTAGAAATTGATAATTATTATTTTCGTTAATGAAAGGAGTAGAGCAAGAGCATATACTTTTGGCATAATCAGTCACTCCCATCTTTGGACTAAATTCTACTCTGAAATGTTATTTATTCAGAGCCATACAACTTTTAACCATATTTATTTATTTATTTATGAGAGAGAGAGAGAGAGAGAGAGAGAGAGAGAGAGAGAGAGAGAGAGAGAGGGAGAGAACATGCTCACTAGGACCTCTAGACACTGCAAATTAACTCTAGACACATGTGCCACCTTGTGCATCTGGTTTACATGGGAATCAAACCTGTGCCCTTAGGCTTCACAGGCAAGTGTCTTAACCACTAAGCCATTTTTCTAGCCTAGAGCCATACAACTTTTAAATCCTCAAAAACACATGTCCTAGGAATGTAAATAGGTTCATAGAGTGTCATGCATGGGCGAGGTCACATTTTTAAATAAGGACACAAAAGCCCAAGGTATTTGTATAGTTTCACTGGCCATTGATCTGCTTTCAATTACCTGAAGTAAATCATGTTATTTCTTTCAGATATTGATTGAGTCTGTGAAGGGTTAATAGCCTTCCCTGAAAACTAAAGGGAACTAAAGAGTTAATAACTATCCCTACAGCTTGCAGGCAATAAAGAAGCAACAGAAGCATTTGGCAGCATTAAGTTTGATCTCTTCCCTGATTGATGTACTCCTCTTAGCCTAGATGGCCTTGAAGGACCAGGGACCATCTAGGTATTCTCCCTTAGACAACCCTGGCTGAAGAAGCCTATTCTGAATAAGGACACAAATAGCTACAAGTTCCTTATGTACTGCAGCTGGTACAGTCTGTTTTTCTTAGGATCCTCCTTATAAATTTGAATTCCAGCCTGACTCAGTGCTTCAGCCTTCATCCCGTGGGAAGGCTGCTGCCCCTTGCTGTTTCTCTCAATAAACACTCTGTAGAGATCAAGCCCGGTGTTCTTTGCTTTTTCTCTTATACTTTCCTTACATTCTGCTGTCATGTCTCTGATCAGAGCCCTCTGGGGCCTTCAGGCCACGCCCTCCTTTTCTCTTTCTCTCTCCTCTCTGTCTCCCTGCCAATGTTTCACACCCTCAGGGGCACAAAACCTCACTGTGCTCACTACTCTGAACTAAACACCCACCTATGACCTGAAACTTATGGTCATTAAATGTTCTAATGCTCATATATTTTAAGATAAGGTTAAATTATTAAAACCAGGTTTACAATATATTTAAAATAGTTAACCTTCATGTTTTTGTCAATGTGCTTATTCATGCTTACTACAATAAAAGATATATTTGCATACTAAATTCTAATCCTGCTTCTACCAAAAGACATGTGATTTTGGATCAGAAAAGACTATAAGGTAAAAGATTGTTGTAAGGTATGTTATTAAAAGGACACGAACCGGGTGTGGTGGCGCACGCCTTTAATCCCAGCACTCGGGAGGCAGAGGTAGGAGGATTGCCTTGAGTTCAAGGCTACCCTCAGACTCCATAGTGAATTCCAGCTCAGCCTGAGACCCTACCTCGAAAAAACAAAAGAAAAAAAAAAAAAAGGACACGAAAAATGTTTGGATTGCCAGTGGTAAAATGGGTTAACTTAAAAGTTTTCATTCTTCGACTTCCGGTCAAGATGGCGACTGCCTGGCTGAACTACAGACAACAAGGAAAAAAAAGATAGATGCAGATCCTAAGAAGAGAGCTGCCCCAACATACCTCAAAAGGGGCCCAACTGAAACTAAGGACAACTGGCGAAATAAGCAAGGGTGATGTTTTCCTGTGAACCGGATACCAGCACAAAGGGGAAGGAGATCAACACAGAGAAAAATCAACTCCTACCAAATCAGAGAGCCAGAGCCTCAGAGGCCCCCAACACCTCAGCACTGAAGCAGACCAAAAATGCACCCAACATGGCTCAGGGAAATTTTGCGGAAGAGGGGGCAGAAAGAATGTCAGAGTCACATGTTGGGTCATGATTTGCAGAAACATTTATCATACCAATAACTGGGGGCTAACTCCACAATGCACGACCCATTTTCATTAACAAGGAGGGTCTAATGGGAGGGGGTAGATCACAGATGAGCCTAAATAATGGTACCAAACTGCCTGTATTTACTGAAAAGAAAACTAATAAATTAAATTAAAAAAAAAAGTTTTCATTCTTAATAGTTTTTCTCACCTTAATTGTTCATATAACTCAGACTATTCTTTGTAATAAGTTGATATATTTATTTACATTGTTATGTTTCAAATCTACATTAAATTGAGCTATACCTATATTTCCTACTGTTAAACTCTGACTACTGAAAAAAAACTAAGTGTTTAACAAAATCAAGATTCATTTTTAATGAGTTTTTGTTTGTCTATTTAAATTTTATTTAAATGTAACATAAAAATAAAAAATATGAAATTAATATGACCGACCTTCTAAATATTAAAAAAGAGAAGGGAGCCGAGGGGGACTGCTGACTCAGGGAAATGGGAAGACAGAAAATCAGAATTGAGACAGTCTATTTATAATTAACCATAGGGACAAAAAACCCCCACAAAAACAGAAGTTTAAAAAAAAGGTCATTTTAAAAGTCTTATGGTAAGAAATGTTTTGTTGGTAGTTATGAGGTGAACAAAGGAAGATAAACTGGAGAGGAAACTTTAAATGTTGGTAAATATTTGATGAAAAAGATTGTTACAGAGTGGTTATATAGATTGTAAGGTAAAAGTATGTAGATGAAGGTATGAGTAAGCTTAAACAGAAGGTCAAAAATAAAGTTGATTAAATCTTAAAGTACTTGATCAGATTACAGACTCCTTGAGATATATAAGATAACTATTAAACTAGGCCTTATATCAGATTAACAAAGGATGGTCCTGGCTGGTAGCAGGATGCTATGGCATTCAGGTGGTAAACTTAACCCTAACTATTGAGGTTAATCTGGTCATGATAATGGTTGTGAAAGACTGACTTTGGAGTTCTCAACCAAGTTTACTATGATCCTCTATTTGTCAACCTTTTACTATTTAATAAGATTATTGTATCTTAAAAAAGAAATAAAAACTATAACCTTAAGATGGTTCCTATCTTGTTCATGCTGTTTTACTGGGTGATTATCACTGAGATTATTGTCTAAGTCTTATAAAAGGTGATTTAGTCATTGTAACTTTGTTCTTAGGGAAACTGAGGAAACTCCTCCTGTCCTAGAAAAGCCTGCAATATACAAACAATGTTAATATTGTTTGTCTAGGCTTATATATTCTACCATTCATAAATATTGCCTTATGTTAAACTTGTTAAAAAAATGGTTCAATGATTAAAGGTAGTTGATGAAGAAATCACTTTCCGTCTATCATAATGTCTCTAATGTATGTTAAAATCAGACTAATTTAGCTCAACAATGACAAGGTTTGGCTTTATTCTTAAGCTATGTATAATCAGTCTCAGTCAAGGTTTTACTTAAGTAATTGTCTCATTTCTTGTATCTTAAATTCATTGCTTATAGATATAGTGATACTTAAGACATGTTCTCTACTCTAGAAAAATGATCTTAAATGCTGCTGTTCTGCTTCCCATTTGTGGGGTAATTTGGCGCCCACACAGGTATCTAAACTAATCAAAGATGTTACCAAATGCAAATGCCAAAACTTTATGCTGCCTTACTTGACATGTTCTGCCTGTACTTATTAGATATTTAAAGAACAAGATGTGCCTACCTTCTGAAAAGCTGTTTCTCTGTATTTCTGTTGCCTTAATTGTTTACATAGTTCAAACAATTGTCTATAATAAAGTGATGAATTTATTTATAATTTCATACCTCATACTATGATGAAAAGGCCTCTGTCCCAAAGTTATGTCTTATACTGTAATAAACTTTTCATGCTAATTATGTCCCATTCTACACAGTCTTTTGTACTGACACTGTAGTTTTTGTCCTGTTTCAAGGCCATAGTTTGTATTACAGCTTCTGATCAGTACTAAAATTATCTTGTGTTCTTCTTAACTCCAGAACACAGCTATAGATATTTCTCTACTAATTAGCTTCTGGCCAGTACTAAAATTATCTTGTGTTTCTTCTTAACTCCATAACACAGCTAAAAGATTAACCTTTTTTTTTTCAGGCTTTGAAAGAGATTCCCCTGAATTCACGCTGATGTAAAAATAAACTGATTCTCCACTCTGTCTCTGGTGATGGTTCTGTAAACATTAGTTTCCCATATCAATATAAAAGTTAGCAAGATCAAGATATTTTAACTAGTTTTGTTTATTTATTTAAACTCTATCTAAATATGACATAAAAATCAAAACTAAATGCCGGGCATGGTGGCACATGCCTTTAATCCCAGCACTCGGGAGGCAGAGATAGGAGGATGACCATGAGTTCAAGGCCACCCTGAGACTACATAATGAATTCCAGGTCAGCTTGAGCTAGAGTGAGAGCTTACCTTAAAAAAAAAAAATCAAAACTAAGTCTTTATTCTGTTACATAGGACACCTGTTTACAACTGGTTTCTTAAATGTTATACTCTTACATATTTTCCTATTGGGTAAGACTTTTATTTATTTGCTATAAACTTATTCTAATAAATAAAATTGGGTCTAATTATATAAAATATATATATTCCATTGTATTATATAACCGGTATAATTCTATAAAACACAATTTCATTATGTTTATAAAATAAACAACTGATGATAACAAATTATCAAGATGAATCAAAGGTTTAGCCTTTCAGCCTATTATGCTTTCATTAGTTCTCCTAAAGATAAGCCTTTTTTTTTGTGTTTTTTTTTTCCGTGTTCTTAATTTTTTTTTTTAATTTTTATTAACATTTTCCATGATTATAAGATATATCCCATGGTAATTCCCTCTTTTTTTTGTTTTTGAAGGTAGGGTCTCACTCTGGCCCAGGCTGACCTGGAATTCACTATGTAGTCTCAGGCTGGTCTCAAACTCAAAGTGATCCTCCTACCTCTGTCTCCAGAGTGCTGGGATTAAAGGTGTGCACTACCACACCCTGCTAAGATAAGACTTTTTGATCTTTGGACCAGGTAAGTAAAGACCATGAACCTTCTATATTAAAGACTTAACAAAAAAGAAACCTTTAAAGCGAAATTTCAGAATTAGTTAATTTCTTAATCTCTATCATATCTAAATTTTAAATAATTTAAGATATTTCAAATATTGCCTCAATACTAATCTCATATACTTCCTACATTACCTAAACCAAATCTTTATATTTCCACAAATTCCAAGTAACCTCCCATCCAAGTTAACAACTCCTTCTTCCTTACCCAACTCCTATATTATTTTTTTACCTTAAATATAATGTTCATGTCACCTGTAAATGTCATGTCACATGCAAGAAAATTCATACATGAATAATAACCAGATCATAATGGCTAATAGATTTGACATGATCTAGGTGTTTCTTTCTTAGTGGATCCGATAACTATCATTCTCCTGAAGAACTGCTTCCTTGCCTGTTCATAAGATCAACGTGGGATAATAGCCTGCTATATACACAAACTGCAAAATGAAGTTTGGCAAATGAAAAACTAAAAGCTGAAAGTCCCAAAAGCCACAATTGTGTGACTAAGACTTCAATGATGGACTACGATGATTGCGGAGAGGTAAATGTTACCAACCCAGAGCCAATAATATTTTGGGCTGTATTAGCCTTTTTAATGGCCAATAATATTACTTCTGTACATGTAACCTGATATCTCTTTGTGACCCAATAAAATATTTATTGCTATAAAGTTAAGAAATCTCACAGCTCTACTCTCTTCAAGTTAAACCTATCCTGTCTCTGACATGTACTTTATTCCCCTGGTTATGATAATGGTCACCCTCTCTTTTGGTCCTTGCATACTCAGATGCCTCACTGAATTCCTCCTGGATAGAATACATGCCTTCACTTCACAGTGAGTCACTAAATTCTTTATCAGTCCCTGAACATGCAACTTCAACAGGACTGTGCATGATAACCCAGGAGACCTACTGCCCCCCCCCCAGCAGGAAGCAGTATAAGAGTTTGCCACCCCTGTTCTGGCCCATGCAGTCCTCCCCAAAATGTCCCACTCACTCCCAGTTTTCCCCAATTTCTTTTATCTTTCCAGAGTCTGAACTGAATGGTTAATAACCTTCCCTGAAAACTAAAGGGAACTAAAGAGTTAATGACTACACCTACTAAGCGAGGTCAGGGGAGGAAATTGTATACAAGAAGGATGGGTGGGGGAGAGGGTCAATCAAAATTCAAGATAATCTGAATAAGACAAATGAAAATCTACTTTCTTGAATAATGGTACATCCAGAAGCCATAGATTGTTACTAGAGAATTTTCAGTGCCAGGGATGGGATACCTTCCAGTGTTGGCCAGGGAAGTCCCTGTTGCCTCAAAAACATTACAAGCTATTGCCAAGGCCTTTGGTTTTCCATGAGAAAGAGATGGTAAGACCCTATTGCTGAAGACTCCACATGCCTGAGCAGCAAAGTCACTGAGAAGTCAAGCTGGTGCTGAGCAGAAACCCTTCTCCCTGTAGTCCAGCTAACTGAAAGCTGGAAAAATCTGCACTGTATGCAGCATTATAGGAGATAGAAGTTGTCAGCATTGAAGACAATGGACACTGGAAGGCTCAAGTTTGGCGAGACAAAAGCCTATGGCAGGGGAGGTCATGAGCCTTATGGGTATAAAGCCTGCTCTTGTCTGGATAAATGCACATATTACTCTCACCAAATTGCTCTGAAAGCACTACACTTAATGTTCATAATCATATATTAATACTTCTCTCACTTCTGGTTAGAGAAGCTTCTCTTTTCAGATGGTGATGACCACTGGGATGACCCAAAAGGCAACATTGTGCTGAGAAGAAGGGACAAAGAAGTGTCCAGCACTGAAACATCTCTATCACACCCTCCAAGGCTCAGGGTCCATTGCAGAAGTGGTGGCAGAAAGAATGTAAGAGCCAGAAGAAAGGTACAACTCCTTACATACATCTGTCCAGACAGAAATTGGCCTCGATATTCAAGACCTCTCAATGCCTAGCAATACCTACACAAGACCCTCCTAATAGGAAAAGAAGATGATAACATCAAATTAAAAGAGAGACTAATGAAAAAAAAGAGAGAGAGACTAATGGAGAGAGAGAGGAAATATGACAGAGTTATGAAGGGGAAAGTGGGGGAGGGGAAAGAAATACCATGATTTTTTGTCTGTAAGTATAGAAGTTGTCAATAATATATAATAACTAATCCTAAGGCTCATAGGCAATAAAGAAGCAATAGAGGTATTCAGCCTCCTTAAGTTTAACACCTTCCCTGACTGATGTACTCCCCTTAGCCTAGATGGCCTTAAAGGACCAGGGACCATCTGGGTATCTTCCCTTAGACAATCCTGGCTGAAGAAGCCTATTTTGAACAAGGACACAAACAGCTACAAGTTCCTTATCTACTGCACCTGGTACAGTTTGTTTTTCTCAGGATCCTCCTTATAATTTTGAAACTTAGCCTGGATCAGGGCTTCAGCCTTCATCCCATGGGAAGGCTGCTGCCCCTAGCTGCTTCTCAATAAATGCTCTGTAGAGATCAAGCCTGGTGTTCTTTACTTTTTTCTTACACTTTCCTTACAGTCTGTAAATACCCATTTCCTTAGTTAATTCTGGAGGTGAGTGTTATATAATACATGCAAAATTAGGTATGCTTTTGGGACACTCTTATCATCTAGTTTGTAAACATCACGACTGGCAAAGAAAAAAGCAGAGAGCAACAATGTAGCATATTTCTTCCAGCTCCTTGGGTGCATGGGCATGAAGCCAGGTTACAAGTCTGCAGAGTCACCTTGGCAAGGCCTCAGAGCTGGTGCTGTTTTATTCCTTGTTGCCTCTAGAAAGGATGATAATGGATTGATACGAAAATCCAAGAAGCACAGAAAGGCTCTAAAACAAAAATCATCCTAATTTCACACTATTTTGGTGAGTATCCTTTTGAATCTTTCTATGCACTTATGCACTGTGCACATGTTACATATGTGTGTTAAACTTATATATATATGTGTGCATACAACTTTAATATAAAAGATATATGCTTTGTACCATTGGCATTTTACTCATCTATCTACCATGGTGACTTTCTTTTAATGAGTATTAAGTTCTTTTATTTCTGTCTCTTTTTTTTGTTCATTTTTATTCATTTATTTGAGAGTGACAGAGAGAGAAAGAGGTAGATAGAGAAAGAGAGAGAATGGGCATGCCAGGGCCTCCAGCCACTGCAAACGAACTCCAGACCGTGCGCCCTCTTGTGCATCTGGCTAACACACACACACACACACACACACATATTCTTTTGTTTATTTTTATTTATTTATTTCAGAGTGTCAGACAGAGAGAGAGAGAGAGAGAGAGAGAGAGAGAGAGAGAGAGAAAATGGGAGCTCTAGGGTCTCCAACCGCTGCAAATGAACTCCAGATGCATGAGCCATCTTGTGCATCTGGCTTACGTGGGTCCTGGGGAATCAAGCCTCGAACCAGTATCCTTAGGCTTTACAGGCAAGTGCTTAACTGCTAAGCCATCTCTCCAGCCCAAATATTTTTTATATTTATTTATTTATTAGAGACAGAGTGAGAGTCACAGAGAGAATGAGCACACCAGGGCCTCCATCCACTGCAAATAACTCCAGACACATGTGCCACCTTGTGCATCTGGCTTATGCAGGACCTAGAGAATCAAACCCGGGTTCTTAGGCTGTGCAGGCAAGTGCCTTAACCACTAAGCCATCTCTTTAGCCCTTATTTTTATTTTTATTTTTATTTTTTATGTGTGTGAGAGAGAGTGAATTGGTATGCCAGGGCCTCCAGCCACTGCAATTGAACTCCAGATGCCTGTGCTAACCTGTGCGCATGTGCGACCTTGCATGCTCGCATCACCATTTGCATCTGGCTCACATGGGACCTGGAGAGCCCAACATGGGTCTTTAAGCTTTGCAGGCAAGTACCTTAACTGCTCACCTATCCTTTCCATCCTTAAGTTCTTTTTAAAAACTGCATAGCAGCCCATTGTATAGATGTACCAGAATTTAATTAATCCTCAACTGATAGACATTAGATTGTTTCCAATTAATTATTATAATGACTTTATTAACATTCTGGTATGTTTCTCTTCATCTCAAGAGCTTATCAATATAATAGATAAATTGTGGAAGTCCATGTCACTAGTTTTCTATCTAAACAATATCAAAAACAGAGAAATGTATCAATTGTCATTGCTACTGATATTTGAGAGTATAGAAGCAAATTTTTCTCAAATATTCAAAAAGTATATATATATATATACATATACATATATATTACCTTAATTTTTGCAAACATACAAAAGTTCTCAATGAACAGAATAAAAGAGAGGTGGTAGTAATGGTTAGAAATCAAAAAAAAAAAAAAGCCTTTCCAACTGTTTGCCAAGTGGTTGAAAAGCAACCTTGGATTCTCATACACATAATACTTTGGTTAGACTTGGATTGCAGCACTTATTTGATTGTGACTTACGGTCTTTGGTATCTTTTCAATTAAGTCCTTAGTTCCCTGAAAGCACAGTCGCCCTGCAAGGATCTCATGGGCCTTTGTGGGTGAATAAAAAGCTAGCTGCAGAATTTTCCATTTACTTCCACCCCATTTAGCACCCTCTACCTCTCACTTTTTCCTTAGCATATTTAATATAAGCATAATATTTGCCCAGGGCAAACAAAACTGGGGTTTGGGAGGGAGCATTGTGTAATGGATATTAAATCAACCTGATTTAACTCTTGGCTCTCTGGTTTATTAAGTCTATGACCCTGGCAAAATTGCTTAATTCTTCTAAATCCTAATTTCCTCTACTGTAATGAGAAGATTTTAGGATATACTTTAGAAAGTGTTGTTCAGATTACAGGCTATCATGTTTTAAAGCCATTAGCAAAGTGCCTACTGTAATACTTGATAAATAGTAGCTATAACTTGTTATGTTCTCAAAGGTACAGCTGTCCATGTTTATACCTCTATATGTTGTTGGCTATTTCTTGCCTCTGCTCTACTGGGCATAATAATGTCTAGATTAAAGGCAACAAGAAGCTAGAAAGTAATAGAGGTTAGGGACCAAGACTCTCAACAAAATCAATTTGGAACATAGGTGGATTAAAAAATGAAAGAGGTAGTTTATGCATTGAAATACGAACCATAAGAGGATTTTGTTCCAAAACAAAAAGGTAACTTTTGGCAATCTATAGAATAAATCATCTGATTATTCAATGCAAAGGAATAAAAGATAAAAATGTAAAGGTTTTATTGTAACCTTTGTTCTTTCGCAACTAATGACCAACCTTCTGTTATGACAACCCACTTAAGCCCTCTATGCCAGGTTTGCTTTTCTACACTCCAGCTTAGATGCCTGAGCTTATTTTCCACCGAACAGTGAGTCTTAAAAATCTGGGAATAAAAGGAAAAAAAAAAATCTGTGAATAGTCTTGGAGAGGGGAGCAAGAGGCTGGTACCTCCCATGGGGAGGTTGTAGGCTGAAGGGTTTCTAAAGGAAGAGAGGAAGGCTTTTAGTGCAGGAGAAGGCAAAGAAGCTCTGGTGCAGCAGAAGATACCCTTTCCGGTTTGGTCCTCTTGGCCAGAAAGGACTTGTCCCTCTAAGGAGACTCACATACTGCAGTCACGACTGCCAGCAAGGCCAAGTCTACTTTGCAAGTTTTGTCCTAGATCTGAGTTTGTCTGCAATGAAAAAAAAAAAAAAAAAAAAGATTTGCACATAAGAGACTTCTGACCACGAAACATGTCTAGTTGTAAAATAGAATTATAATTATATGAACTGGATAAAAAATTTTAAAAATGGGAATAGCTGGGTGTGGCGGTGCACACTAATCCCAGCATTCGGGAGGCAGGGGTAGGAGGATTGCTGTGAGTTCGAGGCCAGTCTGAGACTCCATAGTGAATTCCAGGTCAGCCTGGAATAGCAGGAGACCCTGCCTGGAAAAACAGAACAAAAAAGAGTATGTGTGTGGGGCGGGGGGGGGGGGGAGGAGGAGTATGGACCTGCTCTCTGCAATGGTTCAGGGAAATGTAGGGTCACCTGTAGGTCTTATTTCCAACATTTGCAACCCTCCACCCTAGTTTTGGAACATCAAACCTCTTACATACAGCAAGTGTTCTTCTGAAAACACAAGGAGCAAAAGATAGCAACATCTGCACATAAGTGATTTCAAATTTGGGTCAAAGACAGTTTCCTTTGAAAGGCAGAACTTTTAAAAAAGATGAGCAAAATATATACTTTATGGGACCAAGTAAATACATTTATCCATGAGAGCACAATACAGTCTCTTCCCCTTTTCCCTCTAAGGAAGCCAGGTCCCATTTATTTATTTATTTTTGTTCAAGACTCAGCAGAAACACAATGCTCCACTTTATGGAGGCTTATTACAACACAATGACAGCACTATAATTTCCGGCAGGACCAAGAGCTTCGCTTGGCTCCAGGCCAGCTCAGCTCAGTGTTGCTTAGCACTTCTGGAACTTTTGACACAGGAAAATGATTTCTTCATGTTTATGCAGTCTGTGTTCTTTTTAGAGGCATTAAAATAATGGTTGAGCAGCGTGACATTAGATATTGTTGGATTTGCATGTGATTGGATTTCTTATGTCTGGTGGGAATATTCATATAGCCTGTACTCTACTATATGTGAAGGTACCACCGACTTCTGAGGCCAAAGCAGTCATAAAAATCAGCTTGGTAAGAGAAAGCCCTTTGGTTCTTTTGCCAGAGGAAACCTATAATTGTCAAACTCCTCCTTGACATGACCACTCACATGGACCTAAATCATGTTTCCTCACCTGTTTTTTTTTTTTTTAAATTCTGGTTATATGAAATTTGGCTGTTCTTGATGTTTTGAAGAAATTATAGTCCTCTAGTAAACATCACAAGGAAGTGTCTAAGATATAAAGCTGGAAACATCTTATATTATTCCCTAGTGAATATATATATATATTTTCAGAAGCTTTCTGGCTCCACCGTCCCTTCCCCATGCCTATTTCTGTTTACCACTGTGGACTTTGGCCCCAGGACACTGTAAAAGTTTTGTAATCATTCCTGATGGCAACGACCTGAGCACTTACCTGGAACGCCCTCCTCCTCTACAGATAGGCGTGGCGGCTGGAGTGTACTGGAGTCCTGCAGCTGCGGAGGGGCTGGGCCAGGAGAGCGGGGAGAAATCGCTCACCAAGTACAGCTGGCCAGGAGGCCTTCCGTCCCAGAGTAAAGCTGAGTCTAGCAAGTGAATCATCTCATTCTGCCTTAGTAATCTGACCTGACAAGCATGCTGCCAGTGCTTCTACATGCTGCATCTCTTTTTCTTGGAAATCCTGTGTCCTAAGGAGAGACCAAGTAATTTATTCATGTGTGTACAGACTGTGCAGACATGTAGCAAGTGCTCTCTGCTGGCCAGGTATTGGGTTTACACTTAAGCCTCAGTTGTCTTCATTCTCACGATCGTCATCAGAAAGATAAGTTTAAAACTCCATTTAGCAGTTGAGGAAATCCAGTGTCTGGGGGAGGTTATGATACTTGCCAGAGACCACATACTAGCAAAGGTCACTTAACTAGCCGGGGCTTCGTCCTGATGTCCTTCCAAGCTTGTGCTGTTAACCACTGTGCTATACTGCCTCCCTGTGTTAGAGCATCTCTTATCTTTATCCCTAGCACTATGGAAAATAGCAGAAGACAAACCCCCAAAGGCTAGATGCCTAGAGATAATATATGCTATATAATATTATATTTGCTTGTCATTATAGTGATAGCGTTTTGTTATATTAATTGCTCTTACTAAGTGAAAAAAACTAGTAACCCTAACTCAGATCAAACAAATCCAGGCTGTTGGATCTCTAAAATGTGATTATAATGATCTCTGTTGGTGTCTCTGTCTGCTCCTGGTTTTCTGAAGAGATCTTTTGTTTTGTATGAACAGTTGTCACTGAGAAATACCAGCTGCAGAGAACAATTCATGACATTACCTCTTCCTGCTCTCTTTCTTTCCCTCCCCACAACATCCGGTCCTGGCAAGTGCTGTTATTTTGAATGGATATGATTGAAAGGGATGGAAAACTCACATTTATTTCTGTTGTAAAATTTATTGAAGCAAAGACTTGGTTCAGAATGAAGTCTTCAGAGGGAAAAAGAATACTACCAATAAGTTATTCATTGAAAGAGAGGTTCGAGGAACAGTTTTAGAAATCACAGGTACGGTGATGCACATAGTCCTCTATTTGGGGCATCCTAAAGTACAGTTTTGTTTCAGAACACAGATTATGGAGCAGTTTTGAGATTATTTTGTATCTTCTCATAGAGATTTAGTGTTGGTCTAATTTCTTTTTTTGATGGAAAATTGCCCCTAGAATACAAAGTCTTTCCTTAAGCTAACTTTCCCCTTATTCTATCCTCTGTGTGAAGAAATACCCTCAGATAACCAAAATCATGATAAATCTGTCTCTATTCTCCAGGTCTTCTATTAGACTCTATAGCTTCCTTTAATAGTAGAGGCTCTCAATTCTCTGTGTTTGTAGCAATTTCCTGTGCTATAATTATTGACAAAAATAAAGGGCTTAAAGGAATCAAAAGGACACTACCATCTCCATGATAGTAACACAATATGATAATGTTATCTATAAAAGTAACTCCAGAAAGTATATGGCATATGTCTGTCTTCCAGAGAAGTGTCTAGTTTTGAAGATAACAGAGTCGACTCTCCTTACCTTGATGTCTAAAAACCTTCATTGAACAAAGTGCTTACATGTTTCAGAAAACATTCAATAGTATTTTTTGTTGTTATTCTGTGATTATGTCACATCTTTTACTCATTGCAAGATGAATCTTGGCAGAATTTATTGCAATACCGTGTATATCAGTTGCAGTAGAAATGGATTTTAGAACATTTAGTTTGAAAAGTAAATGGGGTATCATACCATCCTGTTTGAAGACCATGCACTTGTATATAGAAAGCAAATCACAATAAACAGAACAGAAGAATGTTAAAAGAAAACAATAACACTGAATTGCATCTGGTCCTACAGTGGCACTTGAAAGACAACTTTGCCCTTCTCTTGCAAGATGACAGTATTAGTTTACTTTTCCATTCAGTGACACTCAGAGTTGGTTGCTTTGGGGACTACTTGGACATGGTATAGCTTGGGAAAGCTTGGATAACATGTCAAGAATTCCTTAGAGCTTGATAATTAGAGTGGATCTGTAGAAAACAGTGTTAAATATAGATGCATCAAAGTTGGCACTTATTTCGCATTGAAGGATCGGCTTGATGAGTGCTTACTTGCATTTTGAGAAGCGTGTGGTGTCACCATTTAGAATTACACACGTGGTTCCAGTACAGATCAGGCATATTTATTTTATTTTTATGCATTTTTCAAAACCTTCCCTTTTTCTTAAAGCAAATATCTAAAATTAATGTCTTTAAAGCACCAAGGAATTCATTTTTCCAGGCTGGAGAGATGGCTTAGTGGTTAAGGTGCTTGCCTTCAAAGCCTAATGATCCTAGTTCAATTCCCCACCACCCACATAAAGCCAGACGTACAAAGTGGTGCATGCATCTGGAGTTTGATTGCAGGGGCTAGAGGGCCTGGCTGTGTCTCTTTCACTCTCGCTTTCTCTCTCTTTGTTAAGCATGGTGACACATGCCTTTAATCCCAGCACTCGTGTGGCTGAGGTAGGAGAATCACTGTGAGTTCAAGGCCAGCCTGAGACTACATAGTGAATTCCAGGTCAGCCTGGGCTAGAGTGAGACTATACCTCAAAAGAAAAAAAAAAATAAACAAACAAAAAAGAATTCATTGTTCCTTAATATTTGTCATATAATAGGCAAAATGTAAACTCTGAATAGTTTTAGGAGTAGCCTTGGGAGAGAGGCCATGAATAAAACCCAGCAAATTTCATCAAGGGAGCCTGCGGCTAGCCCTTACATGTGGGGTGACTAGGGCAGAGCCACCTGATTCAAATACTTGTTGCTGGTGTATCGTGTACTGAGTTTATTGTACTCTCTGGAAATGAAGCAGTGAAGAAGATATATTACTGCTGTCACTCATTTTTATTTTCATGAGAGGAACGGACAATAGATAAGCACACAAATGAATTTAAAGGGTACCAGAGGGAAAGGAATAGAGAGTGATGAGGTAGGGTTAATTTTATGAGTAGTCAGAGAAGGATGGTCTTCTAATCAGGTGGTGTCATAACAGAGAACCCATGAGTCTCAGTGACAAACACCCTTCAGGCTGAAGAGCATCAAAGGCAGAGAACCTGAAGGCGGGGTGGGGGGAGGTTGTAACTGTCATGTTCAAGAGCAACAAGACCATTGTGGCTGCCTCACAGTGAGTCAGTGAGTCAACACGGTGCTCATAGGTGATAGTATTGGGGGGTATGGGAGGAACATGTTGATCCTCATCGACTCCTATAAAAGTTTGGCTTCCATTCTGAGCAACTTGGGAGGGAAGTGTGTAGGAAGCCATTCTTGTCATCCAGGTCAGAAACCCTGGTGGTCGGAACCAAGACGGTAGCAGTGGCAATGAGAAGTGGTCAGGTTCTGGACGGATTTTTTTTTCCAAAATAGTCATGAAGGGCTGCTAGACTGAATATGATGCGTGAAAGAAAGCAGAGTCAAAGATGGCGTCAAGGTGTTTGGTACTTGGTGCTCTGAGGAAAGCCATTTCCATGGGGGATATTTCTAGATTCTGGGGTGGGATCATGGGGACAGGAATGAGCACAGGAAGGGAAAGGCTAGGCACAGAATAGAGATTTGGGTGGAGCTTTTTCAGTGCATAGTCATGAACTATCTTCATTTGACTTATCCACTTGGTGCCCTGAGTCTGTGATAACATTTGGGAAGCCCCAAACTAGACCACAGCATTTCCCCCCTGGAACCCCCCAGCAGCTCTGCTTCTGCTCCTCAAGAACGAGGAGAGTGAGGAGAAAATAGAGAAGACTATCTGAACAATTTTAAATCCTGTTTTAGGAAAAACAAGGGCCAGTTGAAAAGTGCAATTAAAAAACACTGAGGATACTGGACACATAACAAAGCAGAAATCTAGAGGCCCCTAAGAGCACATCACTGAAGTAGATTAAAACCCACCCAAGGCGGGCATGGTGGAGCACGCCTTTAATCCCAGCACTCAGGAGGCAGAGGTAGGAAGACTGCCTTGAGTTTGAGGCCGTCCTGAGAATATAGAGTGAATTCCAGATCAGCCTGGGCTAGAGTGAGACCCTACCTCGAAAAACCAACCAACCAACCAACAAACAACAGCAACAACAAAACACCCAACATGGCTCAGGGAATTTTGAGGAAGAAGAGGCAGAAAGAGTGTTAAAAGCCACAGAGGCATTGCCCCCCTCCCCAGTGACTGACCACTGCTATAATGCATAAACCACAACCCCCTGAGGAATACCAGCAACCCCACTGAGGAGGGCCCACAGTCGAATGGGGGCAGGGACGAGGGAAAGGCTGGTACCAACACATGATGTATCCATGCTGAGTATGTCCAAAATAAAAAGCTAACTAAATAAGTATCTTCTAAAAAGATCATTGATTATTTATTTGGAGAGAGAGTGAGTGAGTGAGAGCCGGGGGCGGGGGGCTGGAGAATGGGTGCTCACCTCTTGCAAAATGAACTCCAGACACATGCCCCACTTTGTGCATCGGGCTTTACATGGGCACTGGGGAATTGAAACCAGACTGTCAGACTTTGTATGCAAGTGCCTTTAACTGCTGAGCCATCTCTCCATCCCTGAAATGTGAAAAATTCTGAAAGGCTGGAGTGAAAATCCACATATGAGTTCACTGTTCTTTTCAACATTAGAATGAGCTTAGCTGAACTTAAATGAGAAATGCTTAAGCAATAAATAGGACTTGTTATTTTGCACAGCAGATAATAAATTTATCAAAATGTGTACTCCAAGGATGCATAAATTGAAAATATAAGTGTACTTGAAATGTATGTAGACTATTCAGAGCTGGTTTATGTATTATGTTGTCATATAAATAAAGGATCCAGTTATGTCCTGTCAAAGATTATTGAGCATCTACTTTGTGTGTATTATTTTTCTAACTGCTATAGGGGATATAGTAAGAATAAATCACAGCCATTGCATCCTGGAGTTCATAACGAATAAAAATGTCAGTGTGTGGCTGGATATGGTGCATGACCACTTGGAAGGAAGAAGAAGATTAGGAGTTCAATGGCCAGTCTAGGGTACATGAATCTTATGCAAGCAAACAAACAACAGCAACAACAAGAAGAGATGTGAATAAATGAAATAATTCAATCCCCTGTCTGGGCATTATGTAGAATGACTGATTGCATTCACGAGACCACCTTGCTATTGCACCTTTGTGCTGTAGCTATGGAGTTCCCTTCCATTCTGACTCCGTGTGACTTGCTGTGTTCATGGAACAATACCAGATACGAGTCAAGCAGGAGCATGAAAAGAAAGTGAATCTCCTCTGTCCACTTTCACTACTGGCATTTTAAAAAAAAATATCTTTCTTGCCATGAGAACATGCCAGCCTACTCTTCTGCAGATGTGTGACAGGTGTATGGAGAAGATCCAAGGCCATCCTAAACCCACTGACATCCAGCGGACTGTTCAACATGTGAGCTCAGCCAAGTTCAGCAGAAGTATTTCCCCAGTGCACACTTGGTCTTCAGATGCCCCTCCACCCAGTTGACTGCAGATTGATAAGCCAGAGAGAGTGGCTACTGTTTTAAGCCACAGTCTGGGGATAGCTTTCTACAGGGTACCACTGTGGCAATAGATGATAGAAGCGTTCAAGTTCACAAGCAGTGTGGTTCTCTGCTTGCTGTTCGAGCTTCTTGCTCATGCCCTACTGGATGCATTTTCTACTTCATACAACTTGTTAACTGGTTTGCTTCTAGAAATGGGACGTGGTATCTTATGCATTTCTATAACCTGTTCTGTAATTCTGAAATTCTTGTCATGTCATCTCTTCCTGAACAACTATCTTTCTTTCCAGACACAGCTCTGGAAAGTGATCCTGAAATCTGAGTCTATGTTCAGTGTCCCGTCCGTGTTCCTCTTTGAGCACTTCTGGCTGAGGTGGTTTGATACAGGGTCTTTGTAACTTAGGCTGGCCTAGAACTTGCCATTCTCCTGCCTCAGTTCCTGAGTGCTGAGATTGGAGGACCCTGGCTGGCGACTGTGCACTCTGCATTCTGAGTACAGAGTGTCACAAGGAGGTTCTCCTCACATGCTTATGAGTATAATTAAGGACATTTCTTACCTTTCACAGAGGTCTAAGGCTCACTGCTAAAGGAGAAACTACTAAGACAATGGGGAGAGCTTCACAGTAAAGGCAGAACTTGAAATACTCCTCAGTTTTAATGGGTGAAAGCTGTTTGACAGATGAAAACAAAAAGTCAGATAGAAGTAACAGTCATGAGATATTGCAAAATAGAACTCTAGAGGTTGAAATGTCCAGAATTATTGGAACAGAGGGTTTATGAACAATAGAGTACAGGGCCAGTTTCTGGGGCCCTGAGTAGCATGGTTAGGTATTTGTTTTGCTGTGGGTTGATACCCAAAGGTTCCCTTAGAAGCAATGTACAGAATGTATCGGAGGGTCAAAAAGGAAGAGACTTTGCTATGTGGTATCTTCACTTGGCTTTTTGGAATAATGATGATAGGATGATAGGAAAGATCCATGGGTAGATCCAGGCATGATGTACTAACTGCTTGGATAAGAAAAGAAAGTGGAGAAGGAGAAATGGTTCAGTGGTTAAGGCACTTTCCTGCAAAACCTAAGGACCCAAGTTCCATTCTCCAGGACCCACATAAAGCCAGATGCACAAGGTGACACATGCGTCTGGAGTTTGTTTGCAGTGGCCAGAGGCCCTGGCATACCCATTCTCTCTCTCTCCCTCCTTCTGTCTCTGTCTCTTTCTTTCTCATACTCTAGCTCAAATAAATAAGCAAAATATTAAAAAATAAAATAAAAAAGAAAGAAAGTAGATCCTGCAAGGGACATAGTAAAAGAATGAACAAGAAACAGGAGACAGTGGGAAGTGAAATGAGGGAGCAGGTTCATAAGAGGGGCTTATGGGGTTGAGGATTCGAAGGGGTGAGTGGATTTGGTTAAGATGTGAGTGTCTTTGAGTAGAAAGATATTTTAGTTTATAGTTATAGATTCTGAATCCAAGGAGTAAGTTGGGATAAATGAAGAAAGAGCAGGGAAAAGTACATATTCCAAGAGATTCCATAGAGAAGAAGGAGGAAGGTGAGGTTATACCTGAGGGCAGAGAGAAGACACTGACATGACTTAGGCATTGACGTAGTTTTTTGAGTGGGATGAGGGTGAGGTTCAAACAAGGGGTTGTTCTAAAAGCTCCCAGAAGAGGTGGGAGAGGGAGAAAAGGGATAAATGAGAGCATATAAGGAGGAGCTTGTCTTTAGCTGGGTGGAGGGGGAAGCTGCATAGTCTTTTCTGAGATGGGAGGAATATTTCATCTTTACAATCTGGGACATGACCATGTATCCACATGGTCCTTTCCCATTGAAACAAAATGTTATTCTAGATGATTAGCCACTTGATGCATTGTGGCAATGGTTAATTTTTTTTCAACTATTTTATTTATTTGAGATATAGATAGAGAGATAGGGAGAGAGAGAGAGAGAAAGAGGGAGAGAGAGAGAGAGAGAGAGAGAGAGAGAGAGAGAGAGAGAGAGAGGCAGATATATAGAGATAGACAATGGGAGCACCAGGGCCTCTAGCCACTGAAAATGAACTCCAGATGCATGGGTAACCATGTGCATCTGGCTAATGTGGGTCCTGGGGAACTGAACCTGGGTCCTTAGACTTCACAGGCAAGCACCTTAATTGCTAAGCCATCTCTCCAGCCCAATGGTTAGTTTTGAACTTATCTTAGAGGACCAAAGCATTTAAAGATGTGATGTGAGTATATTAATCTCTTCAATACCCTACTTGTTTATATGACCAAGAAAGGTTAAACTATGGAGCAGATATTTATCAGATGATGTACATCCATTGATAACCAGTGTTATTTCTCTAAATTCAGCAATAAAGGTAATGGAGAGAAATTTTAGTGTAATATAGGTGCACTCTTTTTAAAATTATTTTTGAGAAAGAGACAGAGAGAGGGAGACAAAGAGGCACAGAGAGAGAGAGAGAGCGAGAGAGAGGGGGGGGGGAGGGAGGGAGAATGGGTGCACCAGGACCCATGACATGTGTGGCCCCTTGTGTGCATGTGTGACGTTGTGTGCTGTGTCACTTTTGTGTCTGGCTATGTGGGACCTGGGGATTGGAACAAGTGTTCTTAGGCTTTGCAGGCAAGTGCTGTAAATGCTAAGCCATCTCTTCAGCCTTAGACATACTCTTTATATGCTCTTTAAGCTTTATTTGGCATCAGTATGTGTAAAATTTTAGAGGTAGCTTCAACAATAGATCTAATATTGTGCATATAAATGTTTACTGGCTCATATAATCAAGTCTGCAGTAGATACATATATGTGAACATATTTGTATTAAAGTGGTAAAAGGCATGTATAATTTAAAATTTTATATATCCAAGTTCTCTTCAATAAAGTTAATGACAAACAAGGGACCTCAAGGGTTACTTTTGAAATGAGTCTTTACATAATAAATAGTTTTAATGGAGTTTCTCATTACTTTATCGGTTTGGTTCCAATACTGTGGGGTTAGCCCTTGAAACTGTTTCACCAAAATGTTTGGGTAACATATATTATTATTTTTTGACTGGGGATGCCAAAGGCAGATAAAAACGTCTAACGGTAAACAGGTGCAGGTGGTTGAACATTCCTGAGTTGCTTTCATGTCCTCTTAAAAGGAAGTGAGCCACCACCTTCAATCCCACCCACCTCTGGCTTCTTTTCCCTCTGCCCTGGCACAGAACACTGTTATGTTCTGTAAGGACAGTGGGGAATACAGGGTGCATCTCAGAAGGAGCTCTGCTTTGATCTCTGCTGAACCATGAGTGACTCTAGTCATTTGAGTCACATTTCTTGTGATAGATCTTCAGTTTATTGCATTGTCTGGACAAGGAAGAGAAGCTTGTCCCTGCACTTCCAA
Source organism: Jaculus jaculus (assembly GCF_020740685.1). NCBI lineage: Eukaryota > Metazoa > Chordata > Mammalia > Rodentia > Dipodidae > Jaculus > Jaculus jaculus. The sequence goes on along the minus strand of NC_059105.1, from coordinate 36,453,103 downwards.
CTCAGGGATGCTGGGCTGCAGGTCCCAGTCCAACAGATTCCCAAACATCTATCATAGATCAGGACGTCTTCCAAAGCTGAACTTGGTTTCAGAATCAAAGCAGTTTTCTTTGGCAACATTTGATCTTTACAGAACACTTCAGGGGAAGCACTTAATAGAGGAACCCTAAAAAACAACTTGAGAGTTTGTTTTCTTGTTGAGGAAATATCATCATATCTCAAACAGATGACATAAGTAACTCTGCCTCCATAATGCTGTCAACTTCATCTACTGAGTAAATCCCAGATTCTTTGGTGATAAAGCCAAGTATAAATGGCAGGAGAGAAAGGAAGAAGATTTATTTCTTTACTGTACATAGGAACATATATAATTTTTTATCAACATTCCCAGGAAGGGCTAGAGAAATGGATTAGTGGTTAAGGCACTTGTCTGTGAAGCATAATGTTCTACTCTCCAGGTCCCACATAAGCTAGATGCACAAGGTGACGCAAACGGTCGCACATGCACACAAGATGGCACAGGTGTCTGGAGTTAGACTGCAGGGACTCAAGACTCTGGCATGCCAATTCTTCTTCTCTTTCATCAGAAAAAAGAAAGAAAAAAATCCAAGGAAATTTACATCTCTCCCCACCCCAATAGTGTTAATGAAATTAAGGAGAGAAAGGCTATTTTACGTATAATTCTCAAGGGCAGACAGGTAAATGAGAGTGTTTCCTAGGTGTCAAAAAGGAAATTTATTACTTAGTGGTTAAGGCATTTGCCTGTGAAGCCTAAGGACCCAGGTTCAATTCCCCAGTACCCATGTAAGCCAGATACACAAGGTGGCACATGCGCCTGGAGTTCATTTGCAGTGGCTGGAGGCTCTGGTGTGCCATTCTTTCTCTGTGTCCATTTGCCTCTCTCTCTCAAATAAATAAATAAATAAATAAATAAATAAATAAATACTTAAATAATTTTTTTTAAAATAAAGAAAGTGTTTGTGTTATTCAAATTTAGTCCTTTGGCGCCTACTTTCTATGACTCTTTTCAAGAGCTGATCCTGAAACTGAGGGAAGTTCCTTCCTGAAGGTTTTTTTTTGTTGTTGTTGTTTCCTCTGGTTCTTTGAGGTTCCCTTACCGCTAGTAAGACTACTACTGTTATGAAGCCAAGCCCAATCTTCATTCCTATGTGGAAGGGAGCTAAGACCTCAGTTATAAACCATGCATCCAGATAACCTGCCAGAATATGATTATCAATGATCTAAATTCTGATGGATTAGATTGGAAGTGCTGATGGCTTTGGGATTGTTTTTTAAATTTTATATATACACATACATATATACACATATATACACATACATACACATATATATACATATATACACATACATATATACATATATATACACATACACATATATATTTATACATATATATATATATATATATATATACATACATATATACATATATTTATACATGGCTACCGGAGTCTCTGTAGCCCTCCCTTAAATATTTCAGCAATTCTACACCACCCTCAGATACAGCCTCCACTCTAGGATGTCTAGAATCATCTTTGATTCTTTGATTAACCTTTTCTCTATGGGTTCAGTTCAGTGTTTATCATTTATAAGAAATGTCCAAGGCTGCAGAATGTGAACAGGCATCTCATTTTCATTCCTGAATAACCTAGCATATTATAGTGGAACCATACACTCATTCATTAGTTCAGCAAACATTTACTCTTATTAACCTTGTACAATAATCTTCATCAGGTCAGAACTGTCATAAAACAGAACTCAATAAACATTTGTTCAACTGAAATAGATATATATTACTGTTGGTTTTAGGGAAAGGCTTGTGGTTACTTATTGGTTACTGTGAATGAATTGCTATTAGGGAGGCAGTGTGAGTTACAATCAGAATAACCTGCTAAATATTGTGGCTAAAATTCCTACATTTTGGAGTCAAACTTATGGGTTCAAACCTGACTTTCTGGTTTGATGGCTTTGTGACATTTGGTCATTTTCATACCCTTCTTGTGTCTCCTGTGTAAGATGGAGACCACCACAGTACTAGATCTACAATGTTAGTGAGTGGATGAAATAAGGAAGGTACAAGAGCATATGCAGTAAATTTTATAGTGTCATATTAATTTAAATTTTCAGGTTAACTTTTCAATTTCATCCTTGATTGTACTTTTCAAACTCTAATGTATGTACAAATCACTTGAGGATCTTGTTTTAATGGAGTGTCTCTAATTTCATAGGTCTGAGGTGAAGCCTGAAATTCTGCATTTCTAACAAGGTCCTAGAGGATTCTAATGTCCTGGTTCACAGACCACATAGGACTGTGATTATCAAACCTTACTGTGTATCAGAGTCCTGGGGAGGACTTGTTAAAACATGATTTCTGGGGCCTGCACCTGGCATTTCTGCTTCAGTGGGTGGAAGGTGTGGCTGAGAATTTGCATCTCTAACAAGCTCCTAGGTGATAATGATGCTTTCTGAGTTAGGAACCTCGTATTTTAAGAACCACTGACCTAGAAAACAGATGATTATTTTCCCTGGAAAATAAATTACTTTGCTATGCTACAGAAAACAGAATAGTTGAAGGCTTAAGACTTAGATTCTGAATTTTAAATTTTAGTTCGGATACCTAGACACATTTAATATTATTTTTTTTTAACAACAGGCTCTAACCTGTCCCTATAGGCTTTGCCTTGGCTAAGGCCTGCCACAGGTGAGTGAACAATCTAACTTTACCTGGGACTCTTGGCAAAGATTGCTGAGAGCTGGTGGGATTATGAATCTTGACTAAAATTCTTCCTCCTCCAATGGAGGTGAGAGAGGAAACTATTTTAGTACAATTATTATTAGGCATGGTGAATACTGAACTATGCAGTGATAGTGGTTGTGGTAAGAAATAAATATACTAAGGCATTTTCTTTCATGGCCTGAATTTCTGGGTTGGTACAGAAATACTTGGGAGGATAAGCATGGATTACATGACTCCCCAAGGATTTACTCATAACAAATTATTTAAAAATTGGGGTATGTGTGTCAGTCTTGTCCCTAAGTAAAGCAAATATTAGAAAGAGGCTCAACTGAATCCTCTCAGGTTTATTGGTCCTCTCTACTGAGTGGAGAGATGCTAATAGTATGTTCTAGAAGTTCAATTATACTCCTATGTCAGCCTAGTACCATTAGGTCAAGCAAACTTCTTCAGTGTAAAGGAGAAAAGTGAAATGCCTGTGGAACAAAATCAGCCTGGCTTACACTAGAGATGGACCATCTGCCTACATTATATCACCCTTCTATAACAGGGATACCCTGCTGTATTCTGGGAGTGACTCTTGTGCCCAAAATGCTTACGATTTTAAAGAGAGATGAGGAGTTATCTGAAAAATTATATGCTAAGCAAAATACTATAAGTGATAAGCTAACAACATTACCAATATGAAAAGGGAACACAGAGAAAACTTATGTCTTCTGCTTGAGAAAGTTTGAGAATGCTTCAGGAGGATGTGGCATGAAGCTGAGACTTTTAAAAGGTGCCAGGAGACATTATTTTTTGAATCTAAAATTCCTCCAACATCCCCCCAAAGCTAAGTGCTAGAGGCTTGGTTGCCACCTGATGGGCCTTTGGGTTGTGATGGATCACAAAGACTCTGGTCTCATCAATGGATTAAAGTATTGATAGGTTCATAATCTGATAGGCTACTTAAATACTAAATAGTAGTGATAGAAATTAGAAATTAGAAGGCAGGACCTAGTTAAAGGGAAGTGGGTCCCTGGAAGTCCTCTCTCTCTCTCTCTCTCTCTCTCTCTCTCTCTCTCTCTCTCTCTCTGTGTGTGTGTGTGTGTGTGTGTATGTGTGCATGTGCCCTTGGGAACAGTATTTGGTCTTTTACTCTCCCTCCTAGTTTCCAGTTGCCATGACACCAGCTGCTCCACTAATGTGCTTCCCACCACAGTGTTCTGCTTCATCGTGGGTCCAGAAGCAACTAGGTCAATTGGGAAGCTGACAAATGAACCCAGGAGTTTATAGCCATGTACTTACTAGACTGAACCTAGAACTAAGTGTCGACTCGCCTTATGGACATTATAAGGATTGTTTCTCTCCTCAAGTGAATAGAGAATAATGAGAAAATAGCAATGAACTTTATCACAGGAAAAAATGTGTTTTCTTTTGTTACGTGAAAGATTAGTTGTTACTAAGAGGCATTTCAGATTCCTGTGCCCTGATTTACCCAAAAGCCAATGAGACTTTGATTATTGACCAGGTGACTAGTTTTACTGTTGGCCTCACCACACAGCTCCAAAATAGAATTAATTCAAGGCTGACTGTGGGTCAAGAATAACAACTTCCCAAGACTGTGTGTAGATTATTTCTACTAAGAAAGTTGGCCAAGATTACCATTACTAAAGAATATTCAGTTAGCAGTTTCATTTATTTTCTTATTTTATATATCTTTCCAGGGTGACTTCATTCAAAGTTTTTATTCACATACATTATTTTTATTAGGCTCAAACTTTGTGTCTCGAATTTCTTGTCATTTTGAAACATTAACTGATATATTCTCAGTATTTCCTTTTCTCCATTTGGTTTACTACTCATCCTTGCAAAAATGTAAATCAAACACATAGTAGCAGATTTTTTTCTAGGCTCATCAAGTTTCAGAGAAATGTATAGAATGGTCATGGTGTATTTCTGGTGTATTTTGGTAGATCCATGGTGTAGTGTTTCCCCATTGGTGTCCAAAGTGAGGGGCGGGGGTAGAGTTAGGGTGACTGGATCCCTGAAGGTAAAAAGGGCAGGAAAGTTTTTCTTATCTCTTGCCTAGTTCCAAAGAACAGTTTTTCCACAAACAGTCAGGACCCCTCCTGGGAAGAAGGTCTTTCAAAGGAATTTAAACATTGTGGTTGGTCAAGTTCACCCCCACCAACTCCTAATCTCTTTCTGAGACCGTCCCTAACCCTAACCAGCCAGCTGGCCCTCTGGTTCATCTTGGCCAAAAGACAGTGCACCACCCAAAGGTTATAAATACCGTTGCAAGGGGAGGGTGGGTGAACTTCCAGCTGTAGGTGAGATTTTCCATCAGTGGGCTGGCTCCCGCTAGGCCCTAGCCCAGGCCCAGCCAGGAGGGTCACCCAGCCCTTGCTCTCTGCATGGGCTCTTTATCTCCTCCAGCTCCCCACATAGCAGGAGCTCCTTGAACTTTCTTTTCTCTTTTCTTTCCACGCTTTTCCCCGAGGTGGGTATCTGGTCACATGGACTTCTGGGCTAGATGTGGCGGCCCACATGGGCTTTTGGGCTCCACATGGTGAACTTCTCCCCACTTTGTTTCTCTTACCTCTAGCCTTCCCCTTTCTGCACTCCTTTGTAAAATTGGAACAAAATGTGGTATTTTGGGGCTGGGGAGATGGTTTAGCAGTTAAAGTGCATGCCTGTGGAGCTCAAGGACTCAGGTTCGATTCTCCAGGTCCCAAGTAAGCCAGATGCACATGGTGGCATATGCATGTGGAGTTCATTTGCAGTGGCTAGAGGCCCTGGTGTGCACATTCTCACACACACTTTCTCTTTCCCTCTCTCTCTGACTGTAATAAACCAATAAAAATAAAATCTTTAAAAAAATAGAAAAAATGTGGTATTTTAAAAATTATTCTCTTGAATCTGGAATTGCCAATTCTTTGGTTAGTTTGCAGATATGAACTCAGGGCTTGGGGTTCTAAGAAGCACCCAGAACCCCAATTTTACTGTTACATGAAGTACCTATGGGGAGCTACAAATAAAATATTGGCAGAAAGAGGAAAATTAGGTAAATGTTTTTGGCCTATTTTTGTTTATTTTTCAAATAAAAATTGCAAATATTTGTGGTACAAACATGATTCTTTGATAAATCTATTGTTAGACATAGTTGTATTAAGCTAACTCACTACCATAAGGTTTACTTCAGCCTTAGTATTTTGTAATGAAAATTTCGATCTATTTTTGTGTGTACCTGTATATATTGAGTGTGCGTGTGTGTGGGTGTGGAGGCTAGAGGTTAGTTAGATGTATTCCTCAATTGCTCTCTGCCTTATTTCTTTTGGTGTGCAGGCAAAAGGTCAATTTTAGATATCTTCTTCAGTTATTCTGTACCTAATGTTTTCAGACAGCGTCTTTTACTAAACCTGGAGCTTACCAACTGAACTGACCTAGCCAACCAGTAAGTCCCAGGATCCTCCTGTCTCTGCCTACACTTGCCACTGTGCATGGGTTTTAACGTGGGCTCTGGGGATCTCAGTTCAGGTCCTCATGCTTGTGTGGCTGAGCCATCTCTCTGGCCTTTGGTTTATTTTTCAATTGAATAGTGGCAGAACTGGTAGCAAAACTCAGGTCATTCAGAGATGCTGTACCAATCCCAAACCTGGTAGGGTAGTATTCCTCCCTTAAACTTGAGTTATTTTATCTTAAGGAAACCAAGAGTGATTCCTATGCCTACCTGGAGTAAGAACGATAGTAGATTTCAGTTACATTAATTGTTACAATTGATACAGCATTTTATAAATTGCAACTACAACATCAGATAGCTATTAATGTATTTAACAAAAACCCTTCTAGTTTTTATTCTTTTAGCCTTTTAGTAGTCATTTTATTTAAAACATTTTTTTTTTTTTGAGGTAGGGTCTCACGATATAGCCCAGGCTTACCTTGAACGTCTAGTCCAGGCTGGCCTCAATTTCAAGGTGATTCTCCAGCTTCAGCCTCTGGAGTGCTAGAATAATGAGCATTACCACACCCCAGTGAGTAGTCATTTAAGGACTAACCAACACTATCCCTCCTCAGTAACTATATTTTCTTATTTTCCTCCATGGGTTATGTGAAAGACTGTATAATTCTGAAGAGGCATTTCTACAGTGAAAAACACCCCTGCTTAAATCAATCCAAGTCTCCTCCTGACATCTAGGCTGTATCTAGGACACATCTGGATAGTCAGAGACATCCAAATTTGACTTCTCTAGCTTTCAGAACATTTTGTAAATAAAAGAATGAGGAATGTGTCCTAATCACGTGTGTTTTGGCATGCCCACAGCACAGTCTTTGTCTTGCCCAGTGACAGACTTGCCTTATGTTGATGGAGGAGGCTTACATCCAAAGGCTGTGGGTTTTGAGGTTGCCACATGCCTCGCCATGACTTAAAATACCTTTCTCTGGCTGCCAGATGGCCTGAGGAGGCTTCAGACTAGGAATCCACTGGACTTAGAGGCTGGTGTTTTAGGACTGCAGGCGCTTTCAGGGTCCTTTCTAAATTTCTATTTTTAATTATCTGGACCACTTCAAACTTTAAACCCGCATCTTGTTCTCCTCCTCCCCTCTTTAAGTGAAAGCAGAGGGTAAGAATTAATTTTGTATACTGAACGTGAATGCTGACCTTTCACCAGTCCCTTGAGAACATTAATTTTAACTACTCTCCAAAAGAAAGCCTTTCTTTTCTCAGCCTGAATCTTTTGGATGCCGTGTGGATATGAGGTGGGAGAAATCCCATGGGCAAACGATTCTGAGAACAGACAAACCGATCCAGTTCCGGTGGCCATCGGCAAGGACGGAGGAGGCAACCTCAGATATGCTCCTCAGGTCTGGTACCCCCAGGTGCAGATGCATGCAATGCCATTTACTGCAAGTTATTGAGGATAATACCTGGGACAGCTAGAAAATAAAACCTTTTGAGAGAAAAGGCAAATGATATTACGGAGAGGGAGTTATTTTTTTCTTTTCTATTGACTGAATGGAAGAATGAAATAAATTGGGTTGAAAAGACAAAAATATAAGGGAGAATTTTTCATTAACTATTTCCTGAGTAGGTGCTAAGCATCTGAAATAGTTGCAGGATCTGGGGGTGTAGTGGTCCAGGGACAAGAGATGTTCTTGGCTTTGTGGACCACCTAGTCTATTGGAGGGGCACAACAAGCTACCCAATCTATTGTTGCTGTGGTAATTTTCAATGGTACCAAACCAAAGTTCAGCTCCGAAACATTTTTTTCTACCCTTAGGTGACTGCCTGCTAAAACGAGTGCTGATTTCTACAAGAGACAGTTGGGTTGCTCTCTCTGTGATTGATTGGCTGCGTCTGTCTCTCTAATAAATGATGGAGGAGCTCAGGGCAAAGTCAAAGATTTCTCAGGAGAATTAATATAAACTTAAGAAATCGAGACCATATTTATTTGAATGAGAAATAAAGAAAGTAGTAGAAGGTAAAACCTCTTTTGCTGTTTTTTTATAGAACCTGTGGTTTTCATGTGTACATGGACAATGGACATTCTCCCAGCTAGCCCTTGATTAGTAGGTTAACAGAGGTTGTCCACACCAGGGATACATCTTGGCTGAGGAACATGGTACTTTTCATGCTCAGGTTAGAGGGCCTCTCATCATTGTACATTACTATTGTGTTTTCTTCATGTGGCCTATGAGCTCACTGCAAACCTGCTTATTTATTCCCTAACCTGTTTTTACAAATTACATTTGTTGCTATGCTTATTATTGTTTAATGAAATAACTGATAATAAAAGAGTAGGAAAGAGAATTGTTGTTCTATAAAATGCAAGGTGAATGCTTTAGAAAGATAATATGAGCCGTGGTGGTGGCACATACCTTTAGTCCCAATGCTTAGGAGGCAGAGGTGGGAGGATCACCATGAGTTTGAGGCCACCCTGAGAACACATAGCAAATTCCAGGACCTGGTCTAGAGTGAGACCCTGCCTCAAAACACCACACACACACACACACACACACACACACACACACACACACAAAGAGTCAATATGGAGAGCCACACTCAGAATGGTTGTATGTTTGACCTCAACCATATTCAAATGCAAGTATGGAGCAAGTTAGGGCTTTGGACAGAGCCAGGCTTGGGGCTTTGCCAGTGGGGTTTTGAAAGAAGTAGAGATGATAGGGTGAATTAAAGATATATACAGGTTAGTGAGTGTAGTGAAAGTTATTGGATTTGGAGCTAGGAAAAAAGGAAAATAAGAACATGAAGGATGTGAAAGACTAGAAGGTGTGGTAGGCTTAGTCAACTGGAAAGCACTGGGGTAATAGAGTCATCAAAAACCATTGTTGACTATGACTGAAAAAAGAAATGCTTAAAATTAAGATTACTCAGGGGATTTAGTTAATGGTAAAAACAAGATGGGATTGGCTATTTGAAGTACTGTAAAGGACAGCTTAAGAGGGATCAATAAAATGAACATGAGAAGTCGGGATATTAGAATCACCAAGAATGTCCCCAGGAAAATGGTTGGAAGGACACAGTGAAATGACTCAAAACATGGCACCATGGAATTTAGTAAGTGTCAAGTCAGTGACATAGGTGCCCTGAGGACATGGAACGCTGTAAGTTATCAGGATTGGAAGAAGTGTAGCAGGTGACTGAAGGTTACAAATGAGGGCTAAAGCTGGAAAGCCAGGTTGGGGTAGATAGAGAGGGCTGATAAATTAATTGTGTTTCAAAGGCCAATGGCAGTAAGATGCATGCTACGTTATGTCAGTAAGTTTATGGGGGGGGGGTGGAAGCTTTGAAATGTGAAGTGTGAAAGGTCAGGAATGTTGGACTAAGCATTTCATTTCTGCCCTTTTATTTCCCTATAGAAAAGCAATTATTAAGATACCGCAAAAGGAAATAAGAGATGATACCAGCTGATGAAGAGACGCTCCATGCTCCTGAATTGGCAGAATCTATAGTATGAAAACAGCTATGTTACCAAAGGTAACCTACAGATTCAGCAGAATTTCTAACAAAATTGCAATGACATTCTTCTCAGAATTAGAAAAAAAATCTATAATTTTATTATATATATTAATATATCATATATAGCTGGGTGTGGTGGCGCACGCCCATAATCCCAGCACTCGGGAGGCAGAGGTAGGAGGGTTGCTGAGTGTTCAGGGCCACCCTGAGACTACATAGTGAATTCCAGGTCAGTCTGAGCTAGAGTGAGACTCTACCTCAGAAAACAAAACAATCAACAACAGAAAAATATATCTATAATCCACCTGTAAACACAGAAGACCAGTCATAGTCAAAGTAGTCCTGAGCAGGAAGAATACTGTTGGAAACATCCTAATCACACTCACATCCCTGATGTAATGTATCCATACAGCCATGATGACAAAGGTTGCGTAACAGGGGAACAAAAGCAGGCATACAGACCAATGGGCTAGAGGATCCAGAAAGAAACCTGTATATATATATATCACCTAATTTTCAACAAAGGCTTCAGAAACAAACATCAGAAATCAACAATAACCTACTGAACAAATGGTGCTGGTAAAACTGATTATCCACCTCCAAGAGACTGAAAATAGATCCACATCTTGCACCCTGCAGAGAAATCAATTCAAAATGGATCAAATACCTTAATTTACAACCAGAAACACTGAAATTCCTTGAGGACAACAGTGAGAATCCACTTGAAGTTATAGATGGAGACAAAAACTTTCTGAACAGGACTCTAATAACACAGGAAAGAGCCCCAAGAATCTAAAAATAGTACTATGTGAAATTAGAAAGGGTTTTGCACAGGCCTGGAAAGATGGCTCAGCAGTTAAAGCACTTGCCTGAAAAGCCTCAGAACCTGGGTTCAATTACCCAGTCCCTACATAAAGCCAGATACATGCACAAAGTGGCACATGTGTCTGGAGTTTGTTTGCAAGGCTGGAAGCCCTGGTACATCCATTCTTTCTGTCTCTCTTCTCTCTATTGCTCTCTGTTTGCAAATAATTTTTATTAAAGGTTCTGTATTTTTAAAGACATCTATTAACAGAGCAACAGAAAGCCTGCAGAATGTGATAAAATCTTTGCCCGCTGTACTTCAGGCAGGCGAGAAGGAGGGGTTGGTATACAGACTATATAAAGACCCACAAGAATTAAACAGCAAAACAAAACAAAACAACTATGCTAGTCAATAAATTGGCTAATGAAACGAACAGATAGTTCTCAAAAGAAGAAAAATAGATGTTCAACAACTTTTAAATGAAAGTTTAATATCCTTAGCCAATGGGAAAATGCAAATTAAACTACTTTGTTTAAATATTTTTCTTGTTCATTTATTTATTTATTTATTTGAGAGTGACAGAGAGAGGCAGATAGAGAGACAGAGAAAGCATGGGCATGCCAGGGCTTCCAGCCACTGCAAACAAACTCCAGATGTGTGCGCCCCCTTGTGCATCTGGCTAATGTGGGTCCTGGGGAATTGAGCCTCAAACCGGGGTCCTTAGGCTTCATAGGCAAGCGCTTAACCGCTAAGCCATCTCTCCAGCCCAATATCTTTTTTGTTTAAATTTTTTTTTGTTCATTTTTTATTTATTTCTTTGAGAGTGACAGAAAGAGGCAGATAGAGAGACAGAGAATGGGCAAAATTACTTTGAAATTCCATCTCATTCCAGTCAGCAAATAAATGCTGTTATTTGTGGGGATGCAAATTGGCATAGCCACTATGGATATCAATGTGGTGATTTCTCAAAAGACTAAAAATTGACCTACCATATGATCCAGCTATACTACTTTTGAGCATTTATTCAAAGGACTCTCTATCATATTCCAGAGATACTTGCACATCCATGGCTCTTGCTGTTTTATTTACAATAGCTAGGAAATGGAATTAACATAGATGTTGATGAGCTGATGAATGGATAATGAAAATGTGGTATACATACACAATGGAGTTTTCTAAGGCTATAAAAACAAAGGCAGGCTTGGTGGCCCACACCTTTAATTCCAGCACTTGGGAGTCAGAGGTAGGAGGATCACCATGAGTTCAATGTCTCCCTGAGACTATGTAGTGAATTCCAGGTCATCCTGGGCTAGAGTGAAACCCTACCTTGAAAAACCAAATGAATAAATGAACAAAATTATGAAAATTTCAGGAAAATGGATGAAAGAGAGAAGGTTATGTGGAGGGAGGTCCAGGCACAGAAAGACAAAAATCATGTTCTCTCTCACTTGTGAATCCTAATTTATAATGATTCCTTGTATGTGAATAAGGTATGAGAGAGTGGATATAGGGCATTAAACTAGGTAGGAGACCATCAGAGGGGAATAAAAGATGTTGAGTGAGGGAAAGTAAAAGGACTCTAGGAACAGTTATATGAGCATGGGTTTGGAATGTGGAGAAGGGGACGGGGAAAGAGTGGGGAAAGTGAAGCAAAACTATATTTGTTTTAATGCCAGAATGAAGTCTATTTTTTGTATGGCAATAAAAGTAAAATTTGTGTGGCTGGAGAGATGACTTAGCACTTAAGGTGCTTGTCTGCAAAGCCTAAGGACCCAGGTTTGATTCCCCAGTACCCATGTAAACTGTATGCACAGGGTGGAGCATGCGTCTGGAGTTCCTTTGCAATGGCTGGAGGTCCTGGCACACCCATTCTGACTCTCTACATGCTTCTTGCTCTCTCTTTCTCCCTCCCTCTCTCAAATAAATAAATAAATAATAAATAAATAAAATATAAAAATACATTTATTATTGTTTTTTAAAGTTCTAATTACTTGGCTATTATTTGTATAATCTTCTCAGTGGGCTAATCTTTACCATTATAACCCTTTGAGACAGAATTCATTCTTGTTTTCTAAATATTTATTTTTTATTTCTTTGACACAGAAAGAGGAAGAGAGAGAGGGAGAGAGAGAGAGAGAGAGAGAGAGAGAAGCATAGAATGGGCACAGCCAGGGTCTTCAGCCACTGTAAATGAACTCCAGATGTGCCCCTTGTGCATTTGGCTAACATGGGTCATGGGAAATCAAACCTGGGTCCTTTGGCTTTGCAGGCGAATGCCTTAACTGCTTAGCCATCCTCCAGTTTTTCTTGCATAGTTGTATAGTTGCATAGTCCATTCTTGCATAGTTTCAGGCTATGAGAAAATGCCTGCATTTGTAAATACAAGTAAATAGTCAAACACATTGAAATATGAAAAGGAAGATGGTACTACATTAGAAAGTTAGAAAACAAAAATTGTGGTCTGTACCCATGTTCACTTGCAAACCTTAGATCGTTTGTTTTTGAAAATGACTTTAGGGCCCTCTATATTAGAGGGTCATGTTTCAAATTTGTGATTTTTTTTTCCATAGAATTACAAGTAAACAGAGTTAATTCTGTTATTTTTACTTCCCTTTGACTTTTCACTATTAATTTGAGAACAAACATAAAGCCACTTCAAATACCTGCATATATGGACAGTTTGACCGGGGTACTCTAGATCATTTAGTTACAATGATATGGAAATTCAAACTATCAGAAGGCTGTAGGTAAGGTGTAATTAGAATAGGGATCTTTGGGGGAGATGATATAGATGTTTGTTTACTTATTTATTTAGAGAGAGAGAGGGAGAGGGAGAAGGAGAAAGGGCATGCCAGGGCCTTTCAATGGTTGTGGACGAACTCCAGATGTGTGCGCCCCCTTGTGGGTCTGTTTAGCATTGCATGTTTGTGTCAAGCATCTAGCTCTAGGTGGGATCTGGAAGATTGGAACGGGAATTTTTAGACTTCGCAGGTGAGTGCCTTAACCGCTAATCCATCTCTCCAGCCTGAGATAAATCTTTAGTAACATCATACTATGATGTCTTCCTCTCCAAGATGTCCAATGTCTTCCTCTCCAAGAGTCTTACTGTTACTTTTAATCACTTAATTTAGTGAGGGTCTTAGCAAGAGATGATGACATATTTAAAAGTTTCCTTGAAGAAAGAAAATCTATAATAATAATAATAATAATAATAATAATAATAGAAATAATAATAATAACGATTACTATTGGTTTTTCGAGGTAGGGTCTCACTGTAGCTCAGGCTGACCTGGAATTGTACTATGTAATCCCAGGGTGGCCTCAAACTCACAGCCATCCTCATACCTCTCCTCTCAAGTGCTGGGATTAAAGGTGTGCACCACCACGCCCGGCTCATTTCTATTTTTATTTAGATTGGGTCTCTTTATGTAACCCTACAGGTTTGGAACTCACTGTGTTGACCAGTCTTGTCTTGAATTTGCAGCCACCTTCCTGCCTCTGCCTTTTGAGTGCTGGAGTTGTAGTTCCAAGCCATCATGTCCAGGATCCTTAAAGAGACTTTAACAAAGAGACTTTTTATTATTTATTTATTTGCAAGGACGGGAAGGTGGTGGGGATGAGCATGAACATGCCAGGGCTTCTAGCCAGTGCACACAAATTCCAGATACATGTACCACTTTCTGCATCTAGCTTTATGTGGGTACTGGGGAATCAAACATGGGTTGTTGGGCTTTGCAGGCAAGTGCCTTAATCGCTGAGCCATCTCTCAAACCCAACAAAGAGACTTTTTACGTGTGGGAAGAGTTAAGGGAATTCACAAGGGTGTCAATGCACCTAGGAGACTAGCAATATTGGGAAGCTGCCATTTCCCTTAAACTGTAAGGAACAGGAGAGTAGATGGTTAGAGAACATGACAAAGGGGGCAGCTGTGGAGAGAGGCATCCAGATAGAGCCTTGGCCATATGTACAGGGTTTCTATGCCTTCCAAACCTAGCCAGTCAGGGAAAGAGAAGAGAGAACAAACACTTTGGTCTTCACACCACGCAGTCTCTTCTAATTGGTAGAACCCAAGTAGAAGCTAGAATGTTCAAGAGAGTCCAGCTGAGGGGCCTGGGAGATGGCTCAAGCATGAGGACCTGAGCTGGGTCCTCAGTGCTCCTGTAAAAAGCCGGCTTGGTTGTATATGTCTGTGACCCAAGTGCTCAGGGAGACAGAAGGATCACTGGGGTTCCCTGGTTACTCAGTCTAGCTGAAAAATAGGAGCTCCAGGTCCAATGAGAGACTCTGTCTCAGGAAAATAAGGTGGAAGGGTGACAGAGGAGGAGACATTTTCCTCTGGTCTCTGTACACATGTGCCTGAAGTCCATGCAACTACAAACCATGTGCACAAACCACACACACACATACACACACACATTATTCACATGCTAAAAAAAATTAAAAGGGAGATAATATAATACAAAGTGGTCAGTACAACACAACCCTGCTTTTTTTTTTTTAATTTTTATTTATTTATTTATTTGAGAGCGACAGACACAGAGAGAAAGACAGATAGAGGGAGAGAGAGAGAATGGGCGCACCAGGGCCTCCAGCCTCTGCAAACGAACTCCAGACGCGTGCGCCCCCTTGTGCATCTGGCTAACGTGGGACCTGGGGAACCGAGCCTCGAACCGGGGTCCTTAGTCTTCACAGGCAAGCGCTTAACCGCTAAGCCATCTCTCCAGCCCCAACCCTGCTTTTTAAACTCTCTTGTCCTTCAGACATTCATGAGCTTTCAGTTCCCCCCAAGAGGAGCATATCATTAAAATTCTGAAAGATTTTTTAAAATCCAAATTGCTTTTTCTGCGACGGGGTCTTGCTACGTAGTTCAGGCTGGCCTTGAATTTATGATTATCTTGTGTTAGCTTTCCTGTGTCTGGAGTTACACTCGTGTGCTACTATTTCTGTCTGCAGGATTCTTTTTGTCATTAAGGCAATGTCAAAGCTTTAGGGATGACCCAACGAATAGAAAACATTGGGAAATAATCCACTCAATGCCAGGTGGAAGCCAAAATATCCTGCTTACAATTAATCAAGTTCGGTTACTGTGAGGATCGATGAGCTCAAAAGCCCTATTTTTCCCACCTAGACTCAGAGATAGCACCAAATCCTGTGGGGAGAACGAGGTGCCAAAGGAGGGTAGAGCATGCTTATTTGCTGTGGGCATTGTCTCACAAAGGAATATTGGGAGAAGAAGGACAGGCCAACCCACGATTAAAACTCAAAGTGTGGGGTGTAGCATGTGTGCTGTGAGGGAAGCTGTCGTCTAGAATGAAGATGGCTGGAGCAGGACCACACATTCCCGGTTATTCTAGAACTTTCTGGGTAGAGGAGTCTTTCCACTGAGTTAGACCAGAGACTCTGGGAGACTGCAGGGGAATGTCTTGAGGACATTTTATCATGCTTTTAGGAGTTAGGCATACCACGTATGTGAACGCAAGCATGGATAGACTGTAACTTTTCTCCAGTTGGCAGTACTAAGAACACTTGTGACTGAAGATGCTCTTTAAGGCAGCATGCGATTTTTCTTTCAGTTGTTGTGAAATCTTCATGGCTGATACTGTGATGGCCTGTTATTAACTTGGTTTTATAGATGGTGAAACCAAACCTTGGCAAAGTGAAGGGACTTGCTCAGAGTCACAGAAACTAGTTAGGGGCAGAGCTAGGTTTCAAACCCAGACAGTTTGGCTCCAGGTCTCATATTCTTAATTCCTTCCCATGTCACAGGCCTATGCTAGAGACGGGCCTGCGAACAAGTAATTACAGCGTCATAAATGAGGTAAGTGCTAATAGAGGGCTGTGCAGCTTGCTGAGGGAGCAGAGGAAGGAGTGACTAACCAGGTCTGCGTGCAGGCCATTTGGGCATTTCCCTTGCCCACTGCCAGAAGTGAACGCAGCAGAGACTTTTCAGGGGAAGCTTTATTAGTACTAGGCACGGCTTCAGATATAGAGGTCAACTCTTCTTGCCCTACTGCCCCTCCCAAGCATAACAACACGTAAAAATAATTTCTTCCTGACATCCTGGACCCCATCCAAAAGTTTTGTTTTGACTTTTGGACAAGGCAGAAACAGGAAGAGGATGTGCTCATGTTCCCTGACTAGAGACCTCTGTTAGAATTTGTAGCAGTCTTGTAATTAAAATCGTCACTAAGATTCTGTTGTCCTGTGGTATGTATGTGTGTTGGCTCTATTTTGTAACGGCCATGATAAATATGTTATATAAAAGTCACAAATATCAGCTGCGAGATAGATTAAGACTTGACACTTTTATCATTTGTGGGTTTATGTCAAATAAAGCCATGACGGTAATGATTTAGTAGTAATGTATAATGATTTCTGCTAATAAGACTGAAACACATGTACTTCTTTTTTCATCCGTTCACATAGAAGTGATTTCAATTTGGTTCTCTTTACTGATTCATCTTTGGTTTTTCGAGGTAGGGTCTCACTCTAGCTCAGGCTGACCTGGAATTCACTAGGTAGTCTCAGGGTGGCCTTGAACTCACAGTGATCCTCCTACCTCTGCCTCTCAAGTGCTGGGATTAAAGGTGTGCGCCACCACGCCTGGCTCAGCCTGTTTTAAAGATGATGAGCATCCATACATTTGGCTCTTAGATTACTAGACATTAGAATAAGTATCATTAATTGTACTTGGTCAGAGTGGACACTGTAAGCAGGTGCTGTATTCTGCTGCCAAGTGACGGCCTATTCATGCCAGGATGTTAAGTATATCCTGAAGTTTGGTGTAAACACCAGGTGGGATTCTAATCCATTCAGCACAGAGCCTTCATTCATTCCTCCTGAGTGAATGAAAATCTATGGGAAACCCTTGCTCAGGAGTTCTCTGTACCATTAGAAGTCAGCAAGTTTCACTCCAAAATGACTCAAGAACAAGGCTAGCTCAATGACTCCCAAACCTTCCCTCTGTATAACTTATTTCTTAGAGCACTCTCAGAAACTCTCAGAGAAGTCTCAGGATGTGAGATAAAGCTCTTTTGTTGGACTAGTTTATGTCTTTTCATGGCTTAAAAGTTGGAGACATCCCCTTTCCTTTTCAAAGTTGAAAATGCTTGGAAGGCAAGTTCTTGCCTCATTACTAGATAATTAGCCTTCAACAGATGAAGAAAGACTAAGCGAGATGAGCTGATCCTCACAAATACGAGATAAACCTTGGGTATTATGATCATCAAAGCAGAGGCCATGGCTAAGAACTGACACTCTTGGACCCAAGCAGCACCATCCTTAGAGGAGCTTCTTAGGAGGACAGTCCCGCTTAAGGCGACTGGCTAGGCCTTGTCACGCAGCGACACTCAGGTGCTATGGCTCTGCTTATACAGCATACAGGCACAAGGGGTCTGGAAATGGAGGAACAGATACGACAATAGCTTTGCAAGTGAAAAGTCTATAGGGGCTGAGGAGCTGGCTCAGCAGCTAAAGACACTTGCTTGCAAAGTCTGCCCACATGGGGCCTGGGGTCAATTCCTCAACCAGCCACCTAATGCCAGATAGATATTTGCAGCACATGCAGGTATGCACGCACACAAAGAACTGAAGCTGTGGCTGTTCCCTCACATTGATTTTCTTTATTCTACAGCCACCAAATTTTAAATATGTAGGTGGGGCAACTGTGAGGCAACGCTGGCCGTGTGACTAAGCTTTGGGTAATGAGATGTATGCAGAAATGTTACCACGTTAGGGGTTGCACTGGGAAAGGGCCATGGGTCCAGCTTCCTGAAGAAAGGCAGCTGAGTTTGTGACCCTGGGGTGATATCCCAGTCCTGAGCTGATCAGCTGCCAAATGTGGAACGATAGAAAAACTCACGGATTTTGTTTAAGCTCCTATCATTTTGGATGTCTGCTAGGCAGTCCTGACAGCCCTTTATTCCAAGTCAGTTACTTCAGAGTCCAGTAGAGGAGTGTCTAGTTTAGTTGGGAACTTGGCCTCATTATTACTTCAACTCTTCTGTTTTCCACAGGTTCCTTACTTCCCTCAAAGACAGGTTCCCTAGGCTCTTCGTGGCTTCCATTTCGAGCGCTGTCTTTTGGGATTCTGTAGAGAAGGAAGGGCTGTGATGGTGGGCCTCAGCTAGAATAGTGAGCGAAACATGGAAACTCCAAGCTGCTGTCCCAAACTGTCATTCTTTTTAAATGTTGCTGTTTCCCTGTCATGTCCCGGGATTGGTGTCTGAAAGAGCAGGAGTGATTTCCCAGACACGACTGCAGTGTTTGAATTAGTTGCTGGGACATCTGCGGAATTTCCCATTTCTATCTTCGGAAAGAAATATAATTTTTTTTTGTGGCTACATTTTTCTTTAGCCAGAAACACAAGGAAACCACTGTTTGCGGTGGCATTCTGGCAGAACTCTGAAGAGTGGCCTGGATCTGGGAACCCACAATCCAAGAATAAGGCACCATTTACGTACGAAATTGTTGGATTTGGACAGATACTAGGCTCAGCTACGCTTATGAAGGCACTGACTTACAGAGTGAAAAAGAAGCTTATGTTTCAAGCAAGTGTGTTTTACTGTTTAGGGGCAACTACCAAAATAATTATTTCCTGTGTGGGTCAGTAGGAGTGAGGTAATCCCAAGGAAAATGTTCCATTGTGCTTACTGGGCTGGGCGGCACAGTGGCTGCAGACATCCCTTAAAGCAACAGTGATCGTACTGAATGGTGAGGTCTGGTTCATGAGGGAGGGAGATCCTTTATCTATCTGATACTTTTAGCATCTTTTGAGAGATGGCAAATGTGAATGCATGCATACCATTCATTCTTCTGTGGGCGCACTTCTCAAGTGGGCTCACTTTATATATATTTGAGAGAATAAGTTTCCATAGGAGCGAACACATGACATGGCCTGATTCCCTCAATATAAAGCACAAACTTACCTTGTACTTGAGGAGGTATTTTATTTCCCTTTGCCTTTCTAGCCCACACTAAAGGGCCTATCGCTTCACATAATTCTTATTGATCATATATTGAATAAATGAATGGCTTATAAAGGAAGTCAACTCCAGTGAGAGGAATTTTACTCTCAAATTGACCTTCCCTGGCACCATGACACTGAGATGAAAAACATCTGCCAAAAGAAGCACCTAAATAGCCAAGATTGGTACATGCCTCAGGTTTGAATTCTGTTATTCCCGAGGTTATGCGACTCTGGGCTTCACAGAGCCTTCCTCCCAGGAATCAGAGAAGTAGGCTCCACACGATCCACAGCGGTTGTGAAATGCTGCCAGGGCAAGAAGACTGCATCATGGCAGCTGAGGCAGCAGGTGACAGGCCATGAAGCCAAGTTCAGTGAGATTCCCCTTCAGGCCCATACGGGAGAGGGATGCTCCTGAACACGCCCTGGGCGACGTGCTCCGTTCTGCCTTCCCTTGCTCCGCTGGAGGGGCTCCGAGTGAACATTGCAGACCACAGAGCTGCATATTCTCGTCGAGATTGCTCAGTACTTACCAAAGTTTTCTTGGCTATATCTGTCATGTGCCAGGCAGGAGTTGGTGTCAGAATGCAGAGGTGAGCAAACCTTTAAGTCCCTGCCCTTAAGAAATTCAGCCTAGGGCTGGAGAGATGGCTTAGTGGTTAAGTTCTTGCCTGTGAAGCCTAAGGACCTTGGTTCGAGGCTCGGTTCCCCAGGTCCCACGTTAGCCAGATGCACAAGGGGGGCGCACGCGTCTGGAGTTCGTTTGCAGAGGCTGGAAGCCCTGGCGCGCCCATTCTCTCTCTCTCCCTCTATCTGTCTTTCTCTCTATGTCTGTCGCTCTCAAATAAATAAATAAATAAATAAAAAAAAAAAAAGCAAAGCAAAGCAAAACAAAACAAACCATATATATATATATATATATATATATATATATATATATATATATATGTGTAAAGAAATTCAGCCTGTAACAGAGGAGAAAGACAGAGTGACAAGTACATAAAGTTGTTATGAATTATGGTCATTTAGGAAAATAAATTAGATATTGAGGTTGGGAATAAATGAAAATTCCTAAGATGGTCAACAAGCAGCCTTGGAAATAGGTATAGGGAAGGACCTTTCCCCAAAGGGCAAAGATATCAGGTTAAGGACACGAAGTCTAAAGAAGAATTGGTGTTTCAGAGCTTGGGTGATGGCTCAGTGGGTAGAGTGTTTGTCATGTAAGCGTCAAGACTTGAGTGTGAATCACCACCATCAGTGTGAGACGTCAGGCTTGGCAGCATGTAACCTGTAATCCCATCACTGGGGAGGCAGAGGCAAGGTCATTAGCTTGTTTAGACTCTGTGTCACAAAAATAAGATGAAGAGTGACAGATGAAGACACTTGACATTGACTTCTTGGCTTATGCACGCAGCACTATACATGTGAACACACACACACACACACACACGCACACCACCCACATGTATGTGTGGAAAACATATTTTAGAGCATAAACAAAGCAAAACACTCTAGAGTCTCCAGCAGAGTATGTTCTAACTGACAGAAGTCAAGATTTCTAGATCTGCTCGTAGGACGCAGTGCGAAGGTGGATGTTGGATGCTTGCAAGGGGCCAGCGAGTTTTAGTTCAAGAATCCGTAACAAGAGTTCTAAACTTGAGTTGGGTCCATCCTCGATGCACATAAGGTCTCCTCTCTGCTGAGCAGTAGTAAGCCGAATGGAAAGTTGGACTTCCTCTAAAATGCAAGAAAAAAACAAGCACTATGAAGGTGAACTGGTGGAACTTATGATTCTGGTCCAAGCATCAGGGGGGAAAAGAGAAAACGGTGTTGAGAGTGGCTATCACACTCAGCCCTTATTTGAATCTGGCAGTTGGAGAGAATACTGGTGTTGAAGTTTACAATGTTATTTACACCCTCTGTGCATTGGTCTTTTAGTATATAAACATCTGGGAAGGGTTCTCTCTTCTGGATATCATTAAGAGGCTGTCAGTTTCCAGTTCTGAGAGGACAGGACATAAAGTGTTTGGTGTTTGCCCATGAGTGTGTGTTACTGTTTATTCTACACAGATAGGTAGAAATGCTGATGGGTGCTAGATGTACTGTCTTATCCAGGGGTTCTGAATTAGGGGTCCTATGTAAACTTTGTTGGAAAAAAAAATTCTATCTTCATGTTCACTATCCCCTCTAAATGAAATTTAACATTGTAATGATATATTTAGGCAACAATCCGCAGTAATTTTAGAACCACTATGACTTCTCATCAGTAAAAATCACAGACATGTTCTTACCATATTGTTGGTTACAAAATATTGCTTAAAAAAAAAAAGTAAAAGAAAGCCAGTTCTGGTTGTATGCACCTGTATTCTCAGTGCTGGGGGGACAGAGGTAGAAGGACTGATGGGAGTTCCAGAACAATCTGGACTACACAGTGAGACCTTGTCCAAGAACGAGGAGTGGGACTAAGGGCATGGTTCAACAGAGAACACTTACCCGTCTCGACCAGGGCTCTGCGTTGGAGCCCTCGTGCCTCACAAAACAAAACAAAACAAACCACTCACAGCAGCAAGCGTCAGCACAAGCCAACCCTCTCAAATATTTGAAAACTGGTACTTTAAGAATTTTTTTTCATAGTTCTGTGTATTTTATTTTATCATGTCAAAGATGATTGAACGAAGGGGACACTAGGCTTTCAGATTAGCAAAGGCGCCCTGGACACAAACAGGTTAAGAATTATCAAAATTAACTGGACATGGACTTGCTAGAATTTAATAGAAAATTTTGCGACAAAGTGTCCATTTTCATACCATATATATATATTTTTACCCCCATATGAATAGCAAAAAAAAAAAAAAAAATAAGAGGCAAGCCATTTGGGAATATCTTGTTTGCACAATACACAGTTTTTTTTTTTTTTTTTTTTTTTTGTCCAGCTTGTTAACCAATTCAACCCGAATTTCCAAGAATTAGAAATAGAGTGATGGGTTTAGGGAGTAAGTATATCTGTGGGAATATGCCCACGATCTTGAGTACACACTGTGCATTTCCACAAATGTTCCTTAAGTACAGATCTGAGAAAAGAACAGACATCATTTTCTTGAAACTCTGACCTCTAAGACCTGGAGAAAGTCCATCAGCCAGCCTGAGCTCTCCCTGTCCCCTTGGGCTGTAGCTTTAAAGTCCTCAGAGACCACATCTGACGGCACAGTGCAAATCGTTATCCAGTCTGCCACTTCCCATTGCTCAGCCACCTTTATAGACGCTGTTTTTAGGAAGTCTGACTTTCTCGGTGGAGACATGGAACCAATAGCAAGCTTTGAGGCGTGGGCCTGGTTTCCTGAACATCTGAGGTGTCACCCGGGGATAAGCAATAAGCCCTGTACCTTCATTCCCCCTGCTGATTCTGAAATGCTTCCAGTTTTGCATCTTTTAGGAAGGGAGAAGAGAGAGAAGAGGAGTTTGTTCGTATCTTTAGAGACGTCAGGGGCTTGAGAGATGGCTCAGAGGCTAAGGCATTTGCATTCAGGACTTTAGAAAACGAATTTACAGAACAAGAGAACATTCACTTAACCTCCACCCTCTATCACATTGAATGAATGAGTCATTCCTTCTTTCCTCCCTCCTTCCTTTCCTCCCTTCCTTCCTTTGTTTTTGACAAAATCATGCTCGGCAGCCCAGACTCACTTTGAACTCCTAGTGCTCAGGAGCACAGGGGTTGCTGGCGTGTGCCACTTTTTCTGGCATGTGAATGATAGTTTCTGACAATGCATTTCTTGTTGGTCCACATAGTCTGGGTGGGGAAGCTTATTCTGCAGCTGTGATTTCGTGGTACAGGGCAAGTTAGTCAAGGAATCCATCAGCTTCCCTGAGCTCACGATCCCAGAGCTGGCAGAAGTGTGTATGAGTTCTTTGTGACTATTTCCTACCTCTTCTCTCCTACACAATGAACAAATAATAAAGTCTCCACACTGGGTTTTTCTGAGACAATACATCCAAGTAGGAAAAGTGTTTGATGAACAGTTGTTAATCTGTACCTCCTATATAAATTCTATTGTCCTGGAAATTTCCCTCTTGTTCAAAGAATGCAAAGATTGCCCTTTCTTCTAGTACCACTTTCTTACTTTCTTCATTTCTTCCCTAGAAGACCTTCCTCTGTCTCTCAGGTCTTTAGTCTTCCTCTCTGTGATATGTTTTGTTGCTGGGTTTGAAACATGCTGACATCTTTCTTACCTTCACTTTCTTCCTTGACTTCATGTCTTCCTGGGCTCAGCTGTATCCCTCCCTCAACTTTGGGGCCCACATTCCTACAAAGGCAGCAACCCTACATTGTGCTCTGGGCCATGTGGTAGCTTAGTGGTAAAGACTGGCCCTGGAGTTGAGGCCTGTGGTTTTCCTAGCCATGAGCATTCCCAGCAATGCTCATGGCTAATGGGTAAAATCTACCAAATTCTGGGGTGCTTGTTGTGGCCACTGGTTGGTCTTAGGCACTGCCCCTAGGACCTCCTTTTAGTGACAGCTCCATGTCCATCAGCCTGACTCCTTTGTCTTTTTTTTTAAGTCTCTCTTATTTGAGTTAGAGCTGAATTAGCAAACAGAAAGCCAAAATTTATTAGCCTCTTCAAATTCCCACAATGGAAAAATGCCAAGATTTAAGGGACAGGTGGGGAGAAACAGTTTGCAATATGACCTGAGTTTGGGGCTTTGTTATGATCCTGGTCCAAGAGTCCCCTGAGCACCGTGGCCTCTGTTTGTCCTTCCCCTTCCCATGCCCTGTTGAATAGCTATGACTTCCAAAATCCCATCTGACACAGAGACTCAGGCAGCTGATATCAATCACTCGTAGTTGATATGGGAGATAATTTGATGTCCTGATGCCTTCTAGATCTACAGCAGCAATGCAGGTGTGTTTGCTGGCTTCTTCACTGATCTCAGCACAAAGAGTTGCCTTTGAGCATGGCATGAAGACCCTTCACGACTGGCCTTCCATCTCCCAAGCCTTCCTCAGTGCCCTTTCACTCTAGCTGCTGAACTCTTTGTGGATCTGTAAGCAAGCCATGCACTTGTAGGCTTTTTCTAGTAGTATATAACATGCGTGAAAGGGAAGTTCCTTCCTCATGTATTGCTGGTCTGGCCAGATTTGCTTGTCCTCTGAATTATGGTGGCCTTACGCTGAGAAGCCACTTGGGGAGGTTAGGGCCTTCCTCTGTTTCTTTCAGACTTGAATTCTTGAGGGACGAGGGGACAGACTTAGTCTTCCCTAGACACACTCTGTTCTAGTAGGCATTCCCCCTCTTGCTTGGAAGACAGATAAACAATCCATTTTTTCTAAAGAGTCCTGTAATACTTTGGTTCAGCAAAGCTGAGTATATGTAACACAATGAACAATAGGATAGGAAATCCGCCTGGATTAGATGCCTGGGGGAGAAGAGAGTCCTTCATATTCCCGGTCTCCATCCTGAGCCCTCAGTAGATGGAATGGTGAGCTAGGGTGCCTGCCCATCAGTGCACGGCAAAGCGACCTAGAGTAACCATGGAAACTACACGAACACAAAGTTGTTCTGGAATTTTCCTCAAGATAGTGTGTAAAAGATAGCATATATACTCTTAGTGTTTTGTGATGTTTTCTCCTCTTCTTTCTCCCCCTTTTCCATTTCTTCCTTCTTTTTCTTTTTGAGACAGAGTCTCACTATATAGCTCAGGCTGGCCTCAAACTCCAGATCTACCAGCCTCAGCTTCCCAATAGCTTCCTGATTCTTCCTTTTCTCTGTTAGCTTTTCCTCCTTCCAAGTGCCTCCCTACTCCTATTTCTAGAAGAAGGTTACTTCAGTTTTGTCATGTACCTGAGGGAGATCAGTAACAGCCGAGCAAGTGTGCAAGAAGACATAAAAGCATGGTCACTCATTTAGGAAGAAAGAAAAATACTTTCGATTTGTACTATATCTGGCACATAACAAATTCTTTCACTTTATAAGTTCTAATTTATATACTTTAGTCATAATTGCAACCATCATCGTTACATTATTTGAAAGCAGGTTATATTTATATCACTACCAAAGCCAGTGTCCGGAGTAAACTGTCCTGGCCCTACATTCTCTGCAGGAAGTAGAGATTGTATATATTAGCTGGAGTTCATCCAAGCTGCCTTTGGGACAAACAGGATAATGTGTTTGGAACCGAGGTTAACAGCTGTTACTCCTCTGTGACATTCCAGAGATGTGGACAGATGTATTCAGTTGGGCCTTCCTTATTCAGGAGTGTGGGAACTGGTAGAGGAAAGGGAGATACAGCAAGGGGAGGAGGAGGAGGCCCCGTGGGACTCAGTGACATGAGACGATGGAGAGCGAGAGTGGACTTAACAGCTTTTTTTTCCCCCCGAGAGTGCTGCTTTAAACAACATAGCATGTGAGGGGATGATGGCTCATACAAATTGTTCCAAAAAAGCGAAAACCAAGAATGACAGTTTTCCCAAGACTAGGATAGGATTGCAGTTCCCGCAGAGGTCGAGGTGATCTCCTCTCTTTACCATTCCATGACGGCACAGTTGGGGATAGAAGAGGGCCAAGTCACGGTCAACACAAGATGTAGAATGGAATACATTCCTTTCCTTGGCCTCCGCCCAGTCCTACTTAATCTACCATTTTGGTTTCCAGAAAATATCCAAGTGTCCCTGTGTTTTCAAGAAATTAAAAAAAAAATCAGCCAGACGTTGGGTTCTTGGTGCCTTTGTCATGCCAGCTAGCAGGCAGGGCTGGTCTATGGGGTGGGGGTGGGGGGGCAGGCAAAAGAACAAGGCTCAGTGAGACCGTTAGATTTTCAGAAGAACAGAATTTTGAGAACAGCAGACTTTCCTGATAACCGTCTCTTTTGCTAACAATCTAAGGCTTGTAAATTCATCGTGCCAGAAGGCTCCGCTGATTAGTATCACTCCTTCTCACATGCATGATGTCGCTCCCACTCCTTCTCCACACTAATGATGTTGCTCCCTTGCTCGCTGTTGGCTTCATTCACAGTGACAAGTGAATGAACCTCTCGTCAGATTCCCACTGTCTGGGCTCATGATGTAACCCTCTTGCTGAAGGTCTGGTCTTCAGGATGATACGCAGAGACTGCACATCCTTTTCTTCTGTTAACTGGGTCTTTATGAAAACTAGGTCTCCCTTAGAGGAAGACTTTGAAAGTCACATGTAAAATTCTAGTTGAATCTTTATGAAGTTGGTAGCGGAAGGCACTTTTTAACCTTGTTCCTGATTACTACACTGTCAATCAGTTAGGCTGTTGTCTGTGTGGACTGTGTTTACTTGTCCCAGGACACTTCGCTGCAGGTTAGAGAGGTCGTTGTTTTGAATCAGACTGTTGGGCTCAAATCTCTACTCTGCTGTTGCTATGGTAGGAATGTGCCCCTCCCTCCAACCATGTGTTGGATATTTAATTTCTAGTGTTGGGACGTGGTACTTAAAAGGTGGTACTGCTCTCTAAAATAGATTAATAATGACTATAAAAGGGCATGTAGCCATGATTTTATTTTACTTACATTTGTTTTGCTTAATTCTTTGTGTTTATTTGTATGTATAGATAGTCACGTATGCACAGTGTGTGTGTGGAGGTCAGAGGACAACCTTGGGATGTTGATTTTTTGCCATTCACCTGGTCTGAGATAGGGTTTCTCTTGCTCACCACTGCAGATGCTGGACTAGCTGGCCTGCACACTTTGGGATTTTTCTATTTCTGCCTCATATTGCCGTAGGGAGACAAGGAAATTATAGGATCCTGCTTTTTAACCCAGTCTGCAAACCTTTGTCTTTTGGTTGGGGCATTGAGGCCGTTGATATTAACAGATATTATTGAAAGGTGTGTATTTATGTTTGCCTTTTTTTTTTTTTTTTTTTTTGTGGTTCCGGTTCTACCTGTGCTCGCTTGTGTTAACTAGTATTTGAGTATTGCTTGTTTTTTTTCTAGGTTCCTTATATGTGTGCTTTTCCTTTTCTTCAGCATGGAGGATTCTATCAAGTATTTTCTGTAGAGCTGGTTTTGTTTTCAAATATTCTTTTAACCTGCTTTTGTCATGGAATGTCCTTATTTCTCCATCTATTTGAATGGATAACTTTGCAGGATAAAGTAATCTTGGTTACAGTTGTTATCTTTCAGAACTTGGAATATATCACTCCAAGCCCTTCTGGCCTTAAAAGTTTGTGTTGAATAATCTGCTGTAATCCTGATGGGCTTGCTTTTGTAGGTAACTTGATTGTTCTCTCTAACTGCTTTCAATATTTTTTCTTTGGTATGTGCGTTTGGAAGTTTGATTATAATATGGTGAGGAGAGGTTCTTTCCAGGTTTTGTCTGGCTGGGGTTCTAAAGGCTTCCTGTATCTGCATTGGCACCTCTTTCCCAATTTGGGGGAAATTTTCTTCTATGATTTTGTTGAAGACACCTACTATGCCTTTGGAGTGGAATTCTCCTTCTACTATGCCCTGAATTCTTATATTTGATTTTTTCATAGTGTCCCGAATATCTTGAAATTCCCACTCATACTTCTCTATAAGTTTGTCTTTCTCTTTGTTGGACTGTATTAAATCTGCCACCTGGTCTTCTAGCTTAGATATTCTGTCCTCTCCTTCATCCATTCTACTGGTGAGATTTTCTACAGAGTTTTTTATTTCATTAACTGTATTCTTCATTGCTAGTAATTCTGACTGGTTTTTCTTTATTATTTCTATTTCCTTATTTATGTCTTGTATTACCTTCTTTATTTCATGAAATTGGTGTCCTGCATCTTCTTTGATTCCTTTGATTTCCTCTTTAAGTTCCTCTTTGACTCCTTTGATTTGTTCTCTGACTTCTTTGAACCTATTTACAATCATTCTTTTGAAATCTTTCTCAGGCATTTCCTCTAACTCGTTCTCACTGGAGGTCATTTCTGATGCATTAATACTTTTAGCTGGATTTATATCGTCTTGCTTTTTAGTGTTTCTTGTGTTATAATGTATATATTTTTGCATCTTGGATTGAGTTAATGCTTGGATTTTCTAGCTAGCTGGGTATTCTTGGCTGTATCAATTGATTTGATGTTATATATTGTCAGGGTAGGAGCTTAAGGTGTTAGGTGTGGCTCTTAAGACTCTAAGAGTATCTACAAAGGTGCTCCTAGGGGTTGAGTTTCCCTGCTATGGGAGTATTCAAATAGGCTGAGTGGAATAAAATACAGGTATATCCTAAAAGTTAACTAAATACTGTACCCATTCAATCAAAAACAGCCCCAAGTATGTATGCCAGAGTAGTTATTATAACAACCAGATCCTCTATCAACACAGAGGTTAAGATTTCTGGTCTGTTGAGGGATCCCAGTCAGCTTGTGACCAAGTGAGACCCTTCCCTGGTGCAATCCCAGTTACCTTGGATGAGTTTGTTCTCAGTCAAGTCGCTGCCTGGGTCATTGGGCTGCTGTTCTGATTTCTGGAGCTGGGCACTGGCTTTTCCTGCGGGGAAAACTGAGCCTGGCAACTGTGGCCCTGCAGATCAGTACCCCCGCTGCTGGAACTGCTGCTGCTAAAGCTGCCTCTGCTGGGTCTGTCAGCAGCTGAAGCTGCTGCTGCTGGGTCCACCACTGCTGCTGCCTCTGCTGCTGCTGCTGTAGCTGTCACTTCTGGGTCTACTGCCTCTGTTGCCACTGAAGCTGCCGCTACTGGGTCTGCTGCTGCTGGGGCCGCTAGTACCGGTGCTGGAGCTGCTGATGTTGCTGCCGAACTCTGCTCCTGCTTGGGTCCTGCTGTCAGCCCAAGTTGGCGTGGCTGGGTCCCGGACCGCTGCTCTGTTCGCCGGAGCTGGGCTCAGGCGGTGGGGGAGGGGAGGGAGCCACGGCTGCTCTGGTTCTCTCCCTGCTCCACGTGTTCTTCTACCTCGTGGTCTGCTCCTCCGCTGCTCGCTGTCGCTCTCCCTTCACGTTTCCTGAGTTGCGGAGAGCGCGGTGTGAGGGGAAAATCCCACACCTGGCTTTTCCTGCGGCTGGAGCCCAGCCTGGCTGCTCACTGGTGCGCCGCCGCTGGGGCGATTGGCGGAGCTGCCGGAGCCGCTTTTGCCAGCCTGTGCGGGCTCTGGATGCTCTGGATCTCTTCTACTTCTCCGCTGCTGCTTCAATTTCCTATATACCTCACTTTTTAGTAAAAGTGTGTATTTCGCTGAGTTTTTTTGGTCTTTTTTCCCCCCAGGCTGCTTTGGCGTGGTACCTACGCCGCCATCTTAACCAGAAGTCTTGAGACAAGGAAATTATAGACATGAGCACTATCGTGTCTGGCTTGATTTGGGTTCTGGGGAATCTGAATTCTGGTTGTTAGGTTTATATAGCAAACATATTTATTTATTTATTTAAGACAGAGATAGGGAGAGAGAGAAAGAGAGAGAGAGAGAGAGAGAGAGAATGGGTACACCAGGGTCTTTAGATACTGTAAATAAATTCCAGATACATGTGCCACCTCGTTCATCTGGCTTATGTGGGATCTGGAGTATTGAACCTGGGTCCTTAGGCTTTGCAGGCAAGTGCCTTAACCACTAAGCAATCTCTCCAGCCCTAGCAAACACTTTTAACCACTGAGCCATGTCTCTAGCCCTCTCTAATTTTTTTTTTTTTTTGAGACAGGATATCACTACATCTCACAGGTAGCTCAGGAAGGCCTTGAACTTGCCATCTTTCTTTTTAAACATATTTAATTTATTTATTTAAGAGAGAGAGAGCAAGAGGGAGATAGAGAGAATGGGTACTTTAGGGCTTCCAGCCACTGCAAAGGAACTCCAGATGCATGCACTACCCTGTGCATTCAGCTTTACATGGGCACTGGGAAATCAATCCTGGATTCTTTGGCTTTGCAGGCAAGCTCCTTAACTGCTAAGCCATCTCCCTGGCCCCTAGCTATTGTTTTTGTAACACAGAGTAACTGGTGGTGGGGAGGTCCAAACAGGCTCTCATGTGGTCTAAGGCTGGCTTCCAACTCACTGTACAGTTGAAGATGATGACTTTGAATTTTGGATCTTTCTGCCTCTACCTACAGGATGCCGAGATCATAGGCATTGCATGCTCAGCCACACCTACTTTATGCAGTGCTGGGGACTGAACCTAGGACTCTACGCATGCTTAGGCAAGCACTGTACCAAATGATCCACTTCCCTATCCTTGGCCCTTATTAAGAACTCATAGCCTGGCAGCTACAGTTCTTGAAGACTGTCAGTGATACTTTGTAGTTTGTAGTGGTACATGCTATGTCTGAAAGACTGTGCTTTAAGGAGCAATACTGTGTTAATTTCTAACAGTAGAAGGAAGGGCTCATGCTGTATGTTAAATTGACTCACTTAAATATATCACACATAAATTCAATGAGCTATTCTGATTGATCCAACAAACATTTATTCAGCTTCTACAAGAAGTGTGAAATGGAGGAGATTCACACACTGTGTTAAATTTACACAACATATTGAGTGAGGTATTTTCATCGCTGCCTTAGACAAAAATGAATTGAGTCTGTGACTTTCTGAGAGAAGATAGCTAGGAAGTGACCCAAATGGGATTTGGCCCCTAAGACTGTGAAATTTCAAATCTTATGTTTTTTAGTTTTTTTTCTAAAATATTTTATTTATTTGAGAGAGTGGGATGACAGATAAGAGAGAGAATGGGCATTCCAGGGCCTCTAGCCACTGCAAATTCCAGATGTATGCACCACTTTGTTTACATGACTTTATGTGGGTACTGGGGAATCGAACCTGCCTCTCCTATGCTTTTAACTACCAGAATTCCTAAGTCAGATATCTTTCCTCTTCTAAATTCAAAGTAGCAAACTAAGTCTTCATATGGATTCTATGTAAACAGCGTCCCCATTTCTTGAAGGCCATGTGGGAGCCACAGAGGGTCCAATGGGAGGGAGAAAGATGTTGAACAGCTAGATGTAACTTTAGCCTTGGCTGTAAGAGAAATGACTTATGAAGGAAGTGTGTCTCTTACATTTTTGAGTAATGCACAGGGTAGGGGAGCAGACAGGAATATAGCATTGTAGTCCTAGCTAGAGACAAGGTGAATTTTGAACTAGAATATTCATAGTGCTTTATCTATCCTTAAGCAGCTAGGCAAAGATTATATATATGTATATATGCACACACACATATACATATATATGTATGTATATATATGTGTGTGTGTGGTGTGTATGTTACATATATATATATATATATATATATATATATATATATATACATATATATATATATATGATATATATGTATACATAGTCTATACTATGGATCTCAGGGCTTACCCTCTAGACCTGGGTAGTCTGGTGGATAGTCACACTTAATAAAAGTCATCCTGTTATCATTAATTTTTTTACTGGCAAGTACATAGACCTTGTGTAAGCTGGACTTTCTAGCCTGTAACTGAATCAGGAACAGTGAGTTTAAATCTAGAAGTGATGTTCCCTAGGACTAAGGTATAATTTTGTCACTTATCTTTAGTTTAGAAATATGACAAATCAATTTCAAGAACAAATTGCTCTGTCAGGCTGGATGATGTGTCAGCATAGGAGGGTCACCAAGACTGTGCTTGAGGAACAATTGAAATGTAAGCAAAGGGTTTAGTGATTAGGAGGGAGGGATATGAAGACCAAAGCCACTAATCATTTGGTTGTGGTGGTTTGAATCAAATGTCCCCCATAAACACATGTGTTCTGAATGCTTGGTCCTCAGCTGGTAGCAGTTTGGGAGGTGGAGCCTTGCTGGAGGAGGTGTGCTGTTGGGGGCAGGCTTAGGGGTGTTATAGTCAGCTGATCCTTGCCCTAACTCAGTTCATTCTCCTGCTGCCTTTTTTCTACGTGCTGTGGCAGAAGTGATGTCCAGTTTCTGCCTATGTCATCTTATCCCTACCATCATGAAGAGAGTATAAGCCAAACACTAAACCCTTTCCTCCCCTCAACTGCTTTTGGTTAGATGTTTTATTTCAGCAGTGAGAAGGTAACGAAAACACTGGTTATCAAAAATGTCACTGTAAACAGCCATGGTGGTGCACACTTTTAATCCCAGTACTCGGGAGGCAGAGGTAGGAGAATCGGCGGGAGTTTGAGGCCATCTTGAGACTACCTAGTGAATTCTAGAGAGGGATCCTACGTTGGAAAAACAAAAACAAAACAAAACAGAAGTCACTATAACATTTAAAATTTAAAAAAAAAGGTAACAACACTGGGAAAGTAGGATAAAATATTTTGTGCCAGTTGAAATGATGCTTATAAAAAATAAGCTTTGGGCTAGAGAGATGGCTTAGTAGTTAAGCTCTTGCCTGTGAAGCCTAAGGACCCTGGTCCTAGGCTTGATTCCCCAGGACGCATGTTAGCCAGATGCACAAGGAGGCACATGCGTCTGGAGTTTGTTTGCAGTGGCTGAAGGCCCTGGCACACTCATTCTCTCTCTCTTTCTCTGTCAAATACATACATATATATATGTGTGTGTGTGTGTGTGTGTGTGTATATATATATATATATGTATATATATATATATTTATATATTATGGCATGTCTACATGGTCACTGTGAAGACGTGGATGAAACTGGAGATCATTGCATTAGGAAAAGTAGGTTGGCCACAGAAAGACAAGTGAATGAAGATCATGCGGTACCTATGCATCACAGAATGAAAAAAGCATGCAGTACTATCATTGTGAAGATGCAGACGTAGATCGTCCTGTTAAGGGCAGTATGCCAGCCACAGAAAGCAAATTACAACATTCTAATTAGTGTCTAATATTTCATTCTATCTCCCAGTGTTACTACCTTTTTTTTTTTCTTTCTGATTTAAATTGTTACAGTGAAGAGCTTGGATGATCTAATTACAATGACTTCAGTCTACACATCCCTCCCTCCTGACCATCAGAGATCACGAGAGGTGAGAGATCAGAAGTATTTCTTCTCCTTGATGTCATGTATACATGACATAAAATATTGACTGCACAGGTGTTGAGAGTAGAGGAAGGTGAGGGGGTGTGAAGAACCTCTAACCGCTGCACTTTGGGAAGGTGTGGCCAAAGGATTGCAAGTATGATGCCAGCCTGAGTCGGGTAGCAAGACCCTGTCTCAGGAACAAAGTTGAGAGCAGATGGTGGTTACTGGATGTTGGGGAAAGCAAGAGGGGAGAGGAAGGCTGGAAGTACTGACCCATGAGTACTGAGGTATAATTAGGTAGTAGCCAGAAATTCTAGTGTGTTACTACAGACAGGGTGACAATAAGAAACAATAATACACTGTACAATTCAAAAAGCTAGAAGAAAAGCTTTGACTGGTATTTTTCCCCCCTACAGAAATGATGGATGCTTGAAGAAAAGAAATGTTTAACCTGGTTTATACAATCTTATGTGCCAGTTCAAACTAGATTTTATTAATAAAAATACCTCACATGGGAACATGTTCAAGATTTAACAGATAATAACATATTGTTGACGGTACGTAAGACTGGGCTGGAGAAATGGCTCAGCGGTTACAGCATTTGCCTGAGAAACCTAAGGACACAGGTTCGATTTCCTGGGATCCACATAAGCCAGATGCACAAGGTGGCACATGTGTGCATCTGGAGTGTTTGTAGTGGCTGAAGGCCCTGGCATGCCCTTTCTATTTCTCTCTCTTTCTCTCAAATAAGTAGATAAGTAAATTTAAAAAGTACAAATAAATGCAATATTAAGTGTGTAAAAGTCATAGTAGATATATGGAAAATAATAGTTCAGAATATTAACAGTATTTTCATCAGGGTGACAAGATTATAGGTAAATTTTGGCTTATTTTTTTGTTTCCTTTTAAAAAATTGTTTATTCACATATTTAGAGAGAGAGACAAGGCAGATAGAGAGAGAAATGGGTGTGTCAGACCCTCCAGCCACTGCAAACGAACTCCACATGTATGCGCCACCTTGTGCATCTGGCTTATGTGGGTACTGGGGAATCAAACCTATGAAATGTATATCTTTTATACTCAGAATAAAAAGCAATACAAATTATCTTAAAAATCACAAATAGTAGTGATCATATAAAGCTCATCTGATCAGGAAAATAAAAAAAAAAAGGTCTAGTTTTTAGAAAGTTATTGAGTTATAAGATACCCAAAATCACAAACTAGGGTAATTATAGAAAATTTGGAGTATCGGGAAAGCCCCTGAGTACAAGACACTGGCTAAGGCTATGTAGACTCCAGAAGAAGAGTGTGTAATGGCTAGACTGGAGGGCCGGACCTATTGGCAGATGGTCTGGAATGGGAGAGGGGTGCAGAAAATTGGTTTTAGAAAAATAGGGGATCATCAGTGGAGCTTTGTATGATGGCTGTCACTTAATCTTGAGGAGTGAACATGAGATATCAAGGGCCTTTTGGTTGCTTAATTGTCTCCCTAAGAATGTAGGTTTTATAAAAATTTTGTTTATTTTTATTTATTTGAGAGCAACAAACACAGAAAGAGGCAGGGAGAGAGAGCGAGAGTGAGCGAGAGAGAGAGAACAAGCATGGGTGCGCCAGGGCCTCCAGCTGCTGCAAATGAACTCCAGATGCATGCGCCACCTTGTGCATCTGGCTTACGTGGGTCTTGGGGAATAGAGCCTCCAACCAGGGTTCTTAAGTTTCACAGGTAAGCACTTAACTGCTAAGCCATCTCTTCAGCCTGGAGTTTTTTTGTTTTTTTTTTTTAAACTTCCTCTTTGCTTAGGGAAACTCCCGCTGGCTGGGGGCTTGCAAATGTGTGCTTGGCAATATTTTGTAATGTTTCTAGAATTAAGTTGTGTTAAATGCTCTCTAGGGCTACCTTAGGATCAATATAAACATTAATTTTCTAACATTTATAACCCCATTAAACACTCGTGCAGAAATCTCTATCCCCCTGCTACGAAAATTCTATGCTCTGCAAGAGGCTTTCTTCCTTTAGAATGCCTTGTTTGTCTCCTCTGAAGTTCTTTCTGAATTTCAAGCACCGATTTTCACAGCTCTGATACCTATCAGAGAATTCTCACCAGCCCTTGATATAGTAACTGATTCTTTCAATGACAAGAAAAGACTTGCTTTTAAAAGAAGAGGTAAAGAGCTAGAGAGATGACTCAGTCTGTAATAGGGCTTGTTGCCCAAGTGTGAAGACCAGAGCTTGATCCTGGAACCCATGTAAAAACATGGGGACACACTTGTAATGCCAAGTACTTGTAATATAGAGAAAGGTGAAATCCTGGGGCTCACTAGCCACCCGATCTAGTCTATTTGCTAAGTTCCACATTCCATGTGAAGAAACCCTGTCTCAACAAAACAAAACAAAACAAACAACCCCCTCCCCCAAAGATGGGTGATGTTACTGAAGAATGACACCTAAAGTTGTCCTCTGGCCTCCACACCCATACTCAAACATGTGCATATGTGTACACACAGGGGCACCTGCATGCAAACAAACATACATGCATGCACAAAAATAAAAATCAAAGAAATAAAATTCTTAAGTCATCAAAACAATTTGCTATCCTGTGTGAAACTCACAAAGCCTTGTGGTTTGAGTCCCTTGATCATGTGCCCCAAGGGAAGTAAGTTGGGGGTGGCTGTGGATGACAAGGCTCACAGGCCTTGGCAGGTGTGTCTTTGGCTCCCTGCACACTCTGGGCTGCACAGGGAGGAAGGGCTGGGCCCTGACCCACATTCAGACAATGATGCTCAGGTTGCTGCTCTTGGCTCTCAACTTCTTTCCCTCAATTCAAGTAAAAGGTAAATGATTTTCATTTCCTTTCTCTTCCATGTCTTCCATTTGTGTCCTTACTATCAACAAAGCTTATTTTAAAATCTGAATAATATCTGAAATTTGAACCCATCTGAAGTGTACTTCTGATCTACTATGACAAACTATTATTTAGAAACTCACTAATTTATATGATATAGTATTTTAACAAATGCCATTTGTTATAAATTAAAATGTTATTTAACTGCTAACGGAGAAGGTCCCAGGAATGTTCAGTTTATGTAGTTATGTTTTTAGATCAAAGAAAATTGTTGAAGGCTTTAAATTTACATCACCTGGGTTTGTATCTCAGATTCCATTCTTACTAATGGGGCTTGGATAAATATTTTACATAACCTATACCTTAGCCTCCTTATTTGTAACATGGGAATGATCACAAATGTCATCTCAAGGACATTGCGAGATCAACCGAAATAATCCATGTGAGATACTTAGCTAGTGGTAGTTTAATGTCTATGTCTGCTTGAATTGAATGGTTGTCAACATGAGTTCTGGTGCAATTCAAATGCTAGTAAGTTTTCTTTTACCATTGCCTAAAATATGTTTATCTAGGTTAAAATCATTCTAGTTCCTAATAACAATAATGAGGAGGTTGTATCTAACAGTTTAAGATCAGGGTTCAATTCTCAGAACTCGGATGTATTTATTGCAGTACAACCTATCCCTTGTGAAGAGACCAGGGTGTAGGAAAGATATGCAGTTGGCCTAAGAAATGCAGACTCCAGTTGTTGACTGCAGATTTCAGGTCATCTTAGTCTGACTTGCAAGCCCATGCTCTTGGCTGTTAAACTCTTTTACCTGGCATTTGGCGATTTGCAATTTCTCATTAAAAAAAAAAATCCAGGGCAAAATCATCCTCTAAAATCACAGTTCCTAATAGAAAAAGTTAGTTGCTTTGGTGGGCTGGAATAGAAAAAGGACTCAGTTTGAAAACTGGACTGCAAGAAATCTGTGGGCAAATTGAAATAACAATATTTCCCCTTGAAAGATATGCACTGGAAAACCAGGGTCCTCAATTTTCTTCTACCATATTTGAGTGCTGCAGACTGATTATTTGTAGGTGTTGTTTTATGATGTGCATGCATTCCAAAAAGGATCATTTCATAACTGGCAGAAATACAATCTTCACACATAGATACCTATTTTGTTATTTGATGTGCTGTGGGCACAAAGTGTGTATGTTTACAAAAGGTGTTGCCAAAATGAAAGACATGAGCTGGTGATAAGTTGTGTCCCAGTAACTAGTACCAAGCATTTTGAGCTAAAGAATATTTACAATTTTGAAAAGACCTTTAGCTTCATGAATCTTCAAAGTTTCTTTTTGAGGAATATTTAAAATTTCTTAATTTTCAGGCAATTAAAGAAAGCCTCAGCCCAACATAAAGCTATTGAACACTAGTAATTGTACACAAAATGCTTTTTTAATGTCCTTGTAGACAGCCATCTGACAGCACTCATTTCTTTTCTTTTGAAGCTTTTTTGGTAAGACTCAAAGCTTTGTGTTTTTATTTTCCCCCTTTGGACCATTTATTAGAAGCAGAATAGCCACAAAGGCAGTCGGAGATTTCCCACACATAAGACATTTGTTTTCCGCTTTGAGATATACTTACTTTTTCAGATGCCAGCTCATTTTTCCTAATAATTATTAAGATTTGAAGCTGGATGTCTGTTTATGAAGTGGCACAAGGTCTAAGTAGAGGGTATGATTTTGAAAGGCCTCTTCTAGTAAGAAACTTATGAGAAGGAAGATAATGAGCGCATGCAAAAATGTCTGATGCGGTCTTAATCAAATGTGCAAAGCCTTGTCTGGGAGTTTTGTTTCTTTCTCCATGTTCATTCCCTATGAAGAAATTATAGAAGGAAATTCTCCAGTCAAAATGTAGTTGATTTGCCTAGAACTGTGAGAAACTGCTGTTATGTTTGCCTTGAGATCGTGTATGTACAAAGAACAGTTACATGACTTCCATTAATTTAGTAATTTGAACTCGTTGGTTCATCATCACTAAAATATTTATTTGAGGGGCTGGAGACATGGCTCAGCAGTTGAAGGTGCTTGCTTGCTTGTAAAGCCTGACGGCCCAGGTTTGAGTCCCAAGTAACCACGTATAGCCAGATGCTCAAACTGGCACATGTGTCCACAGTTGTTTTCAGTGGCCCTGGAGTGCCCATTCCCTCTCTCTCTCCCATTCTCTTTCTCTGCTTGCAAATAAATAAATAAAATATTTTTAAAAATACTTATCTGATCATGCTTAGTCATAGCTGATTCTTCAGGATTTGGATGACACTACGAAAAGATCTTTATGACCTACTAAGAAATATGATTAGGAAGAGAGAGGAAGCATAACAGCTTTCGATAATTGTGCAAATGAGAACCAAAACACAGGATTTTGTTGGACTTTGGAGTATGAGTTCAGTTTGGCACTGCCACTTCCTGAAAATGAAACTATTCCTGACTGATGATACAAGTGTTCACACAATAGGTGACATTTATCATATTTATTTTTCAATGAACTTAAGTTATTTTTTAGCAAGGTAATCATTTAATACGAAGGCAAAAATCAAGACAGCATCACTTTTTCCCCCATGCGAGTATTTCTTTAAAATATTTTTATTTCTTTATTTGAAAGATGGAGAGAAAGAGGCAGAGAGAGAGAGAGGAGTAGGGGAGTACCAGAGTCTCATGCCACCTTGCACAAACTCCAGATGTATGTACCACTTTGTGCATCTGGCTTTATGTGGGTACTGGGGACTTGAACCCCAGACTGTCAGACTTTGCAAGCAAGTGCCTTTAGCCACTGACTAATCTCTCTAGCCTCCGTCCATGAGAGCATTTATTTTCATGTCCCCGCAAATCTTTGCAAATAAACTAAATCAACATGTCCAGTTTGGACACAGCTGGTTTTTCCATCGCAGCCATATTCCCATCCAATCTACTTTTTCTTTGATAGGAATAGGTGGCATGAGAAAGATTGGCATTTAAAGATTTTTATTTATTTATTTATTAGAGACAGAGAGAGAGAGAGAAATATAGAGAGGGAAAGAGAGAAAATGGGCATGCCAGGGCCTCCAGCCACTGGAAACGAACTCTAGATGCACGTGCTTCCTTGTGCATCTGGCTTATGTAGGACCTGGAGAATCAAACCTGGGTCCTTGAGCTTTTCAGGCATGTGCCTTAACCACTAAGCCATCTCTCCAGCCCCCCCTTTTTTAAAAGATTTTTATTTATTTATTTAAAGATTGGCATTTAATAAAGAGTCTACAAAGGAAAGTTATTAATAACTTTATCTTTAGCTCAGGCTTCAGCACATGATTTTCTCTGCTTGTTGTGTTTTCTCTGGTTGTGCATAGAATGAAGTAATTTACTTCTTGCGGTTAAGTATTGCTCTGAGGCTGGGCTTGTGAAAGTAAGATAAAAAGATGCACATTGAAAAAGCATGCATGTAATCAACAGATTGCTGTATTTATATGACTTCTAATACACTGTAGCAAGGTTTTCTGACTGGGTGTTCTGTCATGTAAGGTAAATTTGATAGGCACGGTAATAGTATGGATATTTGCTTAAGAATGTGGTTTACTATCATACCCTAAGGGAATATACTACCCCACCCCTGTTTTAGGGCAGCTACTCAGCAAAAGATTGTTAAAATTGACATCAGTACATCAATTCTAGAAAATAAAATGAGTCATTGCTGTAGATAAATGAGAAGCAGAAATGAGTTTGTCATTATAATGGTAGTGCTCCCAAGCAAACCTTGGCTATGGTTGGGAAGGGGATTTTGCTGTCTTTTCTTTCAATATGGACTATCCTTTTTTTTTTTTTCACATCTTTCCTCTCTTTTCATGAGTGGAAAGATTTCCTGTGCTTACCACTTGACATTTATTTTGGGGAATATCTTTTTTCAAGTATTTCCTGCATGCAGTGTGCTGACATTTACAAAATGAAAAAAAAAAAATCATACTACCAACATCCCAGAAGAAAATTTAATTTGTTGTTTATTATCTCTAAAACAATATCTCCTTATGTTAACTAGTGTAGGCACTGGTGAGGACGTTAGACTGTCTGCTCTAGAACTCAGAAAGTACAAAGGAACTCAGGGATTCCTGAACAATTCTCCCAACAGGTTGCTGTAAGGGATAAAAACCTTTTTCACCTTTTTATCTTGTTAGATTATAGTTTGCTCCTTAAGAACTTTACTCCCAGAGGTTGCAACTTTTCTGTGAGGAGTTCAGTGAAATGGGGGGAAATGGCATCTGGGTGCTTTTTGCACTGACTCTAGGGGTCTCTGAGTTTTTTAAGCTGTGCAGAGGTAGGTGATTTCTTGGATTCTTCAGTTAGTGATGTGGTATTAGTACCATCAGTCCACCACCAAAACAGAACAACATCTCAGCATGCTGAAAGCTTTAGTCTGAGGATTGTTGCCTGGACATCAGTCTAGGGAGATGGAGAAAAGAGCCTCAGATGTGAGAAAAAAGTGTTCACAAAATAGGTGTCTGGTTTTGCCCTGTTAGGTGATGTTCTGACAACTCTAGAAGAGAGGTATACTAGATGGGACCAAGAATTTCTTGACAGAGACTGAGAAAAAGAGTTTTCTCTGGCCTGAGAAGTTCAGTGCTAATTCATAGGTAACTTAATTTCATCTTTGTGTCTCCATGCAGATTGTGTATATATACTTATGTTCTCACTGATGTAAGAGAAGCTGCAAGGTGGTGGAAACCTTCATTACGAGCTGCTTTTCATCTCTACATCACTGCTGCTGTCATCTTTTTGCATCACCTTCCTTATCTTGGGGACTTGGGTTGACAGGGTAACCAGCCAGGTTAATGGTTCTTGATCATGTCATTCTGAAGTGCTTATAGTTCACTTTGGTCTCTGATGTAATCATGAACTCCTTTCCACAGCACCTAAGTCCCCTTGTTAGCTCACAATTTACCATATAATGTGATTCATCATATTGGTAACACCTTTTGATCATCCAGTAATTCATTAAGACACCTGAATTGTTGAAGTGTTCCTTATTCACAATGGCAGACTATTTTTTTAATTTTTGGAGAATGTAGGTGGGGGTTTGAATTTTTTACTGTTAAATCACTGATCAATGGAAGGTTGTGCTTTTTTCATCACTTAGGGACATGCTCCCAGTGAGGTTTCAGGATACCACCTAGCTGTATTTGCAGCTTCTCCAACACCTGATGGTTTTATTTAGGTTGAATACTGCTAGGCTGACTTAAGATCAGCAGAGTTCCATTTGTGATGCACAGATTCTATCCCAGCAAGGGTGGATTGGAATGGGTGTGTATGAGGAGAACGCTTCCTTCCATCTTGAGACTCCTGCAAATCTATAACAGGATGTTAGCAAATTTCTGTTCTAAAGTACCCATTCCTTCATGTGCTCATTCAACAGGAATTTCTTGCATGTCTTCTACATGCAAGACTAGTTTGGATTCTGTGGCAGATACAAAAACCCACCTGGAAAGTCAATGAAGAAAAAGAGAGAGAGAGAGAGAGAGAGAGAGAGAGAGAATGAATTGTGAAAGAATCTTGTTTTACTTTCAAGTTTAGATCAGTTGGGAATAACACCCTAGACACACTATTTTGTGGCAAAGAGTTATAAACAGAGCCATTTAAAGAATTGCAGGGCTCAACCCCAGATGTTTAGAAATGGGATGTCACACAGCTGTACCAATCCTGGAGACTTTACTAATTTAACATCCTCAGGTCCAGCATTGCAGCTCCCTTCACTGTCACACAGCACCAAACCTGTAGACTTTCCTGAGGTTCTTCCCTCTTGAAATACTGTCTCCTCCCTTTTGTTCATACAAGTTCATTTTTATTTTAAATGACTGGTGAAAGATCCACCTCCTTGGGTAACCTATTTCTGGAAATTTCTACCACCATTATAGGCACTTAAAAGGAGATCCTATGGATGGGCAGCTCAGTTTAACAAGTATTTGTTGAACTCCATTAATAGTTTAATTTCCATGGGTATCCCAGGAAAAAGAAGAGAAAAGAAACAAGGATGGCACCCAGGAAATGCTTGTGTAATTAGCTATTTCTCTATGCTTTCATAGACTTTACCATTTAGTGGGTAAAACTGTATCTACTGGGAGACAACATCTTGAAACAGATAAATGGTAACAGTCGGCATTCCCCTACCTCATGGTATTATTTGATGCCTTAATGGTTTTGCATATATATTATTTTTGCAATCTGGAATGCCTCTTACATCTAAAGGTCTTCTTTGAGATACCAAATATTGAACTAAATGGTTTCTTTTAGAAGTTTCCAAACTTGTTATTGTGAGTTGATAATCCATTTTTTCCTACTATACTGTGAGCACCTTTGAGAGCAGCATCATCTCTTATTCATGCTTATGACCTCCGTGTTGAGCACAGTGGCAGGGGTGTATGGGAATTCTCCTGGTAGTTGTTGAAAAAGGAAATGAATGTGCTAATGTCAAAAATGAAGAAGCATAAAATAAATAGTAAAACTAATGTAGGAGCTGGGAGTAATGGCTCATCCCTGTAGTTCTAAGCCCTAGCATTCAGGAGATTGAGGCAGAGGAGTGACATGAATTTGAGGCAAACTTGGGCTACCTAGTGAGTTCTAGACCATCCTGGCTGTGGTGTGAGATCTTTTCCTAAAACAACAACAATAACAGATAATAATAATAATAATAATAATAATAATAATAATAATAATATAGAATAATTATGGAGAGCTGGGCATTGAGTTGGATGTTGTTAGTAGATAAAATTTTCATGGATGACGTCATCAATGAAAATTGCTAACCTTTATTTTGCATTTATATTATACCATGGTGCTACCTGGTTTCCTCTCTTTTCAATATTTAATCCTTTCCAGTTCCTATGAAACAGTTGTTGTGATTACCTCATTTCAAAGATGAGGCAACCATAGCACTGAGAATATAGAACAAATAGGCTATGGTCACAAGGTAAGGTAGTTTTGCTCCAGAGTTCATATTATTACTAGTGTTATGGTACCTAAGGCAGAAGGAACCTTAGTAAAGAAACTGAGTCATGAATTCTATTCCATGTTTTTAGAACATATGGCAAGTCAGGAGATGGGGAGTTAGGTCAGAACAAGGTCAAAGGACTGAATACTGATGACAAATGTTTGAACTTGATTTTCAAGGTATCTTGAAGGAGCTGAAGTGGATATGAAGACAACATTTAGGAATCCTTATCTTTGGCATGAAGCAGAAGGCATAGGAATGGAAGGCAGGTTGAAAACAGAGGGAAAGTGGATGAACTGAGCCTTGAAAATGGTTGGGAGACATCTGGAGAGGATGA
Source organism: Jaculus jaculus (assembly GCF_020740685.1). Lineage (NCBI taxonomy): Eukaryota > Metazoa > Chordata > Mammalia > Rodentia > Dipodidae > Jaculus > Jaculus jaculus. The sequence continues at coordinate 36,409,539 of NC_059105.1, read as the reverse complement.
CCAGTGAGTGTGGGACACAGAACACTGGCTTTAGAGGGAGGAGGGAAATGACCTATGAGAATACCATTGAGGTTCCAGGGGGAAGAACTTCCAAAACAGGAGAGCAGTATTAAACCTGAGAGGGTGGAGAAGTGAGTAATATCTTGAGAGGGAAGCCAGCCAGAATTTTGAGTTTATGCAGAGTTATGGGGAAGGGAGATAAAACTTTATAGGATTAAGAAAAAGTACAGTGGGACAAAAAAGAGGTTAGAAAAAGAAAAGGAAATTAATAGATAAGGTGAAGACACTTAAGAATTTAGGGCTGCTACCAAGGTATTTTATACAAAGTAGGTATGTATAAATGTCCAAAAGTAAGTGACTTAATTTTGTTTGACATATGGAAGGAGCTAAGTGCTAGACTTGTGTGTGCATGCATGCCTCTCTCTGTGTGTGTGTGTGTGTGTGTGTGTGTGTGTGTGTGTGTGGCACTGCAAAGATATAGGTGAGTGAATGCTGTTAGAAAATAAAAGAGGAGGGGGAAGAGGGATGATGGCATTCTTCTCAAGATGAGAATACTAGAGAGAGGAAAAGCTCTAAGAGGATAGAGAGGAAGGAAAGAGTTTCATAAGGGCAGAGATAGGCTGGCATGAAGCTAGGATAGCTGAGTCATTCCATGCTGGTAAGCCTGAGGTTAAAAACTGCTTTGTTAAGCTTTTTGTGAATGAGAAAAGTATAAGTGGTATTCCAAATTACAAGAATATATGCAAAGTTAGTATGGCACCAAATCTCTCTCTCTCTCTCACACACACACCTACACACACAATGTAATTTTCTCAGATAGGTCACAGTGTAAAACCTATGTCAATGAGACCAGTGGGATAATGTGTACTTTGACTTTGAGGACCTAACAAGAGGTGTACTTTAAATTCTTGCCCACATGCTCATACGTGCACATCATGGCATCATGGCTGGGCTTGACCTCACCTAGTGGCTGAGATAACAGGGTCACATCACAAGGTTCAAATCAGCATCATGGGTAGGCCTCCAGTTCCAGCCAGGAAGGTGAATCCCAGCATCTCCCTATGGTGTTTTGAATGAGGACGTGGCTGCTTAGCTTTGGTTTTGAGAAGAGTCAGGCTGCTCTTCTTTGCCTTCTATTTTTGTTTTCAAACTTAAAAGCTAATGCCAAGAATGTTTCAAGACAGAGACGTGTGATTAGGAGTTTTGATTTGCCACATAGTGGCGTCATTTCTTGAAGCCTCAGTTTCCTCATCTGGATTTATGATGGTGTTGGATCAGAGAACTGTTATTGGGCCTATGTTTTGGCTTAACAATGCTTCCAAAGTGGAATTTGTAAGGCCAGCTTTTTATCAACTCCAAGAAGACAGCACAGTCACCCCACTGCATTTGTGCATATTCTTAGGATTCCACAGAGCAAATAAACACAAAGAATTGTAAACCAGCCAGCTCTGCAATCTTGTAGCTATCTTAACCAGGATCTTTGATGCTAATGTGCTTAAAAATGACTGCTGGGCTTTGGGGAGCAATATTATCTCTGCTGACTCCTATTTTCCACTGTCAAGTTCAGGTCCACAGCAGCAATTGTTTCCAGACTTCCAGGTGATGACACTTACCCAGAAGTCTGCATATGTCAAGGTAACCCTGAGCAGACTCCTCAAAGGTGTCAGATTTATAAAGAGTGGAGCAATTAGGAGAAGTGTATTGCTGTCTTCTTTACTGAGCACAATGATGATGACTGTCAAGTCCCCAGATTTAGTTATTAGACTAAAAAATATAGACATTTAGAAAACAACACATTAATAAAGTGACCCATTTATATTCACATTTTCCTTTGATTTGTTAATTGAATTATTATCATGATGTTTGTGTTGAACATTATAAAGGCCCTGGTTACTTAACTTTTAGGTGTTAGGTTAATAAAAATGCGACTTTGGGAGTGGATTATGGGCTTTAGTATGATACTACTTCCATTTAGAATGAATTACTCTGCCATGTTATTCTAGCACTAGAAATGAGAAGAAAATTGTGGAACTCTGAAAGGCAGGGCCTGGGTGACATGGTACTCAGGTTTATGAGGTTGTGTACTTAGAAATTTCAGTTCTCTAGTGGTATCTCTAATAAGTAGGGCTGTCTCACACAGAGCTACAAAAGACTTCTTAGCAGTTCTAAAATTAACTTGCGTCCTAATACAGGTGATCTCCCAATGCATGTTTCAATCTGTGACTAGCTTTCTTAAACTTCAATCCTATTCTTCTAACTCTTTTTAGATCATTCCTCCAGGAGGCCTTGCCTAACCCTTAAATCTAAGCTTCCTCTCCTGAGAGGCACAATTCTTACCTCAGATATTAAGAATGGCTCTGTCTTCCTGGAAAGATCTATGTGCCCGTTATTGGTATTAAGGACTCTCAAAGATTGGATTCAGTCGTCCTCATGCATTCTGCCCCCTACACAAATAAAACACTGTCCTGGTTCCCAACAAACCCTTACACTAAGGCCATTTCCTTAATTTCACCCTATTTAAATTTTCCTCAGACCTCATGGCCCAGATAAGGACTGCTGTGTACCAAGTAGGCCTCCAAAGTTGCCTAACCTAGAACCAAACCGTTTTCCTTGTGACTCTCAGTAACCCTCTGTAGGGTTTGTCCATTATCCATGGCTGTGGAGTTTAACTATGTTCTCAAGTTAGGATTTTTCCTATATCTTTCTACCTTCTCCAAACCAAATACATTTGTGTCCACTATATATTTGCTGAATAAATTAACTCACCATGGAAGAATTCAGAACTTCAAAGAACAACTAACAAATCAAAATTTCTTTGAATTATTCTGATAAGTTTTTTTTTCTCTCAAAAATAAATGTCTGGGGCTAGGCACAGTGGTGCATGCCTTTAATCCTAGCACTTGGGAGGTTGAGGTAGGAGGATCACTGAGTTCAAGACCAGCCTAGAGCTACTAAGTGAGTTCCAGGTCAGCATGGTCTTGAGTAAGACCTTGCCACAGGACACATAACAAACCAGCAAAAAACAACCACCAAAATGAATTGCCTTTGATTTCAGCGCACAGATGAAACTTTTTTGCTTCTAAACTAGTTGACCTTTTTGTTACTTTCTGACAGTTGCATGTAGCACGATAAAATTTTAAAGGGACAAGGACAATTGTCTTTTATATTATCGTGTCTGTCTAAGTAGGAACACAGATCAGAGTTAAGGGTGTACCTTAGACTAGTGCTGAGCAGAGCAACTTACTTAGTAAATGTATCCATCAGGATTCTATTTCTATTGTTACCTATAACCATTTGTCATTGTTTCAATTAAAGGCTCTTTAGGTTTTGTTTAAAAATCCTTTGTTCTATGGATGAGTTAATGTGTTTGATATAGTTGATAGCTGTGATATATACAATGTTGCACAGCGTTGATCATTACCCTGTTTCTCTCAACAGAGGTGATATGCTGTCATGGCAACCTCCAATACACGCTTTTGTTTCCTTTTGGTTCTGGGAACTTCTCTCTTTAGATCTAAGAGTGGTTACAACGTTGCCACTACAAGCCTTAGGCATCCCCTGCTCTCCACTGTGATGCCTTCACCTCCACTCCTTGGAGGGCTGCATCTTTCGTAAACAAAAGTTCCCACTAGTGTGCAGTTCTGAAGTGTATCATCTGTTTTCTTTCCTTAAGTCACAATTTCTTATAAAAATGTAGAGAATTTCGAATTTCAAGATAATAGTTGAGATAAAATGACATGAAATGATCAGTTATTTTGAAACATTGGCTTGCATTATTTTTTTGCTGCGCATGTGCATACATGTGTGTTCATATCTGTGTGGGTGTGTATGCACATGCGTGCATGTGTATGTGGAAGCCAGAGGTCAATGTCGGGTGCCTTTCTCAGTGACTCTCCACCTTCTTTTCTTTCTTTCTTTTTTCTTTTCTTTTTCTTTCTTTTTTTTGTTTTTTTGAGGTAGGGTCTCATTCTAGCTGAGGCTGACCTGGAATTCACTATGTAGTCTCAGGGTGGACTCAAACTCATGGCGATCCTCCTACCTCTGCCTCCCAAGTGCTGGGATTAAAGGCGTGCACCACCACACTGAGCATTTCCACCTTGTTTTTTTTTTTTTTTTTTTTTTGTTTGTTTTTGTTTTTCGAGGTAGGGTCTCACTCTAGACCAGGCTGACCTGGAATTCACTATGGAGTCTCAGGGTGGCCTCGAATTTAAGGTAATCCTCCTACCTCTGCCTCCCGAGTGCTGGGATTAAAGGCGTGCGCCACCACGCCCGGCACCACCTTGTTTTTTGAGACAGAATCTCTTACTGACCTAGAGCTCACTGATTTCCACTAGACTAGCTGTGAAGCAAGTCCCAGGGATCCCCTGTCTTCTCTCCTTCCCCCTCCTACTGCTGACATTATAGGCACGTGCTGCCACGCATGCTCAGATTTAAACTTAGGTTCTCATACTAATGTGGAAAGCACTTTACCCACTGAGATATACCCCCAGCTCCTAACTTGGACTTTTTTTTTTTTTTTTTTTTCATTTTAACATGAACTTCAGAGTCTGGGGCTATTCAAAGCATGATAGTTTTATAGTTTTTTTGTTTGTTTGTTTGTTTTCTCAGTGGCTCTAAGAGAATCGAGAAAGGTAGTTTTGGTCCTCACTTCCTGATATTTAAATAAAGCTAAGAGACCAGCTAGAGATGGTAGAGCTACAGGGTTTTGAATCCTTTCCTTCTGGAGAGCCCAGTTTGTTTGTACAGGCTCCAGAGCAGTCACTGGATTGGTCCACCATGGTGGATTCTGCCCCTGGAAGGAGTCTGGAAAGAAGGAAGTGGTCAGGTGGCCACATGTGGAAGGGTATCCTAGCGTCAAACAGGAAATGTAGTCAGAGGAAGGTTACAGTAATTTTGCTTTCTTCAATTACCCATAGTTAAATGCAATTCAAAAGTATTAATAGCTGAGCATGGTGGCACTTGCATTTAATCCTAGCACTCGGGAGGCAAGGGTAGGAGGATTGCTGTGAGTTTGCTTCGCAGTCAGGATGGAGACCTCGTTCTGTGCCAGGGCGACCAGTGACATCTTCATCATCGGCTCACAAACATGATAGCGCAAGATTGTTGGAAGCAGAAAGCTTTCATTTTCTTTGTTTCCTACATAACATGTTTAATTTCTGTTCAATCATAATTTTAAAAAAGGAAACAACATGATTAGAATCTATAACCTCAGGTGTAAAACAAACAACTGCAGTATGCATAAATAGGACCCAGTAAAGTTCTTGAAGGTTCTGGAAGAAGATCCTTAGGCAACTAAGCATGTATCCTATCTGTCTAATTGCTTCTTTAGCTTCCCAGAGCATGTTTGCACACCTTAGTCTTGAGTGCGGCTCCCTCCATTCTGGTTCACCACTTTCTACGGGCTGTTTTAGTCTCTGTGGTGCTTTTGATAGAGAAAAGGAGAGATGGAACATTGTATACTTTAACATGACAAAATATGATTCACTAAAGCCATGAAGTAAGCAAGTGTTGGACTGAAATGTGACTTTATGTGTTGGCTTATGTCCCTTTCCTACACTGAGGCAAAGTGAAATGGAAGAGCTGGGATGGTATGATTATTGTGTGTACTTGGTAAAATACTCATAAGATACATTTTATGTTACAACAGTGTCAGTCTCACCTGGGATCCGTCTATGACCTTTAAGAATTCTTTTAAAGTGTAAGCAAAAATATTTGTACATAGTCATCTCCCATCATCTGTGAAGAATATGCTTTAAGTCCTTCAGCAGACGCTTGGAATCTTGGCTACTACCAAGCTATACATTAATGTCTTTTCTGTCTTAACTAAGCCTTTGTCATCCACTGTCACTGTAGTTTTTGCAGTTTGAGGAACCACAGTAAAACTAGCATGAATTTATCTTTCTTTCCTTTCTTACAGCTTCATGAATAGACTATTCATTCTTAGCATGTGGCTCAGCAACTTCAGTATATGATTTTTCTCTCCTCTAATACATAGAGAACCCTTGCCCAGACTGAGTACTCTTGCCTTTCAGGGCCACTATTCAGTAAAATAAAGGTTACTTGAACATTAGCAAGTGAGATACCTCAGTGGTTGATCTGATAACCAAGGGCAATTGCATAACTGAGAGAGGAGGGCAGCGTACACAGTACAGATCCAGTGGACAAAAGGATCACTCACATCTTAGGTGGAGATTTCATCATGCTACTCAGAATGGTGTACAATTTGAAATTTATGAGCTGAAATTTTCTATTAATATATAATTAAGATATTTTATGTTTATTTATTTGACAGAGAAAGGGGGGGGGAGAGAGAGAGAGAGAGAGAGAGAGAGAGAGAGAGAGAATGGGTGCTCCAGGGCCTCTAGCCACTGCAAACGAACTCCAGATGCATGCGCCCCTTTGTGCATCTGGCTAATATGGGTCCTGGGCAATCAAACCTGGGTCCTTTGGCTTTGCAGGCAAAGGTCTTAATTGCTAAGCCATCCCTCCAGCCCTGTATTAACACACACACACACACATTTGGTTTTTCAAGGTAGTGTCTCACTCTAGCCCAGGCTGACCTGGAATTCACTATGTAGTCTCAGGGTGGCCTCAAACTCACAGCGATCCTCCTACCCCTGCCTTCCGAGTGCTAGGATTAAAGACATGCGCCACCATGCTTGGCTATTAATATTCTTCAATTACATTTAACTATGGGTAATTGAAGAAAACAAAATTACAGACAAAGAAGAAAGCTGGATGTGCATTAGATACCAAAAGCTATTTGGAAACGTATTTTAAAAAAATATGTGCATGAAGTCAATTCAATCTTACTGAATGAACAAAATCATCTTTCTATTCACACATGATTTAAAACATTATTCGTATCAACTAAATAAGTAAATTACATTTTAGTTCTGCAGTTACTTGTGCGAACTTTTTCAAAAAGTCATTTATTTTATTTTTTTTTTTTGCTTTCAGTTGACTCTTCTATAAAATAAGGGACTGGATTAGGTCATTTTCAAGTTTCCTTCCGGCTGAATATTTTTTGCAGAATAATGGGCAAAATGAAAGTTATTGTGGTCTATTCTTTTTCCTTTCAATTTATCCCTTACTTAATGATATTCTAACATTCACTTGAGAACCCCCCCCCCCAAGTGCTGTCCTCTCCATTAAATCAAGCTTTGGGAGGATCTAGACCCAATCACTGAAATTTTGTTGGATTTTTGGTGCAGTGTGGCAGAGGAAAATGAGCAGTCGATTAGTATCTGTCATGAGGCATGAGCTCAAGTCTCAGGGTCACTTATTTATTCTGAAACCTTGAGCAACTCACTGACTTCTTAGATACCACTTGTAAGATGAGCATAAGATTGGATATCTTGTCTGTTTACTTCACAGTTTAGTACGGACTGCATATGAGATAAAGAGAAAACATTTCATAGCCCCATGCATTTTAAGCTGATGGATTTCCCACGCTGTATTTTAGGGTCCATCTTCTCTGGAAATCCAAGCATTAGCGTAAGTGAAGGGATGCATCATTTTGAGGTAAGGGCTCTTTGCTGCTAGAAGCCACACCTTAGAGGTGGTTATCCACTCCACCTATGCAGAAGTTAGCCTGCTTCCTAAACATAACAACCGACCCACTTAGAATTGTTGCAAAGGAAAGGAGTTGTTTTTGTAACCGAGCCCTCCCCACCGCTTCCTCATGGAAACATGAGCAGTTTTCAATCTCCTAGAAGATGGTTCTATCACCAGTTTCACAGTCTATCTGTGGGAAATCTTGTAGCTCTCACAGCCTTGCTCAGGGGCGGCAGTTTAAGTGTCTTCTCACCTCTGATCTTGCTCTTCATGTTGCCTTTTGTCAAGCAGGAGTTGTGAGGGAAGAAGTTTGAGGTGACTGCTTCCTGCCTCCACGCTTTGAGCTAGTTTAGCAGCTAGGAAAGCCTTTGAACAGAAAAGTCCTGAATTCATCATCAAAACAACTTGTCCATGCAGTTAGAGAAATGTCAGCCAAACCAACCTCTTGATAAGGTAAGCAAGTACAATGGAGAGGCTAACAATGGTTCTCTTTTAACCTAGTAGGTCTGACCTAGGGAAACCACTCCCAGAAGGAAAATCAAATCAAATGTGTTCAGGGAAAGGGTTGGGTCCCCTCTATCTGGAAAAGGGAAATCAAACAGAAAGCACTATGGGGAAGTTAAATATTCCTTAAGTTTCTGCTAAACTGAGATATCTCCTTAAATTTCACAAAATGCCCCCAAGTTATTGAAATACTATGGATCCGTAGAAACTTGGAGAACCAAAATACATATCTAGGCCAGTCATTTGGCTTGCTGGTTGTCAATTGCTTTGGTTTAGCTCTTTCTTTCTATTCCACTGCCATACAGCATTGGCGGTGCATGTGTGTGTGTGTGTGTGTGTGTGTGAAACTATGTATGTGTGAGAAAATAAAAGGAGTCAGAAGCATTGTGTATACTAGAAATCATTATGCTACTGCATATTACATATGACTTAGAGCAACTCTTACCTTTATCACGAAGTGAAATTTGTTTCATTTAGTGTCTTTCTAAAGTAGATGTAGAGTTTGAGGTCCTATAAGAGTTTCTCATTTACACTTTAAAAAAAAAACTACTGTCATGAACCAAGGTGAGATTAAGTGCTATAAAAGATATAAATAGTTTCAGTTTTTATTTGTGTGTGGTGCTAATGCATGTGCGCATGTATGTACGCAGGTACGTGTTTGTGTCTGCCTGAGTGTGTGTGCGTGTGTGTGTCCACAGGACAACCTCAGGAGTTGCTCCTCAGGACAATTCCACTTCTTTTTTTAAAAAAATTTTTTTTTTTTTATTTAGCTGAGAGAGAGAGAGAGAGAGAGAGAGAATGGGCATGCCAGGGCCTCCAGCCGCAAATGAACTTCAGACGCGTGCGCCCCCTTGTGCATCTGGCTAGCAAGGGTCCTGGGGAACTGAACCTGGGTCCTTTGGCTTTGCAGGAAAACACCTTAACCACTAAGCCATCCCTCCAGCCCTCCACTTCTTTTTAACATTGGATCTCTCACTGGCCTAAAGCTCAGTAATTAGGTTAGACTGGCTGACCTGTGAGCCCTAGAAATCTACTTGTTTCTGCCTCTACAGTGCTGGGATTATATGTGTACAACCACCCCTGGCATTTTTATGTGACTAGTGGGGATGAAATGCAGATTCTCATGCTTGCAAGGCAAGTACTTTACTGATGGGAGTGATTTCCCCAGCCTGAGGATATAATATAAAAAAGCAAGAGGTTTTGTCATCTTGAATTCTAAGCTAGTAAACTGTTAGCATATTTGCATAGAGGAAACAAACTATCTCAAGAATAGAACCTCCGCTTAAGGGTCAGTTCATTTAAAAATGAGCTGTGTTAGGCTGGAGAGATGGCTTAGTGGTTAAGCACTTGCCTGCGAAGCCTAAGGACCCCGGTTCGAGGCTCGGTTCCCCAGGTCCCACGTTAGCCAGATGCACAAGGGGGCGCACGCGTCTGGAGTTTGTTTGCCACTGCTGGAGGCCCTGGCGTGCGTGTTCTTTATCTATCTGCCTTTTTGTCTGTCTGTCGCTTTCAAATAAATAAATATAAATAAAAATAAAAAAGTGCATGCCACCATGCCTGGCTATTAAAAAAAAATGACCTGTGTTGACCCAGAAGAGAGAAAAGTAAGCATGGCTGGTCTCTTGTTCATCAAATGACCATGAAACCAGTAGTTTTTAAGTTTTTCCCCAGTGAACTCAACAGAGTCACAAAATGAGGTATTTTTTTTTTCTTTCCTTTCTCAATTGCTGATTATGTCATCAACCACGAGAACAGTAAAACTGTGACAGCTCTTGATACAGGAGTCTTGGATTTCTCTTCCTTGAGGAAGTTCTTGGTTTGCAATGCTGGGGTCCAGTTGGCTCAGAAGAAATCCAATCAACCTTAATCACATAGTGTTTGAACTTGGAGGCCACATGATGGGCAGAAGGAAAATCTATCATCTAGTTATCTCACTCTATTATACCTTGTGAAGGAACAGAGTTCCAGAGGGGACAGACTGTGGTTTTCTCCTCCTGAGAAGCAGCCAAGACTCAGGCTCCAGGGAGGGAACTGTTTCTGGTCACCTTGGGAGTAATGAACACTTCCTTAGCCATCACCCCTGTGGCTGGAAAGGTGTCTTCTTCATATCCCAGATGTCCAAATCTGAGCTCCGTTTCTAAGGTGTGTATTCTAGCAATGTAGTGAAGTAAAGATGAATGGAGAAAAGATGTAGGCCAAAGGAAAAAAATAGCTATTTGTTCATTGGTCTTTGTGACCTTGAGAAAGGTATCTTAACGTCTTCCTTTCTCACACTCACTATATCTAACTTATTGTCAAGTTTGCAAGTGTTAGCCTCTACACATTTTCCAGTTTCTCTTATTTTTAAACCAGTTTAGTCCTTCTCACTTCTGACCCGAATTACTACAAATACCTATTGTCCCTAGTTACATTGTGGTGTGCTCCAAATTTACCTTCTCTGTTGTTTGCTAAAGTGCTCTATAGAAGTAAAACGTTGTGGGCTGTAGAGATTGCTTAGTGGTTAAGTTCTTGCCTGTGAAGCCTAAGGACCCCAGTTCGAGGCTCGATTCCCCAGGTCCTACCTAAGCCAGATGCACAAGGGGGCGCATGTGCGTCTGGAGTTCACTTGCAGTGGCTGGAGGCCCTGGTGTGCCCATTCTCTATCTGTCTCTTTCTCTGTCTGTCACTATCGAATAAATAACAAAAAATTTTTAAAAAATAATAAAATAAGTTGTGTACATCCACTTCTTGGCTTAAAAGCCTTCAAGTAGGTCCCTATCCTTGGCAGGAGAGACCCCGAGCTCACTGGTGTGGGGAAGTATGCTGTCCCCCCTTATCTTTCATAAGTCATCATCCAGCAAGACTGAGGTAGCTGTAATTTTCCATGTAACACCACACTCTGTCTCTTCTCTGCTTCTCTGTGAACACTGCTGCCTTTTCCTATTCATCGTATCCTCTCAACAGCCAAACTTACCTTCATTCTCCACACATGCACGCACACACACACACACGCACACACACACACACACACACACACTCACCTTACTCCAGCCCACAACACGGTGACCCATCTCACAGGCTAACTTTCACTTAGTGAACATGAGTCAAATCAATGTAAGCATCATACTTCATATCTCAGGCCAGCACTCATCCTGTCTAGTGATGCTTGGCTGGCTCCCCATTTACGCGCAGAACCTGTAGATCCCTGTGCCACTATTTTAAAACTAGCTTTCTGTTTACATATATTTCTGCCTCACTATGAGCTGCTCAAGGAATTCATTTTTGGGAAATTAGTTTTAGTGCTTTTGTGCTTCGGGAAGATGTCACCCTCCCTCCCCAACGTCCATCCCCTAATCAAACAAGACACACTAAACAGATGCTGGAGCTCCGATTTTCACCCTGTAGCTTCTCTGTCTGTCTGTCTGTCTGTCTCATTGTGAGTGCAGGGAGGTAAGAAGCCAAACTGGGGAACTATCTGGGATTTCTAGCCAGCCTCCCTCAGTCTTCCTCCCCACATTACCCTTTTTAATCCCTTCAAAACTCTATCTTATCTTTTCGTTTTTATCAGCTCACCAAAGATCACAAAGACATTCATTCTAACTTGGAATAGTTAGCTTTGAAAACTAGCATTGCTAACTGTGGAGCCATCTTTCCAGTCCTGTCTGATGTTTTTGGTCCCAATAATACAAACATAACTAATACAAATGTGAATTCCCATGAAAATAGGATGTAAATAATTATAACAGAAGCATTTTCTAGAGGGTTTCATACAGCAGAAATGCAAGTACCCAACTTGCACTCTCTGAAGAGGAGGTAACATGCTGCCATTTCCTGATAATCCCACCAGAACTCGTCCAAATATTTAATCCTTCTAAATAAATGAAGAAAAAAATACACAAAGACAAAAAACAAGATGGGTTGTCACACCAAGACAAGTCAAACTTCAGGATCTTTACATATTGACTTTTTGTGCTTCTATTGAGTTTTGTTGAATGACTCCAAAATTAAGCTAAAGTTGTGGAGATATAGATATGAATGGGAATGAGAGAGTAAGGTCACCTTTTTTTAAAAAAAATAGCCATAATTAATGAGATGCTATTAGTCTCACAGTATTATATAATATTCTATAAAGAAGAGTAACAAGTGGTCTTTGGAAGACTGGGAGACTTGGAAACTAGAGCCCAGAGAAAACATATATGGTTGAAGAAAAGTTAAGCAATATGATGCATATGAAACAAGAGGTGTTCAAAGGGCCAGGCTTGGAAATACTGCAAATGAGTTAGATAGAAATTGTCTTGAGACCTGAGAAAGGAATGGCCCTGTGGACCATAGAAGCTAGTGGATGAAGTCTGGAAGGACCAATGCTCTGTGTGCCCCAGGGATGCTGACTTACATGGTCTGGCTTTCTAAGAGGATTTGGGGTTATAGTTTGAGAAAATAAAGTTGGAAAAGCCTGTGGATTTGAGGATAAGAAGGAAGGTTTCCTTTTTAGGCTAAGTGCTTCACAAATTGGAATTACCTGAGAAACCTTATATATAGAGATTCCTGGACTTTATACTCATAGATTCTGATGTAAGGGTCCTGTCAATCAAGTTTTTTTTTCTTAAGTTCCTAGATAATACTAATAAGCAGATTGAAATGCCTATTTGGCTAAATTGTTTGGCAACCATAACTGAATATTAGACTAATGGGGAGTTTTTAAGACGATGCCAATGACATCATACAGGATGGAAGAAAATATATGTAAACCACATGGTGTATGATAAAGAACTTGTTCAGAAGTATAAAAGAACTGTCATAATTCGTTGATAAAAAGACAAACAGGGATGGAGAGGTGGCTTAGTAGTTAAGCGCTTGCCTGTGAAGCCTAAGGACCCCGGTTCAAGGCTCCATTCTCCAGGACCCACATTAGCCAGATGCACAAGTGGGTGCACATGTCTGGAGTTCATTTGCAGTGGCTGGAAGCCTTGGTGCAGCCATTCTCTCTCTCTGCCTCTTTCTCTCTGTGTCTGTTGCTCTCAAATAAATAAATAAAATTAATAAACAAAAAATAATTTAAAAATAGACAAACAAACTGGTTAACAAACAAGTGGGAAGATGATCTGAATAGACATTTCTATTACAAGGATACACCCATCCAAGAACAACTTGTGGGAAAAAAGAGGTTTCTTTTGGCTTACAGGCTCAAGGGTGAAGCTCCATGATGGCAGGGGAAAACAATGGCATGAGCAGAGGGTGGACATCACCCCCTGGTCAACATAAGGTGGACCATAGCAACAGGAGAGTGTGCCAAACACTGGCAAGGGGAAACTGGCTATAATACCCATCAGCCTGTCCCCAACAATACACTCACTCCAGGAGGTGCTAATTCCCAAATCTCCATCAGCTGGAACAGCTAAGTTAATGGGGACACCTGAATCAAACAACCATACCTTCCAGCAGATACTTTTGGTCAGGTGCTTTGAGTCAGCAACAGATGGTGTAGTTGCCTTGGAAAACAGTTTGGCTGTTCTTCAAATAGAACACAGAGAAATCATAGAACCCAGCAATTCTACTCCTGTTATGTACTGAAGCGAAAATTTATGTCTACACACATACTTCTATCCAAATGTTTATAGTATCATTATTCATAATAAAAGCTAAAAATGTGAGGAATGGAAACCGAAATGTGTTATGTCTACATGATAGAATATTATGCAGCCTTTAAAGCCATGAAGCTTTGATATAGATCGCAACATGGACAGACCTTGAAAGCTATGCTAAATGAAAGAAGCCAGATACAAAAGGCCATATTTTCTGTGGTTCCATTTCTATGAAGGGTCCTGAATAGACAAATAGAGCCAGAGAGTAGATCTGCAGTAGCCAGTGGTAGATGGATGCAATAATGGGAACTGACTGCTAATGAGTGTGAAGTTGCCCTTTTTTGGGTAATGAACATATTTTGCAGATTTATAATGACCATTCATTCATAACTTTCTGAGAAAACAAACAAATAAACCCCAATCTAAAAGTTAAGAAAAAAAAAACAAAAAAATACAAACCCACTGAATTGTATACTTAAAGGGGTGAACTTTAATGGTTTATGAATTATGTTTGTGAAGTTTTCTACCTAAACCCTAATATTGAGCCTACCTCCACTCTTCGTTTATACCAATTAAGTCAATATTTATGGAAATAAGAGGCCCTGAGCAAAGGTTTTCTTTTTAACCTTCTTTATGGATCATAGAATTGATAATTATATATAGGAGTTGCTTTCAACTCAATAAAAAAACAAAACACACAGATTCAAACCCAGGCTGTATTACAAATTTAATTTAAAAACATTCTGATTCTATTTGGTTCTTTGGTGGATATATGGGTGTGTGTATAAATAAGCTTTAAATAGGTAGATAGCTATTTGCATGCCCTCCCAGATTGCAAAACAAGTTTTTTTAAAAAAATTTTTATTTATTTATTTGAGAGCGACAGACACAGAGAGAAAGACAGATAGAGGGAGAGAGAGAGAATGGGCGCGCCAGGGCTTCCAGCCTCTGCAAACGAACTCCAGACGCGTGCACCCCCTTGTGCATCTGGCTAACGTGGGACCTGGGGAACCGAGCCTCGAACTGGGGTCCTTAGGCTTAACAGGCAAGTGCTTAACTGCTAAGCCATCTCTCCAGCCTGCAAAACAAGTCTTTATGTTTAAATTTGCATTAAAGATAAATAGCTATTTGTTCATTTTTACAAAATTGAAATCATGGCCAGGCATGGTGGCACACGCCTTTGATCCCAGCACTCAGGATGCAGAGGTAGGAGGATCGCCGTGAGTTTGAGGCCACCCTGAGACTACATAGTGAACTCCAGGTCAGCCTGAGCTAGAGTGAGACCCTACCTCAGGATAAAAAAAAAAAAGGTCATTTTTTTAAGGTGGTATGTGACTGACTTTGGTTCTAGTGCTACTGGTTCAGAGACTTTAGACAAGTCACTTTTGTTTCTAGGCCTTGTTCAGCCCTTAAGAAGAGGATTATGTTGTTGTGTCTGCTAATGGGGGCGGGGGTAATGGGAAACAATATCAATATTCTGTTATGGAGTTGACAGCATGGATTCACTTTCTTTGCTTTGAAAGTGAGAAGTTGAGTGAGATCCTTAGTCTTTGATCTTGTCTTTGGACACCATAAAGGTAGGAGATGACCAGGTAGAGAACTCCGATGTGATCGAAGAGAACAAAGATGCAAATTTCTTAGGAGGCTCCTAAGCTATGGAAGATAAATCAAAGCCAACACTTTGGGTGACAGAGTTTATCCCTCTCTCTTGGAATGGTCACAAAAACAAAGTCAAAATGTTTCAAAACGTTTAAATTCCTTTGCAAAAGTCTGTGGCATAATTTAAAAAAAAAATCTCTTTGTGCATCTGTGTCAGACTTTAAAGTTGTTTCCAAGCATATCACTTAATCAGGAAATCAACCAACTCATGATTAGCATCTTAGGAATTTCAGTGCAGATTCAAGAATTCTGAGTGCATAGCTGTGATACTTACTGTCCAGAGAAGGTTGAATTTTGCTTTCCAGGTGGAAAAACATGCTACAGTTTTCCATTCAAAGCAGGATAAAAATATCATTAAATGTAAACTTTGTTTTTCTTTGTATTTTTTATGAGACAGACAGAGAGACAGAGAGAGAGAGAGAGAGAGAGAGAGAGAGAGAGAGAGAGAATTGGTGCACTAAAGCCTCCAGCCACTGCAATCGAACTCCAGATACATGCACCATCTTGTGTGCATGTACGACTTTGCACACTTACGTCACCGTGTGCATCTGGCTTACCTGGGACCTGGCGAGTAGAACATGAGTGCTCAGGTTTCACAGGCAAGTGCCTTAACCACTAAACCATCTCTCCAGCCCTAAAATGTAAATATTTTAACTTTTGGTACAATTATCACTCCAGGAGCTCCTTTATCTTCACCTGACAAGAGACCACTTATTAGTTAATTAATTTATCTTAATTTTAGGACAAAAGAAATTATTGGCTGTTCAAAATGCTTTCCTTTAGTTTTTTTTTTTTGTTTTTGTTTTTGTGTTTTGAGGTAGGATCTCTAGCCCAGGCTGACCTGGGATTCACTGTGGAGTCTCAGGGTGGCTTCAAACTCATGGCAATTCTCCTACCTCTGCCTCCCGAGTGCTGGGATTAAAGGCATGTGCCACCACACCCAGCTCAAAAAATATTTTATTTATTTATTTTCAAGGTAGAAGAGAGAGAGGGAGGATGGGTGCACCAGGGCCTCTAGCCTCTGCAAATGAACTCCAGATGCATGGGCTACTCTGTGCATCTGGCTTTACTTAGGTAGTGGGGAACTGAACTTGGGTCATTAGGCTTTGCAGGCAAGCACCTTAACTGCTGAGCCATCTCTCCAGCCCAATAAATTATTCTTATAATTCTGTTCTAAGCAAACGATTTTTCCCCCTCAGAAAACAAGATTTTGGTGAAGCAGTCACCCATGTTGGTCGTGTACAACAATGAGGTCAACCTCAGCTGCAAGTACACCTACAACCTCTTCTCAAAGGAGTTTCGGGCATCCCTGTATAAGGGAGTGGACAGTGCTATGGAAGTCTGTGTGGTGAATGGGAATTTCTCCCATAAGCTTCAGTTTCACTCACATATGGAGTTCAACTGTGATGGGACTTTGGATAATGAAACAGTGACATTCTATCTCCAGAATCTGCGCGTTGACCAGACAGATATTTACTTCTGCAAAATTGAGGTCATGTATCCTCCTCCTTACCTAGACAATGAGAAAAGTAATGGGACCATTATCCACGTGAAAGGTAACATGCAACTCTACCCTGGTATCATCTTAAAGTAATGTTTTTTTTTATTATTATTTTTCTTTCAGTTGCAGTTGAGGCTGACGTAGTCCCAAATGATCTGAGACTAATAAAGACAAATCAGGTTTCAGATGGTTTTCTTGGGGTTGGCGTGATTGCTAAGTGGATAAGCCATGAGGACTCGAGGTTATCCTCAGCACCCATGTAAATGCTAGGCTTGGTAGTGCACATCTGTGATCCAGGGGTTGGGGAGGCAGAGACAGGAAGATCTCTGGTGCTTGCAGGTTACTTTGCCTATCTGTCAGCAAGCTCCAGGTTCAGTGCAAGACCTTGTCTCAAAACATGAGGTAGCAAGTGAGGGAGGAAGTCCCCCCTCCTCCACAATGTCAACCTTTGATTTCCACACACACATACCTGTGCCCACACACGTGCCCAATACATACAAACATGCATGATGCACATATACCCACACATACATATGCAAAAGAAAACTGTTTTTATTTTATCTTAAAAGATTCCATTAATTGTTTTGGAGGGTAGGCTCTTGCTCTAGCCCAGGCTGACCTGGAATTCACTCTGTAATCTCAGGCTGGCCTGGAACTCACCAAGATCCTCCTACCTCTGCCTCCCGAGTGCTGGGATTAAAGGTGTGCTCTACCATGCCTGGCTCAGAAAATTTTAATCATGTTCATATATTATACATGTGGATAAATTAATAAAAAAAATAATGCCAGGGCTGAACTTTGAGATTCTGATGTAATTGAGGAATTGATGAATTGAGGAATGGGTGCTAGACATTGTTATATCTTCAAACTGCTTTTATATTCATTCCTAATACATATTCAGGATGAAAAATTCATTGGCTAGATAGCTGTTGGTATTCTTTGTAGTTCTCATTTACTCTGACTATAAATAGAACTCCATTGGTTCCTTCCCACCTCCTTTCTGATACCAAACATATAAAGTGACTTCTTCGCAAGCATCATGGGATCTGTTGGAATTGGAGTCAGACATATATCTTCTTATTTCCCAGTTTGTTTTCTGACTTCTGTATTATTCTGATTATTTCCTTATGCCTTGAAAACAACATACATTGTTTTACATATTTTAAGGCTATAGCCTAGTGTCTAGATGAAGTAGCTTCTGAAGGGAGCAGGGAGGTAAAGTTAGGTTAAAACCGTTGGAAGCCACCCTTTTGAGTCCCACCATCTATTTGACAACGTGTGGGGAGAAGGCACTGCTGCCAGGGTGCTAACCTAAGGGGATGTTTCCCAACTTCAGTCTTGCAAGTTTTTTTTTTTCTTTTTTTTGGTCAGTGGTAGAGATGGATAAGTCCCTAAAGAGCAAAATTATATCATCTAAGCTAGTGACAAAGGTTTTTATTTCTTTCACATTCCTGTCTAGTGGGTAGAAACATAGAGATGCACTTAGCTGACATTCCTGTATCATCTAACCCACCTTCTTTTCTTTTTTTTTTTTTAATTTTTCATTTATTTATTTGAGAGCGACAGACATAGAGAGAAAGACAGATGGAGGGAGAGAGAGAGAATGGGCGCGCCAGGGCTTCCAGCCTCTGCAAACGAACTCCAGACGCGTGCGCCCCCTTGTGCATCTGGCTAACGTGGGACCTGGGGAACCGCGCCTCGAACCGGGGTCCTTAGGCTTCACAGGCAAGCGCTTAACCGCTAAGCCGTCTCTCCAGCCCTCTTTTCTTCTTTTCAGATCCTGTTTACCAACTTCCTCAGCTCTGGGCATTTCCTCAGTTCTGGACATTGCTGGTGGTTGGCGGAGTCCTGGGTTTCTACAGCTTGCTAATGACTGTGGCCTTCACTGCTCTCTGGGTAAGAGAAACAGCCTTGAGTTGATATAACTTCTCCACTGCACATGAATCCAACCATATGGAGAATGTTTCCTGCAAAGCTTATTTTCTATTTAATGTGATTGTTGTTTTATTTTCCTATACTGAGCTGGAGTGGTTCATACTTTAGTCTTTAATTTATATGAGGTAACAAATCTGATGTGTGTTCTGGTTTTCAGATGGTCATCAGTGATCAGACACTCTAAGAATCTAAATGGGTAAATTAGGGTGGGATTTGTGAAGTGTTTGCCTTTTTTCCCTAATTGTGACATAAAGTAGCTTAAATACATATATAAACATAAAAATCTAAGTCATTCAGGAAGCTAGGCAGTGAAGCCAGTGAACAGCTTTGGCTCAGGGACAAAATTCATAATAAGAAACTAGGCTACTGAAATTGTGTATTCAAACCAAAAGAAACTAGGTCTATTTATCTCAGTCCTATTTTTTGTCTTCTCTAAAGTAGTTGAGTTGTGTGAAGCCAAGCATGGTGCTGTCATTATGAAAGTGTAATGGGAGTGAGACTTTTCTGAGTTCTCATCACTGACTTACAGTTTGTCAATTTTTGCAAATGCTCATGAAATATTTTTCTTCACTTTCCTGAATTCTCAGCCCAAGCTTGAAGACTTTTTGTTTGTTCATTGAGACAGACTTTTAGTATGTAGACCAGGCTGGCTTGAACTTCACTATGTAGCTCAGGCTGGCTTTGACCTTCTGAGTGCTGGAATTATAAGTGTGAGCTACCTCACTTGGCTTTTAAACATGCTTTATTTTATTTTAACTTATTTATTTGAGACAGAGAGAGAAAGAAAGAGGGGGAGAGAGAGAGATAAAGTGGCAGAGAGAGGAAAAGAGAGAGAGAGAGAGAGAGAGGGAGACAGAGAGAGAAAGTGAACGCAATGGCCTCTAGCCATTGCAAACAAACTCCAGATACAGGTGCTACCTTGTGCATCTGGCTTTATGTGGGTACTGGGGAATGGAACCTGAGTCCTTTGGCTTTGTAGGCAAGCACCTTAACTGCTAAGCCATCTCTCCAGTCCTTAAATGTGTTTTGATGAACATAGTCACTGCTAAGAAGAGGGTATCCTCGGAAGGATCCTTTTCTCAGAAACCTTTTTCTGTATGAGGTATAGATTACCTTACAAATTGATTCCATTGGCTTTGATTTAAAAAAAATTTTTTTTTAGAAGTTAGATGAGTATATGACTCATTTTTTTCAATGAGAAAGTATATTTCTCAAAGACAAAAGACTATTTCTCTTGTTTTTTTCCTCCCATCTGGTATTATGTACATTTAGTTAGTGCTTACTGAGTGGATTTATAAATAGATCAATCCATTTATCTATATCATTAGATTGATAAATAGATAACCCACATAGAGGCTAAATTAAGGACCACCTAAGCTTACTTGAACTATGATACTTGTGTGTGTGCCTGTGGGTAGTATGTATGGTGTGAGTGTGCATGTGTGGTGTATGCACATGTGTTACAGAGACATGTGCCCCTTGTACATGCATTCAAAGGCCAGAGGAAGACAACAGGTATCCTTTATTATTTTTCTTCTGTCTTATTTCCTTAAGACAGAATCTCTCACAGAACTTGGAACTCATCTTTGTTTGGTTAGACTGGTTAACCAGTGAGTTCCATCAAACCACCTGTTTTCCTCCTCCTTAGTGTTGAGGTTACCTACACCTGGCTTTTCATGTGGGTGCTGGAGATCAAACTCAGGTCTTCATGATTGTGCAGCATGTGCTTTTACCCCCTGAGCCATCTCCCTAGCCTCATGATAATCTTTGAAGCATAACCTATTTATACATGTAATTAGGCCATGTTTAGTTTCTGGAATCTATGCTATGCGAAGTCATCTGCTGTAGTTACTTTCTTGTTGTTGGGACAAAACACCCAACTAGAAACAGCTTATGAAAGGAAAGGGTTTATTTCCAACTTACAATTTTGATGAAATATTTCCTCATGGAGGGAAAATCATGATGGGGCAAAGAGCTGAGCATCACATCTTCACATCAGTAGGGAGGAGTTAGCAAGAGCCAGCTGAGTGTGGCAAATAGGGTTGGGCTGTTGCGCTCCAAAGCCCATGCTAAGGAACATATTTCCTCCAACAAAGTTCCATCTCCCAAAGGCTTCATGACATTCCCCAAAGCACCACAAACTGGGGGTTAAATATTCAAACACACGGGGCTACCAGGAACTTTTTTTTTTTTTTTTTTGGTTTTCCAAGGTAGGGTCTCACTCTAGCTCAGACAGACCTGGAATTTACTATGTAGTCTCAGGGTGGTCTCGAGCTCTTGTTGATCCTCCTACCTCTGCCTCCTGAGTTCTGGGATTAAAGGCATGTACCACCACACCTGGGTATGAGGAACATTTTACAAAATCACATCATACTATTGATTCAGGAGCTAGCCTTTGATTCACAGCTATGCTACTTACCATCTAGTGTTTTAAATCCCATTGGCCTATTGTCAAAGTTTGCCTCCCCAGTAACTCCCCACTTCTTCCTTGTAGTTCAGAAATCCTAGTGGACAGGTGGACATCTGTCATGTTACCTGTTGACTAATCTATACCTTCTTCAGGCCAAGAGGCATACTGGCTACTTATGCCTGTGAACTTTTACACTATATATCATCTTGGGAATTTGCCTAGCTTGCCTTCTGCAAATTGCCCTATCTTGATGGTGAGGGTGGGCGACTTTTGTATAACAAAATATTGCTCAAGTTCTGCCTCCTATGATGATTGAGAACTTTCACCCTTCTGGACCTAGGGTCCGTGTTCTAGTAATCTTCCAGTTCTACGACAGTTGCCAATGATTTCAGGATTTTTAGAATTCTTGGGTTTTGTTAGTTCTGATTCCCTATCCAAATCCTAGTTGGCTTTTTAGTTCTTTCACTGAAAACTTAGCTTTCCAACCTAAAGGCCAGGTGCAATGGCCCTGTGTGTCCTCTTCTAGGAAAGGGCTCCCCTGTGATATGCTAACTTAGGTCAAAGAAATTTACTACCTTTGTGGGAAGTAGTTTGGGAAGTTTTTAAACTTTCAGTGGCCACAGGGCACTGCTCAACTTTTAAAACTTATGGTAAGGATGCACTAGAATGAATAATTTGCTGAGTGACAGGAATTACCCTAAAAGGACAAAAATAGCTTTTCACCTTCTGTGCGTTAAAACAATTCACTTTCAAATCAGACAACATAGATGTTATGAGCTTTTCTTCGGAATCCCCGTTAATTCCTGGTGAGACTCATCTTGCTTGTCTTGAGCAAACTTATTTTGATGTATTTCACAAGCTCACTATGGATTCCATAATAAGTGCTTTGACGTGCCTTGTTATCTGTGTTCTCTTGAAGTCAAGGCAGCCTATCTAATAAGAATTATTTTCATCTGGGTACCAAACCTAGATCTTTGCATTCTCTGACTAAACAGCACACATGAAAATATACTTACATTTCATAGACCAGCATAACATTTTTCCCCCCTCTTGGGCTTATTTTTTTTCCTCTGGCTGTTTTAGCAATGAGCACCTCGATGAACTACAGACATTTAGGGATCCCTAGGGTTCGGTCACTCCCTGGCATTCTATTTTAGGCTGGTCAAGCAGCATGCCTTAGTGAAAGTTGCTACTTTCCAAAGCTTCCTGAAGGCCTGTGATGTACTACTGTAGGCAGTTCTAGGTTGGTGGGTTTCTGGAAGCAGCTCTCTCAGTTCTTGACCCAATGTTGGCATTTGAATAAAGAAAAAGTATCTCTTGGTCAGGCTGCTACAAGGCATCGCCTCTTGATCTTACTCATTTTTCCATTCATGCAGCTGAGCGGGGAAGACCGTTCCCTTGCCTCATCTAGCGGAGCTTTGTAAAAACACGCTCTTCCCCACTGTGTGCTACAGTGGGTGAATAGCGTGTGGGGGTATGTGTCCCTGCACCCAGATGAAGCAGAGACGGTAGGTAAGGCAAAGTCAGAGTGGTCTCGCAGTCAAATATCTTTAATAGGCAGACTTGTGCAGAGGTGGGATAAGTGACACGCATACTGAGTGCACATGGGCACTTGTGGGTCAGGGTTGGATTACCAGGCGTTTTTATTCCATTATTTGCTTTAGATTCAGTGTGACACTAACTAAATCCACCATCTGACAGTGGTGTGAAAGAGCCTGGAAGCTGCTTGTTGAAGACTTTCATTATCTTTCTATGTAACTTGGAGCATCTCTGAGTGTATGTGTGTGTGTGATATTCTGGAATGAGAAACACTTGGACAGAAGTGGATCTTGAAGGAAGATCCTATGTTTCATTGTGCACATCTTGAATGTAGAGTGATTTTGAGGTCTAGTCCAGAGATTATACATATACATATACATATATATATATATATATATATATATATATATATATATATTCATTTATTTATTTCAGACAAGTAGATGACAGTTGAAGCTAAGGATGTCAGGGAGGTTTCCAAAGGAGTGAGGATACAGTACACAGAGGAGAGAGCCTCTTTCCCAAATTGTGAGAAATTCCATCACTGAATGGCTAAAGGAAGATGAGCTCGCAAAAGAAGCAGGGAAGAAGGGACCGGAGAGGCCAGGTGAACACTGGATGCCACAGAAGGAAAGACGAAGGAGGCAGGAAGAGGTGATCAGAGAGGCCGAAGGGAAAGGGAAGATGGTTGTAAACAATGGAAAGAGGAATCAATAATGCAGCTGCTCTTGGTATCTGAGTGGAATTGGTTCCAGGATCCTGGGAGCACTAAAATCTGAGAGTACCCAAGTCCCTTATATTTTGAAATAGTGTTCCTACATGCAACCTAACCGCATCCTCTTGCAACTTTAAATCATTTCTAGCCTACATATAATAGCTAATAAAATTTAAATGGCATGGAAGTAATTGTTGCATTAAGAAATAAGGCCAGGAACATTGTGTGTGTGTGTGTGTGTGTGTGTGTGTGTGTGTGTGTGTGTATGTGTGATTGGCTGAATCAGAAAAGCCCACATTATGCAGGACTGAGAATGGTCCTGAGCCTTCAAGAAGATGAGGACAGAACACATTAGTTTCATTTAGTAACATAGAGATCAATAATTTTTAAAACTTGTTTAGTACTTCATGGTCCTTTGATAAGGAAGTTGCAAAATCTTCAGACAAGAGTGCTGGGAAATGAAACCAGACTGAAGTCATTCACTTCTTTCTTTATTTATTTTAGGAATTCTTGTCATTCATGTCCAGTGTATCTAGTTACACTCCAGGACTATGTGCCTAGAGACAGGCATTGTTTTTCCATAATGGGGAATTCTAAATTCACAAATCCAGATGACTTTCTATTTCTGGAAATTTTATGAGTCTTATCAAAGTGTAAGTGTTATCATCACATTGATCAGGCAGGATGCTCTTAGTCCCAAGTCAAAAACTCTGCCAAGATCCATGGTGAGTATAAGTCCTTTTCCAGGTTCAACATTGTTCTTACTTTCTGACTTTTAGTACAAATTCACTTTGAGAAACTGAGCCTGGGAAAAAGTGATGAGGGACACTATTGCCTTTACAGACACACGAATACATGGGGAATAGGAAGTAATTAGTTGTCCAGGGCCGTCAATCTTCATTTATTTAGACCCTGCTGCTATATGTTTATGACTGCTTCAGACCCTAAAGAAACTGGAATTTCTTTTGATTAATTCTGGGAAAATGGCATATTAAACATTTGAATGATTTAAGAAGATTGCAATGGGAATGCTTAGCATATTCAAAGAAGAAGGGTTTTTGAATGTATTTAAATGCCAACTGTGAATTTGTGCATTAGGTATGTTTTTGAACTTCAGGTTAACTGACAGCAGTGAGAGTAACAGATACATTTTTTAAAAGAACATTTCTGGGATTGAAATGTTTCCAGTTCCTTTGGAAGAGCCTATCCCAGTACATAACACAAGTAAGGGTGTTGGGGGGGGTGTATCTGGAACCATCTGGCAGCTGACCCTCAATCATTAACCCCCCCCCCAAGTCTTAGAACTCCTCCCATGCCATTTCATCTATGTCCTTGGCATTGACACTTTTCTTCTCTGCAGATGAAGAGCAAGAGGAACAGGCTCCTTCAAAGTGACTACATGAACATGACCCCACGGAGGCTCGGGCCCACCCGGAAGCATTACCAGCCCTATGCTCCAGCGAGAGACTTTGCGTCCTACCGCCCATGACACGGACACCTATCCAGAAGCCAGCCGGCTGGCGCCCCTCCACCTGCTCAACACCATTGCTCTGGATAGGACAAGATCACCTCATCTTCAGCCAGCCACCCTGCACCTCTGTTGGGCACCAGTGGCCAAGGTCCTTACCTGTCTACTCTAGAACAAATATCAGGATAGCCTTGAGACCTTGAAACAAAGTTAAAGAAGTTTCCTATGGCCGGCTCAACCTCGCAGTGCCCCAAATTCAAACGTATACCGTATTTATTGACTTGACTGAGAAGAGCGAGAGGATTCTTTTAATCATGAAGTTTGCTATTGGGCTGTTGACTGAGCCCTGTCCCTTTCTCAAGCATTTTATATATATATTTTTTGTATAGTTTGGTCCAGCAAAATATGCTAGCTAAAAACATTATAGATGGAGAATAGAGGCTAGAAAGTCATTCCCTTCAGTTAAATGTGTTTTTAGGGTGGGGACAGGTAGGGTGAAAGAGAGAGAAGGGATAATTAAATATCTTAAAACCAGCCGAACGTGGTGGCACAGGCCTTTAATCCCAGTACTTGGGAGGCAGAGGTAGGAGGATCACTTTGGGTTCGAGGCCACCCTGAGACTATGTAGTGAGTTCCAGGTCAGCCTGAGCTAAAGTGAGACCCTACCTCGAAAAACAAAAACAAAACAAAACAAACAAAACAAAAAAAAAACAAAAAAAAATTAAAACACTGTCTCCAACTCATGAAATGAGCCACTTATTTCCTATTTAATGCTGTTTTTATATTACTTTAGAAAAATGTAGACATTTTCTGATGCATTCTGACCCCATATTTGACAATTTTTGACCAGTGGAATTCTCTCAAAGCACTCTTAGAACTTGCTTTACTCTCTCCCTGTAATGGGAATTCACTATTAATGTGCACAACATGATTTCAGGAGAAATAAATAGCCCTCCCACAGCAAGAAGAATGTGAGAGGAAATAAGGTCACTTTATGTCAAAACTATATGAATGCTGTGAAGGGCTGGTTGCTTAGCAGCCCCTTCCAGGCAAACCATGTATGTTTCAGCTTTCTACAGCTGGCCTCTGTTGCCTCTGGGATTTGAAGTGGGCTGCAGAAACAGCATCTGTAAGGGCAGTCACCACAGTGTGAAAAAGAGCTGCTAGCTTTCACTAGGGCCCAAGGCACAAAAGTTCCAAGAAGCTTTTTCTGGAAAAGGGAATGAGGCAGCTCCTGGTATGTCTTAAGGAGGTGGACAAGAGTGGGTGGAAGTTTTTCACAAGGCATTAGAAAGAAGGAGCCCTGGTGTGAGTTCCTTTGCAGAGACTTTCTATATGTCCCAGAACTCTGTGGGCTCGGTTGCTTACATACCCTGGAGGTTTTCAGAGACATCAAAGTTCTCGGGAGACCCTAGAAGGCCTGAGGCTGGAATGACCATGGGTTTACATATATTCTTCCAGTTTGAGTCAAATAGAATATTACTGGGGATCTTACAGAATAGCCCTAGGACTACCTTTAGCATTTGTTCAATGTTTTGGTTAGTTTAGGTGTTAGAGGAGAGGATTTACAGGTAGGTAGACCTGGCACAAATCTCATCACAAGCCGTGAGGCCTCAGGAAACCCACTGCTTATCTAAGACTATGGCTCCTCAACTGTAAACTGGACATAATGATAACAGATGTCTGCTCTGCCACTATAATCTCCACGAGGAGGGCATGGCCAAGCCTTCCTTTTTCTTTACTTGTCCCTCAAGGTTACTATCATGTTTGACATAGAAGTTTAAATCTTATTATAACTGCCCTACAGGTAAACAGTGTATAAAAGAACCTAGACAATGGCCTAAGAAGGGAAGGGATTTTTAATACAATTTTGTTGATTTTGACTTTTTTTCTTTTTCTTTTTTCTTTCTTTTCTTTCTTCTTCTTCTTTTTTTTTTTTTTTAAAGACAGAATCTAGCTATTTGAGTCTGGCTGGCTTGAAACTTGGTATGTAGACCAAGTCGGTCTTGAAGTTGCAGTGATCCTCCTACCTCTTCCTCCAAGTACTAGGAGTATAAGCATGCACCACCATGTTGTGCTTATAATTAAGTTTAAACTAAAATTGATGAGGTATTGATGACATGAGAACCTTTTAACTTCCATAGTTTTCCTGTATCATATATTTTATATTATAATCAAAAATAAGGTATGTATCTCCTACTTCTTTGTGCATAGAGGTCTTTAAGATTTTTATGTGAGAAGGGGAGGAATTTCATGAAAACATTATACACTGGTTGATTTTTTTTTTTTTAAATGGGCTTCTATTCCATGCATTTAATGACCCAATGAAGGCCAGGTTTGGCAGTGCTTGTGAAATGAAGGACTGCTGACTTTATACTGGAATTGTGACTGGCCAGCCTTTTTGGTGCACAGTTATTTAATCCAAGTAAGGATAATGATACAGTTGGGGAAATTTTAGAACGGGCAATGGTAAATAAGTCAATATTTTTTAAAAATAGAAAGATTTAATATTTGGAATCAATATTTTTATTTTCTTACTGGAAAAAATAGATTTGCTGAAAATGAATCACACTTGAGATTTTTCTTACTGACCAGAAACAAAGCAAAATTGTTATAGAGGGAAGTCCATTTTCCCTTAGTGCGAACAAAGAAATGGTTTACAAACAGTGATTGGAGTTTTGCAGTTTCAAATGTAACAATTATGAACAAAACAATGTCATTCATTTTGCTGCTATTATTGTCAGAGTTTTATAATTAATAATGTGTCGGAACTATTTGATTGCGAGCTCTCCTACTGGGGATTGAGCATGACTATTCAGAGCCAGTGTGCCTTCTCTTTTCTGTGTTCACTGATAACATTTCTACACTAGCATGGGCCTGCTTTAAAATTTCTGCTTTACCATAATTTTCACCTTGGCAATGGATCTGTAGAAAAGTTCTTACTTAAAAGAGGTGTGGGAGAACTGTCTTTTATATCTTTGGGTGTGTCTTTCTCTCCTCTGTTTTGCTGGGCTTTCAAATATTAGCTTAATTTCAAGGTACAACTCTGGTTTCTTTGCTAAGACTTCAGTCACAACTTCTCATCTCAGAGATGTCAGGCTGGGATCCCCTGTGGGCTCTGTGTGATATGAATGCTCTGTGAGAGAGAAAGAACTTTAGGCTTGAATCTGTCAGTCCTTTAGGCCAACTAACTGAACCACCAGTCTGCACAACTATTTTAGTGGTCATATTGATGGGCAAATGTACATCTGCACCTTCATCCCAGCCTTCTGAGTGGCCACATGGGAATCACAGCAGGATTAGGGACTCATTTGAAAGTGTTACAGATGCACCTGGAGCCCGGATCCCTCTCGTCCATCTACCATCAAGCCAGGTCAAAGACAGTAGCATGAACTCTTCCAAAACCTGGCGTGGGATGCGTCTGTGGCACCTGCAAAGCCACACAAAGCTTGGGAAATCTCTTTAACCTTGACATGTTTACGCAAACAGAACAGGCTTGTTTCCATATCAGGGAAATTACAAATACTATTCTGTCTGTCTAGAAGGTTCTTCCTTAGATATCTACCTGGTTTTACATCTTCCTTTTCATCTTGGCTTGAGTCATTTTCTACCATAGTTGCTTTCTCCACTACCCTTCCTGCTTGCCTTTCTTAGTTCATCTCTTACACTGGAGGTTTTGCTTATTTATTTTCCCAATCTGGATTGTAAACTCCATAAGGAGAGGAGTCCTTTTGTTTTGTTTGTTGCTGTATCCCTGAGGGCCTAGAAGAGTGCTTAGCATACAATAAATATTCATTGACTGAACAAATGAGTTTGTATGGGCTTATGAATTAATGGCCATCCTAAATGTTCTAATCACACGCTGAAAGGGAGAGGGCCAGTATTATTTTCTACTTTCTTACTAATAAGGACCATAGCTCATCTTACTATACAAAGCATACAGAGCCCAATCTGGTGAAAATAATCTGACAGATGTGTTTATTTACATTTTAGTAATGTTTGTATAGTCTGGAAAACAAATGCTGTTAGAAGGAGTCATTCTAACAAGTCATATGAAATAAGCCAGACAGGAGTAAGTTGATTTTTTCCACTGAAGTCCACATTCCCTCTTAATGGATTGTTGACAATGTTTCAAACCTATCTTTAGCTTATGACTTCTGAAAATATAGCCTTTGTAGTTAAAATCTCAGCCTATTACTGAACCGCTACTCTTTTCTATGGAGTGACTTTATCCCAACAAATTCTTTAATTGCCTTATCTGACTATGATCCAGAAAGCACTCTAAAACTGGACTGCTGAGGACAGAGAATGTCAGCATCTTCATCTGTCATGCTCCTGTCATGACCAAGTGCTCTAATACCTTGCAATAGTTCCAAAATCAGAGGACACCAAATATGCTTGTATATTTAGAGCCAGCCGAGAATGCAAATCAGACAAATAAAACAACACCCAGTTACCATCTTGTAGATAGGGGAAGATCTTCAACAACAGACATGAGAGCTTGCTGGAGAATTCGTGTAGTAACCCCAGTTGCAAATGTTACTTTGGAGGAGGCATGAGGTCACATAGGTGGACAGTGACATCTCTAAACTGACTCTTTTCTTTTTGAGTAGTTTAATAAACTTAGAAAGGTAACAAAATTTTGATAACAATGAGTGGATGTGTCTATTGCCATTCAAGAAAGACTGAGCTCAGCTAGTCTCAGGGATGTTCCAATAGGGTAAATCAAATTAACTGAAAAGCTACAAGCTAAGTGAAAAACAACAATAACAACAACACAACACAGCCATTAAACAAATCTGCTCAAAGGCTCAATCTGCCTTTATTGTACTAATAGAACTAATGCAACTTAGTTTTGTAAAAAATAAAAAAAGGTTTAGTATCTTGAAATTCACATTCAAGGTGAAATTCAAGGTGAAATAAAATGCAAAGTTCATGACTTTACTTGACAGACCTCTTGCCATGGTTTAGTTATATAACTTGTATGAACTGTGTCATTGCCAGCAACCCCCCCATGCTAACTTTTCCCCCCTCTGGAGACAGGATCTTATGAATCCCAGGTTTTCCTGAAATATGTGTAACTGAGGATAACTTTGAACTTCTGATCCTCCTGTTGCCACCTCCTGACGCTGGGATTTCAGGCATGCAGCCTATGTCTCTTTTTAGTGGTGCTGGGGATCACACCATGGGCTATGTGCATGGCAAGGCAAGAACTC
This sequence comes from Jaculus jaculus, assembly GCF_020740685.1. Classification (NCBI taxonomy): domain Eukaryota; kingdom Metazoa; phylum Chordata; class Mammalia; order Rodentia; family Dipodidae; genus Jaculus; species Jaculus jaculus. Next base: position 36,379,474 of record NC_059105.1, on the reverse strand, counting down.
TACCAACTAAGCTACCTCCACAGCCCAGATGTATCCCTTTTCAGGCAGTAGCACTTTTTGTCCTCTTTCATCTTATCAGGAATAGAGATGATGGAGTCAAAACTTTGGGATGCTCTGCAGTCTACCCGAGTCAGCAGCAGCAACAGATGTTCTGAAAGCCAGGTCGTTTCGCTGGAAGTATGTGTGTACACACCTTCCTCGGAACTGAGGCACCAGTTAGAGGTCGACATGCCGGCCGTGGGGCCCAGAGCTTTCTTCTTCAGGCTCACGCCTGAGGAGCCAGGCTTCTCTTCCTCCAGCTTTGCATCCTGAAAGCAGGTGTACTCATCCTTCAAAGACGCACAGACTTTTGTCGCTGAGGACTCCATACCCCTGTCCAGACTAGAACTCGGCATTTCCATGCTGCACTTTGCTCACTTCCTGGCTGACATTGGACCCAGTGCTTGAAAATCACTTGAGCTGAAAGTTGGATGATCCAATAACATTAGCTTTCCTGAGCCAACCTCGCTCTCAAGTGCAACATTAAGGGCTAAACTACATGCTTCCTTTAAAGCCAGTTCTCTGCCCTATTTTCTTGTTTAATCTCTGCGAAAGGGTTTGGAGTGCCAGAAATTCAAGTGGACAAGAAGTTGTAGAAAGACGTGTTGACTTCAGGGGAGAGCGGTTTGGATTTTGTTTACACTTCGCTGAGTGGAGCGATCTCAATGACAGACAAACTCCTCTGTCTCCGAAGAGCAAACCATGTGCTGGATGGAAATGTCCGTTGAGACAGAAGAGCAGCAAACAGCTTTGTTTTCCTATGGCTGTGGTTTTGCATGGTGGTGGTGACACACGAAGATGAAAATGTGCAGTGTGAACTCCAGTTGTTATCTGAGTGCTCATCTCTGCCAACGCTGAAGGATATGTGTGGGTGTCACCTGTAAGCCGAGAGAGAGAGAGAGAGAGAGAGAGAGGCAGTTAACAAAGATCAAGAGTGACAAGTGTTTATTTCACGAACTTGATGCTCGATTTTCTTTCCTTCACTAATCTCCACATCAGCATTTAGTGCCTGCACTAAATTCATGAACTGAGCAAGGGGTTGGAAAAGGTGGGCTTGGATGGCATAAGGGGAGTTAACAGAGTTCTTTAGACGTTTCTGCAATCTCTTGGGCTCAAATTTAGCATTTAACATGGTGACTTCTATTCTTTTTATTACTAACATCTGGGCACCTGTGAGGTTCACCACCACCCCATTTGCTTCAGGTTTCTCACTCCCGTATTCTTCATTCATTTAGTAACCACCCAGATCTGAAAAGTGGGCTAGGTTCTGGGAACGGGGCAGAGCCCAACCCCGCACTTACCAAGTCAGAGTGTATTCTGTCACACCTCTTCCTTCCCCCTCCCAATCGGCAGATTCTCGCTCCGTGTGGTCTTAACTGTGGCACTTAGATCTAACATGCCTACTTGGTAATCTTTGACTACTAGTGTCCTTGAAATTTATTTCTCAGTGATGTCCTCACTTCACATCTCTACCATTTTCAAATTCTGGTGACTTCTTTTAGTAAAGGGCTAAGTGATACATATCTTTTTTTTTTTAAATTTTTATTTATTTATTTATTTGAGAGTGACAGACACAGAGAGAAAGACCGATAGAGGGAGAGAGAGAATGGGCGCGCCAGGGCTTCCAGCCTCTGCAAACGAACTCCAGATGCATGCGCCCCCCTTGTGCATCTGGCTAACGTGGGACCTGGGGAACAGAGCCTCGAACTGGGGTCCTTAGGCTTCACAGGCAAGCGCTTAACCGCTAAGCCATCTCTCCAGCCCACATATCTTAACTTTTGTGACTGTTTAGTCACCTGTGGCTTCTCCAGTCTGCCATTGTAGTGTGGAAACTGTCATAAGTGATATGTAAACAAGTGAGCTTATGTGCATCCTGAAAAAACCCTTTATTTATGGATACTGTATTTTATTTTCATGTCATATGATTCTTTAGATTTCCCCGATACCCTTAGCAATTTACACTGGCTGGAGAGCTGGCTCAGTGGTCAAGGTGCTTGCCTGCAAAGCCAAAGGGCTCAGGTTTGATTTTCAAGGACCCACGGAAGCCAGATGCACAAGGTGGTGCATGTATCTGGAGTTCCTTTGCGGTGGCAATTTTCCCTCTCTCTATCTGTCCCCCACCCTTTCAAATAAATAAATAAAAATAGAAGAAAACATTTTTTTTTTTTAAAGTCATGGGCTGTAGAAAAGCAGGCAGTAGGCTGGATTTGGCCTGTGGGCTGCAATTTACTGACTGTTGACATAGAACTAAGCCACCATTTTAGTTACAAGCTTCTCACCATGGAGGCTGGAAGGAATCAAGTTGACAAGATGCAAAGACTTCTGGGGAGTGTTAAGTGTCTAAGTATCTGTTTGAAAGAAGGATATGGGTAAATGGAGAAGAAAGGAGAAAACCACTCTGGGGAGAAGGAAGATAAAAGGGAGGTGAATATTTTTCAGGATGACAGATCTGGGTAGTTATTGGATGAGTGAAGAGGAAGAAGGGAGGAGAAATATAAAGCAATATTAAAGTATATTAGTGCTAAAAGTCTAAAAATCTTGCAAGTAATGGTTGCCCTTTTCTCAAACCTTTTTTTGCTCATTTCCCCCCCTCTTTTCTAAGCACCAAATCGTTGTTATCTCCAAGGAAACAAAATAAATTTCTCTTCACAGTAGCAGGGGCAGAATATGGCCTGTGTCCAAAAAGATTGATTTCCTTGCAAATCCTTGTACGTGTAGCACACCCCCATCCAATGTCGGGTGGGAGGAGCAGAGAGCAGCAGCAGCTGTCTCAGGGCTGGCCTCCTACCACTTTCCATTATATGTTTCCAAGGTGGATTTTGCTACTCCTGTATGGGTGACCAAGAGTAACCCTCCACAAATCCAAACCAAGGCTCAGCATGTCACAAGCAACTGACGAAATCCGTTTCGCACAGATTGGAAAGGTCCCGACCTGACCTTCCTTCATTTCCACCCCTAACCCTGTCTACAGCTGCTGGTTACACCCAAGGTACAAATAGTTCTTTCTGGTACAAAACAGCCCAGCTCATGGGGGAACCCTGAGCCACACACCCATTCATACCATCTGGGCAATTTAAAAATAGGGTCACATATAGGATTTAGCTTGGTCTGTCCAGCCAAGAGTAGGAAATTGCCACCAAAAGGTCAGATGGCTAAGATTATTTGGCCAACAGTCTAGAATGTCAGCAATAAAAAAATCCTCTGCCAGAATGGCTTATCCTGACTTTGTACATGACATTCAGGCTCTGTGTCTGTGTGGACAGCCTCAAAAAACGCTCAGAGTTTTCTTTTCTAGAGTGCAGGGCTACTGTGTACGTTTATGCATGGTGCTCGCCACACAAGAGCTCCAGGTGAATGGAGTACAAGGAGCTGAAATCTACTCAGCCTTCCCTTGGGAAGCTGTGCACTTGCTCACTATAGGAGAGGGCACTTGTCTCTAATGCTTCCTGTGGGGGCTGCAGAGGTCCCAAAAGAAAGACACTCTATCACTTGGTTGCTGAGAATTTAGATTAAGGTGTATCTCCATCCTTAAAATGGGAATTGTCTAGAATGAATACCATTGAAAACAAAGCACCACGCCCAGCTATATTCTTATTTCTTGATTTGTTAAGCCTAACAAAATGCATGAACTACCTGCTACAAAAGACTTCTAACTCTCACCCTTCCAGTTTTTTAAAAATATAATTTATTTATTTATTTATTTGAGAGAGAGAAAGAGGCAGAGAAAGAGAAAGAAAGAGGGAGAGAACGGGCACGCCAAGGCCTCCAGCCACTGCAAACAAACTGCAGATGCATGTGCCCCCTTGTGCATCTGGCTTATGTGGGTCCTAGAGAATCAAACCAGGATCCTTTGCCTTTTCAGGCAAACGCCTTAACAGCTAAGCCATCTCTCCAGCCCATTTTTTTTTTAAATATACCCTTCCAGGTTTTTAAGAGTATTAAGCCCAAGAGGAACTTCATTAGATTTGCATTTTGGGAAGATTATTTGCCAAAATGTGAAGGGTGGCTTGGTCAGTGTCACACTAAGTTAAGCAGAATGGATTACTAAAAGCTACACAGTGGAGGGAAAGGTGAAAACTGGTGGCTAACAAAAAGAGCAAAGGAGAAGTCACTTTATTCTGACTGGTTCCATGATATGTGGAGCTTAACACCTTCTGAGGTAGGGATACACAGGAGAAAGTTGGTGTTAGTGAGAGGGACGGTTATGGATTTCACTTTGGACTGTGGGAATCCAGCTACAGATGCCTTAGGAGGCAGTGAGACAGAGTTTGGACACCCAGGAGTGAGCAGACACTAGGGAGACACATTTGTGAGTCAGATGTCAGCTTCATTTCCTTCCTTCTTCCCTCCCTCCCTCCCTTCTTCCATCCTTTCTTTCCTTCTATTCTTTCCTTCCTGGAATAAACCTTAATTGAATGCCTTCTATGAGCTATATGAGAGAACAGGTATTTTTTTTTTTTTTTAACCTCATGGAACTTTTATTCTGGTAAGGACAATTGACATTATCACATTAACTCATGAATACATATGTAATTATAGATTGTGGTAGGTGTTACAGAAAAAAAAAGAATTCAGTTTTAAGTGAGAGAGTAACACAGTATAAACCAAATTTGGACTGGGGGTGGGTGGGAAACATATGGGCAGGCAAAGCTTCTCTGTGTCTAGGCCTGCTGGGTGCAGAGGAGCTAAGGATGCTGTGAGTAGAGGGCATTTGAAGGAGGAGATGGGCATGGCCAGCCCATCTTCTTTGTGGAACACAGGAAAGAGCACGACCAATAAAGACCCTCTAAGTAGTTAAACATCATCTTTCAAGACAATAAATTTAATATGGCTATTCCTTGACATAGACAATATACCTTCATAGTGGCAAAGTAAGGCTGAGTGCTGGCAAAATATCAGCAACAACTGGATGTAGGTATTTCCCACAGTTTGGGTCTTATGTTAGTGGTCTGAGATGATTGGATGAATAATAAAATTAAGACAGATACAATATTCTGTTTCTTGAATCAGGTGCTGGTTACTAGTCACCTTAAAAATTTGCAGAGCCATATACATAGGATTTATGAGTTTTTCTGTGTGGTCACGCCTCAGCAAAATATTTTATAAGTCCGTGAAATACTTATATCATAAAATTGATTTTTCTTGCCTGTATTTCAGCACAAATGATGTTAGTATATACAAATGTTGCAATGAAACCCTTTACTTTGTATAATTAGCATGTGCTAGAAAAATTGTATACATGTAAATGGAAGAGTTTTCTTTAAAATTTACTTCTCAGGAACTGAGATGGAAGTCAGCTCTCTGCTGGCTAGCTCTCATACTGCTGGCAAGTGCTATGCTAGCTGGTAGGGGCTAAAGGTCGCCAATAATGTGAACAGTAGTGGATCCAACAAGCTACAAAATCAACCATGCAGGCAAGATGTGCACACTGGTGCAATAGTGGCACACAGGCTATAGGGGCAATCAACTATTCTCTGATTGATGAGTTCTGCACAGTGGGGGGGAAATCTTCCCTGGTACTGAGAACTAAGTCAGAAGCTTATGGTTTGGAAGGTCATAGACCCTAGAGGGAAGCTCCCACTGTTCTTTGGCTAAAAGGAAAGTTGTACCCATCAAAAAGTCTTCTAAAATGTCTATTCTTATCCCCTTTGGTTCATTCTACTCTTACTCTTGGAGAGAGAATCTCCTATTTACAGATGGTGGTGAATACCAGAGAGACAGAGCTGTCAGTATGACAAGAAAAGAAAGCTGACCTCCTAACCTGTCATCTCTATCACATCAGCCAGGGCACAGGAGACATTATAGAGGAAGTAGCACATTAAATGTAAATCCTGCTCTCACAGCTAGCCTGTGAACCTCCTCCAGGGAGACAAAGGAGAGCGAACGCTCATCAAAGCCGAAAATTAGAGGCTTCTGAGAGCTCAACAGTAGAGGAGACTTCTAATACACACTGCAGGGCTCAGGGAATATTGGGGAAGAGGAAGTGGAAAGAATGTAAGAGCCACAGGGTGGGAAGGTGTACTCTGAGGCACTGACCCCCACATAGAGACTAACTGCTTCATTCATGGCATCACAGTGACTCCCAATAATCCTACCTAGGAGGGCCCTCAGCGGAATGGGGCTGGGGGAAAGGGAACATGAGAGTATAACCTGATGGGAGTCTAGCCAATATGCAATATGCATACAATATAGCTCTCAATTAAAAAAAGAACTTTCACATAACTTGTACATCAGTGGCTATAATATTAAGCTAATTTTTCTTACTTCATTGTAGTTCTCAACTAAGATTTTTGTTTTTGCCCCAAAATGCCCTCCCCCAAAATGGTTTCTAGAGAAGTTAGCTTCAAATTACTGACAAGTGGATCTTCGTGGCCATGCAAACAGGTTTTTGTTCTAATTTCCTATGCCACTTTAATTACATTTGTCACTTGTAGATCTTTTCATACAGAAAACTCATTTACTGTAAATTAAAAATATTTAAATGTTTTAAACATAGAACATTTTGATGTGTTTCTTTTTTTGAAAAAAAAATAAAGAAAGAACAAGCTCATACCTAACAACTATAGCTAGAACTAATGGAGAAGCCATTTCAATTTTTTCAACAAATTTTACAGTTGGCTCCTGGAGACTCTGCCATTGTTTCATTTACCCCTTGTAATGTATCCTATATCTTGTCTGAGTTAAATCTAATTGCTTTAATAGCACTTAGTTGTCATTGCCATCTGTTTTAGTTCAGGCTGCCAAGACAAATTATCATAGATTGGGGAGCTTAAACAACAGAAATCTATCCCTCACAGTTCTGCAGGCTAGAAAGTACAAGAGCGGGTATGTGGTGGGGGCTACCCTCTCTTCTTTTCTCTCTCCCTCCTTTCTTCCTTCCCTCCATACCTTCTTTTTTAGAAGAAAAAAGCCAGCTGCCATTATCATTTATTTGTAGTCTCTTAAAAGTTTTATTCATTTGCAAGCACAGAGAGATAAAGAGGCTGACAGAGAGAATGGGTGCACTAGGGCCTCCAATCACTGCAAAAAAAACAAAAACAAAAACAAAAAAACTCCAGATATGCACTACCTTATGCATCTGGTTCTACATGGGTACTGGGGAACCAAACATGGGTCATTAGGTTTTGTAGGTGAGTGCTTTAACCATTGAGCCATCTCTCCAGCCCCTAATTGTAGTCTCTCTCTTTTTATTCTTGGACAATTTTATACTTATAAAAAATGTATTTTGATTCTATTCACCTCCTATTGTTTTCCATTCCTCCTAAACCCTTCTTCCAAAGCATTTTCCTCCGCTTTGATTTCTTTGATTTTGTGACACACTGAGTCTAATTAGGATTGCTTGCAAAAGTGTGGGTTGGGGAATTATTTACTGGAGCATGGGCAACTTAACTGAAGAAAATGATTCCCTCTCCCCTAGCAACCATGAGCTGCCTGTAGCTCCTCATGGAGGTGTAGTACTACATGAGTTCCACCCACACATGGTGGAATGTTGATGGGCCCGATGCTGTGCAGGTAACCCACCTGCTTAGTGTTCATGAGGTCAATGGCCTTGCCATGTCCAGAAGACAGAACTTCACAGCATGCTTCTGCTTCTTTTGAACTTTATATTCTTTCTGTCTCCTTCTCTGTGATGTTCCACAAGCCTTGGAGGGGAAATACAGATGTCATGTTTGGGGCTGAGAAGGCTCACTTTCAGGTGACCATCTTCTTACATGGATGGGGAAGAAAGACAAAGACAAAGAGAAAAAGAAAGAGAGAGGAGGACACAGAGAGGAAGTGAGCTGTTTTGAGCTTCTTATCAAGGCTCAGATCCCACCATTGAAGGTCTTACTCTTATAGATGACCTCCCTAAGGCTCCATTTCTAATATCATCACACTGGGAGAGTAAGGTTTCAGCATACAAATTTTTACAGGATATAAACATGCAGACCTCATGAGACCATCATATGTTCCAAAATAGTTGTAAGGTTAAATTTAATGTGTGTTTCAGCAGGATTTCTATCCTTTGGTAGATCTAAAAAATACTGTATACATTCACTGAACATTTTCAAATGACATCATCATTATTAGCATATGTGATGTCAAGTCTCCTAATACCAAAGAAAATTAAAGTCATATATGGATTTTGCATTTTGGGCCAAAATTCTGTCCTGTATACATCTTTCTTTCCAACCCTGTTTGTGTCATTCTCATAGACCTTCCTCAGACAACTAAAAAAAAAAAAAGTGAAACTGATTGTTTAAATACTGTTTATTGAAGTAAATTATATTAATATTTCTAAAAATGATTGCAATTCCACCATTTGAAGTGCGTTAAGTTGCCAGTGTAAATGTGGCAGACACAGAGACATGCTGTCCAGATCCCCTTCAGGATCAAGGCACTGGTTTCTACAGCTGCTCCTTATGTGAGTATTCGAAGTGAGAAGAACATATTGGACTCTGGAGGAAGAACACAGTTAGCTAAGAGGACTGAGTGTGAATGGAAAGGAGTAAACTATGGAAGATTTGTTTTCTACAAAGCATGATCTATTCTTCCCTTGGTGTAAAATACACAGAGATGCAAAAACAAATCATTAGCGCTTGTCCTACATTCTCTTTACATGTGGAATAGCTGTTGAACCATCTTTTCCATGTCTCAAAAAACAGTCAGTGGCTTCTGTGAGAAAAGTTTCTTGTATTTATCATTAGTGCCAAAAGGTATAAGGGATCTTTGCTCTTTCTCTACCATCATTCCATTTATACATTGCCATGTAATCAATTATCCTAAACTTAATGATGGAAGACAGAAACCACATATTATTATTGTTGTTGTCATCATTGTCTAAAAGTTTGGGTGTGACTTGGCTCAGCTTGTTTGAACTTACCCAGGAGCTCCAGAGTCATCTTGAAAGCGTCATCATAGAACCTGATAGTTAATGCTACCTGAAGGCATTTGGGCTATGCAGAACTTCTCCATATAGCCTGAGCTTCCTAATTGCATGCTAGCAGAGGTTCAAGGGTGAGGGCCCCTTCAAGTAGCAAGGCAGAAGCTATTTGCTTTAGAAGCTAGAAGTTATTCACTAAGATCAATCTGTATTAATAGAGAAGACAATCAAATTCTTCTTCAAGATGAGAAGAAGGTCAAAGAATTGAAAAACAACTCTATTCCACATCAACAATAATACAATGAATTAAAACATAGCTAAGCAAAAAGATGCAGGATTGGGAATCAGGGATTTGACTTGCTATGTAAGATCCCTTTAACAACCTCTATGTCCTTTTAAGACTGGAATGAGGGTTGGAGAGATGGATTAGTGGTTAAAGCATTTGCCTGCAAAGCCAAAGGACCTTGGCTCAATTCCCCAGGACCCACATAAGCCAGATGCACAAGGTGGTGCATGTGTCTGGAGTTCATTTGTAGTGGCTGGAGGTGCCCATTCTCCCTCTCTTCTGTCAAATAAATAAAAGCATAAATAAAATATTTAAAAAAGACTAGAGTGAGTGGTGTCAAATATTACAATGTCACTGTTTGTGGATCTTCTTTCATTTGTATTCAACATCATTGTGGATGGTATTACCCCTGGATTCCTTTTGATATACATATATACGTGTAGTTACCTTCTCATTACTAAGACAAAACACCTAACCATGCTAGGCATAGTGGAATATGCCTTTAATCACAGTACTCAGAAGGCAGAGGTGGGAAGGTTACTGTCAGTTTGAGGCCAGCCTGGGCTGTAGTGAGACCTTAGTTCAAAACAAACAAACAAACAACAACAGCAACAACAACAAAAACCCCACTGGTCCAAAAGCAGTTCTGGAGGAGTTTATTTCAACATGCTGTCTTGAGGGTAAGTTCCATCATGGCACGGAAAGAATGGTAGAGCAGAGGCTGGATGCCACATCTTGCCATAGCAGATGGCAGGAAGCAGTAAGCGTGAGCTGAGCTGAGCTCTGGTAAGGGGGAAGCTAGGCTATACCCCCAAGCCCACCCCCAGCAACACATCACCTCTGGTAAGGCTCCACCTCCCACATTACCACCAGCTGGTGAACAAGCATTCCAAGCACATGAGTCTATGGGGGACAGCTAATTCAAGCCATCATCAAGTGGTAGCACATATGGTTTTATCTAATCTTCACAATTCTTCTATGAAGTTGAATTTACTATTTTTCTCACTTCGCAGGTGAAGAAACAGATAGAGAATTTAAATGCTGAATCAAAGTATGAATCAATGATTCAAGTCCAGAGAATTTATTTTCAGAGCCACATTCTTTTTTTTTTTTAAAATTTTTATTTATTTATTTGAGAGCGACAGACACAGAAAGAAAGACAGATAGAGGGAGAGAGAGAGAATGGGCGCGCCAGGGCTTCCAGCCTCTGCAAACGAACTCCAGACGCGTGCGCCCCCTTGTGCATCTGGCTAACGTGGGACCTGGGGAACCGAGCCTCGAACCGGGGTCCTTAGGCTTCACAGGCAAGCACTTAACCGCTAAGCCATCTCTCCAGCCCCAGAGCCACATTCTTAATCATCTTACTCTGTCTTTTAACTTGCTGAGAGACACCAAGGCCCATGACTTGTGCTAACTTGTAGTTTTTCTCAGACATGAATATGAAGCTTTCCTTTGTATGGAGTTTGACTGCGGGGATAAATCATCCTGCTAGAGAATAAGCCATGCCGGAGCTGTGGTCCCTTTCTGGTGAGGAGACAGCTTCTGCAACAATTCTTGTGATGGGATAGAAAACACAAACTCTTCCTTGTTGAGAAGTGACCTGAAAATGAAGCTACTGCTAGAGCTGATGATGAAAATAGAGAAGTCAGCGTTCTTTTGGGTGCAAGTGACAGGAGCATGAGTGTAACTGGCTTGTGCAGAGAAGGGGGATTTAGTGGCTGGGACAGGGAGGGGGCCGTGGAACCAAGGCTCCTGTGTGCTCCTGCGATTTGCTCCACCTTTTGCTTCTGTACATAGCTCCACTCTTCTTCTTCTTCTTTTTTTTTTTTTTTTAAATCTTTCTCTATATTATGAGCCATGTTTAGTAGCTAGCCCTGCAGCATGTTGGACTCATCTCCTTTCATGAGACTGATCAAAGAGGATAAAACATATCATTCTTTCATCTTTAGCCTGAAAAAAAAAATCTCAGGGAGTTATTCTGACCGGCTTAGCTTGGACTGAGTGCCAATGGAAAGGGAAACTTTTGCTGATAGAAGGGGAATAGAAAGAACATAGGCATGGTTTCTGCAGATATGTCAGCTGAGCTGTCACTTCTTGTTTGTCTAACACTGATCTAGGAAATGTCAGCCTCACTGCAAGAAAATGGAAGCTTTATACCATCACATTTTCTCATTTGCCAGCAAAGCTTAATGAATATTTCTCTATATATTCTATTTACACATGCTGTGGACTTATTGATACACATCTGTCAGAATCAAGTGTCCACAATCTTTTATTAATTTTTAGTTTTTGTTTATTTTTCTTTATTTATTTGAGAGTGACAGAGAGAAAGGGGGGGGGGGAGGGAGGGAGGGAGGAAGAAAAAGGGTGCATCAGGGCTTCCAGCCACCACAAAAGAACTCTAGATGCGTGCACCACCTTATACATCTGGCTTAGGTGGGTCCTGAGGAAACGAGCCCCGAACTGGGGTCCTTAGGTTTCACAGGCAAGTGCTTAACCACTAAGCCATGTCTCCAACCTGTGTTCACAATCTTTTGATAGAACATAGACCCTTTGGAACTCTTTCAAAAGTCATGAATTTATTACCAGGAAAAAAGCTCATATACATAGAATCTTGCCTACTTTTCATAGGATTGTTATAGTGCTTAGACTTCTGGAGAAGGGCTCTTGAATAGAGGCTTATTTATTTTTATTTAAAAATATTTTGTGTAAGCCGGGTGTGGTGGCGCACGCCTTTAATCCCAGCACTTGGGAGGCAGAGGTAGGAGGATTGCCGAGAGTTCAAGGCCACCCTGAGACTACATAGTGAATTCCAGGTCAGCCTGGGCTAGAGTGAGATCCTACCTTGGAAAAAAAAACAAAAAAAATATTTTGTGCATGTGCATGTCCGGTAGTGGTGTGTGGTGTATGCACATTGTGTGTGCAGTTCTATGAGGCCATGTGAAGGCCAGAGGACAGCATCAGGTGTCTCTCCTCCATCACTCATCACATGTTTTCTTGAGCTGGAGTCTCTCACTGACTCCAGAACTTGCCATTATTGCAAGTCCCTGCAATTCTCCAATCTGCTCATCACAGGATTGGGGCCACAGGAATACATAGTTATGTTCAGCTCTTCATGTGAGTACTGGGAAATTAAGCTCAGGTGGTCTCAGGCCTCCTCAGATCCTCATTATTGTGTGTGAAATGCTTGTCACTACTGAGCCATCTCTGCATTCCCAAGATTTATTTTAAGAAGAAAAATTGTACATCAAAATGGTGTTGTGCATTTGGACATATTAGTAAATGTGATGGGATCTACTGTTCATTGTTTTGGGAGTAAGTACTTTTGAATCCATCTTCACATTGAATCAATTCATAGGAAGACATGCAAGTCTGAAATCATTTCTGTTCAAACAAAAAGAAAACTTCAGTTAGTTGTTCAGGTATTTCCAGATATGAGTTTGATATATTGCCGATATGTTCATGGGCTATTATACTTGATGGTGAATTTGGTTTTAGTTTTGAAATCTTGTAGGTAGAAGAAAGATAGATGAATTCCACTTTAGACTGGAACAGAAGATATTTGACTGTGGACCGGTATCTTTGGAATCCCAGAACTGATTCAAAATCATTGAGACTCTGCTTTCTTTCATTCCAAAAACGTCACGAGTTGTATGTTTAAGGTGAGAATGGGATGCTTTGGTTGAGCCCAGAAGAAGAAATGTGTGTAAATTATGGAACCAGGGTGTCCTCCATCAAAATCCTCATCCTAGGTCAGAGTGACGAAACGACACCTGGCCTCTTGGTACAATAGCCATCTTGTGCCACAGGGTTGGTTAAAAACCCATTTCTTCTAAAAGTGACACAGTATTCTCCTAAGTTCTACTACCAGGTTTCTTCCGTGGTGGGGACAAGATGATTCCTTGCAACAGCTAACATGATTTTTCCTATCTACACAGGAATAGCATGAACTCACAGTATATCTGGAACTTTCTTCTTAAATACTATGGTAAAATAATCACCCTCACCGTGTTATAAAACTTCAATTGGTATCAGAGTTGACTACATACCCTGGAAAAGTCTTACATATCACTTGAAATCTTCCCATCTGGTTTTATTCCCTGTCTGGCTGTAAATAGCTTCATACAGTTTCAGCTTGACCAGGGCCCCCTCGTAAGACTTTTGAGTGCTGCTTATTGACTCTGAGACTTCCATGTAGATGCGTCCCAAACACATTTGGTGTCCACACATAATCAGTAGATCTGACTCCTTCCCTATGATAGAACTACATATTGACATATATTTTCAAGTAGTTTCATTTTTAATGCTTCCCAGCAGAATAAAAGGTGATTTTATCTCTGCTTCATCAGCTTTGAATTTAAGTGAACAGTATGCATGAAGGGGCTTTAAATATGATTGTGTGGGGCAGGAGAGATGGCTCTTAGGTTAAGGTGCTTCCTTGCAAAATCCTAATGACCTGGGTTCAAGTCCCCAGTACCCATGTAAAAGCAAATGCACAAAGAACTCAAGATGCAGCTCATTTGCAGTGGCTGGATGGCATGCCCATTTCTCTCTTTCTCTCTGTCTTTCTTGCTGCATGCAAATAACTGAATAAAATATTATAAAAATATGTTTGTGTGGTTTTAATTGGCCTAATGTTTGTCTGATTCTCCATGATAGACCTGCACTAGGAATGTATTAGTCCAAGGAGAGACATGTAGATCAGTTTCGAACTTAACTCAGTTAAGATCCTGAAGCAACTCATGGCCAGCTTACCATAGATCCTTAAACAAGAATAATGAGTGTTGCAGTCTGGTTTGCATTGTTGGTAGAAATCACCCAATCAAGAGCAGCTTGTGGGAAAGAGGTTTATTTTGGCTTACAGGCTCGAGGGGAAGCTTCAGGATGGGAGGGGAAAATGATGGCATGAACAGAGGGTGGACATCACCCCCTGACCAACATAAGGTGGGCCATAGCAACAGGACAGTGTGCCAAACACTGGGAAGGGGAAACTGGCCATAACACCCATAAACCCACTCCCAACAATACACTGCCACCTGGAGGCATTAATTCCTAAATCTCCATCAGCTGGGAACCTAGCATTCACGACACCTAAGTTTACTGGGGACACCTGAATCAAACCACCACAGTGAGTATTTTTTTTTTTTTGTATGTCACTTAAACTTTAGAGTTGTTTATTATGTATTGTTTTGCAGAAATAGTTGGCTAATATACATGTGTAACCTGGAAGTGTGAAGTGATAATGTCCTTTGGAATGAACTTTTAATCAATGGTAAATAAGAGACAATGGTTCAAGTTCCCCTTTATACTTCCAGATTATATATCATGTTCCATATTTCCCTGAATGACTGTGCAACAAGCCACATGCAGTAGTGGCTTGCTCAGTAAGTCTTTGAATTGGCTCTCCTCTTCCTGGGTTTTATTAACTTGGCCATTTCTGTTGCTTCCTGGACTCCATTTCCCAACAAAGTATTCACATGGAAGTCATTATTTTATACTTTTCTCCCTAAGAACCCCAAGCTAAGACATTATAAATTTACTCTTAATTTTCATTGATTTCAGGTTTACATACATTGTTCAGATACTGGAGGTTTCAGAATCACACTTCCCAACCTGTCACATTTTTGCTAGCAATTGGACAGTAGTCAAATACTTTCACTCTCTTTGAATGAACCTAGAGAGCTGGAAAGAATGGTGTGTGTGTGTGTGTGTGTGTGTGTGTGTGTGTGTGTGTGTGCACATGTGTGCATGCATGCATGCATGTGCTCACATGAGCAGGCACATTCGATCACATGCATGTATAGGACCAATGAGGAGACAGTGACCTCACTGAACCTGCCTTTTGATTTTCTCCTTTCATCCACCTGGCTCCACTGCTTCCTCTGTCAGTGATCCAAAGAGCCCTTGCTATTGCCCACGTCCAGCCTCTTCCTCCCTGCACAGTAAGCAACACAATGGGTGTAAGTTAGAGGGCTTTCCAAGGACTAAGGAAACATTGGAAGGTTAAAGTAGCTGTATGATCATTGCCATGTATGCAAGAATGAGAAAACTTGATAAATAACATTATAGCTACCATTTTCTTGGCATTGTGCACAATGTTAAGTAGCTTAAATGCATTATCTTATATCTATATGATAACCCTGTACACTTTATTTTCTTCACTTTAAAAATATATATATTATTTTCACTTTTTTATTTGCAATCAGAGAGAGAGAGAGAGAGAGAGAGAGAGAGAGAGAGAATGCCAGAACCTCTAGCCACTTCAAATGCTCCCCAGATACATGTGCCACTTGTGCATCTGGCTTCATGTGGGTACTGGGGAATTGAACCCGGGTCATTAGGCTTTGTTGGCAAGCACTTTTACCACTGATCAATCATTCCAGCCCCTATTTTATTCACTTTTTAATTGAGGAAATTGAGGTTCAGGGAAGTTAAGTAACTTTTTAAGGCCATATGTCTAGGAAATGCCAAAGCCAGTCTAGTATGTCCTGCTTCAAAGCCCATTCTTGCGCTTGTCTGCAAAGCCAAAGGAATCAGAGCCACGTAAGCTTGATAGACAAGCTGGTGCATGCATTTGTTTGCAGCACTTGGAGGCCCTGGCACGCTCATCCTCCCCATCTGCCTCTTTCTCTTAAATAAGTAAATAAATACCCTTAACAAAGCCCATTCTCTTTTTAGGAGTATACATGTCATGTTAACTACAAGTTGGATGGTTAAACAATTTTGATCTCATGATCTCTTCCAAATTCAGACGTTCTTCAAGGCATGGTAGCAAAATGAGGTTTCCTTCCCACCTGTTTTTCTTTTCTTCATGTTTTGGGGTAAGAGGGTTTGGAAACTGAGAGTCATACATCATAACTCTTTTGACAAACAAGGGAGTATAGTGGTTTTCACATTCAAATCCACCCCAAGGTTGTTTTCTAAGTCCAGATGGGTCTTGTAGCACATAGTCATTTATAAATTAGGTGGGGCTTGTGCTTGGCTGTTTGACTGGAGTGGAGAAAATGAGCCATGAAGGTTTGTGGGAGTGTGGGGGTCCCACTGGGGGAGTCGTAGGTGATATTTAGAAGACAAGTGCTGCAGTCAGAGGTGTTAGGCACCTGGGTGGCCTCTGGGTGTTTGAGAATGATTATAAGTGCAAAAAGGGAAAAAAAGGGGCAAGGAAGTTGGGTTTTGTCCAAGAACTTATTATCTGAGTCATAGAGACATGAAAACAGTTGACAGGAGGGAAGAAAGTCTGTGTTTTAGGAGACTATGAGCACACACACATAAGACAGAAAAGCTGTGGCTTTGAGAGTGTACTGGAACTTTTTTGTCCCTGGAAAAAGGGAAGTGAGTGCCATTTACATTGCTCTGAGGCCTGAAAGGTGCTGTGAAGTCTGTGCCCTGTTTTATTTATTTATTTATTTATTTATTTATTTATTTATTTATTTTTCATTTGAGAGAGAGACAAAAAGAGAGAGAGAAGGAGAGAATGGAAGCACCAAGGCCTCCAGCCACTGCAAATGAACTCCAGATGCATGCGCCACCTTTTGCATCTGGCTTATGTGGGTCCTGGGGAATCGAACCTGGGTCCTTTGGCTTTGCAGGGAACTGCCTTAACTGCTAAGCCATCTCTCTGGCCAACCTTGTTTTAATATTAGTACACGAGTCAGTGATTGTTGATTCTAGTGTTATACAGACTACTTGCACTTAAAACTATTTCTTAACTTCAAGACATATGAAGGGGAAAAAATCATGTTTTCAAAGTGTGTATGTAATAGGCATTGTGGCACATGTCTATACCATCAATATGCATGAGGCTGAGGTAAAAAGATCATGAGTCTGAGTCACCTGGGGCTACATGCACAGGTTCCTTGCCAGTCTAGGCTACAAAGTTATCTCAAACACACACACACACACACACACACACACACACACACACACACACACACAAAATTAAAAATGAATATAGTAAAGCGATTTGTTTAGGGCCTGGAGGAGAGGGTGCAAAGGAGAGTGGCAGGAGGGTATTATGACCAGGGGACATTGTGTGAAAATGTGTGGAGACTGTCAATAAAATGTTTTGAAATAAAAGGGCTGGAGAGATGGCTCAGCCATTAAAGGCACTTGGCTGTAAAGCCCAGCGGGCAGGATTCAGTTTTCCACATATACAAGGTAGTACATGCATCCGGGGTTCCTTTGCAGTGGCAAGGGATCCTGGAGTGCCCTATTTCTGTCTCTCTCTCTCTTCCTGAAATAAAGAAAGAAAAATATTTAAAAGCTTTAAAATAGAAAAGCAAATAAAGAACAAGGAACAAAAAGAGATTTGTATAATCTGAGTTAGGTTAGTTAACTATAAATATCTTTACAGATTGTGTCAGAGAAATAGTAAGGCATTACAATTTATGTTTCTATTGCTTTGAGTTCTTGGTATTATTTTGTTTGTTTTAGTTCCCATATATTATGCTAATTTATATGTGATAGGGCCAGTTATGTAATTTTGCTTCAATCAAATACTGCTTTGGAATGTGTGTTATTCCTCATCAACACAAATCTAATAAAAAATTAGAGAGTATATTTTTAAAACTAAGTATTCAAAATTAAGGTTATAGTAACCAAAGAGAGAAGGTCCAGGAGATAACCTGTGTTGCTGTATTTGTTAGAGAATTCTGGGAAAAAATGAGAGCAAGGATAAAAAAATTATAAAAATACTATAGATGGTAGTCCAGTCCAATTTTCACTAGGTACATTCCTAGTATATTGAAGTTTCTGAAATGTTTTGTAATAAAAAAACTTGACTTTGGGCCAGAGAGATGGCTCAGCGGTTAAGCGCTTGCCAGTGAAACCTAGGGACCCCAGTACAAGGCTTGATTCCCCAGGACCCATGTTAGCCAGATGCACAAGGGGCGCACGCATCTGGAGTTCGTTTGCAGTGGCTGGGGGCCCTGGTGCGCCCATTCTCTCTAACTGCCTCTTTCTCTCTGTCGGTCGCTCTCAAATTACAAAAAACAAAACAAAACAAAACAAAAAAAAACTGACTTAGCCCTGTTGAATCAATGTCCTTCAACTAGTTTGATCCTGTCTTTTAAATTTTTATTATTTGCTTAATATCTATGAAAGAACTCATGGAACATTTGTGGGTGCATGTACCTGTGCAGGTTTGAGCTGGACACTGTCCACCTTTGTTGAGGTTTCTCATTAGCCTGGAGCTCACCAATTATGCTAGACTGGGTGACAAGGAGCCCAGGGACCTCTGTGTTCCCACCTCTTCAGCGCTGGGATTACAGGTGGATATCACCATGCCTGGAATTTTGATATGGGTTCTGCAGGTTGAACTCAGGTCTTCATGCTTGCAAAGCAAGCACTTTACCAACTGGGCTAGCTCTTAGCCTGAGAATTGCCCTCTATCTAGACTAAAGTAATCAAGAACCATAGTGCAGGGCTGGAGAGATGGCTTAGGGTTTAGGAACTTGCCTGCTAAGCCTAAGGACCAATGTTCCACTCTCCAGATCCCACGTGAGCCAGACACACAAAGGTGAGGCAAGTGCAAGTTTGAACATGCCCACTAGGGGGCACAAGCATCTGGAGTTTGATTGCAGTTGCTGAGGCCCTGCCACATCAATTTTCTCTGTCTCTCTCTAAAATAGAATTTAAAAAAGAATCAAAGAGCAGGCTAAGCTTCCCTGGAACATAAGACCTTAGGGCATATACTCTAGCCTTTATTATCTCCAATTGACATAGGAAAAGAATAGCCAGGGCCAGAGAGATTGGTCAGTGGTTAAAGGAGCTTGCTTGTAAAGCCTGTTGGCCTGGGTTTGATTGCATAGTATCCACATGAAGCCAGATGCACAAAGTGGCTCATGTGTATAGAGTTTGTTTGTAGTAGCTAGAGGCTCTGGTGTACCATTCTCACTATCTGTATGTTTTTTCTCTCTCTGTCTCTCTTTTTAATTAATTAATTAATTAAAAAAGAAAACGAATAGCTTACTTCACCTCAAAACTTGGATTCTATAATGTCTGTGTTTATCTTGATTTAGTATATTCACTTTAAAATTTTAAAAAATATCTAGACACTTTAACATTGGGAAGAGAGGCTATCTAAAGCACCACTACAAAAATGTGGAGAACTCTATCCTTGCATTTGGCTTGTGAGTAGAAAAAAGTTAGTAACATTTGTTAGTATTTTCAAGCAGTTAAATTCAAAAGTTTTAAACAAGAATTTTCAGTGGCCCTGGAATATGAAATTTCATATCTCACAAGAATATCCTCAAAAATAAAAGGTGTGTGTGTGTGTGTGTGTGTGTGTGTGTGTGTGTGTGTGTGTGTGTGTGAGAGAGAGAGAGAGAGAGAGAGAGAGAGAGAGAGAGGGAACATATGCTTGCATAGGGACAGGAAACATGATATCATTAGACTATAAGAACTTGATAAGGCAAGAAACAATTATTCAGTCAAGAAGAGATTTCGTAGTGTGGATAAAGAAACAACCACAAGAGGAAAGGAATTATGAATTATGGAAAAGAAAAAATTCAGGTCATATTATGCCAGAAGCTATACTTTTTCCCTGCCTCAAGCAAGGAGATCTCTAAAAATATACTCTTCATTAATAAAAAAAAATTGACAGTGGTCTTTTTAAAAATGGTACTTTTTCAGGTACCTTTCAAGTGCATGTTTCTCTGTAAGTGACTTTGCACTGCCTCAATTTTCAGAGTTTGCAGGTGGCCATGGTGGTAATATAAGATTATAATGAGCTGAGTTGCTAGATACATAGTGAATCAAGCAAGCATTTGAATTAGAAAGTGTCATTTGAACTGGAACTTCTACCCTTATAGAAATTCTGGTGCGTTGAAGTGGTCTGTTGTTTTCAGGTCTGGTACAAGAATGGGATGTGGACAAACATCACGTTGACAAGAATGTAGTTAGAAGATCATGACAGCAGACTACTGTGGAGACTAGTCGCCTTTGAGTCTCACTAATACGCCACTCCTTTAAAAATTTCATTTAATTGAGACATTCCTCACTTAGCAACATAGTGACTCATAACAAAAGCACATTGGTTGGCTGTCTAGGTCTGGTTACGGGCAGGGTTCAGCCACATGAGCAACCCTAGGCTTCTTTGGTCATCCTACGTCCCCATCTTTAGCATATGTCTGTTGTTCTCATGATTGTAAATTACATGCTTCACCTCTAGAAATAAAGAAGGAAGGTGAAGGGCTTCATGAATGCATTCTCCTTTACTCTCTTGAGCTGTTATTTTTATTATTAAATGTGTCGTATAGGCTGGGGATATGGCTCAGTCATTAAAGGCCCTTGCTTGCAAAGTCTGCCAGCCAGCCCAGGTTCAATTCCCCCAAATACACATTAAGCCAGATACACAAAGTGGCATATGCACCTGGTATTTGTTTGCAGTGGTGAGAGGCCCTAGCGTGCCTAAATTTTCTCTTTTTCCCTATCTTTTTCAACTGAATATTATGATATGTTAAAACAATAAAAATGTGTCATATAATGAAATAACTAAAGTTATATATGCATAATTCGCAGTAAATAATGTCATTAAAACCTATATATACCACCTTAGGGGAATAAATATAGCATAGCCAATAGCTTCCATGCCTCCTCTATTCCGTCTCTCTCCTCTTCACCAGAGAAAAAGATTTGTTCTTGTTTTTATCATTTTCCTGCTTTTCTTTAATGTTATGTACACGAGTCTTTAATAATTTAGTTCTTAATGGTGTTTTCTTCTACTTAGAGAGTCATATTGTGTTTTTTTTTCATTCAATAGGAGAGGCAAGCATAGGTCTTCTCTTCTTAATCCTGGTATAAAAGGGAATGATGTTAGCATTCACCATTATGTTTGAGATTTCTTCTATTTTGGTTGGTAGTGTTTCTTTGTTGCGTGGTGCATCTGATCAGTGAAGACTATTCACTTGAAATCCTATTTTTCTAAGGATTCTTTTGAAAATCACAAACGATCTCCAGCAAGTGTCCTGCCTCTATCTTTGCGAGCTCATCTCACGGCTGTTCTGATTTTCATCTGTGAATGTAGTCTTCATGGTCATGGTAACGTGTCACTCGGCGCACAGCGGAGAGCGTGGCTGACTGACGGCGCCCGCTGCCTACCCTGCTGCCTCCAGCACTAAGATCGCGTTAAGGTCAAACTTCCCATGAGCTGTTTCTAGTCAATGGCTAGACAGGGTGGGAATACAAATGCAGGGGCAATTTGTGCAAGTCAAGGGGACTCTCTGATGGGCAAGCTCAGAGCTCAACGTTGGCATGTCTATTATGCCGTTTCTTATCATCGGGAATGAGTTTAAGATTGCTTATGAATGGCACCACTGGGCTTTTGCTGGAAATCTCGGTCTCCTACAAAAACCATTGTCATGTTTCCTTTTTTGAACATGATTTACTGATGACATAAGTCTTTCAGAAGAGAGAGTAAAAAATGAGAAGGACTCTAGGACTTTGAGGAATAATTCATCAGCAAGGAAGAACTATTTGCAGTGACAGTGAAGCCAGCAGGAGGGTGGAAGTGACGTCCTTTATTATGGAGCTCAGAAAATACTCAGGAAAGACAGTATATTCTAGTACATGCAAGCTGATTTCAAAATGGGTGGTGGATTTTGCTCCTCACTAGAGACTCCAAAAGGGAAGCAATGCAAAGTGGATGGACTTCCCTTACCACGAAAAACGGAGACTGGCATAAATTGTTACAGTAAGGAAAAAATGGGAAGCCAATGGAGTTATGGTAGTGGGGCTGGCTTTTGCTGGTGAATTCAGATTTTACAAAGCCACATCCAGGGATGAAATCCAAAGAGCAGTCTAATGTCGCTGGAATATAGCTTGTTTGTTTTTCTGAGGTAGGGTCTCACTCTGACTCAGGCTGATCTGGAACTCACTCTGTAGCAGCCCACTAGCCTCGAACTCACAGTAATCTTTCTACCGCAGCCTCCCAAGTTCTGGGACTAATGGCATGTGCCATCATACCTGGCAAATTGTATTTTTTATATCTATTTGTGCATGCACACATGTGTGCGCATCTGTTTGTGTGCACATGCTATAGTCTCTCCTTCCTGCTTCCAAATCCAGGTGCTTGTACTTGTCCAGCATTTGGGGGGGGGGTGTGGGCTTTATGTGCATGGCTGGAGAATTGGACTTGGGATGGCAGGGTTTTGCAAATAAGTGCCTTTAACTACCTAGCCATCTGAATCATATTTGGAGATGTCAGTCTTTGTGCTTTTTTTTTTTTTTCCTACTTTTTTGGTCCTATCTCTATTCAAGTAACAAAGTGACTCTGAGTTTTGTTGTCTCATAAGTTTGTGGTATGATGGAATATCTGAAAGACTCTGGTTGTTGTTTCTAACAACTTGAACCTCAGGGACTTTAACCAAAAAAAGAAGAGTGTTCTGGGTAGGGGCAGAGTATCTAGGGAGGATGAGACTTTTCCAGTTTAAAAGATTTCTCTGGATGCAGGAAGGAGAGTGCTCTGTGGCTCTCTGCAGTAGAGGTGGCCTGCACTATGTTTTTTTTTTTTCCCCCCCAAGGTCATGCCCCATAATTCTATGGTAGAGTTTTCTACTAGGCCGAGGCTCAGATATGCTAAATGTGGGGGAGTGAGAAACCTAGAATGCAACGATAAGAAAAAGAACTTTGTGGGCTGGAAAGATGGCTTACTAATTAAGGCACTTGCCTGCAGAGCCTGAGGATCCATGAGAAGCTCTTCAGATCCCACATAAGCCAGACCCACGGTGGTGCACGCGTGCAAGCTCACACATGCACACAAGGTGGCGCATGTACAAGGTCACACATGCACACAAGGTGGCACATGTACAAGGTCACACATGCACACAAGGTGGCGCCACATCTGGAGTCTGGTTACAGTGGCTGGAGGCCCTGGCATTCTGCCTCGTGCTCTTTCTCTCTTGCATTAAAAAATGGCCAGTCTGTTGGGCTTGCCTCAAAAGAGAGAGAGAGAGAGAGAAAGCTTCTCTCAGCAACGCCCCCCCTCAAAAAAAAAGAAGTAAAAGGAAGAAAAAGCCTACCATTTGAGGAGACTGGTATGTCAAATGACTCTAAGGAAACAGGATAATTAAATGTTTATTTTATTTCCTTGTTTTCTGGAATAGAAAGTTAGTTTTCAACCGAGGTATGCAAAATAAACATGGATTAAAGATTTTCCGGAGGTGGGGGTGGGCTGGAGAGATGGCTTAGTGGTTAAGCATTTGCCTGTGAAGCCTAAGGACCCGGTTCAAGGCTCGATTCCCCAGGACCCATGTAAGCCAGATGCACAAGATGGCACACGCATCTGAAGTTCATTTGCAGTAACTGGAGGCCCTGGTGTGCTCATTCTCTCTTTCTCTCTCTGTCTGTCTGCTCCTCTCAAATGAATAAAAATTTAAAAAAAAAAAAAAGATATCCCAGGGTCAAGGTGCTGGTTAGCGTCCATCTCTCCCCTTCCCTGAGATGTATGGGCTTCCTTGCTGATTGCCCATAGTTGAGGGCTGGCAGATGCAGGGGAGGGCTCTTCTCCCCCGTACATGCCTCTGCTCTGGTGTTCCCCTCTCCAACCCCATCTTACTTATCACGTGGTCCATCTTCTTGCTCTAGTTTGTTAGCAGAGGTCTCTGGCAAAGCACCTCCTTGTCCTGTCCCTTGAATCTCAGGAGCTGTCCTTCTGGTCCACTCATGCCCATCCTTCTCCTTGCTCTGTGTCCAAGAGGCTAACTGGACAGTCCACTTTGCAAAACTTCAGCTTGTAGGTGGGTTCACCCAATGAGATGCATCAGCAGGATTTTAGAGGGTGGAGATGGGACTGTGACACCGAGGTGTTTATTCCCCTGTCAGCCTGTTTCACCCACACCTAGTCCTCTCACTCTGTTGGCTTGGCGGTGGCCTGTTCTCAAGGCTATCCTGTAGTCTCTAAATGGGAGCCCTGGCTCCCTCCACTTCATTCAGGCTCAGAGCATATTCCTTTCTTCTATTCTTATTTAAGATACTACATTATTATATCATATTTGTCCTAAACATTACTTTGTCAGGGATTTCCTCTCTAAATTACCTAGAATTTAACCAAAAAACCATTTAAAATATTTATTTATTTATTTGAGGAAGAGAAAGAAAGAGGCAGACACAGAGAGAGTGAGTATGAGTGCCCCAGGGCTTCCTGCCACTGAAAATTCCAGGTGCATGTGTCATCTAGTGCATCTTGCTTTACTCGGGTACAGCATAATCAAACTCCAGACCTTAGGCTTTGCAGGCAAGTGTTTAACTGCTGAGCCATCTCCCCAGCCCAATTACCCAGTTTTAATAAGTTACTTATTTCTGGCCAATAACCCTCTTGATTCAGGGTCTTTTCAGCTTCACCACCCTTTCTGTTTTCTTAATACAGTCCATATCCCACAAGTAGTTCTATCAAACTCCATGTCATTCCTCTAGAGAGCAGAGGAGGTCCCGGGTCCTGCCAGAACCCTCAGTGGAGCACTAAGTGAGGCTATAGTAAGACCATTATTAATTCCTTGCTGCTCAGCCGCAGATAGATTATGATACATAGAATTAAAATCACTTATACTCCTATGTTTCAGAGACATGGCAGGGAATGAGAGAAGATAAGGTTCTTGAAGTGCCAAACAAATGGAGTTTGCAGAAAATTCATATCTGTGCAAACATAAGCACCTAGCTCAATGCTAGAATGGAAACGAAAGTAGATATTTTATGATTACTTAAGAGAAGTGGTCATCATTAAGAAGCTAGCATAGATTCATTGAGAGAAAGAAGTAACTTTTAAAATATTTTATAAGCTGGGCGTGGTGGTGCACGCCGTGAGTTCAAGGCCACCCTGAGAATACAGAGTGAATTCCAGATCAGCCTGGACTAGAGTGAAACTCTACCTTGAAAAAAAAGAAAAAATATTTTATAGATGATCTTTCTGTCTAAAGAGACAGATAGTTGTTTTTCCATCATCGATATGGATTTCAAACAATCTTTGACAAAAATCTTGTGCTATTGTAGTGAAGAAATGGATTCAGACTGAGACATATTTGGGTGGACCAAGTGATAGTTTGAATGCTTGCATTCAGAGTCCAGTCACTTATGATGAGTTTCAACTGGGAAGTAAATGTCCTGGTATATTCACCCATTGTTTTGTGTTTATTTTTGTTTAAAAGTTTCTATGGGACCAGTGTCTGACAGAGTGCATGGAATGAATATTTACTATCTGCAAATTTGGTAAATTACTTGAGAAAAAGATAGTATTCTTATTATTAAATGACTTCAACTTACTTCAACCAGTTGGAATTTTAGATTTAAGAGTGAAAGATAAAATGCAACAGAAAAAGGCATAAAGATTAGAAGGGAAGAAATAAAATGACCAAATGCAGAGATAACATGATAACTTATATAGAAAGTCCTAAAGAATCTACAAACTATAATCATGTCTGCATTTGGCAAGTTCTCTAGGTAATAGGCATATGAACAAAAATCAGTTACATTTTTATATAACAACAAATAGAAAATAAAATTAAAAATATTTGCAAAAGCATAAAAACTGTTAAATACATAGGGATAAATTTAATCAAATATATGTAAGCCTTTCCCCTAAACACTACAAAACAAAATTGGAAGAAATTAAAATGAGACAAGTAAAGAAAGAGATGAGGGCAATGGGTTGTAAGATTCAGAATTGTCAAGAAGCCAGCTCCACCCAAATTCATGTATGGATTCAACAAAATTCTAGTCAAGACATCTTGGGTTATTTTGTAGAGACTTCCTGAATAATTCTAAAATTCTTGTGGAAACACCAAAAAATGAAAGTTGTGGGGGGAAAAAAAGGAGAGAAATTGACCAGAGGAGCAGAGTAGAATATCTGTAAACAATTCACATATGTGCACTACCTGGTTTAGGATACAGGACTCACTCAATTTACTTAAGAAAAAATTTATTTTCAATAGATGTTGTAAGGTTAATTGGATCTTAAATAGAAAAACAATCTATATACTGGTCCTTTCTCACACTCCCAATTTCACTCTAAATGAGTCATTGACCTCAATTTGAAAAGTAAAACAATAAAATCCTTAAAAGAAAATATAGCAGGACAAATCTATAATTTTGCAGCAGGAGATGATTTCCTAAATATGAAATATGAATATTCCTAGATATGAAAAGTGTTAATTATTAAGAAAAATGCTTCCTTCATCTATATTAAATTTAAACAACACCGGGCATGGTGGCACATGCCTTTAATCCCAGTACTTGGGAAGCTGAGATAGGAGGATCGCTGTGAGTTCAAGGCTACCCTGAGACTACATAGTGAATTCCAGGTCAGCCTGAGCTAGAGCAAGACCCTACCTTGTAAACCAAAAAAGAAAGAAAAAGAAAAATGATAAATTTAAACAAAGTTTTCATTAAATATACTATTAAGGAACAAAGATGTGACATATTGACACAATGGAGTATTATCTAGCAATGAGAATGAACCAACAGGAACCACACACAAGAATGTGGATGAATCTTTGAGTCATTGTACTGGGCAAAAATCAGCACATATTATATGATTCCAAAAAAAACAGAAAATAGAAAAAAAATAGAAAACCATAATATTAGTTTTTGCTGCTAGAAGCCAGGAATATTAGTTACTTTGCTCATTGCTGTGACAAAATAACTGACAAAAACAAATGAAGGAAGAAAGGGTTTAGTTAGGGCTCATAGTTTGAGGGTGCAGCTGATCACTGTTGGCAAAGTATGGTGGCAGGAGTGGCTAGACCCATTGCATTCTCAGGAGTGTGAAGTGGCTAGACCCATTGCTTCTCAGGAGTGTGAAGCAGCTAGACCCATTGCTTCTCAGGAGTGTGAAGCAGCTAGACCCATTGCATTCTCAGGAGTGTGAAGCGGCTAGATCCATTGCATTCTCAGTCAGAAGTAGAAAGAGACAAACTGGCGTGCTCTGCTTGTTCTCTCTTTTTGACTCTGTCTAGGACTGAGAGATCCTATGGGATGGTGCCACTTACATTCAGAGTGGGTCTTCCCTACTCAGTTAAATGTTCTGGTAATTCCCTAATAGACACCCATAAGTGTGTTTCCATGGTGGCTCTAAACCCTATCAATTTGACAGTCAAGATGAATTATCATACCAGAGTTGTGTTTATTCTTGGGAAGCTAGTACCTAATGCGGGCGGGGTGGTTAAGGGACTTCTGTGGGGCTGGTCATGTTCTCTTTTTTGTTAGCTATAAGAGCAGTGTGTGGAAATTCATGGACTTATTAATTCACTTATGATATGGCACTTTTTGACAGCTCACTTTCACAGGAACTAAGTGGTGTTCTACCAGAACTCCCTTAATCTCTTCTGGGGCAGGTGTTCCCAGTGATGTAATTACCTTAGCCCTACCTCTTAAAAGTCTCATCAGGCCCTGAAGAGATGGCTTAGTGGTTAAACACTTGCCTGTGAAGCCTAAGGATCCTGATTTGTGGCTCCATTCTCCAGGATCACATAAGCCAGATGCACAAGGTTGCGCATGCATCTGAGTTCATTTGCAGTGGCTGGAGGCCCTGGCATGCCCATTCTCTCTCTGTCTGTAGCTCTCACATAAATAAATAAAAATAAACAAAAAAAATTTTAAAAAGTCCCACCAACATCCTAACAGTGCCACACAGAGGACCAAGCTCCCAGCATGCGAACATTTAGGGGACATGGTCAAACCGGATCCAATCCACAGCACCCACTTTTGTTCCATCAGCTAGGTCACATCTGAAATTCTGTGTTCCATTCTGGATATCATCTTCTAAGAGAGACCATTGACAAGCTGGCATATGTCCAGACGAGGTAACTACCCAGGCACATATCACAGTCTAGGATATGATTCAGTAATGAATAAACCCTTGAGCCTTAATTGCTTAATATAACAAAAGTTTATTTCTCACTCAGATCACAGTAAGTGTTTGATGGGTGGATTCCTATCTCAGAACAAGTTAATTTGTGAGTTCTAGTTAATTGTTACATGCTAAATTCTCTCCCTACTCTCTTTCTGTATGTGTGTGTGTGCTGTGTATGTGTACACAGCTGTGCATGCCCAGTGTGCACATGTATGAAGCCCAGAAGAAGACTTAGGGTCTCCTCTATTGCTCTTCTGCCTTATTTCCCTGAGACAGTCTCTCACGAAACCCTGAGTCTTCGTTTTTCAATTTGGCTGACTGACCAGTGAGCTCTAGTGATCCTTCTGTCTCTGCCCCATCAGTGCTGGGGTTACAGATATGTGTGGCCAAACCAAACTTTGTACATGGGTGCTGGGGATCAAACTCAGGTCCTCATGATTGTACAGCAAGTGCTCTTACCCGCTGAACAATGTTCTCAGCCCTTGTGCTAAATTATTTAATCACGTCATTGGAACAGTCACTGCTGAGGTAGCACTATTAACATACTTTGCAGGTGAGGAAATGAACTCTTTAGGGAGGTTATGTAATTTGCCAGTGGCACAGAAATGATAAGAGGCAGAGACAGGATGCCGATTCTGGTCTTTCTGACATACCTCATGAACTATCTGCACTTTGGGCCTCTGCCATGTTGTTTCAAAGGGATTTGGAGAAGGTAATGTGGAAGAAGGTTTTCAGCAAGGGTATTTTAAAGAGAACTTCTTTGGTGTGTCTGAATTGGACTGAGAGAGAAGTTGTGTCCACATAGGAGTGTGTGAAGAAACATCTGGGAATACTGAGGGACTCTGCTAAGCCACTAGTATTTCTTCTGCGTTTGGGGGCCACAGAGGAAAGTGAAGGCATCATATAGAGAAGCAGATTTAAGCAAAATCTATTACCAATCCAACTCCAACTCTTCCAGAAGTATGTAGCTATCATAAGGTGAATATGGTTAAAAAATATTATATATATAGGAAATGTCTCTATAAATCTTCCATCCCAAAAAATGCTTTTGGAGGAATAAAATGACTACCCTAGTGCTACTTTCTATGCATGAAGCATGGCTACTATAAAGCAAATCCGGATCTAGTCACTGCCAGGAGTCTTTCAGGGTGTTCCTTGGGTGCTCAACGTCCCCCCCTGCAGGGCTTAGCTGTGCAAAGTCTCTGCTTGTGTTGGTTATAGTCTTTGTTTAGCCCACACTTGGTGGCATAGAAGCAGGCTCTGGCAGCCTTTAGTCATTCTGTCAGGTAGCCATGGAGATACTGTGTTGCTTCAGAAATTAATCGTTTACAAAGGAGAGTGGATGCTGCAAGCATTGGAAGTGCATCGGAGCTCCCTGTCTGGCTTGCATTTGTAACACGCCATGGGTAAGACAAATACGAGGAGATCCAAGTACCCGAATCAATTAAGGGACTCAATTGGACAGAGCACAGTACTACTAGTTCTGCATCCGGTAACAGGCATGTGTTTTCTCTTGATTCAAGTGGCCATTCAGGAGTTGCCGCAATGCCAAGAATTAAAACATGGCAAGGAAATGTGTACTCTTGAGTCTGTAAAGAAAAAAAAAATATATACCCTGTCTAAAGTGATTTAGAGGTCACCATAGACCACAGCAGTCACAATATGTCATTTAAATGTAAAACAAAACAGAGTTTACCTAAAAAGAATAAATATACCTAGACCACAGAGATGAACAGATTGCCACATGCGGGCCAGAAAATTGCTATATGATTTCTAGTTACTCAAGCTCTGAGAAACACAGTGATGTATTTTTTCATTTTCTGACAACAGGAAGCAAATGAATCCAAGAGCAGTGAGTGATTTAACCCCTGCGAGTAAATGAAATTGCATGAGTTCTTGCATAAAATGCAAAGATTGATGGAGCAAACAGTATCCTCATGTCAGTATAAAAGACACTGAGCTGAGCCCTTAGGTGGCTATTCAATGAGCCATCTGTAAAGACCTAACTTTAAGAAGTAACAATGTTTTGCGAACAGGCTCTATTGACATGGTGCAAAAATTCTTTTCCCAGGGCTAAAGTTAATAGTGGGATAGCACCTATGCCAGGTTTCCCAAGCTTTAGAGATTCACCTTGAATGCTTAATAGAAGGCAGATTCACAGACTCCTCTCCCAAAGCTCTGCATGTCGTAGGTCTCAAGAAGGGCCCGTAAATAGGCATTTTTAACCTTCATCCCAATAAATGTTGGAGATGAAGGTGGTTGCAGATCTGATTCTAAGATGGAATGGGATAACGTGAGATGGTATAGGATGGGATAAATGGACTTTGGGTGGGGGCTGGGTCAAGAGCAGTGTACCCGACAGGACACTAGCTGGAGGCATCTAACAGCTTATGTGGGCTACAGGGAAAGAGGGACAAAACTGTACTAGCTGTCTCACAGATATAACCTCATCTAAAGAACCCAGGAGGACTGGAGAGATTGCTCGATGGTTAAAGGCGCTTGTTTGCAAAGCCTGATGGTCTGGGTTTGATTCCCCAGTGCCCACAAAAATCCAGATGCACAAACTTGCACATGCATCTGAAATTCATTATTCATTCACATTCTCTCTTTTTCTCTATCTCTTTCTCTCCTTGCAAATAAATAAAAAAATTTTTTTTTCCAAAAGAATCCCAGAGCAACAAGCAGGATGTCTTTTTGCAATACATTTGATTCGATGCCTACTTAGACTGTGTCATGAGTTGCTTAGAGCAAAAAGCCTACTCTGTCATTCCCATGACAGAATTACGTGAGCATGGTGGCATGTCCAGAGTCCCAAGAATGTTAAGTATATCCTAAAATGGTTCCATTCTTTTCTTTTGCTCACAGTTATGAAACACAGAGTTTAAGGCCTGTGTCCCCAAGAAAAAGTTCATGCTTTGAAGTTCTTTCTACATCTGAGAAATCTAAACATGCCAGTGGTCATCATAAACTAAGCCTGTTGTCCTGGGGAGGGCACATGGGTGACAGGCAGGGAAGTCTGGGGCAAGATCAGAGAGCTCCTTCTGCTTTTCTCATTGCGGACACCACAGGCTCTGTCCAGTTAAAAACAGAAACAAAACAAACAAGCAAAACCCACCTGGCTCTTTGGGTCAAAGAGTAGCTGACTTTGGGTCTGGGCATTGACATACATCCTTATCATGATGGGGAAGCAGCAGAAAAATTCATGGTTGCTTCTGAGTCTAATGCAAGAACATATCTCAGTTAGGGTCATACTACATGAACCCCATGAGGGTCCACATAAGAGATTTCCAAACAAGAGTCATGGCTCTTGTTTATTTACCTTTAACATTTTTTTGTGTGTTGTAACTTGACTTAGGACATTTATCCTGGGGCAAAGTAATACAAAATAAGAAAAAAAAAATCTGAATTCTGACCAATGAAAGACTAGACAATGGTTAAACTGTATACAAGACTTCCTCCACAACAATTTGCAAAGTTAGAAATCTTATCACACATAGGTTTTGTCCTCACAAAATGGAACAATTGGACCATTTTTTCCCATCATTAAATGGCTGATTAACCAGCTGCTTTAAGTCAATGCTCTCATTTTGGTAATTTGTTGTTTAACATTTGGCCCTGATAGTACTATAAGTTCTAAGTATTAAAGAGATGTTTAAGTCAACTAAAATATATTGGTTATGTTTTATTCAGGGGCTTTCTCTCTGCTTGTTTTTGAATCTCCTGAAAGCAAGCAGCCAAATTATTAGCTCATTTATTTTGGCAGAGTAAAAACGACGGATGGTTTAAAATGCCTGCAACATGTAAAACTCCAGAGAAATCACAGCATCTTCCAGAGTCCGAGGCTGCTTGTGTACTTTCTATAGGATGCATAGCTTCATCCTGTGGAAGGATTTCCTTCATTCTGAATCCCCCGAGGCCTTGGACTAATTTCCCTTTTCCTTTAGGATTGTTTGTGTTTAAGAAATAATGCCAGAGCAGAAGATAAGCATCTTTCCACTGCTTTGCAGGCACATGATTTCTCCTATTCCCTCTAAGTAAGTGGTGAGATGAAGCACTGAGTTTCAGCGCACCCTCAGAACTGCATGGTGAATGGCCAGGAGTCTCAAAGGTCACCGAACAAGACTGAATTGCCAATGGGGAAAGTGCAGATGGAAGCTTCATGTTGCATCATCTGGCCTTCCTATGCTGAACAAAGAAAATTATTCTGTAAAGTATTTGCAGATGCTCTTATTTCAAGTGACATCATGCATTTGTTTCAATGGAGGTTTTCAATCTGCAGCTTTGAAACTTTCCTTACCATGGAAAACCCTATGACAATTTGTTGTCCCCTGGAAAATAGTTTAGAGAAAATAGTTGAACCTTAAAGCTAGCAATTTGAATACACTCGGAGGATGATTCTCTGGGACATTTCCATTTTATATTGTAACACATGTTTTTGCATTTATATCAAAAGGAAAGCTCTAGAACAGGTTTCGCTGGGGGCTATGAAGTTGGTCATGTTGTGAGATTGTCAGTCTGCGGTGGACGTGATGATCTGAGTCCTCAGACTGGTGGTGTTAGGGACTGTCAGTTATTTTTCAGGAAAGTGTGTTATCAAGATGGACTTCTAAAATCAAAGTGAGTGTTCGCATCTATTAACGACTACTAAGTTCAGAATTCCTTCAAAAGTCTGGTTTCATGCAGGACAAATAAAACAAGTGGCAAGCATATGACTGTGTTCATGTTTGATTTTAAAATAGTGGGAAATATCCATTGCTGGATGTTTTATGACCTGGAGTTAATTGCTCAAAAAATAACCTTCAGAGTTCATGAAGGAGAAGCTCTGAGTGTCAACTAAAATCATAGAATTCCTCCTCCAGCTGGTAGGAAATTACCTTGTGGGAAAGAGATGTGCAAATTGTTCAAGCATGCCAAAGGAAATGAAAAGTAAAAAATTGAAACCCTGAAGTCTCTGGTATCATTCTGATGCAGAATCTCAAGGAAATGTATTAGTGCATCTCTTGTCCCTTGACTGAAATAAACATGGGGTTGTTCTGAGGTTTTGGTTTAGTTTCAGCGCCATGTTCTCAGAACTGAAGGGCAACAATATTCCATCCATTGGATGCCTTTGCCTTTCACAGTCCCGCATCTTTTTAGCCTTATTTCTTTCTAGAAAAACTCTTTGATAGCACACGTGCTGCGCTGGAAGCAGTGACTCAGAGTCATCCAGAACTTATTTATTGCCAGCTCATCAATGTCCTGCGTTAAGTGTTGTGAGATTAGCTATGGTCCTTTCCAGTGAAGAACCTGGACTTTCCATCCCTTAGTAGGGCTTTTTTGCTCTAGCCAAGCCAACTTCTGTATTGATAGGCAGGGTGGGAATTCCTACCTGGAATGAATACCTTCTCCACAGTGCTTCCTCAGTCCCAGTCCTTTGAGCGCAGTTCAACATTGAGCTCTTGTAAGAGCCTTCATGGGTGTCTTTTACTTTGCTTTGATTTTTTTTTCTGTCACTTGTGTAGTTATGTCTAATTATGCCCATGTTGCCTGTTCCTAATGAACTCTTTGAACATGGGGACTACATTGTACTCATATTGGTATTCCTTGTACCAAAAAATACCTATTAAGAAAGTCCGTGTTAAACGTTAAATATGTACATTGATTTATTATTTATTTTCAGTGAAAGGATTGACCTAAGGAAATGGCCTGCCATCATTGGAAACAGAAAGAAAGATGAATCTCTTTTAAGAACATCGTATGGTTCTAAGCACCATATCACTTTTTCCACATGATGATATCTTTTACTCCTCTAACATTCTTGTAATGCTTTAAAAGTTTTTGTTCTTTGTTGATCCCAACATATAGAAATATAGATATAGCCATAATCTGTATCTATGAATTTGTTTGCTCCTTGATATTATACCCTAATTAAAGATGAATGGGAGGGTTTGTTTGTTTTTTTTTCCCAAGGTAGAGCCTCACTCTAGCTCAGGCTGACCTGGAATTCACTCTGTAGTCTCAGGGTGGCCTTGAACTCACAGTGATCATCCTACCTCTGCCTCCCAAGTGCTGGGAGTAAAGGCATGCGTGAATGGGAGTTTTTTTTTTAAGTAGCTTTTATTGATATCTGTGTGTGTGTGTGTGTGTGTGTGTGTGTGTGTGTGTGGGCGTGTGCATACCACAAGCACTGTTAGTCCTTTCCTTCCGCCTTCTTTGAGACCTAATCTCCTTTGTTTCTTTCCTACCGGGAGGCCAGTCTAGCTGGCCCACAAGCTTCAAGATTCCCCTGGCTCTGCCTCCCATTGCTGTGGGTGCATTAGGATTACAGACACATGTGCCACTTTGCATCTGTTTCTAGATGGGTGCTGGGGATCTGAACTCTGGTCAAAAGGTATGTAGAGCAAGTGCCTCTAATCACTAAGCCATTTCTATAGCCCCTTTTATGCCTTTTTATTTACAAGTATTATTTTTAAAGTTTTGGCTGAATTTAGTGGGTATGCATAGTGAAACTTTACTTGATAACAAGACAAATGTTAGATTTTAAATACAATCTTTTAATCTTGAATTTAGGCTCCAGAGTTTATGTTCTTATTTATTTCTTTTTTAATCTACTCATTCATTCCCTTTCTTTCCTTTCTGCTTCTTCTCCTTTCCTGTTCTTTCTTCTCTCCTCTCCTCTTTTCTCTTCTCTTCTGCACTCAACTAGATATATTGATATATTAAAGCCAGCTCATTTTGGGTAATATAGAGGTAGACATGAATCTTGTAATTAATTATTAGTAATAATCCCCCATGGAAGGCTTCCTATGTGTTGGGCAAATACTTGACCACAGAGGCCAGGGGTCTTCTGGCTGGCTTGGGGTTCTTCAGCTTATTCTCCTCCTGACTGAACTTGACCTCTATTTCTTCACTTTCACTTTTGGTTTAGTTTGTCTGAGGGCACATGTTATGATTTATGAATATCCATTCTGGAGAGGGAATATTAAAATGTATTATTCTTCCCATTGCCCTTTGGTCCAAGTATAAGGATAGCAGAGACCAACCCACTGTGGACTCTTCCTGCTATTCTCCATGAGGTGACCATAATAAATGTTATGAACCACAGGGCAAGTAAGTGAACAATGTCCTTGACATAATCCATGACATCATTTTTATTTAAGTGCAATAACAAGTTTCATAAGGCCACTTCTTATAAGACACTGTAATTCCTGACCAAATCACAATGCGAAAGCTTGCATCATTAAACCTAATTCTACGAGGGACAAAACACTGTGTAATTTACTGATGGCATGATTTGTATGAGGATAAACTTGTGATGTCTCCAGTGCAGTGAAAAACTCCTTCACAAACATTACTTCTTGAATGACAGTGAGTTCTAGGCCATAGCTTGGATCATGAAGATATTTTGCTGACTATTGCTTTTAATGCTGTGAAGAGCCTGCCAAGTCCACTGAAGATTTATATCTAAATATACAGTCACCCCTGCTTTAATTATGTGTCCATGGGAGAATGATAAGCAGCAGGAGGAGCTTCCAGAGGCCATTATAAACAGTCTGGGGTTGACTAAACAGAAGAATCGATGGCTGCAGAACAGAAATATCACTTATTCATCGATTCAGCCTCGATTAAAATTAAGCTGTGATTAGAAATACTAAGTAACAGCAACCTTGAAATAACAAGAAACTGCTGAAACATGTGTCTTGAGAATGTAAAACCTAAGCTGGCTTCTTAACAACTTCTTTTGAAAAGTAAGAAAGCTGAAACACATTTAAGTGCCATCAGGTTTGTGTTGATTCAATCTCTGTTCTTTTTCTTATTATGATGTTGAGTTTCTGTCTTTTGTTGTTTGATAAAAAGAGTGATGATTTTCCCTAAAATATTAAAATTATAATGTTTGTAATAAAGATTATTGATATATCTTGAGGATTTGTATGCTTGTGATGAAAGAATCATTTGTAGAATGTTCAATGAAGAAAGTATTGAAGTAGAACACGAGGTTAATTTTATTGTTCCAATATTTATTCACCCCTTCTCCCATAGTATCAAAAGTTTTAGTTGGTACAGTGCTGTTAGAGTACAAACAACAAGTAATAGCCAGGTTATTGAATGATGACCTTCAACAGGATGTGAGTAGGTCACTTGTAAACTTTGGAACATATTCTTTTTATTGGTGGGGTGTATATAGTATATGTTTTGTGTGTGTGTGTGTGGTGTTTTCATGTCTGTGTGCAGATGTGTGTGCCTGTGTACACAAGAATATCATTGGGGTTACAGGCATGTGTGGCCACACCTGACTTCTTATGTGGGTGCATGGATCAAAGTTGGGTTCCCCTGCTTGTGTCCTGTCATGTACTGAGCCATCTCCCAAGACCTGGAAAGTATTCTCAAAAGGAAAAGGTCTGTCCTGTCCCGTTCTTTTTTCCTTACTGTGGTGGTGGAGTGTATACAGAATGAGAAACTATCTTGGCAAATGTAAACAAGGTCAGAACTCTAGGGACACAGAGCAAAGATAGAAGGATCTGTTTCTTACCACATTTAAGATCTCTTATCTCTAGACTTTATTTATATCAGAAGGAATAAACAGCTGTTTCGTTTAAATCATTATTATTTTAGAATGGTCTGCCTTCCATCAAACCCAACCCTCAAAAATAAACTGGCTTTGGGCTAAATTTGCTGCAGACTATACCCTTATTAATTTAAGTTAACATAACCAAATAGGAACTCTCCAGATGATCTTTAAAATTGGACATTTAACAACTATGTATTTTTAAGAAAGTTAACTTAAAAGGTGAGCAAATGATGGTCCTAATAGATTATTATAGAAATGCAATATATGATCTCAGTTATCTGAGGTCATTGTCAAGGCCACAAAGTTGCAGGCCTTAGATGCAGATCTACCCAGTGGAAATTTCCTCTTTGATGAAAATGTTCTATGCCTATACTGCTTAATATTGTTGCCAGTAGCTAAATATAGCTATTGAAATAGGAGTGCTTGAAATATGAGTATTTGAAATATGGTTAGTATAACTGAGAAATTTAAAATTTCATTTAATGTAATTTTCAATAATTTAAGTTTTTAAATAGTTACTGCCCCAGATCATGGCTATAATAATTTGAGTTTTCAAAACTTTTGGGGCTTTTTTTTTTTTTTTTTTGTGGTAAGGTCTCAATGTAGCCCAGGCTGACCTGGAACTCACTCTTATAGTTCTAGGCTGGCCTCAAACTCAGTGATCCTTCTACTTCTGCCTCCCGAGTGCTGGAATTAAAGGTATATGCCATGATGCCCAGTGAGCTTTCAAAACTTTTAAAGTTCATTGATATTTCCATAGGATCTACCCTCCACCCATCTCTGAACTTCACCTTTCTGGGTAAACCTTCCTACATAAATGGATTACAAAACAAATGCTTTAAGTATCTGGACTTGATTTATAAAGTTGTTAGCTATAAATCAGTTAACTATTAGAGGAGAGGTCATCTATCAAAAATTATGTTTTTATGAGTCTAATTGATATTTAGCTCTACTTTGGAACAGCAATTAGAAGTAGGGCCAATTATCTTTTGAGGTCATTCCTGGGTTATGACAGTTAAGTCAAGTAATTAAGTAAAGGATGATGTTTACTTTCTGGCCTCTCTGGTGGGAATAACACGTGTCTCGTTCAGTCACAATTGGCACTATGTGTCATGATCTACAGCACAGATGAAATTGGACCAACATTACAGTCCCAGCACACCTACCCTACCCTGTGATCTTGAGCAAGTTGCCTAATCAACAGCTTTAGTTCATTGTTTATAAAATGGAGATAATAATTCCTACAGATTTGTGAGGCTCACATGAAAGATTAGCCTTAGGCACTTGGTGTAGCACCAGGGTCCGAGAAAGTACTTAAATCTTGCAGAAAGACAGATTATAACCTGGTTCTAGAACCAATGAATGAAAATGAAAAAATGGTTGAGGGAAGTCATCCAAAGGTGACAGACGAGGTCACCGTTGGCACAGTGTTGATATTCTGAATATTCTGAGGACCTTCTCTGTGGAGAAGTTCTACAGCCATAGAAGTTGGGAGATTATTAAATAATTAAATGTTGTCTAAATAGAATGTGACTTAATAGGAGCGATGATAAGTCACAGCCACTTTCCCAGATAATTGATCCAGAATCAGAGATTTCTATCAGATGAGCCAGAAAGCTTGAATGTGGTCTCAGGTAGATAACAAAGATAAAAGTTGATTAATTTTACTCTGATTATTAACTCTTATTTATCTATGTATTAATTACCCTGAAAGCCATAGGAATTATGGTGGCTTGAATGTAGAATATTCCTCATAGACTCATGTACTTGAATATGGAATCCCTAGTTGGTGGATGCTGTTTGGGAAGGTTGTAGGATCTTGCTGGAGGTAAAGTCACTAAGGTGGGCCTTGAGGGGTTAAGGTCAGGCCCATGTGCTATTCTCTGTCTGATGTGAGATTGGCTTCCTGTTCCTGCTGTTTCCTCCACTGTGATGGACTCCACATTTGAGAAGTACAAGATGAAAATAAATATTTTCCTTCCTTAATCTGTTTCTGGGCAGGCATTTTTATCCTAGCAATGAAAAAGTAACTGATACAGACATTAAAGGAGAAAAAACAAACAAACAAACAAAAACAAAACCCTGAAAAGTAGATGCTCTATGTCTCTTATGGGTATATAATTAATTTAAAAAATACAACACAGTCCATATGAACTAATTACATTAACCATCTTCAGGACAACTACCTCTTACTTGCACTGGGGTGATAATGTAGGGTAAGAAGATTTCATGAGAAATCAACAAATGGATTGTCACTTTCCAGTACTTTTGGTGCTGAAAAATATCTGTTTGAGCACTTCTCCCAGCACAGATGATGGGGAAAGAAAACAGAAGTGATTTAGAGGTAAATGAATTATGGCCTTAAACAAAGTGGATGAATAAAGACAATTATGTGGACCAAATAAAAGTTTTGCCAATATAATGTAACCTCTAATAACATCTGCCAAATTGCTTTGGCAAGTTTCAGCTTGATTTTTATTAACTTAATAGTTTGTGTATTCTTGCTCTAGAGCCAATAATATCTTAGAGAATGTTACAAAATCATATGCCTTTCAGCCTCAAAATAAAAATATTAGTAACTACCCCCCACCAAAGCTGCAATGTTGGATTGCCTTACTCTTATGATCTAATCTGGCTGCTTCTCGGGAGAGAGTTTGTTGTTTCAGAAGTTGGAGTCACTGAAAGAGTATGTTGGAAGCTCAGTGGGGTTTGAAAGGATGACAGTAAAAACCATGTTGCCACTGGCGCTGCCTACCTCCTGGATTTGGCAAATGAAACTGATTTGGTCTGAAGCACAGCATTTCAACCAGTTCCAAGACTTGGAGAACTTTTCTGTTATTTTGGGTTCTTGAGGAGTTTTGGTTTGAATGATCAGAAACCAGCCTTATATAACTTTAAAAGGGATATCCAGGCAACGCATAATAAAGCCCAGAAATTAAAGCAAATAAATAATGTCAAGTGTTTAGACATCTCAAGAACTAGCTTTGGAAACTAGACAGGACCCAAGGGACTGGGATGTGGGGGTCAGGACCGTCCACATCGGGCTTGTGGTGCTGGTGCCATCACAAAGAGCAACACCTTAGTCATCCTTGGAAGTGTGCGTCAGTACCACAAGGGTTGAAGCTGCCCTTAAAATATCGGATTGATGAAACTTGCATCCTCTAATTTATCTGTTGAGACACAGGCAAATCATTGAGATCTTTTCTACTTCAATCTACACTCTGTGAAGAATTATCCTCCAGGGAAATGTATTCCAACATAAAAGGGTAATTGTTCATGGGGCTTCCTGGACCAGGACCTCCAAAGATGGATTTCTTGGCATGTCAACCAAGCAGGATGCTCTTCCAGGAGGTAGAGTTGATGGTGCTGGAGAGCTTAGTGGACAACAAGAGGAAGTTGCTTGACAGAGGGGTATATATTTTATCAGAGTGATGATATTTAAATCTTTCCAGTATTTACAGATCAAGGTATGCATAACATGAAACAGAATATATTGAGAAGATAATGGCTCTGCAAGTCTCATTTTTCTTTCCCTTCTGTTGCTAATAACTACAACTTGAAACCTCTGTGGGACTCACTCAACATTGGATCTTGGGAGGCAGATGGGGAACTGGAGGGCATGAGCCAGAAACCTGTTGGTGAGTGTCCCTTTCCAATGCCACCCTGAAGCCAAATAAACCCAGATGAAGCAGGGTGTGGTGGCGCACACCTTTAAACCCAGCACTTGGGAGGCAGGGGTAGGGAGGAGCACCATGAGTTTGAGGCCACCCTGAGATTACAGAGTGAATTCCAGGTCAGTCTGGGCTAGAGTGAGACCCCACCTCCAACAACAACAAACAAACAAACAAACAAAAGCAACAAACAACTGAGATGAGGATGAGGTTGGGGATTCAGAACCTGGGGAGGTCTTGGTACAAGGATGATTTCTGTGTGCTTGGGGAAGGTTAACCCTGGCTAGCACCAATGTGCTCATGTGTTTTGTCTCTAGGAAGCTGACAGAATTCTGGGTTCTTGCCATTTAGGTTAGGAGAATGCGAGAAGCCCATGGAAAAGAGCAGTGTCCTCCCAATTCCACAGCAGGATATTGGACTTCATTTTACTGATACAACAGGCCAAGCAAGGGTCAGAAACTGCTGTGTCCCCATGACTCTCATGGCTACTAGTACAGAAGAATCTTCAAGAACAGACAAAGGAAAATAAGACGACACGTCAGGGGACGCCTGCCACAGAAAAGAAACAGAAATACAAATAATCAGAACAGACCTTGACAAAATCTGAGGAGAGATTTTTTTTTCTTAAATTAATAACATACTTTATATAGATACATCATGTGGTGGTACCATCTTCTCCCTCCTCCATGCCCCATTCTGCAGAGGGTCCTCCTCAGTGAGGTTACTAGTATTCCCTGTGAGGTTGTGGGTTACGAATTATGGGAATAGCAGTCAGTTATTAGGAGTGGGCAATGCCTCTGGGCATGATGTCCCAACCTGTGGCTCCTATAATCTTTCTGCCCCCTCTTCTGCAAAATTCCCGAGGAGAGGTTTTAAGCAGACAATTAAGTCTAAAGGCCTAAAGATAAGGAAAGGTGTTTAGAGGAGAAAATAATGTACCAAAGGAGTTTTGAAATATACAGTTAATTCACAATGGAAACTCATATCCATTTAGACATATCATGGCAAGTCAAAGTAGGTAACACACTTGCTACTTGAGCATTATAACCTAAGAGTCCTTCTAGGTTTTTATTAAAGAAAAATGAAATAGAGAAAGAGCATATAATATGTAGAACGAGAAAGGAAACATAACTACAGAAATGTAAGAGATTAAAAGAATTAGAGGGCAATGCTACACCTATCCCGATTGCAACAAATTTGAAAATTTAAATGCAGCAGACAGCTTTGGGTTTGCTGAGATGAACTTCCAAACCAGGCACAGTTATGGAGGAAGGAATATTTATTGAAGCTTACAGATCCTGGGGAAGTTCCATAATGGCAAAAGAAGCTAGCTCTGCTTTCACAGGTCCAAGCAGAGAGTGAGGAGCCCTAATCTAAAAGCCACAAACCACATAGCACACTTCCAGAACTCCAGGCAGAACTAGGTGCTTTGCATATCTTTAGATTGGAATGTCAAATCCATCATCACACGTTAGGATGTCTGGAAGTCCAAGAAGTTTTAATAAGCTCCTGAATCTATTGGGGGGCATTGATTCAAACTACCACATTAAATATCCAATAGTCCAAAATTAACTTGAAAACTTGTTCAGTTCAATTGCTACAGAATTATGGTAAAAATCACTTGTACTTGCTAAAATTGTAAGTTCCTGTGGCTGACCCTACTCCATAGTCAAAAAGTCAGAACCTTCACTGTAGGGGCCTAGTGATTTTTGTGTCAACAGGCACTCTAATTGCTTTCATGATCAGCGAGGCTAGGAAATGCTGCCATAGGAGATATTGCCCATAGCCCAGGTGATTACAGACCTGCCATTTAAGAAAAGGCTTTAGGACTTGATGTTTTATAGCTAAATTCAATTTAGTCCTTAAATAGCAGATACAGTTAATGTGTGCTACTAACTATTCAAGTCCATAGGAAATGATCAATTATAATTTTAGCAAAATGTTAACACCAAAACATGATCTAAAACAAAAGCTTACAGATATTTACTAACAAGAGCTGGAGAGATGGTTCAGAAATTAAGACACTTGCCTGCGAAGCCTAATGGCCTAGGTTTGATTTCCCAGTACCCATGCAGAGCTCGATACACAGGGTGGTACATGTATCTAGAGCCCCTTTGCAGTAGCTAGAGGCCCTGCTCCAGCCCTGATGCCCATTCTCTCTCTCTGCTTGCAAATAAATAATTTAAATACCTTTAAAATATTTTCTAACGAATATAGATGGAATAGAATTCATCACTACAATAACAAATGTATCACTACAATAACAAAATCCCATATAGATTTTATCCCATGTTTGCAAGAATGATTTAAAAATGAGGATCTATCTTTATTTGATTATTTAATTAATAAACTGAAATTATTTAATTAATAAATTGAAAAACATATTCTTGTTAATAGATCTTAAAAAGACATTTGATAACATTGAGCAGTCAAAAACTATAAGCACAATAGGTATGAAGTAAGATTATTTAGATATGAGAGTTTGTTCTCTAAATGTTAATAGCTAATTTATATTAAATATTACAACATTCTCAATTAAAATCAAATACACAGGGATGCCAGTTACCATCATTCTTGCTTAATATTATCTTAAAGTACTAGCAATAGAATGAAAGGAACACTGCAAATATATAATTTTATTAAAGAAGAAGAAAAAGCTTTCCTGCACATTTCAGTAAGTACTCAAAACAGATCAGAAGAAATATTCTATTTACCATACAAACAAAATCTAAACTACCAGCCTGGTATGGGGTAGTAAAGGTGTGTGTGAGAGAGAGAGAAAGAGAGAGAGAAAGAGAGAATGAGGGAAGAACACTTCATTACCAAGAGACAAAAACAGAAGTATTGGGTTAAAGAGATAGCTCAGCAGTTAAAGATGCTTGTTTGCAAAGCCCAGTGACCCAGATTAGACTCCCTAGTGCCCATGTAAAAAAGCCAGATGAGGGACTGGAGAGGTGGCTTAGTGGTTAAGGCACTTGCCTACAAAGCCAAAGGATCCAGGTTCTATTTCCCAGGACCCATGTAAGCCAGATGTACAAGGGGGCACATTCATCTGGAATTTGTTTGCAGAGGCTAGAGACCCTGGCATGCCTCTTGTCTGCCTCTCTCTCTCTCTGTCTCTTTCTTTCTCTCTCTCTCTCTCTCTCACACACACACACACTTTCTAGCTTGCAAGTAAATAAATAAAAATATTTAAATTTAAAAAGCTAGATGAAGAAAGTGGCACATGCGTCTGGATTTTTTTTTTTTTTTTTTTTTGCAGTGGCAAGAAGCCACTGGTGTTTGTCCATTCTCTCTCTCTCTCTCTGCCTTCTTTGCAAATAAATGATAAATAACTAAACAAAAATTAACAACAACAACAAAAACCCAGAACACAGAAGCACTGATTACCAGGTCAGGTTTAGAACATTCCAACTTGCCCTTCATTTGATTAGTTTCATTCATTCATTGTCATTTTTCATTCATTCATTCAAGGCACTAGATCAGGCAAGTTATTGTCTCTAACGATTTGTAACCCTGTGTAAAGTGGGGGACAACAGAGAGTTCCACTTGTCAAATAAGATATGTCTGAAGGCAACAGATAATGAATGTGGTGTCCCAGCAACTGGCGGGTACTTTAAGAGTCTAACCTGCGCCTATCTCGTTAGGTCCCCTGCTCCGTGCTGGTCACTCTTGTTAGAGGACTTCGTAGTTATCCCAGCGAGGAGAATTGGCACCACTGTGCTGAAATAGATGCTACTTATAATTAATAGCATAGAAAAGGGTGTATTTTTATCTTACAAAGTGGATCCAGCACTTCTTGGTAAATTTTTGTGTCTGTATGTGTGCATGTGTCTGCTGGCGCATGTATAGGCAGACATGTATATGAGGAAATATGTGTGTGTGTGTGTGTGTGTGTGTGTGTGTGTGTAAGCCAAAGGGAAACCTTAGGTGTTATTCCTCTCAGGTGTCAACCACCGCTTTTTTGTATGTGTGTGACAGAGTCTCTTATTAGCCTGGAACTCACCTACCTAGGTGAGCAAGCCCCAGAGACCCACTTATCTCCACCTTCCCTGCCCCGGAGTTATAAATGCACTACCCTGCCCACCACTTTAATATTGTTTTGGGGATCAAACTCAGGTCCTCATGTGTACAAGGGAAATATCTTATTGAGTGAACCATCTCCACAGCCAGCTCCACTGCTTTGTAATTTTAAAATTAACTTCTATTAAGTCCTTAGTTTAATGATGCCCTTTGACCCCTGTATCAAGGTGACCTCAGTGATACTTGCACGAGGTCTGTCACTGAGACAGGACAGATCCCTTGGTCAGTAGTGGCTGTGA
Source organism: Jaculus jaculus (assembly GCF_020740685.1). Lineage (NCBI taxonomy): Eukaryota > Metazoa > Chordata > Mammalia > Rodentia > Dipodidae > Jaculus > Jaculus jaculus. Next base: position 36,334,904 of record NC_059105.1, on the reverse strand, counting down.
AGTCCTCTTGTTAGTAGGCTGGTCACCTTTTACCTTCATGGGAGGTGGTGACATGGACCCCTCACATCGCTGCAGGTTTCTTCAGAGAAACAGCTCAGTGAGTTTTCTGGTGAGCACCTAGTGATGGCATCTGTGGCTCTCGGTGGCTAATGCATGCTCTGGTCACTAGGAACAGCAATAAGATTCTCCTCCAGATGGAAGGATGCTGCCAATGAGATTTTGTGTAGTCGGAAACACATTTAAAGTTTTGGGTCTACCAATGTACTTTATGTAAATCTCAACTAAATTTAGACGCATGCCATGGCTTTCTGGCAGCTGATAAAGAAAAGCTAATCTGATGCATGCTCCCATCAGGTGGCAACCCATTAGCTGGAGTGGCTCAGCTCGAAGCAGCTGTGGTGAGGGCTCTGTGAGGAAATGCATGCAAAGTGCACAGCACGACACCAAGGAATGGTAACGGGCCTCTGCTGGTTTTAGGATCCGGCATCATCTGGCCCTGAGGCGAGTACCTGCGGGCACAAGCAAGGAAGACGTGCCTAGCTCATTGCCAGGTGAACTCAGTGCAATGGAGACCGCTTTTATGGTTAAAAATTCTGGCTTGAGGAGCACAGAGATTATGATGTATGGAGACAAACCTATTTTTTCTTCTCACTTCATGTGCAAGATGTTCTTTTTCTTTCCTTGAAGTCACAGTCTCTTGGAATACCTCTTTTTTTTTTTTTTTTTTTTAAGGTAAGCCAGAGAGAGAGGGAGGATTGGTGCACCAGGACTTCTAGCCACTGTAGTGGAATGCCCGATGTACGCACCTCGTGTGCACGTGTGAGCTTGCGTGCTTGTGTCGCCTTTGTGCGTGTGGCTTAGGTGGGATCAGAGTTGAACATGGGTTCTTAGTCTTCTAGGGACTTAACTGCTAAGCCATCTCTCCAGTCCTGGATTACCTCTTCTTAATGTCCATTCCCTTTTATGCTGGTATACACAGGGGCGCCCCATGCTGCCATGGGGTGCACCCAGAGTTGATTAAAATCTAACCAATGTGGTAAGGCAGAGAGCTCCATGCTAGGTCATGAGGATCACGGCTGAATACAGTTCACCAGAATGGGTGGACAACTGCCTCACTTTGAGTCTTTTTGGAAGCAGAGCCAGGGACAAGGACTTGGGTGGAGGTGGCTTATGTGGGAGGTGGCACTTTGGAGCGTGGTGGAACTGCGAGAGTGAATCAGGGAAGAAGAAAGAGGACAGAAGGATGCACTACAGAGGCTCCACTGTACGCAGCAGGGGCTAGCTGCTCCCAGGCTGTCTGAGAAGCTCACAGCATGTTCTAGGAGTCTGGAAACATCTGTCTCGAGGATCAGCATCTGTCCCCTACTGTTCAGAACTTCCCAGGGGCTGTGCTTCTCTGGAATACTGGCCATAAGCTTGCCCCTGGGGAGTGGAATTCACAGAGGCCTTAAGGTAAAATCAGAACAAACAAACAAAGGGTGATGGGAACTTCTAAACAGTGAAATAAATCTCTGAAGAAACCCAAAGCATTTCTCCCCTAGATATGAAGGGTTATTGAGCTGAAGAAAACCAAAATCAGAGGTCTGCTCTGCCTCCTTGCTGTAGCAGAGATTCTCAAACACAAACACTTTTACATACACGTGTATGCACGTACACACACACAGTCTCTGACCAAATATAATTTAAAAAAAATATTTAATTTGTTTATTTGAGAGAGAGAGAGAGAGAGAGAGAGAATGGGCATGCCAGGACCTCCAGCCACTGCACACAAACTCCAAGGGCATGTGCCACCTTATACATCTGGCATTTGGCTTATGTGGGTACAGGGGAATCGAACCTGAGTCCTTAGGCTTTGCAGGCAAGTGCCTTAACTGCTAAGCCACCTCTCCAGTCCCAAATATAAATTCTTTATACTTTATACTTTATATATATGTCTATGTATTAGCCCAGAAGCTTTGATACTAGAAAATCTGCAAGCAGACATTTTCATAATAGATTTTCCTTCCCACAATTTTCTCATTTCTAAAGCTGAGATCAGCTTTTCTTCTGTCTTGTTACTCCTCCAAAATGCATCCTTCTTTGTTGAAGTGCTGGTTAATGCAGACTTCTAAGCCCCTGCCTTGCGTGTTCCTCACTCAGTAATAAACTTGGGCGTTTTTCTCTGGCCACTCTATCTTCTGTTATGGAGGAATCTGCTCCTAGAATGAACTTACCAGTGGTAAAGAAAATTACATTTTGTTTCCTTTGCTTTAAAAATGCTGCCTCTCCATACAAACGATAACAAGTCTCCAAGCTGACTTTTTTCAGAACTCTGCAAATTGACTAGAGTGGCAACAATCCTAGGAGTCTTCACTCAGATAAACGACTGAATCTCAGTAAGAGACAGATGTGTGACAGTCCACACTGAACTCTCTTCTTCTCACCAGCTTCAGGCTGCCCTTACACACTGGTAGCTGGAAAGCCATTGCAGGGCCTACAGGGCCGGTTTGGAATGCTTCCAAGGCTATACTTCTCGGACAACTCTTTGACTTTAAAATTTTTTTTGTTTATTTTTATTTATTTATCTGAGTGCCACAGAGAGAGAGAGGGAGAGAGAGAGAGAGAATGGGCACGCCAGGGCTTCTAGCCGCTGCAAACGAACTCCAGACGCGTGTGCCCCCTTGTGCATCTGGCTAACGTATGTCCTGGGGAATCAAGCCTCGAACTGGGGTCCTTAGGCTTCACAGGCAAGTGCTTAATGGCTAAGCCATCTCTCCAGCCCTTGACTTTTTTTTTAAACTTAGAGAGAGAGAGACCCCAACCCCAGGGCCTCCTGCTGCTGCAAACGAACTCCAGAAGCCATGCACCGCTTGTGTAGGTTACTGAACATCGTTATTCTCAGGTCTTATCCTTGTTTGACTTGACTCACAGCTGGCCGTGTGCATAGAACTTTACCCGCAGGGCGGTTGTGAGCAGTAGATCGCTTGTTTACAGCGCGTCCTCAGGTCTCTGAGAGGGGTGCAGCCTTGCCTTTCGCCTGGGGAAGCTGGGGTCAGACTCTCAATGGTTACCAAAGTTCTATGGAGGCAGAGCTTTGGGATAACTTGCCTCACAAATTTAGGAATGAATCTCATTGACAATGAAGGATGGGGTTTAAATCAGAAACTGTTTTGCAAGTTGAGAGAGACAGAGAGAGAGAGGAAGAGGGAGAGGGAGAGGGAGAGGGAGAAAAGCTTTTTTTTTTTTTTTTTTTAGCCTATTGAGAAGTGCAAGTAAAGCATCCTCTGCACCAGCAGCGTGGATCTGAGCAGGACTCGGGCGAGTGGCTCTCTTTGTCTAGGCTTACAGGGCTCTTTGGCTGGAGAAGTAAGCTGATCTGTAAAAAAAATGACTGGGGCTGGAGAGATGGCTTAGCGGTTAAGCGCTTGCCTGTGAAGCCTAAGGACCCTGGTTCAAGGCTCGGTTCCCCAGGTCCCACATTAGCCAGATGCACAAGGGGGCGCACGCGTCTGGAGTTCGTTTGCAGTGCCTGAAAGCCCTGGCGCGCCCATTCTCTCTCTCCCTCTATCTGTCTTTCTCCCTGTGTCTGTCGCTCTCAAATAAATAAATAAAAAATGAACAAAAAAAAAAAAAAAATGACTGGACCGAGGAAGGATGGACAAGCGCAGTCCTGGCCCATCATCAAGCCCTGAGAGGTATCCACGTGTTTCCTTTTCAGTCAGGGAAGCGGTCAGCTTCTCTCTGTCTTGGTGACTGGGCTGGGGGCGGGGATTCAGTACGCACCTGCAAGCTTTGCAAGGAAGAGCAGAACAGAGTCAAGGACAAGGAGCAAGGTCGCGGGGGTGGAGGGGTGGTAGTGTGTTCAGTCTTGACTATGGATTCCCATGAGGCATTTAAGCTCTGCTGTGCTTCTGCAAATTCAGGTCTCATGCATGCACGGGGCTATGGATAGTTCAGAAAAGGCCTGGAAGGCCCTAAGTTCTCACCCATGGCTGACCTTAAGGCTCAGCCTGGAAATGCCTTCCTCTGGTGTTCTAGGTGTGTTCCAGCACACACAGTACCCCCAGTCAAAGCTAGCAGACTCGCTGGTTCAAGGTGCTTAAAGAAACCACTGTCTACTTGTTAGCTGACTTCTAAACCAAACCAGCAGTGATTCCCATGCTGCACTGGATGGAGAATAAAGACTTTATTGCATTATTCAAAGGAAATTAAAACCCTGGCTTGGTGGTGCACAGTTTTAATCCTAGCACTTGGGAGGATCACTGTGAGCTTGAGGCCAGCCTGGAAATACAGAGTAAGTTCCAGGTCAGCCTGGGCTAGACCAAGACCCAACCTCAAAAAAAAGAAAAAAAAAAGAAAGTTAAAAATATAGCAGTAATAAAAAAACAACAAACAGAATGATAACAAACCTGGAAAAGAAATGGGAGCTGATTTCCAGAGCTGACTCATCATATCCATATTTCTGGGCCAGGCGTGGTGGTGCAAGCCTTTGATCCCAGCACTTGGGAGGCAGAGGTAGGAGGATCACCATGAGTTCAAGGCCATCCTGAGACTACATAGTGAATTCCCGGTCAGCCTGAGCTACAGTGAAACCCTACCTCGGAAAAAAATCCATATTTCCAAAATTATGAGGTATGCAAAGAAGCATGAAAGTCTGGCCCATACCCAGGGGAGGAAAATAACCAAAAAGAACTATCTGTCCCCAATGAAGACTAGTGGGTGTGCTTTACAAAGTCTACATATTAGCTATCACAAACACCTATTCAAAGCTCTAAAGGGAAACCATGTCTAAAATTTAAAAGAAAGTATGGAATGGTAGCTCACCAAATCATTGCATAGCAATCAAGAGTTAGAAATAACAAGAGAAGAACTAGGTGGAAATTCAGTATTTGGCCAATTGCTGTAGAAGGACAGTTCCTGTTCCTCCAAACGCAAATCTAACCTTTCATGTGATCACATTAGTAGGGTGGCCTTTGGGTAGTGATTATAGCATGAAGGGGTCAGAGTATTCATGAAAGGGGTTCGTGCTCTCATGAAAGAAAAAGCAGACACAGTCTGTAATCTAGAAGAGTTATCAATTTAACCATGCAACCCGTTCTTGGAATTCAACCTCCTGAACTATGAAAAGTATATTTCTTATCAAGGCTCGGAGCCCATGCCTCCCTGAGGAGTTATTGTCAGCTGATGGTTGCTGGTGAAGAGGGAGTTATGTGCTGCAGTTGGGTGGCTGCTAATAAGTGGCCCCTGTTCTGATAGATAGCACTGCACCCATACTTATCCAAGCAACTCAACGAGTCTTAAAAAAAAAGGTCATGAAAGTGGGAAGGGAACTGGCTGGGGAAAAGTCTAGGGGGTTTAACAAGAGTAGGAGGGGCTAGAAGAGGGTATTAACATGTGTTATATACATGTACGAAATTGCCAAAAATAATTTTTTGTGGCTTATAAGCCACTCGGTTTATAGTGATTGTTATGGTAGTCCAAACACACAAAGACAGGTACAATAATTAAAATAAAATATTCACAAGAGGAGACCAACAGCCACTTTGAATGGCAATAGGGAGAATGTGAACTTGAAACAAGGTTAATTGAGATGAGCAGTTTGTGGACTAGAGAGAAGAATAAAGAAAAATGAAGAGAGCCTTAGGGATCCATGTGTTACCAACACACATTCTAGCAGAGTCAGAGGAGAGGGAAAAGGGATGGAATATTTGAAGAAACAAGGATTAAAATCTCCCCCAGTTTAGCCAGATGTGGTGGTTCATGCCTTTAATCTTGGGAGGCAGGAGGATTGCTGTGAGTTTGAGGCCAGCCTGGGCTACAGAGTGAATTTCTGAGTGGTCTGAGCTAAAATAAAACCCTGCCTCAAAACAAAACAAACGAACTAAAAACTCCCTAAATTTGCTGCAAAACATGAACACTCAAGAAATCCAACAAACTCCACATATTTAACCTGAAAGAGATTGACACTTAGACACACTTTATATCACATTTTCCAAAGCTACAGAGAAATAGACTACTGTGAGCAGCAAGAGAAAAGCGACTCATCACATACAAGAAAGAGATGCTCGTAACAACATCATTCATCACAGTCAAGAAGTAGAAACAATAGAAGAGGAATAAATCAAAACCTTATGTTTTTAATATTTAACTTACTTCATGTTCTTTTCTAATACAATTTAGTGAGTGATTCATGTTACAGTTGTAAGACAAAGAATATAAACATATCACATAAAAATATAAAGCAATAAAGTTGGCATCTTAAAAATATAGAAGTAGAAAGACATGCCCGCGGATGGATAAATGGATAAACAAAGTGTGGTACATCCATATAAGATAATATTATACTTATAAAAAGAAATGAGGCTGTGGTGAATATGGGTGAGCCTTGAAAACATCATGCTTGTTAAAAGAATCTAGTCACAAAACACCAGACATTGTATGGTTTCATTTCTAGGAACTGTGAATAGGCAAAACCACTGAGACAGAAAATAGTCACTGCCCAGTGTGGGAGAAGGAAGGAATGGACACTGGCTGTACAGAAATGGGTTTCCTTTTTAGGAGAGATGAAAATATTCTGCATTGAGATAATCGTGGTGATCAAATAACTCAACATGGAGAATTCTTTAGAAGGTTGAGATTAAGGGGATGTGAATTTTATCTTAATAAAGTTTTTTTTTAAACTTTATTTTTTAAAATTTATTTGAGAGAGAGAGAGGGAGGGTAAGGTGGGAGAGAGAATGGGCATGCCAGGGTCTCCAGCCACTACAAACGAATGCCAGATGCATGTGCCCCCTTGTACATCTGACTTACGTGGGTCCTGGAGAGTTGAACCAGGATCCTTTGGCTTTGCAGACAAATGCCTTAACCACTAAGCCATCTCTCCAGCCCTTAATAAAGTTTTTATTTAAAAAATGGCAATCTACTTGGCAAGAGGAGATACTCCTCAGCTGAAGAGGAATGTGAACCTCTGTGAAACTTCCCATTATGGTGCACTCAAAGGAGGATTCAAGGGATGCTGTGTGTAGCACGGAGGAAGTCTGCTGAAATGGCCCGCAGATAGATAAAAATGAATTGCAGATGCTATTTCTCAGATTTGCTGGTGACTTTTTGCTTTGCTCTCCAAGCCAAGCAAGTAGAAGGGAAAATGAATGAATGGACAGTGGGGGGAGATAATTTATTGTGCTTACTTTGAATCTCCTATCAATTCTTAAATAGTAGTCTAAATTTTATATTTCAAATATAGATACAATTTTCAGCTTTAATAATTAAATATCACTGAAGCATGCTTTTTTCTTTTTTTGTTGTTCGTTTTTATTTATTTATTTGAGAGCAACATACAGAGAAAGAGGCATATATATATAGAGAGAGAGACAATGGGCACTCCAGGGCCTCCAGCCACTGCAAACGAACTCCAGATGCATGCACCCCCTTGTGCATCTGGCTAACGTGGGTCCTGGAGAATCGAGTCTTGAACCGGGGTCCTTAGGCATCACAGGCAAGCACTTAACCACTAAGCCATCTCTCCAGCCCTCTTTCTTTTTTTGTAACAGACCTCCTCCCTAGACTCGGGTCCCTCATCTCTGCTGGAGTGTGACTCAGGGTGGACACAAGTGTCTAGACTACCAAACAGCAGTCCCAGTGATTGCCATGCAGTCTGTGGTCCCAGCGGGAGAAACAGACCATAGACAAGTCAACCACTCTTTAGTTTTAGATGAAATCATTGAGAAACATGGTGAATGACTTATTTAAGGTCACATATTAGAGGCAGAGACATAAAGATGAAATTGAAATGTTAACTTCCTCACCCACAGTCCCTATGTTATTGTGCCACAGTTCTCCTTAAAAAAAAAATGAGGCTAGGACAGCTCAGATGCTCCCAGGGAAACGGAGGACCCTGTATCAAGAGCACACAACACCCTTGCTTATAACTCCAACGATCTGAATTTGTACTGCCTTTGCACACAGAAAACATCTTATTCAGAGCACAGGATGCGGGTGATGCCGCACAGCCATGTGGGAGGCCAAATAAAGCAAGGATGTACTTGAGGCTCCTTGGAGATTTCAGGGAGTGGTTACCTACGGTCCTCTGAATTACTCATTTCTTCTTAAAGCTACACAATACTGGGCATTCAAAAAGTTCGAAACATGTGGAAGACTGACTTACATGTTCAGTCTTTTGCTGCCATCTGGCACCATGAAGCCACTCTGTGGAAACTCTAATTCCCATTGGAATCATTACAAATACACACAGTTTACAAAGATCAGAGGTGAGAGAAGATAGGAGAGTTCCAGTTGAGGTGCAGTATGGGCATAATTGCAATTGAGAAGGGTGCAGTGTGGAGAGAAGTTGGGAAGGGGATGCAATACCAAAGAACAGTTAGAAGTGATCGTATCCTGAGCGACAGTATAGCTAACAGTCTTTCCTAAGCTTAAGGGGCAGCTAGTTTTAGGTTCGGCCACCAGGCAGATCCTTAGGAGGTTCAATACTCAGTACTGTTTTTGCTTGCTACCTCTTGACTTATTAGAGGACATACCTACAATCAGATTTGTAAATCAAATTTCAGTGAGACAGGTTTCGAAGATGGTTGTAAATGTTACAAAAAATTGGTAAGAGTGGGAGAGAGAGAAAATGAAGGGTTGGAGAGATGACCCAGTGGTTAAGGTGCTTGCCTGCAAAGCCTAATGACCCTGGTTTGATTTCCCAGTGCCCACATAAAGCCAGATACACAAAGTGGCGCATGCATCTGGAGTTCATTTGCAAAGATTACAGGCTCTGACACACCTGTTCTCTCTGTTGCCCCTCTTCTCTCTTTCTCTCTCTGCTTACAAATAAAGAAAGTATTAGAAAAGAAAAGAAAAATGGGACTGGAGAGATTATTGGTTAAGGCATTTGCCTGCAAAGCCAAAGGACCCAGGTTTGATTCCCCAGGACCTATGTAAGCCAGACGTACAAGGTGGTGCATTTGTTTGGAGTTCGTTTATAGTAGCTGAAGGCCTTGAATCACCCATTCTTTCTCTCTCTGTCTGCCTCTTTCTCTCTCAAGAAATAAAATAAAATTTAAAAATTAAAAAAAAAGTTTAAAAAAAGAGAAAATGGAGAGGGGAGAAAAAGAGGGAAAAGTGAATATGTGAACACATAAAACTTAGAAGAATCACCAAGTAATTCTTTTTTAAAAAATAATTTTTTAATTTTTCATTTGCAAGCAAAGAGACTGACGTGGACATGCAAGGGCCTCTTGCCACTGCAAATGAGCTCCAAATGTGTATCTGGCTTTATGTAGGAACTGGAGAATTGCACCCTGGTTATCAGACCTTGCAAGCCAGCACTCTCATCCACTGGCCATCTCTACAGCCTCATCAGGTCATTCTTACTTTGTGAAATTATTTCATGAGAGCTGCCTTGAGAAAAACACTGGTATTTCCAAGCTGAATAACTTCTGTAGTGGCTAAACTTATCTCAAAATGCATTTTAAAGGCTAGGTTATTAAAATAAATGAACTATCTCATTGTGGAATCATGCATCTATGTCCTGCCAAAGAGTGAAAGGGTTATCAAGGCCCCTGAAGGAGGCTGAGCAACTCGGTGGTTTGACATGATGCATTCTGACTAGGATCCAGGCCTAACTTTACATCTCAGAGGAAAATACATTTTCCTTGAAAAATGTACAGTCCCTGGGGGTGGTGGAGGAGGTTAGAACTAGAAGCCCAATCTCTGTCTGAGCATGTAGGCAGATGTGAAAAGTGGGAAGAATGTTCAGACCACACATTTCCTAGGGAAAATGTCAATGCATACTTGTAACCATGGCAACAAAACAGTTCTATTAAAACACAGAATCTCTGTGTCATTGCACTTAATTGACCAAAAACTCTACTTCTTGCTAATAATTAGTTTTGTACTTATTCTTATATATCATTTTACTGGGAATCTTTTGTTAAAATATTTTTTTTGATGACCTCTTCGAGCACAAAGGCAAATCATGTTACACACATAATCTGGATTTGAATAAGGTAATTCCTTATGACTCTAGGAGGGGGAAATCAAGAAAATATGAACTAATAAGAAAGAAAGGTAGCTTTGGAAATTTCTTGTTTGTGCACCAAAAATGAAATTGGATCACTAGATGAAAATAAGGATAACATTGCTAAGGAAAATATAGAGGGCAGCTTGGAGCTACCATCCACAATGAGCTTCTGATCAGAGAAACCTACAAGGTTTCCCAAAACAATGACAGACTTCTGTCAGAGTACTTGATGACCCACCAAAGGCCAGTGGTAAGACCCTATTGCTGAAGACTCCATACGCAGCTGATATGCAAAATCAAACAGCATGGCTGGAAGCCAGGAGAGAGTCAGTCCCCAGACAGTCAGCGTGTCTAGTACCAGAAGGCGTTACATGGGCGACTGGGGGAAATGACCAATATCTGTCCAAGCAACTCATTGTCTAATCTAATTAGCAACAAATAACCTGACGTGATGCCCACACAAGTGCAATAGTGGCACACAGCCATGGTGAGGAACCAACTACTCTTGATTTGGCTAACTGATCCACTCAGTGATACTAGACCCATAGCTGGAGCTGGAAAACAAGTCAGAACCATACCCAAACACAAGCCCACTCTACAATATCAAGCTATCATCAATCATGGGGTACAAGAGGGCCTACACCTATCAAACTGTCTATCAAAAAAGTAAGTGTTATTTCAATTTTCCGGGTACTAACTTACTCTCCGTTGGAGAATCTGCTTCTCTTTTTCAGATAGATGCAGATCCTATGGAGAGAGCTGCCCCAACATACCTCAAAAGGGGCCCAACTGAAACTAAGGACAACTGGCGAAACAAGCAAGGGTGATGTTTTCCTGTGAACCGGATACCAGCACAAAGGGGAAGGAGACCAACACAGAGAAAAATCAACTCCTACCAAATCAGAAAGCCAGAGCCTCAGAGGCCCCCAACACCTCAGCACTGAAGCAGACCAAAAATGAACCCAACATGGCTCAGGGAAATTTTGCGGAAGAGGGGACAGAAAGAATGTCAGAGTCACATGTTGGGTCATGATTTGCAGAGACATTTATCATACCAATAACTGGGGACTAACTCCACAATGCACGACCCATTTACATCAACAAGGAGGGTCTAATGGGAGGGGGTAGATCAGAGATGAGCCTAAACAATGGTACCAAACTGCCTGTATTTGATGAAAAGAAAACTAATAAATCAAATTTAAAAAAAAAAAAAAAAAGAAAATATGGAGGGAATCTACAAAGTTGTCGGGACAGTTTTCTAAAGAATAAGGCTGGGCTGAGAAGAGGATGATCCTGAATGTAGAAGGTCAGATACTGTCTTTATTCAATGTTTATGTTTGTTAATCATTAATTTTATTGCATTCATTTTAATTTTTTTAAAAAAATGATTTATCTTGCCGGGTGTGGTGGCTCACACCTTTAATCCCAGCACTCGGGAGGCAGAGGTAGGAGGATTGCCATGAGTTCGAGGCCACCCTGAGACTCCATAGTGAATTCTGGGTCAGCCTGGGCTAGAGTGAGACCCTACCTTGAAAAACAAAAAAACAAACAAAAAAGATTTATCTTAATTATTGTTGTGGTCCCTTTCAAATGAGTGCAATAGTGCAATAGTGGCATGTCTGCTCTGGGGGAAACCAACTGCTCTCTAATTGGACTGAAAGCCTGCTCTATGGGAGGGAATACATGCCTGGTACTGAAAACCTAATCAAAAGCCTATGGCAGGGGAGGTCATGAGCCTTAGGAGTATAAAGCCTGCTCTTGTCTGGATAAATGCATATATTACGCTCACCAAATTGCCCTGAAAGCACTACCCTTAATGTTCAAACTCATATATTAATGCTACTTTCACTTCTGGTTAGAGAAGCTTCTCTTTTCAGATGGCAATGACCACTGGGGTGACCCAAAGGGCAACATAGTGCTGAGAAGAAGGGACAGAGGAGTGTCCAGCACTGAAACATCTCACACTCTCCAAGGGTCAGTGTCCACTGGGGAAGACATGGTGGAAAGGATGTAAGAGCCAAAGGAAGGGTACCACTCCTAACATACAACTGTATGGACAGAAATTGGCCTTGATATCCAAGACCTTGCAGTGCCTAGCAATACCCACACAAGACCCTCATAATAGGAGAAAAAGATTATGATATCAAATTAAAAGAGAGACTAATGGAGAGAGGGAGGGAGGGAGGGGATATGATGGAGTGCAGAGTTATGAAGGGGAAAGTGGGAGAGGGGAGGGAAATACCATGGTTTGTTGTCTGTAAGTATAGAAGTTGTCAATAAAAATATGTATATATTTAAAAAATGATTTATTTTAATTATTGTTTTTGTCCCTTTCAAATTGATACCTATGTTTAAGTTCATCCTAGTTCCTGCCTGGCTAAGGAGAAACACTAAGAAATATGAAAAATTGTGGTGTACATTAGAAATTATGGTTTTATTTTGTATTCTATTTGTGAGGTAAAGCGATGTTCTCAGGCCCACACATTCCAGAACTTTATCTCTTGTGCTGTCTCAAGGTCCAGGTGAATGAAATTGGATATTTTATAACCTATGGAATACAGAGCAACTTTATGATCTTCTCCTTTGAGTGCTTTGAAGATTTTTCTCAGTATAAACAATTTGATTATATATACACTAATGAAAATTCTTGTTTCTTATGCTTGAGGTTGAGTAAATATCTTGCATTTGTAAGTTCAAATTTGTCATCAAATTTAGAAAAAATTATGCAATTATTTTCTTGAAGTATTTTTCCAATCCCTCCCCATTTTCCCTCAAGAACTCATTTCTCCAATTATATGTGTATTGGACCACTTGAAGATCTCTGATGCTCTGTTCATTCATTTTCTTTAGTCCTGGTTTCATTAAAGATAGTTTTTACTACTTTGCCTTCAAGTTCACCCATTCTACTCTATTTAATATCTGATTCACTGCTTATCCTAAATTCCAGACATCTAATTCTTAGAAATTCCAGTTGGATCATTTAAAATATATTTCATGTCTATTTTTAACATCCTTAAACTTTTCTATTCTTTCTTGAACACATTGAACAGAAAGAGCTATAGGAGCTATCTTTCAATGTCCCTGTGTATCAGTTCTAACATCTGTTTTTACTTGTCAGTTTCTATATTGCTGAAATGAACATCTAAGCTAGTCAGAGTTTGATGGGAGGAAGGGGATTTATTTCAGTTTACAGATCTGAGGGAAGTTCCATGAAGAATGGCAGAAAAGTTGGATCCCATTCATAAATCCAAGCACAGAGAGAAAGACAACCAATACCCAGCAAACACCAAAAGAAGCAGCAAGAACAGAATCGGCAGCAAACAGGACCCCCAAAGAGTTCAAACCTTTGGGCTAGAGTTCAAAGTCTGCCCCCAAACACACCTTTGGGCTGGACCAAAGGATCTACCTCCCAGTGACACCTCCTCCAGCCAGGTGGCTAGAGATCCAACTTACAAGTTTTAATAAAACACCCCAGTCTATAGGGGACATACATTCAAACTACCATTGAGTTTTTGTTGTTGGCATATTCTTCTACTTCTTTGGATGTCTAGTGTTCTTGGACTGTATACCAGACAGTGTAAATTTTTCTTTGTTGTTGTGATGGTTATTTTTATATTGCAATAAACATTTTTAAAACATTTTATTTATGAGAGAGAGAAAGAGGGAGGGAGGGAGGGAGGGAACGAATGTGCACACAAGGTCCTTCTATCCCTGCAAGCAAACTCCAATTTCATGCACCACCATGAACATCTGGCTTATGTGGGTTCTGGGGAGTTGAACCTAGGTACTTAGGCTTGGCAGGCAAGTACCTTAACCACTAAGCCATCTCTCCAGCCTTGTAATAGTTATTTTTAAAATTGGTCCTGATAGAAATGAATCTTGGTCCCAAGAATGACCACACAATGAACATTATGTTGCCAAGATGGGGTTCACCTCGGCAGAAAGATGCATAGCCACAAAGGGTACAGTCAGGCCAGCACACCCAGCAGGAAGTCGGCTAGGTTTTTATGTCCTAACTCGAGGATCCAGTGCCACACTCGGATTAGTCAGAGCTTGACCTCACACTCTTACACAATTGGCTAAGTATAAAAACAGCACAGTTTCTAGGGGGAATCTAAAGAAATGGAAACATTTTACCAAATGCAAAATCTTAGAAGCTTTGGTTCCAAGGATTGCTAAGTGTTTTGGTCTCTTTGGGTCTCAAGGACAGCTGACTCAGAAAGTGGGGGCTTCCCACAAAATGGTGTTTTCTAGAATCGAGTTTCTCTATCTTTTTAACCCTTTGACAGAAAAGACAGCATGTCTCTCTCTCTGTCTCATATTTCTGATAATTTTAGGCTATAGTGTTTTGGGAATAGTTTGGTTCTTTTGCGCCTATTTAAGCTTTGTTAATTGAAATCAAAACAGCTATGAGTTTACAGAGCTCATTCCCTGCTCCCCCCCCCCCCCCCAGTTAACTATGGAATAGGAGTTTTTTCTACTCTGGCTATCCCCAACTTGTGAGTAGCAAGTGTTGTTTCCTCTAGCCCTTCCCTAGACTCAGAAAGTTTTCTTCATATTTTATCCTATTTAGACACTGGCTGAAGATTTGAGAGAAGACCCTCTTATATATTTGGATTTCGTTCTGTCTGTGCAGTTGTGTTCTCTCTGAGACCTCTGTTTCAATCTCCTATTCCCAGATCTACCTTCTCAACTCAAGGAGACGGCCTCTCTACACTATGGCTTGGAAAGCTTTCAAACAGTAAGCTGAAACAATCACAGAGCTTACCTCATTTGTTTTTCCTCTATCAGATCACCATCTTGTGTTCCAAGTGTCTAACATTCACTGTAAGTAGCATTAAATATTTTGCACATTTATTATTTTAGTTTTTTTCAGGAAGGGGAGTCAATTAAATCCTTGTCACTCCATTTTGCCTGAGGTGAAAGTCTGTAGATGTATGGCTTCTGAATGTGGGTGCTGAGTAATATATTTGGATAATGATTAAGTTACATCTGGTCATATCCATTAAAGCCTTGTGAATGTTTTAAGATGTCCTAAAATTAATTTGCATCATTTTCAAGTATTAAAATTCAAGTCCCACAATTATATGCTCATAATTTTCATATAAATACTTAAGGTGCAAATGTGTCAAAGTTTTATTTCTCATTAATGAGGTAGCTAGAAGGATGTTAAAGTCAGTTACGAAGGTGAGACAAGATGGAAGGAGGGGAAGAGGGAAGGAGATAGAGAGAACGGTATAAGCTTACTAACTTAGATATGAAACTAATGCAGGCTATTGCTTCTATGAACTAAAGTCCCCCAAAGTGTAACATCTACTTTAAACAAGGCCGAATGGACTGCGACTACTGCTATGATTGTGGAGAACTGGAATGTTGTGAGATCAGAGTACAATTCTCTGGGCTACCTTTAGCCCCTTCATAGCCCCTTATTGCTCACCTCTGTGTCTGACCTAACAACTTGGTGACTATCCAGTGATCAGGTGAAGCCTTTTTGGAATGAGCTAATAGACCATCAGCCTCCACCACCACAAAGGCTAAGACTGTCATCACATAACCTCTAACGCTCACAGCAAAAACTTCCCCACTTTGCTGTTAGCCACCTACCTTATGTTTCCCCCAGTGCACTTGAAAAGGGCCTTGGTTTATGAATTTATTTTGTTCTGTAACTATAAAACCTTTCTAAAATTCCTTCTGCTTTGGGCATAAAATTTGGAGTGAACTGAATCTGTGTTCCCAGGCCATGGTGCTTATATTTGACTTCAGAATAAATTATCTCTTATCCTCTGTGAATTGACAGCTGTGTGTTTTGTGTTTTCAGTTTCAGTACCCTCCAAAACAAGCCATTTCCAATGTAGAATTTAAGCAGCCCAAGTCAGGCACTAACATGGACTCTTGGTGCCCAACTGTCCAGTGTCGACTCCTTAGGTGTATATTGGTGAGTTCACTTGAGACTCAGGCCTCCTTTGATTTGGTAGACAGTCTATTTGCTTATTTTGAGCTGGTTTCAGAACGATGTTTGTTAGATAATTTTGTTTTGCTTTGTTTTTGTCTTTTTGATTTTTTTAAAAAAATTTTGGGCGCACACGTCTGGAGTTCGTTTGCAGTGGCTGGAGGCCCTGGTGCGCCCATTCTCTCTCTCTCTCTCTCTCTCTCTCTCTCTCTTTCTCTCTCTCTCTCTATATATATATATATATATATATATCTGCCTCTTTCTCTGTCTCTCTCAAATAAATAAATAAAAATGAACAAAAAAATTAAAAAAAATTTTGTCCATTTATTTATTTATTTGAGAGCAACAGACAGAGAGTAAGAGGCAGATGGAGAGAGAGAGAGAGAGAGAGAGAGAGAGGGAGAGAATGGGGGTACCAGGGCCTCCAGCCACTGTAAATGAACTCCACATGCATGCGCCTCCTTGTGCATCTGGCTGACGTGGGTCTTGGGGAATCAAGCCTCAAACAGGGGTCCTTAAGCTTCACAGGCAAGCACTTAACTGCTAAGCCATCTCTCCAGCCCGGTTTTTTGCCTTTTGAGGCAGGGTCTTGCTTTAGTCCAGGCTAACCTGGAATTCACTATGTAGTCTTAGGGTGGCCTCAAACTCATGGTGATCCTCCTACCTCTGCCTTCCAAGTGCTGGGATTAAACGTGTGTGTCACCATGCCTTGCTCGTCCCCCCCCCCCCAATTTTTTTGTTTGTTTTAAAAGCATTTTTGGTTTATGACCCGTTAGTCTGTTGTTTGCATTCAGATCTTCGGGGGCATTTTGATTTCTGACTGTTTGGTTTGTTTTGCTAGCATTCCGTTTTTTTGTTTTTTTTTCTCTTATCACTCTTCCAATACTTAAAAAAGGAGAAAATGTTTTGGTAAAACTGCTATTTGGTACTCCAGCTGGTTTGATAATGGAAGAAGGCTAGAGTAGAGTCATAGACACATGGGAAGTAGGAAACATATTCATCTAAAAAACACTGTATAGTTCATAAGATTTACTTATGAGAAATTGAGGTTTTTTTAAGGAAAGACTGGAATAGAGCCGCAAGCATGTGGATGACAGTTCCTAAAGCTCATTTAAGAGAAATTGAAATTGTCAAGGAAAGAGTGAGTAGAGCCACAAACACGTGGAAGATAGAACTTAGGTGTATATGTGCAGAGATTTAGAAGAAACAGCATTGGCTTTGTGCTTCCCTATGGAAGGAAATTAAGAGAGCAAATGGTGGGAGATTGAGGAAGAATAGCAGAGGGAAAATATCAAAATGGAGACCAAGAAATTTAGAGGAGAAATGAACAGTAAAGAGAGTTATACTCACGATTACCCTGAGGTTAAAGAAGTGACACAGGTAGTAGGCCCAGAGTTATTGAAAGAATCCATGTGGCAGATCTGGAGTATAAGGAAAATACACAAGTGGTAGATTTAGAGAGCAGAGGAAAATCATGCATGCATGTAATTAAAGTGTGAAATTACCCCAAACTATAAAGCAGAGACGAACGGAAAAGTTCCTCCAGACCAAGAAACAGTATTATGTTCCCCCTCCACCCAGTGCAGGGAGAAGGCAGACTCACATGGATTCCTGTGGCCGGAGCAAGAGAGCCAGGGGGTGCAGAGAAAAAAAGGGGGGGGGCTGGAAACAGCCTGGACAGGCTTTTATAGTGTATTAAAAATGTATTCTTTCATCAGATTCAGGTATTTAAGGGAAAAACCTAAATCTACAAAACCTGGTTTGTAGATATGGAAGGTGGACCCCAGGGCTAGCCCACAGTGGCCATCTATCTAGGTAATGCATGAGACTGTGGGTGGCAGGGACTCTGTAGCTGGGTGTAGATGAGTCTTGGTCAGATATGAGTGCCATTCCTTCCAAGAGTTCTATTTGTGCCAAGGAAGGTTGACATGTGGAGTGGCATCTCCTGGTCTTTCTGGGCCTCACTTTCTTTTTTTTTTTTAATTTTTATTTATTTATTTATTTATTTGAGAGCGACAGACACAGAGAGAAAGACAGATAGAGGGAGAGAGAGAGAGAGAGAATGGGCGCGCCAGGGCTTCCAGCCTCTGCAAACGAACTCCAGACGCGTGCACCCCCTTGTGCATCTGGCTAACGTGGGACCTGGGGAACCGAGTCTCAAACTGGGGTCCTTAGGCTTCACAGGCAAGCGCTTAACCGCTAAGCCATCTCTCCAGCCCTTTTTTTAAAAATATTTATTTATTTATTTATTTATTTATTTATTTATTTGAGAGCGACAGACACAGAGAGAAAGACAGATAGAGGGAGAGAGAGTGGGCCTCACTTTCTAATTTAAGCTGTCTAAAAGAAACTACCTTTCTCCTATTTCTCCTTCAGAAACACTACATACTCTCCTAAAATTCCCACATGTGGTGGCAACTCTCTCTCTCTCTCCTAAATGACTACGTACATGTTCTTGAATATGCTTTCATTCTCCCTTTGACTGCCTCTTCTTTTTACTATAACCCTCATGCCTATGCCTGCATTAAAGTATCTTTAATAAAATCTTCAACTCTGCCTCATACTGGCTTTTTCTGGAATTCATGAATACTGTATGTAACCTGAGTAGGTCCCTAAAAGTCTGAGGAAACTCTCCAGGCAGCTGAAATGACAATGTGAAATCTCCTCTCCTCACTGCTAACATCTTGGGAAATGACACTGTAAGATCTATTCTAAAACATTGTGGGTAAGTCTCTATAACTACTTCTGCTCAACTATTTTTTCTTTTATTTATTTATTTGAAAGAATCAGAAAGAGAGAGAGAGAGAGAGAGAGAGACTGAGAATGGGTGCACCAGGGCCTCCAGCCACTGCAAATGAACTCTAGATGTATGCGCCACCTTGTGCATCTGGCTTACATGGGTTCTGGGGAATTGAACCTGGGTTCTTTGGCTTTGTGGGTAAGCACCTAACCCCTAAGCCATCCCTCCAGCCCTCAAATATTTTTTTTTTTCTAGTCAAACCCCCATATTTGTTTACTTAGTGCTGCTAGCCCTGAAGATAAGAATCCTAGACATCCACACCTTGCTCCTGGGTAAGATGGAACAGTACATCCATCTAATAATGGAGACATTAACATGGGGACTGATTCCCCAGATGTCCTAAGACACTCTCTTATTCTAAGAGAGCAACCGTGGGAGAGCTACTCTTAAAAACAGCTCATTCTAGATCTAAAATGCACAAGAAATGGCCACTTCTTTCTCCTAACCTTTCCTTGCCTGTCTCTTCTGCTCCTGTGTTATCTGTCCCTCGAACCTGATGGCCTTAGGCAAAGAGAACCCCTAAATGCTGTTCTACCAACCTGCTTTCCAGCCCCAATTAAGGGAAATTCTAACAACCTTCTCAGTATGTATGTTGCTAGGTAGCCTATTTCCTCAGGAGACTGATCTGCCTTTAATAACAATCCCTATTAGATGGTATTTTGAAGAAGGGATTTCCTTAGTTTTCAAGGACAAAATAGATGAATTTAAAAAGAGGTTATCTCCTCAAATGATCTTGAAAAAGGCATTCCATCTGCAAAGACATCTTCCTTTCTGCTGCTTAGCTTTTAAAAGCAAACAAACAAAAAACCTGGCAAGATTATCTGCTTTAGATCTGCATAACAAGTTTCACCTTTTGATCTTTTGTGTTACTGAGCCTTTCTTACAGCTCAGACAGAGGATGTAAGCTTTCTACTTCATTTTATTTCCTGGGGCTGCTTCTAGAATTTATGTATTTATGTCCATGGTAGTTCTTTTTATATGCTTTTAAATACGTTGTTTTTTGTGTGTGTATGGGGGGGGGGCAGAACAATTTAAGTATAACAGCCCCCCTCCAAATAAAAGTGAGCCTGTCCTTGAAGTTTCTACCTTGCTGGAAGTCAGAGAAGGATCTGGATTTTCATCAATTTCTGCCTAAAGGCTATTTTTCTTTGAAGTCAACCTAGGTCTCTCCCTAGGAAGAAATTTTCTAGATCTGTTCTCCATAAACTCAATCTGACTCCCTTCCTCTCTTCCTCCATAGAAAGGGGTTCCTCTTTCCTAGAGTAGTTCTCTCTTCTCTATTCCTGGAAGGAGTAACCCTGACCCCCTATGTGAATACTACAGTGGGGCTAATCAGCTAATCAGCTCCACCTCCATTTAGATCCCAGTCTGGGTCTCCAGGTGGGCTTTCCCATTCCTGGGAACCCTCTCCTGCCAGGAACTTTCTGTTATTCCTTTCCTCCCTCCCTCCCTCCCTCCCTCCCTCCCTCCCTCCCTCCCTCCCTCCCTCCCTCCCTCCCTCCTTTCTTTCTTTCTTTCTTTCTTTCTTTCTTTCTTTCTTTCTTTCTTTCTTTCCCTCCTTCCTTCCCTTCCTTCCTTCCTTCCTTCCTTCCTTCCTTCCTTCCTTCCTTCCTTCCTTCCTTCCTTCCTTCCTTCCTTCCTTCCTTCCTTCCCTCCCTCCCTCCCTCCCTCCCTCCCTCCCTCCCTTCTTTCTTTCCCTCCTTCCTTCCCTCCCTCCCTCCCTCCCTCCCTCCCTCCCTCCCTCCCTCCCTCCCTCCCTCCCTCCCTCCCTCCCTCCCTCCCTCCCTCCCTCCCTCCCTCCCTCCCTCCCTCCCTCCCTCCCTCCCTTCTTTCTTTCTTTCTTTCTTTCTTTCTTTCTTTCTTTC
Source organism: Jaculus jaculus (assembly GCF_020740685.1). Classification (NCBI taxonomy): domain Eukaryota; kingdom Metazoa; phylum Chordata; class Mammalia; order Rodentia; family Dipodidae; genus Jaculus; species Jaculus jaculus. Next base: position 36,314,289 of record NC_059105.1, on the reverse strand, counting down.
TTTCTTTCTTTCTTTCTCTCTCTGTCTCTCCCTTCCTTCCTGGCACTTTAAGCTCTATAATACTTACAATAAAATCTTTCTAAACTTAGCCTCTAGACTGTGGATTTCAATTTTTTTGAATTAATGTGACAAGAGCCTGAGGCCCCTGACTCAGTGGAAGTTTTGTGTGACTTTGACAGTCTAGCACCTAACTCCTGGGTTACATCCTAACCAAGTGCTGAAAAAAAATCTTTGGTGCTATCAAAGACACCCCAAATTCCTGTATCATATTGACAGATTAACAGGGAACTCCAAATTCCCATATCAGAGAAAATATAGAATTCCAAATATATATATATGTATATGTAGTGGTTACTTCAAATTTTCATTGATTTGTATTATGACAGATCACTTTATGTCTTATTTTTGCTTTTAATATAGTTTTGGCATGGTAACTTAATGTGTGAATATGCATGAATGTGAATGTTTTGATGATGAGTTTTGGGGTTCCTTGACAATATATGCTAACACACTGATAACTTGAGGTGATCCCAGAGTCTTACGAATTCAAAGCATGAAGTCAACAGACGAGAGGATAAGGTTCAGAAATGTTTCGTGATAGCTTAGAGTTTTAGGGGCAGAAGGGGACTCTAAGCCCAGAACTTAACAGGAGGAAGCAAAGCAGAGCTCTTAACCAGGCAGGTAAGGGCGGGGTGGGGGGAGGGCTTGAAAGTCCCACATCCTGTCTCCAGTTGGGTTTTTATGAGCCTAATGGATGGTTGGTTTCTAGTCCTGATGTCAATGGTCTGGGGTCAGGATTTCTCAAAAGAAGTCTTTCAAGAAATCTTAATTCTCTAGAAAGGGAGTGGACAGACTCCCTAAGGGGGCAGAGATAAGGAAATGCCAGACCCTTCTGTTTCTGACCTGTAATAAAGTATAATGATCTAGATTTCCTCTACAGGCCCAAGGACAACTTCCATGTTTAACCAAGAGAAAGCTATTCACTTTGGGGTCCTGTCATTATAAGCTGCCTAGCCAATTTCTTTTCTTTTTTAAAAAAACATTTTAATTTATTTATCAGAGAGAGAGGTAGGGGAGAGGGAGGGAGGGAGGGAGGGAGGCAGAAAGAAGAAGAGAGAAGGGGACAGATAGAAAGAATGAGCATGCCAGGGCATCCAGCCACAGCAAAAAAATTCCAGACACGTGTGTCACCTTGTGCATCTGTCTTTCATGGGTCCTGGGGAATTGAACCTGGGTCCTTTGGCTTTGCAGGCAAGTCTCTTAACCACTAAGCCATCTCTCTAGCCCTGCCAAGCCAATTTCTATCTCCTACAATACATTAAAAGGCCTAAAAGTATATATTCATAAGCTTAAGTGTTCTTAACTTCTTAAACCCTGCAAAATGTTATGTTTAGATTTATTCAAAATCCCATAAAGCTTTAAGATGCTACTTGTTTGAGTGAGACAATATTCACTGAGGTCTTAAGATGGATGTCTCATCAGCCTGTAGAAGTTGATATTAGATTTTGAAGATGATTTCCTTCCAAAACAGGTTTTAATACAATTCTTTTCATTTTTGATGGCAATGGGTTAATACATAAAATTGCTTTATGTTAGTCAAAATACCTCTAAATAATGTATACTAATGATCTTTTTATTAGATTAATTACAATGTATTGCTTTTTTCAGGATTGATGTACAAGTACAAGATACAAAGTTTTCATTTTATGAATTTGCTAGGGATCCTTATGTTGAAATTCCTTTTCATAGCAGTGGTGACAGGAGATGCAATGCCCGAAAATAGAGGCATTCAGAATCTGGGTATAATAGTGGCATTCAGAATCTGGCCTATTTGTATGTAGTGAATGTGGCTATGCTATTAAATCTTAAACTAAAACCTTTTATTTAGATAATTTTTAAAATATTTTATTTTTATTTATTTATTGAGAGCAAAAGAGAGAGACACAGAGAGAGAATGGGTATGCCAGGGCCTCGAGCCATTGCAAACAAACTCCAGATGCACGCGCCACCTTGTACACCTGGCTTAGTGGATCCTGGGGAAATGAACCTGGGTCCTTTGGCTTTGTAGGAAAGCACCTTAACCACTTAGCCATCCCTCCAGCCCTTTAACTTTTTAAAAAAATTATTTAATTTTTATTTATTTGAGAGAGAGAAAGAGTCAGAGAGGAGGGGAACGAATGGGTATACTTAGATAAATTTATTTATTTATTTATTTCATTTTATTTTCATTTATTTGAGAGCAACAGAGAGGGGGGGTAGAGAATATGGGTGTACCAGGGCCTCCAGACACTGCAAACGAATTCCAGATGCGTGTGTCCCTTTGTGCATCTGGCTAACGTGGGTCCTGGGGAATCAAGCCTTGAACCAGGGTCCTTAGGTTTCACAGGCAAGTGCTTAAGTGCTAAGCCATCTCTCCAGCCCTTAGATAAATTTTAACAGTTGTGGCACTGTGATAGTTTAAAAAGATGTCTCCCAATAGATTTGAGAGTTTATTAAAGCTTGTAACTTAGATGTCCAGCCCTGGCTGGAGGAGGTGTCACTGTGGACAGATCTAGGTGTCCAGCCCTAAGGTGTTACTAGGGGTAGAACTGAATTCCAGAATAAGGTATGCAGAGTGCTCGAGTGTTCTGCCTGCGGTACCTGGAGGGTGCTAGCTTGTGGTGCTGGTGGTATTTCTCTCTGCATGGACCTGTGAAGGGGGGCCAGCTTCTTCCGCCATTATGGAATTTCCCCTGGATCTGTAAGCTTCAAATAAATCCCATCCCTCCTGTAAACTGTGTCTGGTTTGGAAGTTTGTTCCAGCAATGTGAAGCTGACTGTGACAGGCACCAAGATATAAAAAGTATTGCATTATCTATCTGTGCTTCCTCTCTTTCAAAAATTTTTTTAAAGTTGCTTTTTTATTTATTTGAGAGAGATAGATGGACAGACGAGGAGAGAGAGAGAGAGAGAGAGAGAGAGAGAGAGAAAGGGCATACCATGACCTCATGCCACTCCACATGAACTCTAGACATATGCAACACTTTATGCATCTGACCTTATGTGGATACTGGCAAATCAAACCCATGATGGCAGCCTTTGTAACCAAGTGCCCTTAACCACTAAGCCATCTCTCCAGTCCCTAAAGTAGTTTTTTTTTTCTTTTAATCTTTTTTTTTTTTGAAGTAGGGTCTCACTCTAGCCCTGGCTGACATGGAATTTGCTATGTAGTCTCAGGGTGGCCTTGAACTCACAGCAATCCTCCTACCTCTGCCTCCCGAGTGCTGGGATTAAAGGCGTGCGCCACCACACCCAGCTTTAAATCTTGTTTAAGTTGGAAAAACAAATGGTCATTTAAAAGCTCTGCTTTTTTTCTGTATCTTTTTTGCTTTTTTGTTTTCTTTTTCAAGAAAGGGTCTCAGTCTAGCCCAAGCCGACGTGGAACGCACCGTGTTGTCCCAGGCTGGCCCTGAATTGTCAGTGATCCTCCTGCTGCTGCCTCTCAAGTGCTGAGACTGAAGGTGTGTGCCACCATGCCAGGCAAAAGCTCTGTTCATTTTTTCTTTCTTTCTTTCTTTTAATAAGCAACAGAAACAGTTCTTGGCTATTTATTTTCTTTTAGTTAAAAATTAGTTATTTATTTTCAGGCAGAGAGATACAGAGAGAGAGAGAGAGAGAGAGAGAGAGAGAGAGAGAGAGACAGAGAGAGAGAGAGAGAGAGACAGAGAGAGAGAGACAGAGAGAGAGAGACAGAGAGACAGAGAGAGAGAGGCTTTGCAGGCAAGTACCTTAGCCTCTGTGCCATCTCCCTAGCCCTCTGTTTTTTAAGATCTAAAATTTCTGGTTTATTTCTATTAAGTCATATCTTTTTTAAGGTATAGGTAATATATATATATATATATATATGTAGGTGTAAGATTAAGGATCACTTAGTACTTTAAAAATAGACAGATTATGGGCTGGAGAGATGGATTAGCACTTAAGGCACTTGCCTACGAAACATAATGACCTAGGTTTGATTCCCAGTACCCATATAGAGTCAGATGCACAAAGTGGTGCATGCATCTGGAGTCTGTGGCTGGAGGCCTTGGTGCACCCATTCTATCGCTCTGTCTCTCTTCGTTTCCTGATTACTATCAACTTTCCTTGAATAATTAACAGACCTGAATAAATAATACATTTGCCTCCAGCATTATGCAGATTAGCCATTAAGAAAAAAATGGGGGCTAGAGGGATGGCTTAGTGATTAACGTGCTTTCCAGCAAAGCCAAAGGACACAAGTTCATTTCCCCAGGATTCACTAAGCCAGGTGTACAAGGTGGAATTTGTTTGCAGTGGCTTGAGGCCCTGGCATACCCATTCTCTCTCTTTCATATAAGTAAATAAAAATAAAAATATTTTTTTAAAAAAGAAAGAATGTTTCAGGGGCCAGAAAGATAGCTCAGTGGCTAAGATGTTTGTCTGCAAAACCTAATGACCCACGTTCAATTCCCCAATACCCAAGTAAAGCCAGATGCACGAAGTGGTGCATGAATCAGGAGTTTAAGCATGCTCATTCTTTCTCTCTCCCTTTCTCTGCTGGGCATGGTGGCGTATGCATTTAATCCCAGCACTTGGAAGGCAGTGGTAAGAGGATTGCTGTGAGTTTGAGGCCAGCCTGAGACTGCATAATGAATTCCAGGCCCTCCTGGGCTAGAGGGAGACCCCACCTTGAAAACAAAAAATTCAAACCCAGATCAAATGGTTGATCGATTTGACATGACCCAGGAGTGTCTTCCTTAATGGCCTTATTAGCAATTCCGTTCTCCTGCCTACAACTCTCAGCCTCATCTATACTAGATCCTAGGAATGTCTTTCCTAGCTATGTGGAGCATTAATATAATATTTGGCCCCTGAATTCACAAAAGATGATGGTTGGTCAATGGGGGAACTGTGAACTTAAAGTTCCCAGAAAGCACTGCACCTACTTCCAACAAGGCTTCGTGGACTGCTGGAACTCCTGTGATCATAGGCAGATGGAACATTGCTGGATCAGAGCCACATTGCCCTGGGCTATCTTTAGCCCCTTCATAGCCACTTATTGCTCTCCTCTATGTCTGACCTAACATCCTTGTGACTACCCAGTGATGAGGTGAAACCTTTCTGGAATGTCTAACAGACCAGCTTCCACCAACTCAAAGGCTGAGAATGTCCTCAGATAATGTCGAACACCTTAGCAAAGATTTCCCTACGCTGCTGTTACCCAGCTATCGTATGGTTCCCCCCGCGAATTTGAAAAGGGCCTCACTTTATGAATTTCTTTTATCCTGTGACTATAAAACCTTTGTAAAATTATTCATACTTTGGAACATAAAATTTAGGGTAACCTAAATCTGTGTTCCTGGGCCATGGTCACTCACATTCGGCCCCAGAAAAAAAAAAAAAAAAGACTATCTCTTATTTCCATTAAGGTGAGAGCCATTCATTTTGCATCAGAATCCTACAGGGCAATAAAAATAAACTATACCTTTTGGACATATCTTCTCAGATGAACAATATGAAATCAAAACTTCCATCATATATTCATTTTCTACAAGTTAAAATCTAGACCTTGACTAATGGTAGTAAACATGATAATAGCTATTTTCTTCTAAAGTCAGATGGTCTGTGCATGCTTACAAGTATTCTACCAAGGCACTAAGTATCCATAAGGCATATTTTGCTTGATTCCCAGGTTTTGAAAAGGTTTTTTTAGCACTGGAACTCCCTGTAAGTCAATGAGATCTGTCATTACCTAGCTGGCCATTCTGTATTTTCATTTGCTCATTTAATGAAAAGACTAAGCTCAGTGAAGAAGTGATAGAGGAGTGCTTGGCACTGCAACATCTCTATCACACCTTCCATGGCTCAGGGTCCATTGCGGAAGAGGTGATGGAAAGAATGTGAGAGCCAAAGGAAGGGCAGGGCTCCTTAAAATGTGCTCCTCCAGACACAAAATGGCTTGGATATCCATGACCTTGCAGTGCCTGACACCACCTACAAAAGACCATCGTAATAGGAGGAAAAAGTGATGACATCAGAATAAAAGAGAGACTGATTGAAAGGGGGAAGGAGTATGAGGTAAAGGGGAAAGTGGGGGGAGGGAGGGAATTACCATGGCATATTGTTTGCAATTATGGAAGTTGGCAATAAAAAAATTTTTTAAATCCAAAAATAAGGCCCTTTTCAAATTCACGGGGGGAACCATACGATAGCTGGGTAACAGTGGTTGGAGGTTTGAACTGTGGTAAATTGTGTGTTAGCATCACTTGAGGGTTTTTTTTTTTTAAATTTTTTATTTATTTGAGAGTGACAGACACAGAGAGAAAGACAGACAGAGGGAGAGAGAGAGAATGGGCGCGCCAGGGCTTTCAGCCTCTGCAAACGAACTCCAGATGCGTGCGCCCCCTTGTGCATCTGGCTAACGTGGGACCTGGGGAGCCGAGCCTCGAACTGGGGTCCTTAGGCTTCACAGGCAAGCGCTTAACCACTAAGCCATCTCTCCAGCCCAAGGGTTTTTTTTTTTTTTTTTTTTTTAATGGAAAGCCAGAATCTCTTACTAGTTTCACTAAATCAGACTTTTGGGGGTGAAGCCTGGGCATCATTAGGTTTTTTTTAAAAGCCCATAGTTATTCTAATGTTCAGTCAAGGCTGAAATCCACTGGTCTAGACGTGTTGTCCAGTCCCCTTTCGATAATAATGCTCTGTCATTCTTCGGCTTGGAACACAGGCGGATCGCTCTTACACTGAAGAAAGTACACATAAATACAAGCTCTGCTGACTGCAATGCATTCCTGGTGACTTGGAAATGATTCAGAGCTGCCAGCATTCATTCCATGGTGTGGAAGCAGCGAGAAAGGCCAGGGGTGGGAGAACTGAATGACTGGCTTTTGTGTTCCAATTATAGTCAGCTCGAGTTGCTAGAAAGAGATAGGAATGTCCACCATCAGTTTCCTTTAGAAAAAGAGATATCAAAATTCATTTTGTGTCTCTGACTCTACCCTGATGAGCTCAGCCTTGTTCCCAGAGCAAGGGTTCTTTCACCCAGTTATTCCCAGAGGTTGCATTTCTGATTCCAGACTGTGCATTAATAAATTAAGGCCATGACCAATAAAGAAACAGGATAACAAGCACAGACCTTTAAAATAGTTCTGAATAATGAAACTCTAGTTCACATTCCATTCCTTCATGCTTGTTATCACTGAATAGTATTTTATAGCCTTTATTAAAAATGGAAAAATAATTCTTAAAAGCACGGGTTTTGAAACTCTTTGCTACAAGAAGTCTACAAGGAAAAATAGTAGAAAATTAATGTAACAAGCTAGAAATTTTAGAAAAGTTAAGTTGGTAAGTATAAATTTTTCTGTACATTTATTTTATTTGATTTTCCTCAAAACTTTTGGTATTTTAATTGTATAATTTCTTAGATATATTAATATAATGACTAATATTAATAGAACCCAAATATTGAACTGTCTCTTTCCGTAGGAAAATCTGCTTTGATCATGATGTATGGGTTTTTTTTTAGATATTCTATTTGATTTTATTCATTTTTTTTTCCTGATATATTTTTGAGGCAAGCCCAACAGACTGGTCTTTGTTCATGAGAGAAGAGAGGGAGAGAAAGAGAAAGAGAGAGAGAAAGAGAGAGAGAGAGAATTGGTATGCCAGGGCTTTTAGCCACTGAACTCAAAGTCCAGACACATGTGCCACCTTGTGCGCATGTACGATCTTGCATGCTTGTGTCACTTTGTGTGCCTGGCTTATGTGGGACTTGGAGAGTCAAACATGGGTCCTTAGGCTTTGCAGGCAAGCACCTTAACTGCTAAGCGATCTCTCCAGCCCTCTTTCATGATATGTTTGGATGATAGTAGTTACTTTTCCTTCATAACAAAACATTCCTTTACAATAAAACAAGTGTTAACTTGTACAGCCATTTGACAGATTAGAAAACTGAGAACACAAAGAGATCCTAAATGACTTATGATCCAAAAATAAGATAGCAAAAAAGTGACATTCATATTGAGCTCTTGAAGTCTGGCCCAGAAATTTCTCCCACCCTTTGTTTTTTTCCAGGAAATTTGTGTTTTCATTACAGCTATCTCAACCATTAATTCTTTCAAATAACTTCATGATGTTTTATATAATCCAAGAATGATGTCTTGAAAATAGGATTTTCTAAACTGGGTATGGTGCGCATGCCTTTAATCCCAGCACTGGGGAGGCAGAGGTAGGAGGATTGCTGTGGGTTCGAGGCCAGGCTGAGACCACATAGTGAATTCCAGGTCAGCCTGGGCTAGAGCCAGACCCTACCTCGAAAAAAAAAAAAAAATAGGATTTTCTTTATCAGCTATGCTGTCAATTCTTAATTTTCTCCTTTTAAAAATTCTGCACAGTGACAGTTTTTGCAACTCTATTAAACAATCAGGATGTGGGGGAGAATGTGGGGTGATAGCAGAAGAGGCGAGAACCTGGGAGGTCAGTGGATGGCTGAACCATGGGCAGAACTTGAGCAATCCTAGTCGTGCTGAGAGTGGGCCTGGAAAGGGTGGGTTGAGACACTTGGTTTGAATTTCCAGGTGTCAAATCTATAATGCAGTTGAGGGCAGAGTTCTGGAACTCTGGGCAGAGGCTGGGCTCAGCGTGAACATTTGGTGGAGATTGGTGTGTCCATGGTAGGAGAGTCTTGCAAATGGGTAAAATTGTGAGTATGGAGAGCAAGAAGAAGAGAACAAGAAACACCAACATTTCTGTGAGTAGAAGAGGAAGAGGCAAGCAGGTAGAAAGAAGTCAGAGAGGAAAAGAGAAAAACAAGGGAAGGCAGGGTCCTGAAAGCCAAGGGAAGAAAAGGATTCTCCTTTCATATGCCCAACCTTCGCTTCCCCATCTTGGTAAGTGGCTTGCCACCCACCAGCTGCTCAAGTAAGCAAACAGCTATCTTTAAAATTTTTTTTATGCAGCCAGGTGTGGTGGCACACGTCTTTAATCCCAGCAGTCAGGAGGCAGAGGTAGGAGGATCACTGTGAGTTCAAGGCCACCCTGAGACTACATAGTGAATTCCAGGTCAGCCTGGACCAAAGTGAGACCCTACCTCAAAACAAACAAAAAAGGTGTGTGTGTGTGTGTGTGTGTATGTGTTTGTGAGAGAGAGATAGAGAGAGAGAATGGGCATGCCAAAGCCTCCAGCTGCTAAAAACAAACTCCAGATGCATGCACCACCTGGATTATGTGGCTTATGTGCATCCTGGGGATTTGAACCTTGGTCCTTTGGTTTTGCAGGCAAGTGCCTTAACGGCTAAGCCATCTCTCCAGCCCGCAGCTGTCTTTTTGATGACCTCCCATTTCCTCCTATTAGCAAGTCTTATCAAGTCAACTCCTAGTTATATTTGAGTTTGTTCCTTTTTGTTCCCTTCCCACTGGCATCCTCCCACTGAACTCTGACCCATGACCCCACTATCTCTGCCCTGAACAACTGCAGCAAGGCTCCTCAGTGGGCTCTCTGCTCTGACCTTGTCCCCCCACTACCTGGACCAGGTGCCATCTGGCAGGCAGAGTGCTCACAAAAGCACAAGTAGGGGTCCACCATTTTTCTGCTTAAACCCCATCCTCAACACGTCCCCCTTGCACTTTCACTATAGCCGGAAATTGTTATCATGACCTAATGTAAGGTGCCTATCAGGCTCTCTAGGATCCATCCTGGACCATTCCCTCAATGTAGCTTTATCCTTTGAATGGGCAAGCCCTTCCCTGGGCCCTGTGCTACACCCTCTGTGTAAATAAAGGGTTTGCTACCACAGACCACACAAGGGTGGCACTGTCCTGCAGTGAGGCCTGGCCTTCAATGCTGCCTCCACGGGGAGCCCTTCCCAGGCTACCCCACCCAATCAGCAGACACACAATGCGTTCTTTTGCCAGGGCTGCTGTACCAAAGCACTGAAGACTGGGTGGTTTAACCAGCAGGCCTTGTCTCCCAGTTCTGGAGGCTGGAAGCCTGAGATCACTGTGTTTGCAGGTTTGGTTTCTTCTGGGGGCTGTGAGCAAGAATGTTTCCAGGCCCTTCTCTTTAGCTCACATGTGGCTGGCTTCTCCTCTTATTACATCGCATTGTCTTCCCTGTGTCTGCGTCTCTTCAAATTTCTACCTTTTGTAAGGATATCATAGGGGAATGAAACTCATTCTGTTGATTTCATTAAATTTGATTACCTGTATAAGCAGGTCTTGAGGGCCTGGAATTTGAACAGATGAGGAGAGGGCACAATTCAACCCATAAAGCCACAGCTGGCAGTCGCCACATCACATGGCTTCAATTTTCTTCATAGGATCTGACTCCTTCCAAAATGATATTGCTTGTCTTTCATTATTTGTCTGGAGTCTCTACAGAAGAAGCACCTTGCTCGTGTGTGGGGCAGCATCTACCACTGCCCCTGACATGTCCTCTGTCGCCATAGATACCGATGGCTTCTTGCTGCAGGCGGCCATGGCTGTCGGTCTGAAGTTCCCTCTAGCAGGCTAACTGACCGGAGGCAGGCCAGAGGGCTGGGGAGGTAATGATGGATGAGAGCTGGTGGAGGAATACCCCACCTTCCTCACCCTGTTAGGGAGAGCTCGGGGGATGCTTTCTACCATTGCCAAGATGTCCCCAGAAGGACCGACCCAAGTTACTCATAATATTCCTTAGTGTGTCTTCCCCCGCACCCCTGGCCATTTCCAACTCCCATACCAGTGTTTCCAGACTTCATTTCCCAAGTAAACCACTTATATGTCACTCCTGTCTAAGATAAGGTCTTTATCTCTGCAGTCCTCAAGCCCAAAATTGTCCATAGTACAATATTTTGTCAAATGCAAAGCCAATAATGATGGATGATCCATCCCTGTACATCATGGCCAACACTGTCAAATGCTGCACACACACAAAAGAACCATACAAAGAGATTTTGAACAAATACAAAAAGCGATTTGGTATCTGGGAGGTCACTGGAGGATGTTGTGAAAGGAGTTTGTTAGCATGGAGGGGAAAGCCTCATTTTCTGAGGGCACAAGGGTTGCCCAGGATGGGCAGTGATGGGCAAGGGAGTTATCTTTATAAGACAGAAGCAAAGAGGAATGCTTTAGCTTTTAAAAATGAGAAACATTTGGACATATTTGAGGTGAATTTAATGGCAAAGGAAAGAGGGATAAAGTTATGGATCAACCTTTATGACAGGTTAATTAGTAGTTGGAGTGGTAAGAACAGATGAAGGAGTTAGCCTGGAGAAGTAGAGCCTTCTCCTTTTCTACAAAAGGGAGGCAGAAAATAAGAACTGGTAGACAAAAATATGTGTGTATACACACACACACACACACACACATGCTCTCAGGTAAAGCAATATTCACTTATATAGAGAAAATGAGGGCACCAAGGCCTCCAGCCACTGCACATGAACTCCAGGCACATGTGCAACCTTGTGCATCTGGCTTACATGGGTACTGGGGAATCGAACCAAGGTCCTTTGGCTTTACAGGCAAGGCCTTACCTGCTAAGCCATCTTTCCAGCCCAGCACTACACATTTATGAAACGCTTAGACCCTTGCAGATATAGACACCATCTGGAGGACCCTCTTGACCTCTCTCCATTCTTGGGAAGTGAGGGTGAGTCTGAGGAGGGAGATGGGACAGGGCACTATGCTGGAGCTTAATCACACCAGTCTGAAGATGCCGCTCAGGAAAGGAGAAAGGAGCTGAAGGTCAGTCGTGACAGCTTGGCCATGGTGTCCAGGGGCGATGGATGGGGGCCAGGCAGCTGGAGCTCTACCATGGCACAGACGGTCAAGGAAAGCGGACAGACGACAAGAGCACAGTTAAATGACCGCTCTTCACCTGGGTGCAAATGTAGCCCTTGTTTCCCAGCTTTATAGCAAAGAGTTTACTGGGAGGTGATTACCGAGAAATGAAGCAGGGTGAGAAAGGGAAGGCAAAGATGCTTAGAAAGGGTATGTGCTGTGGACAGCAGCAGCTTAGTTCTTCTGGGGCACGTGTGGAGCCAGCGTGGAAACACAACTCAGAGTCCTTATCCCTGGGAGCCACATGTGCCTCATTTCTCACCCACCATTGGCTAGGATTGCTTCAAAGGGAGTCACTGGACAACCCCATAGGGAATGCCTGCAGTCCCACTGTGGAGGTTCCCCAGTGGAATTGGGGCAGGGACTAGGGAAAAGAGGCACCAACACATGATATATCCACACCAAATATGTTGTTAAGGATAATAATAATAATAATAATAATAATAATAAAAGACAAAATTTTAAAAAGGGGAGTCATTGGTTGAGACCTGTCATATGTGTGGGTAGAGTGGACTCCTGTGGTCAGAGAAAGGCCTCAGGCAGAGATGCTGGCTGTGGGATGTCTAACCTACCAGGGGAGCTTTCTGAATTAACATTTTTTTGGAAGTTATTTTGATGTGCAATATTGGTGTGTGATTTAAAATTCACCACATATACTAAAATTGGAACAATACAGAGAAGATTAGCCTGGCCCCTACTCAAGGATGACACGCAAATTCATGACACGTTCCGTATGTATTTTTTACAAAATTTCAAGAATGAGAATAGAGTACGAAAATTCATTCTCCTTACCACCCAGCTCTGTCTTCTGTTTTAGTTTCTTTTAAGTTCTTTCAAAAATGGCATAAAGGTTATTTTGTGCGTGTATGTTGCAGAGACAAATATTAAAGGTACAGGTGTTAGTTGGGGGCGTGTCTCTGCACAAGCATGATTACCTGAGTTAGAACCTAAGAGCCCCTGTAAAACTGGATGAGGTAGTGTGAGTGCCTGTGATTCCAGAGGGGACACCTATGGTGAGATGGGAGATGGAGACAGGAGAATCTACTTACAAGTTTGTGGGTCAGCTAGTCTGGAGTACATGGCAAAGAATAACAAAGAGACTCTTGTCTCAAGGTGGAGGTTGAGGTCCAACACCTGAGGTTGTCCTCTGACTTCCACACTCGCACTGTGGAGTGCATGCATCATACACACACACACACACACACACACACACACACACACACATACACACACACACACATACACACACACGGGTTAAAAGTATAGGTATTAACTGGGCGTGGTGGCGCACGCACTCGGGAGGCAGAGGTAGGAGGATCGCCATGAGTTTGAGGCCACCCTGAGACCACAGAGTGAATTCCAGGTCAGCTTGAGCTAGAGTGCGACCCTGCCTCGTAAAACAAAACCAAACCAAAAAAAGTATAGGTATTTTGTACATATAGATAAATTAAAAATATAGTTAATATAACATGTATACACATGTATATTTCTTTTTATTAGTATTTATACATATATACATGCATTATTCACTTATAGTGTACTTTTACAAGTGTATCTTGGGCAACTTTTGCTATTACCTAGTATTATATATAGAGTTAGTATTGTTTAGTATTGTATATATATATATATTTGCCTCAGTGTTTTACATGGTTGTAAATAGTTCCATTTTATAGATATACCACAACTTAATGAGTCCTTTGTTGATAGACAGCTTTATAAAATTTGTTTTACAACAAAGCATGGTACTGAGCACACGCTCCAGGTACTCATAGGATAATGCTTAGGAATGGAATTGCTGGGTCAAAGGTCACATGTGTCTAAAATGGAATTGCTGGAGTCACAATGGACACTCTTGAGGCGGGCCCTCCTCTGTTATGAGGCTGAAGAGTGAAAGCAGAGGAAGTCCAAGTAGGGGAGGAGGGCAGGGCAGCTGCCTGGTGGAATGCCACAGGGTCGGTGAGCCTGGTGGAGCAGTTCCTGTGCTGAAAGGACCCTGGGTGTGGTCACACCAGGGAGTTGTTGGCAAGGGGGACTGCCAGCGAGAGTCAGAGGGCAGAGGAAGAGAGCTGCTAGCTGGTGGAATGACTCACAGCAACGAGGACGAGGACCATCCCCTGGTCATCTAAACTTGCGATATGAGTCTCAAGGAACCTTTAGACTCTAGCAGCGAGCAGGCGCTAGATGCCTCCCAGTCCTATTTCTGCTTTGAGCAGCAAACTTCACACTTGAGCTGGCTGATGAGGAAGCTCATGGATCACCAGTGTGCCTCAGGGGACAGTGAATAATGTCTCCATTTTATTTTAGGATGGCATCTGTGGCAGTGAGACAGGCAGGCAGGGGGGATGTTTTCTCAGATCATCTGCTTCAAGTGCGCATCAATTAGGCCCGTGGATAATATCTTTTACGTCTTCAGTCCCCCAGATGTTTCTGAAATTGTCAAACCAGCCCTGTTACCTCTTCCTTGGTAACCAAACCAACAGCTACGATATATCGATAAGGGTTAATGTACTGAATTGACCGGTTGTGTTCAGCTGTGGTTAGCAGAGTCCAGATGAACACCAGAGATGAATTCTCTTTTCTCCCAAGTTATTCCAAGCCTAGGGTCAGTATCACAAGGCTGAGAGATAATACCTGCTTGGTCTCTTCTTTCTTACCTACAAATTACAGAGCTTTCGACCAAGTTCATAGTATCATTTGTTTAGGTAAAGGTCAGGCTTGAGAAACTCGCATCATTCAAATAAACATAATCATACAAAGGAACAATGTGGAGAAGCCATCAGCTTTGGTTGAGTAATACTAGCTAATATCTATTTATGTTATACAATTATGGTCAGCTCCAGGTATGGCCTCTAGCACTGAGGGAAAGGGTGGGAAACATGGGGAGTATTGAGATCTTGGCCGATGTTAGGAAAAGGCAAAATTCTAATGTAGCTCAGGAACCAGGCATTGTCCACTGAAGATGGGAGTGGAGCATTGTCTGAGAAATTGGGCTCAATTCCATACAGCACGGAATCCAAAAGGCCAGAAAGGGTTTGTGAAGACGATGAAATACAAACCTTCTGTGGCTGCCCAGCTTCAATAGAGAAATGCAAGCTATATCACTAGTCAGGTGGTTGTAGCAGACGGTCATGACCCTGAAAATTTTACCTTGACACAGCCGGTTTAGACCTGAGCCTTCTAGGGTGGGAACTGGGTCTTCATTCAGCAGTCACCGTGCGCCATCTGCCGGTCGGTATGTTTCATTGTAATTATGAGAGAGAAGGCTGACATCTTCAGACTAGTGGATCTGGATCGTCTGATTTTTTGAACTGCTCTCCCTCCTGCTTGTGAAAGCTGTTTTCTTTCTTTGTTGATATGCTTGTTTGAGGTTTTGATATATGCAACGATTTTTGGGATTATTTTTAATTCTGTCTTTAAAACGGGCAGCAGGGGTCATTGAGATAGTGATGAGAATGAGGAAGGACAGGGAACCTGGATTCCATCTGCTAATGTGTTTTTAATAGCCAGGAAATTCTTCTCCTGACATTAACTGACCTAGGAATCATCGGAAAAAAAAAAAAAAAACCCTGAGAGCCTTGCATTTCCCCCACAGTTTACTGGAAATGGAGATTAGAAGTTAGAGCGACTTCTTCTTTCTATTGTCCTGATGTTTTATTCTTAGCATTAATAGTGGAGAGGAAGACATTGATTACGATTTGTCCTAGAGAGTTCTGTGAAGGGCAGGACAGGCAGATGAATAGCCAAGGGAAATTAGGGAGGATTTTTTTGAGGGATTGTAGTGGGTTCTGGGTTTAATTTTTTAACTTTTTCAATTTTATTTGTTTATTTGAGAGAGAGATAAAGAGAGAGAGGAGGGGAGAGAGAGAGAGAGAAAGAGGGAGAGAGAGAGAGAGAGAATGAGTGCACCAGGGCTTCCAGCCACTGCAAATGAAATCCAGAAGCTTGCACCCCCTTGTGCATCTGGCTAATGTGGGTCTTGGGGAATTGAGCCTGGGTCCTTTAGCTTTGCAGGCAAATGCCTTAACTGCTAAGCCATCCCTTAACTTTTTTTTTTTTTGAGGTAGGGTGTCACTCTAGTCCAGGCTGACCTGGAACTCTGTAGCCCAGGCTGTTCTTGAACTCACAGCAATCCTCCCAAGGATGTCATTCTCTCGAGTCCTGGTGTTAAAGGCATGACTGTGGTTCTGGGTTTTAATAGAAATGAGGGCCTTAGATGGGGTAGGGGCTGGTGGAGAAGATCACCTACCCAATATTCCATGCCAGCAGTTTGAGAGGATGTTATGGAAATACACACGATCAGTCAATGAATGAAAAAATAAAGTTCAACATCATTAGCCACCCAGGACATGCAAATTAAAACTACATTGAGATTCCAGATTCCATCCCTGTTACAATGGCTCTCATCAATAATAATAAAAAAAAACATGTCTACAAATGCTACCGAGGATGCAGGGGTAGAGCGTGTGAACATGTACACACTGCTGGTGGGAATGTAAATTACTGCAGCCGCTATGGAAAGCAGTGTCTCTAACAAACTAAAAAAGCACAACTACCATGTGACCCAGCTGTGTACCGCTCCTGGGTATATGCACTGCAAGGAGTCCAGGTCGGCTTCACACGGAGATTTTTGCACATCGGTTGCGGCATTATTCACACAACCAAGGTGGGGAGCCAGCTCAGGTATCCGTCAACAGATGAATGTGAAATGTGCTGTGTATACACAGGGGAGTTTTATTCAGCTGTAACGAAGAACTCAGTTGTCTTATTTGCAGGAAAATGGAACTGGAGATCATCATGCTAAGGGAGATAGGCCAGACTTAGAAAGACAAATGTCACATGCTTTCTCTCACAGTCATAATACAAATTTAAGATACACGACATAAAAGTAGAGGGGGAGCAATGTGAGGGGAGGAAGGAGTGAAAGGGGAGAGAGGAGGGGTGAACAAGATGGTGGTGAGGGGGAGAAAAAAGACATCACATGCGGTCTCTCAATAAAGAGTCTCTCTCTCTCTATATATATGGCACAAGAGCATAGGGAAGGCCGTAGGGAGGAAGTTCTCCTTGCTTTTAGAATGGGGACCAGGGAGGGTGGTAGGAAGGGGAGATCATAAGCATAGTGATATATATACTTGAAAATGTCATACTGAAACCTATTATTTTGTATGCTAACTAAAAAGAATTGGGATCATGCCTGATTTCCTTAGTCCAGTAAGAGGTGCAGAGAAGGGATAGAATAGGAAAGCTGGATATAGTAGATATATTCTTTTTTAAAAAATATATTTATTTATTTGAGAGAGAGAGAGAGAGAGAGGCTGATACAAAGAGAGAGACTGGGTGCACCAGGGCCTCCAGCCACTGCTAATGAACTCCAGAAGCATGTGCCACCATGTGCATCTGGCTTTTGTGGGTAGTGGGGAATTGAATATGGGTCCTTAGGCTTAGCAGGCAAAGACCTTAACCAGTAAGCCAGCTCTCCAGCCCAATAGCAAGTATATTCTATCAACTTGTTATCTTTAGAGTCTAATTTTAGAAGCTAATCTAAAGGTGACCAGGTGTGTCCAATCATCAACTTATGGAAGGATTTTTTCTTCAAAGTAGGGTCTCATTCTATCCCAGGCTGACCTGGAATTCACTATGTAGTGTCAGGGTGGCCTCAAACTCACGGCGATCCTCCTACCTCTGCTTCCTGAGTGCTGGGATTAAAGGCATGCGCCACCACACCCAGCATTGTGTGTGTGTGTGTGTGTGTGTACAGTACTATGGGTACCAGTTTCCCAGCACATGTATCTTAATAGGCAGAGGACAGCCAGCACTCTTGATGGAACTCTGTCTTCCCTCCTGCCCCTGACTATGGAGTAGGATGATGGTTGTGCAGAGGCCTCTGCTGCAGCATGTAGCCATAGACTCAGGGGATGGGAGGGGGCTTTGTTCACTCACGAGAAAAGTTAGTTCTACAGTGAAATGCTTCAGTTTTCTTTTTTCTATCTTTCTTTCCCTTCCTTCCTTCCTTCCTTCCTTCCTTCCTTCCTTCCTTCCTTCCTTCCTTCCTTTATTCCTTCTTTCTTTCCTTTCTTTCCCCTCCCTCTTTTCTTATAGAAAAGATATTCCAAGAGGTTAATTGGGCTCTAGTCCTTAGAAACATTAGAGAGATGAGTCCTTGGTAAAATTAAAGAGATGGGTCCAGGAAAGGTGGGTGTTCGGGCTGGATCAGAATCTGTGAAGTGGGGTGTTAAAGAAGAGCTGGGGCGCGGTCTGTGGTGTGCCAGGATCCTCGGCACTGGAGGTGACTAGTCCCAACCAGGACCATCTGGCTTAGCAGTTAGTGTCAAAATGTTCCTGGAAAATTGTTCACAGAGTTTTTCATAAACGATTGCCTCACACCACACATCTCAGGGTTATGCAGGTGTCCTGTCAGCGTTTCTTGAGGTCCATGAGAGCAATGCTTTTGGTGGCCAGCAGGAAGCACCTGGGTTTGCAACACTGGAACAGAGATGGGAACTCTGCTTTTATGGGCATGCCTGGTCATCTGACTGTCAGTGGCCAAAGAGATGTGAGAATGCCTGAGCGAAGGGGAGGACAGTGGTCTCGCCAGTTGCATCAAGGTGTTGGTGGTTCCTGAAGAATGAGGTCCAGGAATAAGAAGGCTCACTAAGAAAACTTCCCTCCAGGAGAGCTCTCGTGATACACCCATAGGGCTGTTCGAAGTCTTTGAATCTCATCTTGATCTTGACAAGAGAAAACCTAAAGTATTGGCATTTAGGAATATGTGCTGAGTTTTTCATGGAAACACATTTTCCAGCTCTTATGAGGGAAACCTTTTACTGTAGGGAGCAGGTCGTGCTCTAAAATGTTCTCTTGCTAGTCACCCAAGATCTCATCTCCTGAGAGACCTCCTCGAAGGAGCTTGCAGGCTGCCTGAGGCAGCAAAGAACTGGCCTGGGAGGAGATAGTCCGGGGCCCTCTCCTAGGATCATGTCCATGGTCACCACACTTCTTACATTGGAACCCTCTTTCCTCCCTGGCAGGGCCTCACATTCTTTCCACCGCTAACATTCTACAATTTTGTGGTCCAGAGACTGCAGGTGGTGGTGCAGCTAGGTTCTAGGGGGAAAAAATGGAGATACCATCCCTCCTATTATAGACTTGGCGTGTCCACCTCTAGAAGTTGCATTCTGAACTTTTACTCTGGCGTATTTGTATTTAGAGCTTGTAAAGTGATAGAATCAGATGTGGTCAGGTACAGGCTCCTAATCAAATGGGGCTGGTGTCCTTGTGAGGAGAGGAACAGTGGGTGTTTTTCTCCATGTGTGCACCGAGGAAAGGCTACATGAAGACACAGTGAGAAGGTGGCCGTCTGTTATCCAAGACGGAAGCCCTCACCTCAGGCACCTTGATCTTGGCCTTCTGGGCACCAGAACTAAGAAAAAGTTACCGTTATTAAGCCACCCTGCCCAAGGTATTTTGTTAGGCAGACTGATAGACCTCCTTGTCTCTCAAGCAGAACTATGATTTAGTGGCCTGTGGTCTCTGGCAAAGTTCATATTTAACTTTCATTTTTCCCCATTGGCAAAGGAACAGCAAAATAAATTGGCTCCTAGAAAGAAATCCACTCCACTGCTGTGGAATTCATGAGGCCATCTCTGTTGGAGCCCCAGTGGCCAGGTCCTTCCCATGGTTGAAGGTTCTGACATCAACTGTCTGACACCAGCTGGGGGTGTCCCACCATAGAATACTGAGTCTGCACTTATAATCACTAGCAGACTCCACCAGTTATGGATCTCAGTCCCACAAGACTTGCCCAACTTCACATGCCAGTTTAAAGAAAAAAATACATGTATACACACATAGATTATATCCTTTTATCCCCTTGCTCCTGCTCCCGTTTCCCTGGGGCGCTCCTCAGCGGGGTTATATGATTCTCTGTGGGGTCACGAAGGCCTCAGTCAGTCCCTGTGGGGTAGTGGGGGGAGCGAGCCTCAAGGTATTCCTACCCACTGTGTGGCTTTTTTAATCTTTCTGCCCCCTCTTCAATATTGTTCTCTGAGCCATTTCAGGCTTGCTGACAGT
The DNA here is from genome assembly GCF_020740685.1 of Jaculus jaculus. NCBI lineage: Eukaryota > Metazoa > Chordata > Mammalia > Rodentia > Dipodidae > Jaculus > Jaculus jaculus. The sequence goes on along the minus strand of NC_059105.1, from coordinate 36,294,405 downwards.
CTTGATTTTTTTAAAAAATTATTTATGTGCCAGTTTTCAGCCATAGTTTGGAGTGATTTCCCACGACCTTTTCCTTAAGTCTGGCAGTGTGCTTAAAAGGCTGACATTGTTCAGGAAGACATTTTTCTTATGTTTACTTGTTGAAAAGGGCCAGCTCAGGAACAGCTAAATGGAAGGGATGCGTAGGGCAGCATAGGGTGTGAGAAGCACAGACTGCCGGCTCGCTCCAGGAGCGCCTTCCTCCGAGCTCCCCCATGCCCTCACCAGTCCCGAAACACCATGCATCTGCAGGTCCCAGAGGGCTTGTAATCCAACCTCTAGCCCCTCAGTCATTCCTGGAAGGATGGATTAAAATGCCCAGTCCTTAAATATCTTGTACTTTCTGGTAAGCAGTGCCATGCTCATGGGATCTAGGGGGTCTATTTATTATAATTATATATTATAATTATATCATATAATTATATATTATATGATTACAATTTTTTATTTTTATTTATTTATTTGAAAGCAATAGACAGAGAGAGAGAGAATGGGCGCATCAGGGCCTCCAGCCACTGCAAACGAACTCCAGACGCATGCGCTCCCTTGTGCATCTGGCTAACATGGGTCCTGGGGAATGGAGTCTTGAACCGGGGTCCTTAGGCTTCACAGGCAAGCGCTTAACCACTAAGGCATCTCTCCAGCCCTCCCTCCTTTTTTATTGAGGTAGGGTTTTGCTCTAGCATAGGCTGACCTGAAATTCACTATGTAGTCTCAGGGTGGCCTTGAACTCATGGCGATCCTCCTACCTCTGCCTTCTGCCTGCTGGGATTAAAGGCGTGCGCCACCTTGCCCTGCCAGTGTGATGTTTTGATCTATACATGTATTGTGTGAGGGTTCAACCAAGTTAATTCACATATCTATTACCTCACCAATTTATCAAGCACCAAAAGAATGCAAACTTTGGAATTAATTGGTAAACTATGTGAGCATGTAACACAATTTTGTAAGCATATAGCTTTTGAGGCCTGCATGTGGTTTATATCTGAAATTTTTTACTAAACTTAGTAATACATCTTGGCTAACATTTTGTTGCTCTCTTAAAAGTAAGTCTGGGGCTGGAGAGATGGCTTAGCGGTTAAGCGCTTGCCTGTGAAGCCTAAGGACCCCGGTTCGAGGCTCGGTTCCCCAGGTCCCACGTTAGCCAGATGCACAAGGGGGCGCACGCGTCTGGAGTTCGTTTGCAGAGGCTGGAAGCCCTGGCGCGCCCGTTCTCTCTCTCTCCCTCTATCTGTCTTTCTCTCTGGGTCTGTCACTCTCAAATAAATAAATAAATAAATAAATTAAAAAAAAAGTAAGTCTGAACTACTTGTTTGATTACCTCTAGGGTTACAGCAACAGAAAGGGAATCTTATTCAAAACAGAGTGAAAGACCCAAAGGGATAGATTTTTGTTCGTGGTTTCTGATAGTCAACGTTTCTTTTTTTGAATGTTCCTTACCTCTCTGAGACTCTCACAATGTCAGACTTGCTAACCGAAGGCAACACAAGCACCAGCTGATTTAAATTCACTTGTTAAAACAGCCCTGGGCTGCTTACAGTGTTGTCAGGGGAGCTGGAGCTAGGCTAGGAGCTCCAGCAGCGAGGCACAGCACAAGGAACCACGCCGCAGGTCTAAAGGTCATTCCCACCGCCCTTGACAGATGCTATAAGCTGTTGCTTTATATGACGGATCATCTGTTCCAGGAGCAGGAGGGCGGGAGGATCAAAGCTGCAGCTACTGCTGCCATGGAAACACGATCTGAATCTCTCCGGCACACCACACAGTAGCTGCTTCTTGGCATGCTAGCACCTATTTAGTCTTCAGAGTGGCTGCAGCTGATTGGTGGATCCTGTGCCCAGAACTACCTGCAAAGGGTGCTGGGAAAGGTAGTTTATGGCATGTCAGTTTTTCTAGTGGAAAGGGATTCTGCCTCCCACGAAGATTCGTAAGAAAAGCAGTTCCCCATAAAGGTAGGATGCTCAAATGATAGCCACAGGGAATGACGCCAATCTTCTGTCCCCAGAAAGAGGACAAAAACAGCTGCTCAGATTACTAAGAGTCAAACCCAAACAGTACTAAACCATGATAGCAGAGATGACTTACTGCTTTATTATTTCTTACTTTTTGAAAATCCTCAGTGGGGTGAGGATCATTTCGAATGCAGTTCTTTAAAGCTCACTAGAGGAGGAGTTTCAGCCCAAAGATCTCAAGGAAGATTTTGCTCTGTCTCTCTTCCTGATACCATATATCAGGATGCTGGATTGGGATGGCTTATTTTCCATTCATGCCGATTTCTAATTTGTACATCGAGACTCTATTTCTAGAAACATCCAAACTGGAGAGCTTTAGTCCTTGAAACATCTGTGGAGATAATTATAACAAATTTAGCTAACTTCTTGGATTTTGTAGAAAAGATAACAGAAATAGAGCAGAATGGCCCACTTCTGTTTAGGTTTTTATTTTATTTTATTTTATTTTATTTTATTTTATTTTATTTTATTTTATTTATGAGAGAGAGAGAGAGAGAGAGAGAAATAAAGAACTTCAGATGTGTGTGAATATACCACCCTGTGAGCATGTGCCACCTTGTGCATCTGGCTTAAGTGGATTCTGGGGAGCAGAACCCGGGTCCTTAGGCTTCACAAGCAAGTGCCTTAACTTTCCAGCCACTATTTAGATTTTAATTAATTAATTTATTTATAAGAGAGAGAGAGAGAGAGAGAGAGAGAGAGAGAGAGAGAGAGAAAGAATATGCCAGGGCCTCTAGCCACTGCAAACGAACTCCAGATGCATATTCTACCTTGTTCATCTCTTATGTGGCTTATGTGGGCACTGGGGAGTTGAACCTGGGTACTTTGGCTTCACAGACAAATGCCTTAATCACTAAGCCATTTCTCCAGCCCTAGATTTTTATGAGGTGTTATATCTTACAGACTTGGCAACCTTTTGTCATCCAAGGGTTTCCAATTTACTCTTGCCTAGAGGTGGAGTCTCGGGATAGGTGACATGTGGCATACTGGTGAGAAATGGAGAGAGGGATGTGGCAAGAAGAGTAAGAAGCTGGGGAATTGAGCTTCCTAAACTGAGGTGTAAGCTGTTTTATCCCCTAGAGAGCTAAGAGCTTATTTCCAGCCTAACTTGACATTGGCCCAGTTACTTCAGACAGTAGCTCACATTAGGTGAACACTGTTACAAGTGAATGTGGGGTCATGTTAATGAGTCTTACATCTTCCCATTGACAATAAGCACATCTTGACCAAGGAGACTAATGAGGTAGCAGAAAATAGCTCGTCTTGCACATCTAACTCATGGTATTATTTAATTAGTCAGTGAATTGATTCTGTCACCATTTCCTAAGATCGTTATGTGTACACGCTTTGCATTAAGTGTTTTGTAATTGTTGCCTCATTTGACAGTCCTTCTACCAATATGATCCTGGAAATCTGACTGTTGTAGTCAAGTTCCCATTGCAGGCAGAAATCACCTGACCAGGAGCAGCTTGTGGGAAAAAAAGGCTCATTTTGATTTATGGACTCTAGGGGAGGCAGGATGGCAGGGGAAAACAACAGCATGAGCAGAGGGTGGACATCACCTCCTGACCAACAACAAGCAGACAACGATAGCAGGAAAGTGAGTGCCAAACACTGGCAAGGGGAAACTGGCTATAACACCCCTAAGCCTGCCCCCAATAATACACTGGCTCCAGGAGGCTTTAATTCCCAAGTCTCCATCAGCTGGGAACCTAACATTCAGAATAACTAATCTTATGGAGACACCTGAATCAAATTACTACATTCCACCTCTGGCCCCCCTAAACTGGTAACCATACATGATATAAAATACAATGCATTCAGTCCAACTTTAAAAGACCCCATGGTTTTTATCAATCCTAATGATGTTCAAACATTCCATAGTCCCAAGATCTTTTAACTGAGTCATAATAACAAAGTTCCCCCCCCCCCACAGACCTCTAATGGCACAGAATAAACACTTGCACTTGCAAAAGATGGCATTGGACATAAAAAAGAAATATTCAACAATACAATATTTAAACAGGGAAAACATCAAACTCCAAGTCCAACAACTCTAGTCAGTGACAAATCTCCAAGTCTGGTAATTCTAACTACTGACAAGTCTCTGGAATTAAAATTCCACCCCTCCAGCTAGGCTACTCACAGTCCTGGAAAACTTCATCCGGGGTGGTCCCAGCATCTCCATTGCAACCCATGGTCCATCCTCATGGCTCTATTGGGTCTCCATGCAGGCATCCGGCAAACCAGCTTCACACTGCCCATGGCAGTTTCCAAAACACAAGGTGTGTTGCAAATTCAATGACCCTCTCTTTCCTGCATCTCTCATACTCCATAATATCAGGTGGGTTGCCAATTTGTTAATCCAGGGGAATAAAGCAGACTTTGAAGAACAGGGCACTCCTTCAGCATTCAGGCCCCTTCAAAAAACTGCAATCTTTCTGTTGTTCCAATGCAGGTCAGCTGGCCCAATCTCAGTGGTTGTAATCTCTCATATAATTGCAGATGAAAGGGCAGCAGTTTCAGCCCATAGATTTCATTTTTTTCTATGCCATATCCCTCTGCTCACACCAGTCCATTTCTACACAATGCAACCCTGCACAAATTCTCAGGAAATGGACATACCAGCAAGCCTCTCACACAAAATGCTTATAGCTCAGTCCAGGCAAAGCTCTTTCTCACCCTCATAAACCAAACCTCACAGTCTATAGTTCTTACTACATTGAGGTCTTTCAATGAAGTAGAGGGTACACAAGGCAAGCACTGCTTCCCCTCCTGCTTCTCTCAGCACTGTCGCTGAGGTGAGAAGGCAGACAGGTTAGGGCCATGCGTGTGCCTTTGCATGCAGCTGGAGGACTAGGATTATGGTAGACAGTTAGATTTCTATTGTTGACCTAACTAGCACACGTTTAGCAGGTGTAAATGATGCCTGTTTTATCACACAGTCACGTAGGTCACAGATCCAGATGTACATGGCTCGGTTGTCTATTTGCTTCAAGTATCATGATGGCCAAATGAAAGTGTGGGTATGGCTGTCCATGGTTCTTTCTAGTGGCTCTTAGGGTAAATCCATTTTCAAGATCATTCAGGTGGTTGGCAGAATTCAGCTTCATGAAGTGGCAGGACTAAAGTTCCTGTTGGCTTTCAGCCAGGGTTTATTTTTAGTTTGGAGAGGCTACTAAATTCCTTGGGTCATGCCCTACCTTTTCCATCTTCCAAGTCAGCAGCAGGGGGGCCAGTCTTTCTCATGCTTTGGGTCTCTCAAGCTTCCCCTTCTGCTTCATTTCTCTGCTGCTTCCAGTCGGAGAAATTACTCTGCTTTAAAGGGTTCCCTTGATTACCTGTTAAAAGTCTCCTCTGCAATGTCTCTGTCTCTTGCCATGAAACATTACATTTTCAGGGGTTATAGGCACTAGGCTAGGCCCATCTCAGGACTTCTGGACATTCTAAGCCCTGAATTCGTTTTGGGCCTGAAGTGATCTAGGTTTATTCTATTATCAGCATGTCTAGTACTGGTGTGGGGAGCCCAGTACTGTGTGACCTATGAAAGAAATCTCCCATCAGCCCACAGGAGCAATCTGTTTGCTGAGTCATGCTTTGGAATTGAAGCCTAGCCACAGAGCCTAGGGCCAACACATGGACATAAATCTTAGACCATGTGGTCTACTTCATGTAAAGTAGGATGGAAAGTTGGAGAATGTCTCCCAAGGGAGAAGTTGAAACTGAGGAAAATGTAGGTACCTCCCTGGACCTTCTGTGGATTGTAAGTGCTCTCAGGTACTGAGGGTATGGGGGAGGCTCTTAATTCTCAAGTGCAAGGACCCTGACATGTATAAGTGAAGCTTCCACTAGCTAGGCTGATAGGAATGTCACCATGTAATTTTCTGTGTCATGTCTCTGTGGAGCCTAGCTGTTAGGGGTGTGTGGTGATGTCAGGGAGAGCACAGGAGAGTTTTGCCTAAGCTGACTGTGATTCCAGTCCTATCTAACCCATGTTGTCTGGATGACCTTGAATAAACTAATCAATCATGGGGAACATTGTCATCTCTACAGCAACATGAAGACACTAACAGTGGATCCTGGCACTCACTGGGATGACAGACATTCCAGCCATCTTACATTCCTGTCTGCCCACTGTTATTTCCACCTTTCAGTGTTGTTGATACACAAGTATGAAGCAAGTGTGAAAATACCTGGAATATTATCTGGGAGTGGTAGTGCATGCCTCTAGTTCCAGCACTTGGGAGGTAGAGGTAGGAGGATTGCCATGAGTTCAAGGCCACCCTGATACTACATAGTGAATTCTAGGTCAGCCTGGACTAGAGTGAAACCCTGCCTCGAAAAATAAAACAAAACAAAACAACAAAACCCCCTGGAATATAATAGTCCTGTTATACATTTCAACCACAAGTATTAATTGAGCTCAGTGATAGGATGGTAAATGCTAAATAATTGGCATTCTGGGGGTGGGGGAGGATCATAGCATTTGTGGATTTCTATGCTGTATATACTCCTAATAGCTAATTTCAAATTACAATGTGGGTGTCACTGAATGTGGAGTTGGACTAGCAGGAGAGCTAGCTGCAGCCACCCATGGCTCAAGCTGTTAGTATATACCAGATGGTGTTCAGCATTGGAGGCACAGTGATGACTATGAAGGGACCTGAAAGTTCTCTTTGTGAACTCCTTGTTTTCCCCTTCCCCCAGCTGAAAGTATGAGTCTTCCAAATACTCTGTATCTAAGCTATAGTTCCAGGTAGAGAAGTGTGAACCCAGTGACCTCTCAGGGTCCCCGTCACTGTTTACCTAAGCCAGTAGAAGAGGAGTGATTTATGGCCTTGCAAGCCAGCAGTCTTATTTCCACAGAGCCATATTGGGGTATGAATAAGTCCAGAAATGCTGCTCCTCTCATTGTTTTGGGGTTAGCGGGATTAGTTAAAATTTCCTGGATGCCAATTCAGCAATACTACAAGTAGGTGCTGGCTCATACACTCATTGTCGTGGGGACTGAAGGACCCTGGTAAAAACAAGAGTCATTTCCCAGCTGAATGATGTCACACACCTTAGCCATGCCCACAGTTCATCTTTCCAGGGTGCTTGATGATATCGGGGATTCTATTATGACTGACACCTGATATTCTTAATGGGAAAGCAATCAACTGTTTGAAGAAATCAGGTGGAGAAATGCCTATATAGGCTACTTGGAAAGGTGAAACTCCTAAAACAAACCAGCAAGGAGAAATAGAATAGGCTGTTGCTCCTCCTTTGCCTTGAGTCACTTGTGTTCTTTCATATATGGTGAGTTGCTTTGTATCATTTCTCAGAAGGCAATCTCTTTTTCAGGTTAAGTTTCCACATAGGGTGATTTGAAGGGAGAGACAACACAGTGCAGGTCTCATTCTCTCACTGTTTAAAAAGGGCAATTAAAGTAGACCTATTGTCTTGCCTATTTGATATTATACCCAAATGGAATTTAATGTAAAAGTTGGAGCCCTGATAGATATTTTAGGGGGATGTTTGAAATTATTTTATGTATTTATTGTTAATCACATTCAGAAAGCTAACATATGCAATTAATGTGAAATCAAGATACATTTCCAAGTTTTAGAATAAAGGAAAGCTCTAAGAACTTCAGAATGGTTTTATAGTTCTAAATAGAACAACTGAAGACTCAAGGATAATGGAAAAAATGAAGTTTATTTTTGGAACCAGCATGGGTCTTGGGGGAATGATTTTGAATGATTTTACCTTACTAGTACAAAGGTTCCTGGTGGTTTGTTTCAAAATTTTTCCATTTTAAGTAACTGTAATTGATTTCTCATGTATCAAGGAATTAGCTTTGTTGTATAGTTGTCACAAAACTTACTTTTATTATAGGATAACATAACTTTCCATGTTGGAACTTTTGGGTTTGATATAGCAAATGTGTAAAGAAAATTGTCTCAGTTTTCTCTCTCAGTGACCTTTTTGCTTGAAGTCTCAAGACAATACTGGTAATTATAGTTATAAACGTATAATAAAAGAACCCTGCATTGGATGCTTTCTGTATAGATATCACTACTGTTCCTGATATGGATTTTTAAAATTTATTTATTTATTTATTTGAGAGCGACAGACATAGAGAGAAAGACAGATAGAGGGAGAGCGAGAGAATGGGCAGCCCAGGGCTTCCAGCCTCTGCAAACGAACTCCAGACGCGTGCGCCCCCTTGTGGATCTGGCTAACGTGGGACCTGGGGAACTGAGCCTTGAACCAGGGTCCTTAGGCTTCACAGGCAAGCGCTTAACCGCTATGCCATCTCTCCAGCCCACTGATATGGATTTTTAAGGTTAAAATTATCTTCTAGAAGTTGGTAGGTGTTCATGAAGTATGGAATCAGGAAAGCATGGACTGGGTTATAGGGTTAATGAATAGTTTAAAATGACATGAGAACAATTAGCATAGTATCTTAAGAGATTATGAGTCTCCAAGCTAGAGCAAGATGTCTGTGCTTTCAAAATCATCAGTGAGTGAGCGTCTTTTACCTGAAAGTTTAAAAACTGGGATAGGGTTGGAGTGATGATGGTATGGTATGTGATCAGAGTGCAGTTTTTTTTTTTTTTTTTTTTAGAGTGCAGTGTTTAAATCTACATGGAAACAGATGAGAAATGGACTAGAGTAAGGAGAGGATAACAATATATGGAAGGGTTGTAAATAAAACACAGGAGGATCAATTAAATTAGAACCTCAGACAATGAATTTACCTTTTACATGTAAATAGGTTCTATAAAATATTTGGGACATACTTATGCTTTAAAAGCATTCATAGTTTATCTTAAATTTATATTTTATTGAATTTATTCTAAATTTTATGTGTTAAATCTGGTGATCTTATTTAGGAGGTTACTGGAATAGTCAAAGGAAAGGGTAACCAGGGGTTACAACCTAAGGTGGTAGAAGAAAAAAATTATAGAAGAGAATGGATGTGAAAGAACTCAAAAATATTCCCAATAAGAAAGTGACCTGGCATCAGATACTATACATAGGCAGAGGAACCAAAATCTGATTTTTTTGACATTTAAGAAAAAAATTATTTTAAAAAGTGTATGTGTGTGTGTGTGTGTGTGTGTGTGTGTGTGTGAGAGAGAGAGAGAGAGAGAGAGAGAGAGAGAGAGAGAGGGAGAATTGGCATTCCAGGACCTCAGCCACTGCAATTGAACTCCAGACACTTGTGCCACCTAGTGGGCATGTGCTACCTTGTGCTTGCCTCATCTTTGTGCATCTGGCTTATGTGAGATTTGGAGAGTCGAGCATGGGCCCTTAGGCTTCACAGGCAAGCACCTTAACTGCTAAGCAATGCTCTTCAGCCCCCAAATTTGATTTTCTAATTCAGGTAATTCAAGGGAAGACCACTGGGTAACTGGATATAGAGTGGTTGTTTTTTAATGGAGGACCTTGATTAGTATAGGGAAGCAAACATTAGGAATATTAGTACAATTTTAAATTTAATTTAATTAAAATTTAATACAAATTATAGCTTTTAATGAATATTTTTAAGGTTTATTGAATAGTTTAAATGTTTTGTTAATAAATTAGGTTATAAATCTGCTTTTTTCATAACATAGAGAACTGGAAACTTATGGCCTTTATTTTCCCAAGTCATTTAGAGTTATTTCCTAAAATCAAACAACAGCAGCATGCTTTATTTCTGCTGAGGGAAGGGTCTATGAAAATGAATCCTTTATCAATCTGGGTAAAAATAACTATTGCCTTGTATGGGGTTAAAAGATGTTTTATAAAATCTTCCCTAAAATTATTATACAATGCTCCCATGTTAGGTTGCCTTACTAGTACCTATTTCTAAACATATGTGGGTCCATATTATAATTCAAGATGGTAGCATATAGTAGAAATCATAAAGCTGTCTCTTGAGACCCTCTAAACATTTGTAAAGCCCATTTGAATTTACTTTATAAATATTTATCAGGTATTTATTATGGACTCAGTATTTTTAAAAATACAAATTTATTTTTGTTTATTTTTATTTATTTATTTGAGAGCCATAGACAGAGAGAAATAGAAGGAGAGAGAGAGAGAGAGAGAGAGAGAGATTGATTGAGAATGGGCATGCCAGGGCCTCCAGCCACTGCAAACTAACTCCAGATGCATACGCCACTTTGTGCATCTGGCTTACATGGGTGCTGGGGAAATCGAGCCTCAAACCAGGGTTCTTAGGCTTCACAGGCAAACACTTAACTGCTAAGCCAGCTCTCCAGTCCCATGGACTCATTTTTTTTTTAAACAATTGCTCGTAAAAAAGTTTGCTTCTTTATAATCTTAAGACAAACCACTTATAGGGTATTTGGGTTGGAGTGCAAACTTCAGATAAAAACCTGTTTCTCATTTTGTTCTTGTGTGTTGCAGTAGCCACCCGATTTGGTAGAGTCCAGTCAAGAGATAGAAAACAAGCTGACTGGTAGAACTGAAAGCGTTTAATCTACAGACTTGTTAGTCAGGCACCATGTGATTAACTAGGATATTGAGAAGCAGAGAGAGAAGTCTAAGTTTTCATGGAAGTAGTAACCATAGCACTAGAGGAATAAGAGGAAGAAGATAGAATTAGTAAAACTTAGAAATGTACAGGAAGAGGCCTGCGTGCCCGGGACTTAGTGCTAGGGCAGCTGGGGAATAGCAGACAATGAAAGCAGTTTTCTGCTAATGGATGAGATGAATCCTCTGGCTGAAGATATCCACACAACCATGAGACAGATAGGGAGACAGACAGGCAGGGAGATATCCTTTTTTGTTCTTGCTTCAGATTTATAGTTGTCCTCTAGCATCTTCTGCTGGTAGACCCTAACATAGATTCATTGGTCAAAGACCAAAATGTAATGCTTCACCCACAGATTAGCACTGCTCTCAGTGTCTACTAGAGAGGTTGTTGGATATCCATCTCAACCTTTTTTTTTGTAGTGGGTGATGGTTAATGCCGAGACATGAATTTTGTCAAAGTGTTGAGAATAAATGGTTATTAAGTGCTCGGTTCTACATGAGACATCTGTATCATCCCACCCAAATCACAGGGGAACATTTCAGAGAAGGGGGCAGGGGATGGGGAGGAGTGCTGTGGAACATTGTCCTTTGGACACGACATGGCTGTTATGCTCATGAACTCACAGCAGCTATGGAGCTATGGTTCCCTGTATAAGGCTGGGCCTGTCACCATTCCTCCATCACGGATAGAGGAGGGACTCATGAGTTTCTAGCCCTTCCTGAGGAGCTATTGACGATCAGTGGTTGCTAGGGGACTGGGAGTCACACCCTGTAGCAGTGTAGTCACTGGTAAGTTTGTCCTTGCTTCAGTAAATAATGATCCACCCATGCTCAAGCAAGCAACCGTAACAAAACTCAGTGAAAAAAAAAAAAGACATGAAAGAAAGGTGGGAACTACTTAGGAAGAAGATGGGGTTTGTGGGGGGGGATAAGAGATGGTAATGGAGGGGGAGATAAATATAATCAAATATATTATAGACATATATGAACTTGTTAATTTTTTTTATTTTTTGTTCATTATTTATTTATTTATTTGAGAGTGACAGACACAGAAAGAAAGACAGATAGAGGGAGAGAGAGAGAGAATGGGTATGCCAGGGCTTCCAGCCACTGCAAACGAACTCCAGATGCATGTGCCCCCTTGTGCATCTGGCTAACGTGGGATCTGAGGAACCGAGCCTCGAACCGGGGTCCTTAGGCTTCACAGGCAAGTGCTTAACCGCTAAGCCATCTCTCCAGCCCTTGTTAAAAATTTTTAAAAATCTGGAATGTATAGTATGTTTGCAGACTTCCAGCCTCAGCATCACAAAGCACACTATAGAGATGCCAGTTTGGGTTGAGAGACCACAACTTGATCACTGACACACTTCCCAAGTAATTCTGAATTACCTGGTGCCTTGTTCAAGGCGCATGGCATGTAGCAGGCGCTCAACAATTATTCACCATATGCTGTAATAGCTGAGCTAAATTATTCTGGGAAGAAAGGTTTATTACCATGGTTTTAGATGATCTTGTAAGTGCTGTCTTTTCATTAGGCAGAAAAGCAGTTAATGAAGAGAGTCATGAAAATGAATCAAGTTTTCAAGGTCTTAGTTCCCAGATGGTGTGCGCCAGACAATGGAAGACTTTTCCTTTGCAATCTATCCCAAGGTCCAGTTTCTCAATGTTGGTTTTCTCTCCCAGGCTGCCTTCCTTCTTGAGATGCTCACATCATTATGCAGAACCAGTTAGTTAGCCTGTAACAGAACATAGTAGGTTGGTATTGATACAGACAATACTCATGTAAGGTATGAGTGTATGTGAATATAAATTACCAAAGAAAATGGTAGCTTCATTCATTCATTCATTCAAACCTTTCTCAAAGTCTGGGTTGCTCAGGTTTTCATAGTGCCACAAGCAAAGCCATGATGTCAAATCCTAATTGTGTACCAGTGAGCTCAGGTTAGTCTCATTTTACATGAAGTGAAGTCAAATCCATACAACTTATCTTTACAAGGCCCCAGTAACAGCGTTTCTGCATTCCTTTCTTCAAACAAAGCCCTGTTTCATGAAAAGAGACAGGTGTGCAGTACCATCATTCTCAGAAAAGAAACGTGTCTTCAGAGGAAGCATGGTGTTCCCACCCTACAGACCACCTTTCATTCTCAGAAGAGAAGTTTGCTTTCCTGGTATAACATTGTCTCAACCCCCTGTGCTTATGGTTTAGGATCTTGGCTCTCTGAATGAAAAAATCTACTCCAGTGGTTTTCCCAGAATGACAGATTGTTCTGTAGCAGAGTTTTCTTCGAGTTCCTGCCTCACTCACAAGGTAGGAAAGTGCTTAGAGTCTTGAAAATGTGGTTCAAGTTATTAACCTTCCTGTCAGTGCTTCAGAAATGTGACGACTAAGATACCATCAGAGCTTTTGCTTAATGTACCCTATGAGTGACACATGGCCAAGCAGTTTCTGCAAGAAGAAAGTTTCTCACACACGTGTTTACCCATTCAGCCCCTGCACCTCACATGTACTCACTGTTTACCATGGATGCTGCACTGGGTATTGAGGTGATAAGGAAAGACAGGTCATAAATAAACAAGATCGTTTCAGCTAAGGATGGGATTAGAAATCATGAAAACAGAGTGGCTAGTAAGGTTGCTGTCAGGATGGTTAGTCACTGATGTCATCAATGAGTTGACACTTGAGTGGGCATCTGGGCTTGCAGGTCTTATTAAGGATATGGGGTCATGGACTTTAGACCTGGCTCAGCAGTTAAGGCACTTGCCTGCAAAGCCTAAGGCCCTGGGTTCAATAGCCCAGTACCCATGTAAGCCAGATGCCCAAGGTGGCACATGTGTCTGGAGTTTGTTTGTAGTGGCTAGAGCCCCTGGCATGCCCCTTCACTTAATATCTGCCTCTTTTTCTCAAATAAATAAATAAATAAATAAATAAATAAATAAATAAATAAATAAATAAATACATATTTTTTAAAAAAAGGATATGGGGTCACTGATGGCTAGCTTTCATACTTGTGAAAGCTACTCTACAGGTTACTGGGAGAGAAGAGACCCCGTGTACTCTACAACTGACCTGCCAGATCAGATATACCCATTGTTGTAACAGTGGCATGACTTCATGGGGGTGACCAACCATTTTATGATTGGGTTTGAGGCCCACTCCAGAGGAAGGATTTTTTTTTAGGAGGGAATCTTTGCCAGATACTGCAAACCTCGTTAAAAGCCTGTGGCTGGGAAGGTGGTCAAACTGCTTTTCTACATATTCATGTTTCTATCCATAGATTGGTGCTGCTCTCAACACTGATCACAGAAGTCTCTATTTGTAGTAGGCAGAGGTTAATGCAGAGATGCTAGCTGGTAAAAGTGCTAAGAATAAGGACTATTATGTGCTCAGCCCTAAATGAGACAGCGACATCATCCTCTGTAAAGTTCAGAGAACATCACAGAAGAGGGGGTGGAAAGAATATTGAGCTTGAGGATGGGGAGCGATGCTGTGGAATGCTGTCTTCTGGACATGGCATGTGACATGGCTGTTATAGTCATGAACTCATGACAGTTGTGGTTTCTCTGTAGAAGATTGGGCTCATCAAAATTCTCTCGTGGTCAAGGAAGGAGCTTACAAGATCTCACTCCTCCAGGAGGTCTTGTTCTTCAGTGGTGTGTCCGTAAGTTGCCCGCACTCCAGTAAGTGCATCCCAACCATGTTCATGCAGGCAACCCTAATTTAATTCAATGTGCTTAAAAAAAAAAAGAAAAATAAAGATGTGAAGACAGGAAAGGGATTAGTTGGGCATAAGGGGTTTAGTGAGAGTGGGAGGGGAATGAGAGGGTAATGAATAAATATGATCAAAATACATTATATGAAATTGTCAAAAAAGTTAAAAAGATGTTTCAAAATGAGGCACAAGATTTACTAAAGTCCTCAAGTGGGAATGCATCTGGTCAAGTGTGGTTGGAGTTCTAGGGGCCTGGGAAGAAGAGCCCTGTCCTGAGATGGGATGATTAGTCTCTAGCAGGCCCTTTACTTCTTTGCCCTTTTCCTGTATAGGGGTTAATTGCTTTTTTTTTTTTTTTTTTTTTTTTTTTTTTAAATTAAGGTCTCCCTTTAGCCCAGGATGATCTGGAATCTACTATGTAGTCTCAGGATGGCCTTGAACTCATGATGATCCTCCTACCTCTGCCTCCCAAGTGTTGGAATTAAAGGCATGCATCACCATGTCCAACTTTAATTGCATTTTTTTTTGTTAGACCCATAGATGACTTTTCCTAGGTTTAGTTAGAGCATACAGTTGCTTATTACATTACACACCAATGGGTGAATTTTTTTTTTTTTTAAATTCAGTTACACCATTTCTTTCTTTCTTTCTTTTTTTTTTTTTATTTGAGAGCGACAGACACAGAGAGAAAGACAGATAGAGGGAGAGAGAGAGAGAATGGGCGCACCAGGGCTTCCAGCCTCTGCAAATGAACTCCAGACACGTGCGCCCCCTTGTGCATCTGCCTAACGTGGGACCTGGGGAACTGAGCCTCGAACCGGGGTCCTTAGGCTTCACAGGCAAGTGCTTAACCGCTAAGCCATCTCTCCAGCCCTCAATGGGTGAATTTTAAGTACAGTGTGGGAAAGTAAAAATACAGTTCTAGAGTTTAACCTTTGGTGATTTATCAAGCAATGACTACATTATGTTGTGAGGTTATTGGGAAATCAGATAAGTAAAAATATGGCAGTGGAACCATAGTTCTGCTGGATAAGAACTCTTCTCAACTCTGAGTTGTTCCATTTATGTTTATATGGAAGGTGCTATAAAAACCTAAAACCTTAGCTGTTAGAATGGCTAAAAATATTGACAATACAAAATGCTGATTGAGACGGCAAAGCAACCAGAACTGAATATGTTGCTGGTAAGTCATTGTGTGACTCAGCAACCCCGTTCCTGTATATTTACCTCAGAGGAACACAAATCTACATTCACATGAGGGCTGCATTTAAATGGTCAGAGTAGATCAATTCATAGTGACCAGAAAGAGAAATAGCCTAAATGCCTTTCAGTAGCTGAATAGGTAAATTATAGCACAGTCCCATAGTGGTGTATCAGCAACAAATGGAAGGGGGAAAAAAAGAAAGAAATTTTAGAAATAAC
The DNA here is from genome assembly GCF_020740685.1 of Jaculus jaculus. NCBI lineage: Eukaryota > Metazoa > Chordata > Mammalia > Rodentia > Dipodidae > Jaculus > Jaculus jaculus. The sequence continues at coordinate 36,278,690 of NC_059105.1, read as the reverse complement.
TGATTCACAGAACAACTCTGACGAATTTCAGAAGCATTATGCTAAGGGAAAGAAGCCAGTTTAAAAGGTTAAATGTAGCATGTTATGCCATTTATTTGAAATTTTCCACCAAATAAAACTATGGTGCTGAGGGAAATGGATATGGTTAGGGTATGACTGTAAAATGGCTAAAAGGAGGGCTAGGGATGAAGCTCAGTATGTAGAGAGCTTGCCTATGGCAGTAGTTACCTTCTCATGCTGGTATAAAACATCTGACAGAAGTGGCTTATGGAAAGAAGGGATTTATTTTGGCTTATAGTGCAAAGGGGAAGTTTCATCATGGTGGGGAAGGCAAGGCACAAGCAGAAAGCTAGGCATCACATCTTGTTACAGCAGCGGGGAGGAAGCAGCAGGAGTGAGTTCTTAACAGCCAATGGGACTGGACTGACAAATCCTAAGGCCCACTCCCAGTGACTCAACTCCACTGGCAAGGCTCCACCTCCCAAAGGCTCCACCAGCTCTGCACTACTCTGAAGCTTAATCACAAACACATGATTCTGTGGGGAGCATGTTACATTCAAACCCATCCCTGGGCTCCATCAGCACAGTATAAACTGGGTGTGGTGGTACATGCCTGAGCAGATCACAAGTTCAGGGTCATCCTCTGCTACAAAGCAAGTTGGAGGCCAGCATGGGATGCACAGGTGCTTGTACAAAAGGGGAGGGGGCTAATATGTGGGAGCTTGGGGGATGAGTGGAATTTCAATTGCTTGGCTTTCTCATAGTGATGGTTATATGAATATATACCTGGGTGAAAATCCACAGAATTCTATATCTGTTTTTAAAAAGCAGATTTTGCCATGTATTTTTAGTTTCATGAGGTCCCCCCCCTTTTTTTTGAACCTTATTTCTGGGCAACCATGGTTCTATTCAAAAGTCTTTCCTACACCTATATCTTGAAATGTTATCACTTCTTTTTTCCCTAGCTGTTTCAGGTCTTACATGGAAATCCTTGGCTCATTTACAGTTGATTTTTGTGCAGGGTGAGAGATAAGGATCTAGTCACATCAGAGCTAGATGATAAGACCCTATTGATGAAGATAGCACACCACCAATTGCAGGACACTGACAAATCAAGCTCGATTGAAGCTGGAAGCCTTCTGCCTCTTGGCTAGCTGTCATAGTGGTGGATAGTGCTAAACAGCACACTGGAGTAGAAAAGCCATTAGTATGCCTACCCAACTATGTATCAACCATGTGTGCTACACAACAGGCAAGAGGTACTCACTGGTGCAGTAGTGGCATGCCTGCTATTATGGTAAACCATTGCTGTCTGATTGGATCTGAGCCCCATCCTGTGGAAGGAAATTCATCCCTGGTACCTAGACCTAGTCCCAAACGTATCTCTGGGAAGGTCATTACTGTTGGTTGACACAAAGAACATGTTTTGCCTATCAAATTGCCCTCTAGTATTTATATTATAATGTTTGTACACATTGATTAGGGCTGCTGTCACCTTTGGTCAGAGAAGCTTTCTTCTGGAGATGATGGTGACAACTGGGGAGACTCGAAACTCATCAAAGTGCTGAGAATAAGTGATGACTGAGTGTTCAGTGATAAATGAAACATCTTTGTCATGTCCTCCAAGGCTCAGAGGATATCATGGAAGAAGGAACAAATAGAATTTAAGAGCCAGACATTACCTGTTGGCTTTGTGTCTGCTACTCCATGACCTCACAGCCTCCCAAGATCTCAACTGTATTGAGTTCATTGACATTTCCACATGGATAATAGAGATGGGGAAATAAAAGTCATCTGAATAGCAGACAGTCTAGTTGTAAAGGCATAGGAATTCAATGGAAGGGAGGAAGGGAAGGGGAAATAAAATATTAGGAGGGATTATGATCAAATATTATATACAAATATATGTTGTTAAGAAAAATTAAATTAGAAAAAAAGTATAACAAAACTTTGAGTAGTTCAGTTGGCTACCATGTGCTATGCAGTTTGAAAGAACTGCAAGAATTTAAAAATAAAATGTGTTCCCAGCTTGCGATGTCATAGGGTGAATATGACTGTTCTGCAGGGAAATGGTATACAGGGCTCAGAGAACTCTTACAGCTGGTTTGAATCTTTTGAATTCTGATCTAGTATCAGGAGATTTGCACTAATGTAGAGGACTGACAATTGTAAGAGTGAGGTTTCAGAAAGGAATCATGGGAAACTGGTTTGTAGATGGGAAAGAAAGGTGCTTGAGAGGGGACTGTGAGCACATTACCCAGCCCCACTTTGTTTTTGGTATATGGCCTGCACATTGTTAATCCTCTTCTAGACTTTATAGCCCTAAGAACAAGCTACACATTCATTAAGTCTTGAATGAAGCTATTCATTCCCTGAATCCCCAGTCTACTCTCAATCCAGAGTCTGAACTGAGTCTGAGAAGAGACTTAGAAGTAGTCTAGTAACTATATGAGTGAACTTATAATGTAGACTTTGCTCAGGGTGTGTGTCTTGATCTTCCTACCTTTGCTTGAACACATATGATGGTATGTGATTTTTGAGACAACTTATTTCATGTTTTGTAAATTTTTTTTTTTTTTTTTTAAGGTAGGGTCTCACTCTAACCCAGGCTGACTTGGAATTCACTTGGCAGTCAGGGTGGCCTCAAATTCATGGTTATCCTCCTACCTCTGCCTCCTGAGTGCTGGGATTAAAAGCATGTGCCACCATGCCTGGCTGTAATTTTTTTTTTTTTTAATGAGAGAGAGAACATGTATGCGAGAGAGAGAGAGAGAGAGAGAGAGAGAGAGAGAGAAAATTGGCATGCCAGGGTCTCCAGCCACTGAAGTTGAACTCCAGATGTGTGTACCACCTGTGTGCATGTGCAATCTGGGGTGCTTGTGTCACCTTGTGCATCTGGCTTATGTGGGATCTGGAGAGTTGAACATGGGTCCTTAGGCTTTATAGGCAAGCGCCTTAACTGCTAAACCATCTCTCCAGTCCAGCTCATTTTGTTTTTGAGAGGTGCTGCCTATAAATACAAAGAACAGCTTTTTTTTTTTTCCCTCTGTCTCCAATATGACATTTACCACTTGGACGTTGTTACATGACTAGTGTCCTTACAGATGTCTATCTGTTCCTATGTGACCACAGGTGAATTCATTTTTGAGCCAACTTTGATAAAATCAAGGAAACAATAAGTACTTTTCAAGCCTGTTGTGAGTATTAATGTGATGACACACACAACCTTTTAGTATAGTGGCTGAAACCATTGGCATGAGTTACATCTTCAGTTTTCTCGCCATCTCTGTAACAGCTTTTGAAATGAGGCTCATCATGTGCCCATATTTGCCAGTCTGGTCCCCGAGATATGAGCGGTGGTTCAGGGCCCTGGGTTAAAGCAAGCCTGAGCTGTCTGACACATATTCTTTAAGTAAAACTGCTTCATGCTAGACACTGAGGATGCCTTGAGAAGAGAATAAACAATACCTCCAATCCTAATCTCATGGAATGTCAAATTCAATAGGTAGATGTTACCATCTAGTTCAGTACTATAAATGCCCATGGAGGGTGGAGGGGACATCAGTCTCTTGAGGCTCAAAAAATTGATTCTCTTACAGTTCTGGAGCTGAGACATCCATTGGGACTGTGCTCACTGAGAAGGCTTCTGGGAAGTGTAAGCTCCTTGTTTCTTCTAGCTCCTGGTGGTTGCTCCTGCATTCCTGGATGTGTGGCTGCGTCACTCCAACCTCTGTCTCTAGCTGTCCATCAGCAGCTCCTTTGTGCTCTTCATATTGTTTCCCTTTACCTCTCATAAAGACATTTCTCTGAAGATGTTCGAGTCCACGTGGATAATCAAGGTCCGTGGTAGTTTGAGTTAGATGGCCCCATTAACTCATGTGCTTTGTGTTCTGAATTCCCAGCTGATGGCAATTTGGGAGATGGAGCCTTGCTGGAGGAGGTGTGTCTCTGTGGGTATGCTTAGCTCCCCCTTGCCAGAATTCAGCTCACTCTCCTTCTGTGGCAAGGAGGTGATGTCTAGCCTCTGCTCTACCATCTTCCACTTCTATCGTGAAACTTCTTCTTGACACTGTAATCCAAAACAAGTACTTTACTCCCATGAGCTGTTTTTGGTCAGATGTTTTGTTCCAGCAATGTGAAGGTAACTGCAACACCAGGGTAATCTCATGTCAAGAACTTTAACTTAATTGTATCTATCAAGATCCTGTATCTAAATATGGTAACATGTACAAATTCTAGGGATTAGAGTACATCACTTTGGGTGGCCATGACTCAATGAACCACAGAGGAGTAAGAATGAAGGAAAGCTTCATAGAGGGATCAACATCTAGACAGATGTAAAGGTGTGAAGGATGAATAGAAGTGGCCAGAATGTTCCAGGTTGAGACATCAGTATATAGCAAAGGCTCCAAGGTGAGAAGCAATGGTGAGTCTGAGAATGTGCATGGAGTGTGATGATGACTGGGCCTCACTAGAACTCAACTGTGTCCAGGGAAGTGTGGAGAGGAAACCACACTGGTTAGATCATATGGGATCTTAAAGGTCAGGCCCAAGTGCTTGGATTTGATCCTGATGGAATAGAGACTCATGGAAGGGTTTTAGAAAGCATCTCACATAGTCAGCCTCTAGGGCAGATTTGAAGGAGACTCATCAGTTGGAGGGTGCTGCAGCCCCTCTGGGGAAAGATGAAAGCTGATTACTGTTCATCCAGTCATGTGATTCCAACTCCAGCAGGATCCTTGGTGTGTGTATTTCACAGAAAAGGTGTTTTTGAACTCAGTGGTATTTGTGGAGAAGGGGCCATAGGATAAAGGGAGTAGCAGGGATTTTGTTGTTGTTGTTGTTGTTGGATAGCCTTTTTTACTTTTCTCTTTTCTTATGACCAGACTTAGGTTTCTTTTTTTTTTAAAATAACATATTTTGTATATATACATCATGTGTTGGTACCGTCTTTTCCCTCCTCCTTGCCTTCATTCCACTGGAGGCCCTCCTCAGAGGGGTTGCTGGTATTCTTCATGGGGTTGTGTGTTATGCGTTGTGGAGGCAGGAGATTTTGTGGAAGAGGGGTCAGGAAGATTGTAAGAGCCACAGGTTGGGATGTCATGTCCAGACTTAGTTTTCAGGCTTATCTTTTGTTTCATAGATGTAGTTGCAGTACTCCTCATAATTTCATCAGCTATAGGAAGAATGATCATGTGCATTTTTTTTTTGAGGTAAGGTTTCACTCTAGCCCAGGCTGACCTGGAATTCACTATGGAGTCTCAGGGTGGCCTCGAACTCACGGCAATCCTCCTACCTCTGCCTGCCAAGTGCTGGGATTAAAGGCGTGCGCCACCACACCCGGCTATGTGCATCTTCTTTTAAATTCAATTTTGTTGGAGCCTGAGACCCAAAGAAGCACACTGGACTGAAATTCAGTTGCTCCAGATGATACAACTAAAGAAATGAGAAATGTGTTGGGTTTTTTCTCTTTTTCTTTTAGGCTTAGTAAAGCCACTGAAACTCTACTTATTACATTTTAACATGTTTTTAATGTATTTTCAGTAGATGAATGTTTTGGTTAATTTCCTCCCAACAAAGCCAATTCTTCATGTATTTCTAGTGAGAAGAAATGACCCAAATCCAGACACATGGTTGGCCTTAGGTTTCTTCTACCCCACTGTGAGGGCTTAGAGTTGTGGACAGAGGGATGGAGAAGGGCTTTCCTCCCAAACTCCATATTCTCTATAAGCTTGCAGTAATTCTGGGAAGGAGAGAGAATGTTACTGAGAGCTTTGCTTTGTGTGATCATGGGTATGCGAGTTTTTGTGGGAGTTAAAAACATCATTTCAGGATTGCTCTCACCTAGCAAAATGGTCTGTGATATATGAATCATAAGAATCCTATTCTAGGGCTAGAGAGATAGCTTAGTGGTTAAGGCGCTTGCCTACCAAGCCTAAGGACCCAGCTTCTACTCTCCAGTACCCACATAAGCCAGTTGCCCAAGGTGGCACGTGTGTTTGGAGGTTGTTTACAGTGGTTGGAGGCCCTGGTGTGCCCATTATCTCTATCAATTTTTCTCAAATAAATAAATAAATAAATTTTTTTTTTTAAAGAATCCCATTCTATCGTGGACATTTGGAGACCATTTCTGATTTTCTCCTTGGGCACATGGAAGGCTTGCTCAGCAAGGACTTTTGATTTTGAGTTTGTAGGTCACAAGTCCATTAGAACAACTGTGAATCTTCAACATCCCTCCTAGCTTCCTGGTGAAAGGAAAGCTGTACCCACAGTAAAATGGAGGCCTCTGAGTTGGCATCCAAATGTTTTCTACTTTAACATTTCAGATCTGGACTTAGATAACAACTAGGTATGTGACAATCAGAATTTTCATTGTGATTGTTAATACCTTCTCAGAACCTTCAAAATGTGTCAGCCTACATTGTTGGTATATATAGGAAGGGTTTGTCATCGCTATGGAAAAGTGACCAGAATGTGTGGCTTGGCAGGGTAGATAAACACATGAGTATGTTGACTGAGGAGCATTGAAAGATTGAGGGGAAAAATATAACAATGGCAAAAATCATAAAACAAATGAACGTAAAATATGTCATTTTTTCCCCCTCTCAGACAATCCTGAGACATACTTGAAAATGATGATAACATGAAGATAAAATTGATATGGAGTTCAGGAAATGGTTCAGTGGTTAAAGGTTCTTGCTTACAAAGCCTGACAGCCTTTGGGTTCAATTCTCCAGCACCCACTTAAAGCCAGAGATAAAGTGGCACACGCATCTGCGATCCCACTGCTGCCTACGACAATGGAAGGGAGAGCCAGGAGAAGCTGAAGCTTGTAGGCCAGCTAGTCTGACATTCCTTTTCAGAGTGGAAGTTTGCAGCAGCAAGAGACCCTGTCTTGAATAAGGAGGAACATAGACACCTTGAAGTTGTTCTCTGAAATACACACACACACACACACACACACACACACACACACACACACACAAACACCCATGCACACGAGACATACACATACACATCATGGCATGTATACTCACTCCCTCCCCCTCCTACATATAAATAAATATCTGTTATGGTTCCTGACTTCAAGGAATAGACAATGAGGAGTAATCTGCAGGTTAGCAAGCACAATGGCGAGTGAAAGCTGATGGAAGTACCAAGAAGGCAGAGTGGTGCAGAAGACTGGAAAGCTCCTGGCATGGAGATAAGAGAAGAGAAAAGGGAAAACACTTCATGGAGCAAGCAGATACTTGGCAGATTCAATTAAAAAAAAATGTAGCATAGCTCAGGCAGAAATCAGGGTTAGAAGATCAAAGTTAAGGTTTCAAAGAACCTGGTAGATTCAATGTATTAATCTGACCAAAAATCAGGACATGGGAAAATGGCATATTGCAGAACGAGGCAGTAATCTACAGAGAAGTTGGGCCTTTCTCCTCTTAGCCATTCTGTGGAGTATTATTAATCATTATTCAAACATCAGTATCTCAGGTTGCTATTTGTCTTTAACTACCTAATGTTGTTTTATGGCCAAAAGCTAATGGATAAACACTGACTAAAATAATGAGAAAACTTTCACATTTGTGAAATTAGTAGATATACAAAGAAAAAAATATATTCCAGAAAAAGTTCTAAAATTTACATACTACTACTAAGAGTGGAAACTGATGCATTTTTGCCAATATTTTATACATGTATGTCCAAAGCCATATAATTCTTTAGACCCTGGCTCTGTTATTGGAAATTGATCTTTAAAAAATGAGTCTTGAAGTTTAAGATAAAATCTATGATTAAATTTCTAAAGTTAGGAACCGAGCAACTTCTGGTCAAGATGGCCACCACCTAGCTGCACTACAAACAACAAGGGAAAAACAAGGCAAGTATTCAAGGGAAATTAGGAACTTTTTGAAGAGGGAGGGCACAGATTGGGGTAAAAGAGGGAAGCACACACCCCCGCGACCCACGCCCCGCCACCCTGCCAGTCGCGAATCGCGCATTGGGGGTGGCCTGGCGCCCCAGCGGCCCGGCGCCCTGTGTGCACCAAGCCCCACGCGCCCCACACCCAACGCGCCCCTCCCCCCCAGCGCGCCCCACGCTCCCTATAAACACGCGGCAAGCCCAGCAAACCAAGGCTTCCCCCGCCCCGGGCTCCCCCCGCGCCCCCACGCACCCCAGACCCCTGTGCCCCACCCCCGCGCGCCTTGAGACCCCCCCCCGCCCGCCCCGCCCCACGCGCGCCCCACCCCCCCATCCACACATGGCAGGCGTGCCCCAAGCGCCCCGCGCCCCCTGCGCCCCACCCCTGCACTCCTCGAGCCCCCCCCCCCCCCCCGTGCGCCCCACCCGCGCCGCGGGTCCAGAGTGCCCCACGGAGTCCCGCAGCGTCCCACAGCGTCCTGCCCTCCATCTTAGCTCAGCGTGCTCCACGACCCCTGCGCGACCCACGACCCCCTTGACCCCCCCCCCCGCGAGTCCAGAGCACCCCGTGGTGGCCCGCAGCGTCCTGCGCCCCCCCCCCCCTGTGCCCACCCGAGCGCCCCGCCCTCCTAGCCGCCCCCACTCCCCTTGCGCCCTGCGCCCCCACCCCCACGCGCCCCGGAGCATCCCCGCCCTGAGCCCCGTGCGCCCTGAAGCGCTCCCTGCCCCCCTCCGCACTCCCACCCCGCATGCCCCTCGTCCCCCTGCCACACAAGGCCCAGGCGCCCTCCCAAGCGCGCCCCTGCGTGCCCAGGCGTGCCCCGCGCCCCCTGTGTCCCACCCCCACGTGTCCTGTGCCCCGGCGTGCCTCAGCGTACTCCACCCCCCTCCATGCCCCGCGCCCCCCATGCGACCCCCTCGACCCCCCCGCAAGCCCCGCCCCCGGCGCATCCAGAGCTCCCCGTGGTGTCCCTTGGCATCCTGCACCCCGGTGTGCCCCACGCCCCCTCCCCCCATGCGCACCCTGCGCCCCCCGCGCACCCCGTGCACCCCCCATGTGCTCTGCGCCCCTAGCCCCCCGTGCCTCCCGCACGCTCCTCCGCGACCCCTGTGCACCCGGTGACCCCCGCGCGCCCTGCACTCCCCCCAGCGCACCCCGGGTGCCCCACACCCCCCCCACGCCCCGCACACCCCCCCTGCATGCGCACCCCCCCGCACCAACAGCGCACCCCTCGCCCCCTGACTGATCATAGCGCCCCACGCCCCTCACCCCTCGCCCCTCCAGGGCACCCCACCCCGCGCCCCCTGAGCCCTGCCGCCTCCCGCACACCCCACCCTGATTGCCCAGTGCCCCGGCGCACCCCAACACCCCCACCGCCGCGTGCCCCACTCGCTCCATACACACCATCGCACCCCGTGCCCCCTTCTGCCCACCCTCCCACGCACCCTCCGCACATCCCGCATAGCTGTGCTCTGATCGGGCACCCACCAGTCACGCCTGCCAGCCTGCTGCACTGAAGCTGAGACCTCCTACCTCGCCCTTGTTCTCTGATCCTGCGAGTAGACCAGCCACGTGGTGCTCAGTTCGCAGACCTGTGGGGGCCACCCCTGCCGTGAATAGGTGGCTGCCAGATCCCCTGCTGCTGTGCTCACATCACTTGCCACCGGTCAGCTTCTGCTGTGTCCTGATTCCATTCCCACATCATCTGCCTCTGCACTACAATTGCACGTGCAGCGGGCCCAGTCCCACAGCAAGAGCCACGTAAGTCCACACTGAGTCACTAGCACCAGCGCAGGTGCCATCCCCTACCTGTACATCGCCACCCATCCCCCACTCCCCTGAGGCGGAAGAGCACAGACTGTTTACAGACCCCAGTGTACCCAGCCAGAATCTAGGCACCTTCAGGGCTTGCTACCTCAGTCCCCTTTCAAGCTCAAAGGCAGGCAGCTTAGGTGCATTACTGGGTGAGAATTCAGGCAACTTTGGTGCCCCTGTCAGGCTATAGGTAGGCGGCTTTGGCAAGAGTGAGCAAAAACCCAGGCTGCTTACAACTGCCCCTGGCTGCCTTCGATTCGCATTAAGCTAGATCCCAGGCTGCTCCACCCACCTACCTGCCCATACACTGACATGGGTAGACCACAGCGCAAAAGAAATAACACAAAAAATAAAATGGAAGAAAATCCAGACAGATCACCCAGTCCAACAAGGATCACAACTAACCAAAACATAGAAGAGTGTTTAGGATCAGAACATCAAGTGGAAGCAATGAACAATGCAACCCTGACCAAACTACTGCTAGAACTGACAGGAAAGCTACAAAGGATAGATAATCGTATGGATGCTACCATCACTAAGCTAGAGCAATATGATAAGACACTGGAAGGAATTCAAAGAGAGCTAAGAGAGTTGAGGGAGAGTGAAAAAAAAGTGGACCTTAAAAATCAGCTGGCCACACTAAATGAAAACATAAAGAAATGCAAGGATGATTTCCAAGAATCATCAAGAAAATCAGAAAATGAGACAAAAAGGGAGCTGGACAAAGCGATGGAAGTGATACATAGGAAAGTAGTAGAAAATGCAAACCTAATTGAACAAGTCCAAAACTCACTAGAGGCTCTCAAGAATAGAGTCAGCGAAGTGGAAGATAGAAATTCTGATCTGGAAGACAGGATGGAAGAAACAGTTCGAGAGTCCAAAAATTTCAGTAAGTTCAAAAGTTCCTGTGAACAGAATATGAGAGAATTGTGGGATACACTTAAACGTCCTAATATCAGAATCATTGGAATACCAGAAGGAGAAGAATTTCAGACCAAAGGCATGGAGAACTTATTTAACACAATAATTGAAGAAAACTTCCCCCGTCTCTTAAAAGAAAGGCCCATCAAGATTCAAGAAGCAAACAGAACTCCTAACTGACTAGACCAAAGGAGAAACTCCCCAAGGCATATTATCATTAAGACTCTAAACATTGGCACCAAGGAAAAAATCCTAAAAGCAGCTAGGGAAAAACAGCACACCACTTTCAAAGGAAACCCCATCAGAATTACTTCAGACTTCTCAATGGAAACCCTGAAAGCTAGAAGGGCCTGGAATGATACTCTCCAAACTCTAAGAAACTATGGCTTCCAACCCAAACAACTCTACCCGGCAAAAGTCTCCCTTATAATAGATGGTGAAAGGAAAACTTTCCATGACAAAACTCAGCTTTACAATTATATGAACACAAAACCAAACCTACAGAAAGTACTCCAGGAAATTCTCCACAGAGAAGAAACAAATAACCAAACACAAATGCCTACAAGAAGCAGATCACAGCAACCAAACCCAGAGTAGATAGAAAAGAAAAAATTAAATTCCATGGAAATGCCAACACACCTCTACCACCACAACATGACAGGGATCAAATCAAATCTCACAGTCATCACCCTAAACATTAATGGCCTTAATTCACCCATCAAGAGACACAGGCTAACAGGGTGGATCAAAAAATTAGACCCCTCAATCTGCTGCCTTCAAGAAACCCACCTTACCACTAAAGACAGAAACCACCTCAGGGTGAAAGGGTGGAAAACAATATTCCAAGCAAATGGGAATAAGAAACAAGCAGGTGTAGCTATATTAATATCAGATAAAGTTGACCTCAAACCAAAAACAATCAAAACAGACAAAGAAGGCTACTTCCTACTTGTAAAGGGAACAATCCATCAAGAGGATATTATAATCATAAATCTGTATGCACCAAACACAGGGGCACCGAAGTTCATAAAACAAAACCTACTTGACAATAAAACAGAAATAACCACCAACACCATCATAGCTGGGGACTTTAACACACCATTATCAGTAATAGACAGATCATCCAAACAGAAGCTCAACAGGGAAGTAAGAGAGCTCAACAAAACCATAGAGCACTTAGACCTAACAGACATCTACAGAACTTTCCATCCCAAATCCACAGACTACACATTCTTCTCAGCAGCCCATGGAACATTCTCTAAAATAGACCATATACTGAGTCACAAAGATAGCCTCCACATATTTAGGAAAATCGACATAATTCCCTGCATGATATCAGATCATAATGCTATATTCCTAGAAATCAACAACAAAAAAACCAACAAGAGCCCCAACGGCAACTGGAAACTGAATAGCACACTCTTAAACAATAAATGGATAGTGGATGAAATAAAAAATGAAATTGCAAAATTCCTGGAATTGAATGACAATGAGAACACATCATACCAAAACTTGTGGGACACAATGAAGGCAGTCCTCAGGGGAAAATTCATAGCACTCAATGCCTTCATAAAAAAGACAGAAAGATCCCAAATCAATAGCCTAACCATCCACCTAAAGGCATTGGAAAAACAAGAAAAATCCAACCCAAAGAGCTCCAGAAGGAAAGAAATAATTAAAATCAGAGCAGAAATTAATGAATTGGAAACCAAGGAAACAATTAAGGCAATTGACAAAACAAAGAGCTGGTTCTTTGAAAAAATAAACAAGATTGACAAACCTCTGGCCAATTTGATCAAGCAAAAAAAGGAGAGACTCCAAATTAACAAAATTCAAAATGAAAAAGGAGAGATCACAACAGACATCAGTGAAATCGGCAGAATCATCAGGATTTATTTTAAAAACCTCTACTCCACAAAACTGGAAAATGTGGAGGAGATGGATAAATTCCTGGATGCATATCATCTACCAAAGCTAAACTCAGAGCAGATCAACCACCTCAATGAACCCATCATGCTCATGGAGATTGAAAAAGTAATAAAAAACCTCCCAAAAAAGAAGAGTACAGGACCAGATGGATTCCCAGCTGAATTTTATCAAACCTTCATGGAAGAACTCAAACCAATCTTCCTAAAACTGTGCCACACAATTGAAGAACAGGGAAAACTACCCAACTCCTTCTATGAAGCTAGTATCACTCTAATCCCAAAACCAGGCAGAGATGCCACAAGAAAAGAAAACTATCGGCCTATTTCCCTAATGAACATAGACGCAAAGATCCTCAACAAAATTCTCGCAAACCGAATCCAACAACACATCAAAAGCATTATCCACCTTGACTAAGTGGGATTTATCCCAGGAACACAAGGGTGGTTCAACATATGAAAATCTGTCAATGTAATACACCACATAAACAAGCTTAAACATAAAAATCACATGATCATTTCGATAGATGCAGAAAAGGCCTTTGACAAGATACAACATCACTTCATGATCAAAACATTGGAGAGAATCGGCATGGCCAGTTCACATCTTAATATAATAAAGGCAATATACAAAGCTCCAAAGGCCCAAATAATACTTAATGGAGAGAGACTGGAGGAATTCCCATTGAGATCAGGAACAAGACAGGGATGTCCTCTCTCACCTCTGCTTTTCAATATAGTTCTGGAAGTCCTAGCCCAAGCAATAAGGCAGGAGAAGGAAATAAAAGGGATACAATTTGGAAAGGAAGAAGTTAAGTTAGCTCTATTCGCTGATGACATGATTGTATATGTAAGAGACCCGAGAGACTCCATCCCAAAACTCCTGAAGGTGATTAACTCCTATAGCAAAGTAGCAGGATACAATCAATGCACAAAAATTGGAAGCATTTCTGTATGCAAATGACAAAGACACAGAAAAAGAAATAAAGGACATAGTCCCATTTTCAATAGCAACAAAAAAAATAAAATACCTTGGAATAACATTAACCAAGAAAGTAAAAGATCTATACAATGAAAATATAAAAACTCTCAAAAAAGAAATTGAGGAGGACTTGAAACGATGGAAAGACCTCCCATGCTCCTGGATAGGCAGAATTAACATTGTGAAGATGACGATCCTACCAAAGGCAATATATAGATTTAACGCAATTCCAATTAAAATCCCTACAGTGTTCTTCACAGACATAGAAAAAATGATCTCAAATTTCATATGGAAAGGCAGAAGGCCTCGCATATCCAAACATATCCTCAGCAAAAGAAATACCTCTGGTGGCATCACCATACCCGATATAAAGGTATACTACAAAGCCATAGTAATAAAAACAGCATGGTACTGGCATAAAAACAGGAGTATAGACCAATGGAATAGACTTGAGGACCTGGATTTTGGGCCAAGCAACTATAGCTACTTGATATTCGACAAAGGCCCAAATAATATAGACTGGAAAAAAGATAGCATCTTCAACAAATGATGCTGGACAAACTGGATAACCACATGCAGGAAACTAAAACTTGATCCACACATTTCACCATGCACAACACTCAAATCCAAATGGATAAAAGACCTCAACATAAGACCAGAAACTCGAAAACTACTGTAAGAAAATTTAGGAAGTACTTTCCATGATATAGGAATGGAAAAAGACTTCCTGAATAAAACCCCAGTGGCTCAAGTTCTTAAACAGTCACTCAACCATTGGGATCATATGAAGCTGAAGAGTTTCTTTACAGACAAGCATATAATAAGCAAAGCCAATAGAATACCCACAGAATGGGAGAAAATATTTGCAGGTTATCCAACTGATAGAGGCCTTATCTCTAGAATTTACAAAGAACTCAAAAGTCTAAACAATAAGAAGACAAATACCCCACTCACAAAATGGGGCACAGAGTTAAACAGGCAATTCACAGAGGAAGAGATACAAATGGCAAACACACACCTAAGAAAATGTTCATCATCCCTAATCATCAGAGAAATGCAAATTAAAACAACTATGAGATTCCACCTTACCCCAATAAGGATAGCCAACATCAAAAGGTCAAGTGAAAATAAATGCTGGCGAGGATGTGGAGAAGCAGGGACACTCATTCACTGTTGGTGGGAATGCAGGATGGTACAACCACTTTGGAAAGTAATATGGAGACTCCTGAAAAAGCTGACTATAGAAATACCAATAGACCCAGTTATACCATTACTGGGCATGTACCCTAAAACCTTCAAACCAAAAGCCAGAGAGATTTGCTCAACCATGTTTGTAGCAGCTCAATTCATAATAGCTAAAAGCTGGAATCAACCCAGATGTCCATCATTAGAAGAATGGATAACAAAGATGTGGTATATCTACACAATGGAATTCTATACAGCAGTAAGAAAAAATGACATAAAGAAATTTGAGGAAAAATGGTTGAACCTGGAACAGATCATTCTCAGCAAACTTACCAATCACAGAAAAAAAATCGACACATAGTCTCACTCATCTGCAACACCTAACCTGAATCTGCCCAAGATGCCTTACATACCCACCAAGCACCTCATGGACTAGACAATAAGATGTATGGGAGGGCGGGGAGGGAATCAAAGGGTGGAAAACAGTAATCCGGACCCAAACGGCAATGGTACCATAAAATTCTACTTCCTAAAAGACAGACCAAATGGCTGAACCTTCACTAAACCCTTACAGGAAACACCTGAACCACAAGACACTGGAGAGGGTAGGATCAAGACTGACCTAAATCTCCTACATCTTCCCTCTCTCCCTCTCCCCCTCTCCCCTCTATCTCTCTCCTCTCTAACTCTTGTATATTAGTTATGTTTTTCCTCAATTTCTTAGTAGACACTGACCTGTAACCCCCACTTCCAGTTTGGGCCTACCATCCACAATGAGCTTTTGATCAGAGAAACCTACAAGGTTTCCCAAAACAATGACAGACTTCTGTCAGAGTACTTGATGACCCACCAAAGGCCAGTGGTAAGACCCTATTGCTGAAGACTCCATACGCAGCTGACGCGTAAAATGGAATGACATGGCTGGAAGCCAGGAGAGAGTCAGTCCCCAGACAGTCAGCGTGTCTAGTGCCAGAAGGCGCTACATAGGCGACTGGGGGAAATGACCAAGATCTGTCCAAGCAACACATTGTTTAACCTAATTAGCAACAAATAACCTGACGTGATGCCCACACAAGTGCAATAGTGGTACACAGCCATGGTGAGGAATCAATTGCTCTTGATTTGGCTAACTGATCCACTCAGTGGTACTAGACCCTTAGCTGGAGCTGGAAAACAAGTCAGAACCATACCCAAACACAAGCCCACTCTACAATATCAAGCTACCATCAATCACGGGGTATAAGAGGGCCTACACCTATCAAACTATCTATCAAAAAAATAAGTGTTATCTCAATTTCCCGGGTGCTAACTTACTCTCCGTTGGAGAATCTGCTTCTCTTTTCCAGATAGATGCAGATCCTAAGAAGAGAGCTGCCCCAACATACCTCAAAAGGGGCCCAACTGAAACTAAGGACAACTGGCGAAACAAGAAATGGTGATGTTTTCCTGTGAACCGGATACCAGCACAAAGGGGAAGGAGATCAACGCAGAGAAAAATCAACTCCTACCAAATCAGAGAGCCAAAGCCTCAGAGGGCCCCAACACCTCAGCACTGAAGCAGACCAAAAATGAACCCAACATGGCTCAGGGAAATCTTGCGGAAGAGGGGGCGGAAAGAATGTCAGAGTTACATGTTGGGTCATGATTTGCAGAGACATTTATCATACTAATAACTGGGGGCTAACTCCACAATGCACGACCCATTTTCATTAACAAGGAGGGTCTAATGGGAGGGGGTAGATCACAGATGAGCCTAAATAATGGTACCAAACTGCCTGTATTTACTGAAAAGAAAACTAATAAATTAAATTTAAATAAAAAAAAAATAAAGAACCATGAGTGACTGTCATACCTGCTTAGGAAGCAGAGGTTAGAAAATTTATGAATTCATAGGGTTCGATTTAGAATGAATTACTTCTATGGAATAGGTAACCCAAACCAAGAAAACACTAAAAGCAGTCTTTATCTGGTAGCAAACTAGAAATTGTCTTCTAAGTATATGTCTGCATAAAAAGACCTAAGGATGCCAATGGCAAACTTTCCAGTCATGATAAACTCATAGAAACATGTTAGTCTCCCAGACTTCGAACTCCAAGGAGAACCACCAACTAAGACGCCGGATCCTGCATCTTGAAGTCCCTGCCATATTTGCACTAAAGTTACAAACCCCACACTTGCATATGCGTATGACCAGCAACAACTGGCGCATGAGGCAGGAACGCTGAGGCAGTGTCTTCCTGGGAGACTCCTGTGGCAGGTGTCTTTAAATTTTTTGTTCATTTTTATTTATTTGAGAGAGACAAATAGAGAGAGAAAGGCAGATACAGACAGAGAGAAAGAGAATGGGCACGCCAGGGCCTCCAGCCACTGCAAACGAACTCCAGATGTGTGCGCCCCTTGTGCATCTGGCTAACATGGGTCCTGGGGAATCGAGCCTTGAACCAGTGTCCTTAGGCTTCACAGGCAAGTGCTTAACTGCTAAGCCATCTCTCCAGCCCTGGCAGGTGTCTTTAGCATGAGGGTTCCCTAAGGGCTTCACTGAACCTTCCTAAGTCTCCACTGTTGATCCTTCTACCACACCTTCCTCTGTTTCTCTTTCCCACAAGGTTGGACTTAGGAAATGGTTTGAGGCATCTTCCAGCCTTTTCCAAGCTCTTTCCTTATTTTTATTACTCAGGCATTTCACTTAATAGAATTCTTGAATGTTTAGCCCCATTTTGGCACTCCCTAGAAATAGGCTTGATGCTGGTAATTTTGGGACTGGCTTCCCCACCAACAAGCAGGTGAAAAAAACAGATCTGGTCCAGAGTCCTGCCTAGTCGACGGAGTTCAAATTGCCTGTGATGCACTGTTAAGGCTTTTTCACTTAAGATTTCTAGCAGCAATGGTACAGGGAAGTGTCCAGGTGAAGGGTACTACTAAGGTGAGGTCACCCAGGTTAGTTAAACCTATGGGAGGGATAATTAGTATATAGATATAGTGGAGTTGGCGGGCTACTCTCAGTAGTATTAATGCTTCACAGAGGGATATTGTCCATTGAGGAGTGTGAGAACACACCTTATTCCTAGGTGTAAGCTGAGAACTTTTGTATTAGGCCGCTGTCCCCTTCCACGGGATGTGTATGCCCAGGGTAAAGTGGAAGACATGGAATCACAGAATTCCAGAGGTACAGGAATGCTTGGTTCAACAAAAGGGAGAGAACTGACATAGATCCAGAACCCTGGAGCTTAGCATGGGGATATTTGGATGATGTTTGAGGAAGTGGATTCTTCTTCCCGAGCCTTTTGGGTGTGTACAGGTATCTCAAGCCCTTCAGAGTAAGGGCCGCCAGCAGGTCTGCAGTGCTAGAAGGTGACAGAAATCTCATCCTCGTAACAGGTGCTCCATTTCAGACCTCATCCCTATGTCCTAACCTAGTTTTCAACCTAATAACTAGAGTTGTCATAGTCAGCTTTTCATTGCTGGGTTGAGCCTCCAGACCAGACACAGTTTATGGGGGGCAGAAGGGATTTATTGACGCTTACAGATCTAGGGGAGGTTCCATAAATTGTAGAAGAAGCTGGCCTCCTTCACACTTACCACAGTTGAAAAAGAACTTTCCCCTTAGCTTGTACTTATGATCAGATTTGCTGAAACATCTCTACCCACAAAGCAAATAAAAAATTGCTGCATCTTGTATCCTCTCACAGAGCACAACCCACAGTACACAAACACGCACAACACTCACACACATACAAACAAACAGGAAAATTAGCAGAGACTCTGGAGATCTCCATCTAGGGATATTACTCCCGTTTAGTATTCCAAATTGATATTTCAGCTGGCCGGGTCAAAGGAAGAACAAAACAGGGTTTTTAGTTTTGGGAGGCTTGGCTCTTGGGTAAAGATGAAAATTGACAATGGCTGTACTGTAACCTTAGTCTGGGGTGGTCTTGAAAGGCAATGGGGACTAAAAATCTTCCCTAGAGGCAAAGCTGAGAGTCATCACCCAGTTATCCACTTGTGTGGAAGAGCGGATTAAAATGAGAAATATAGATGTGGCGAGGTGATCAGCAACCTAGCCATACAGCCAAGGACCTGGAAGGACAGAGATTAGAGACAAAAGACCAAAGAAACTCTTGTGGAGTGAACACAGAGTGTAAATGGTTTTACTTTTAGCTTTTTGTATCTCACATTAGTATCCTTAGGAAAGAACTATCATAGAAGAAGCACTGAACAGCCCTGTGGACACAAGGGCGTGATCAGTTGGCATTAACCCGCCTTCTTCATTGGTCACACCAGAGCTAATACCATGGGCATAAATAGGGTAGGAGAGATAGGGATGGCAGATTATCCCAGTAGCGTGAACTTTTACTTATTAAGATATATGTGTATATATCTTAACAAACACAGAATATCTATTTATTGGGCCTTGATATATTTATTTATGTATAAATTACATTTATTGGGACTTGATCTGTTATGGGTGCCCAACTTGTTAGTAATATTGAGCCTCTCATAAGATACTCCTCATTGAGCAGACCAACTGGGTGCTTGCTGACAAGTTGACCACATTGAGACTTCCCATCCTAAAAGAGCCAGAGATTTATTCTCAAGGGGAAAAAATCTTCATGTTCTGAGGATTCTTTTACTACTGGCAGAGTATCATGTCAACAATATTATCCAGGGATTTTAGATCCACAGACCTAGGATTTCATTCTGAAAAGCGTGATCAAGGGACCCACTTCATATCAAAGGGCAGTTGGAATGGTGGAATGGGCTCATGTCTATGTGATCCATGTGTTGCATCATGCTACATACACAGAAGACAGCCGACCTTTTAGAATGCCACAAGGCTTTCAATAAAAAATGTACTTAAGCTGGGCATGGTGGCGCACGTCTTTAATCCCAGCACTCGGGAGGCAGAGGTAGGAGGATCTCCGTGAATTCGAGGCCACCCTGAGACTACATAGTGAGAAAAAAAATAGTACTTGAAGTGGCAGCTTGGAAAGAAACACTAGTTAAAAGAAGGGGCCATCCTTAAGGATATCATGCATCTGCTAAACCAGACACTCCTGTAGGATGCCATGTCCTTAGTAAGAATGCAATGTGAATGCAGAGGTAAATGGATGGGGATAGAGCCAGTCTGCTTGCCATCTCCAAAAGATTGCTAACGTGAGCACTTGTTCCCCCAGGGACACATATGACACAGTGATATTCATGTTTGGATGTCATGAGGAACCAGCACTCAGGTGAAAATAATTAACCCTGGTAGAGGGGGAGGCAAGGTGACTTCCACACAATGGGGACAGAGAGGAATACCGGTGGAATACAGGTGAGTAACTTGGGGACTGCCTGGTATGCCTGTCCCGTTTTAAGTATGAACAAACCTATATAGCAGCCCAGAATTGGGAATTGGTTATCAGAGGCTCAGACCCTTCCAGAATTAAGAACGGTTCACATTACTAACTAAGCCCCCAAGATCTGCCAAAGTGATGCTGGGGAAGGAGGGCGAGGAATTCAGAATGGATGATGGAAGTGCCAGCGTCGGGGTGGACTAGCTGTTGTGTTGAGATCAGGTGTGGTCATGGGAGTGGCTCATGGCACTCACTCTTGTGCGTCTTCTCAGGAAGAAGAGTCCACAGGAGCCACAGAAGAGGAGCTGCTCACATCTGTGTGGAGACTGAAATCCACATGACATAAAGGGTGGGCAATGGCATCTGTGAGAATGAGCCTCACAGTAGGGCCTGAGCTGCTGTGCTCTGATCTCCATTGTTCTGTGTTTTAGTCTGTTCAGGCTGCTATGACAGGATACCATAGACCTAGTAGCTCATAAATGACAAGTTTTTTTTTTTTTTTTGTAACTCTAAGCTGAAGAGATTTTCAAGATCAAGGTACTGGGTAATTTTATATCCAGTGTGGGATCATTGATGCCCAACTTTTTGTGTTCTCACACACTGGAAGACGTAAGGCAATTCTGGGGCCTCTTTGATAATGGTAACAATCCTGTTCATGAGAGTGTCTCACCTGAGAACTCATCACCTCCCAAAAGTTCAATCTCTAAATACCATCACATTAAGAATTAAATATATGAATTTGGGGGGTAGGGTACAAGTATTTAATACATTTTTCCCTGTTTTTGCTAAGGTCTTGCTTTCCTTGGACTTCTCCCATTCAATGGTGAACATGATAAGAATTCCAAAATAACTCTATTCCAGATGTCCCACTTTAGCCCATTCCTCCCCTCCCAAGGTCTTACCAACCTTTCAGATTAGGAGTCTGAATGTTTCCATCCAACCTCCCTTCCCTCTATCTTTCACCCAAGGGTCAAATTTACATCATGACCTGATGGCTCTTTCTGCTTTCCATACCTCCCTTCCCCAATTTCTTTTCCAGACATTTTCCCTAGTGAAAGTCTTCCATGTTTAATCCTATTTTGACCAGCATGTCAATCTCAGTGGTTCTGAAGATGATAAACTCTAGCTTGGAGAGGTAATAACAGTGGGACTTGGGTACAAATACTGCTCAATTACTCTGTGATTCCCTGGGATTGGTCCAGGTGGTAGATGATACATGAGTAAAAACAATTTTTTTTTTCAGAGAAGCATTCAGAATAAAGTGAAAAGCATCATATTTTTTGTCAAAACTAGGTTCTCTAAGAATGCATGAATATAATCTTTCTTTGTCCTCCCTCCTTCTCTTCTGTCCTCCCTCACTTAGCTACCTCTTTCCTTCCCTACTTTCCCCCTTCCCTCCATCTCTCCCTTCCTCCCTCCCTTCCTTCTTTTCCTTCCTCCCTCTATACTTCTTTCCCTTGTCTCCCCTCACTTCTCTCTCTCTTTTTATTTCCTAGCCACATTGGCTTTTTGCATCAAGTAACTGGCAGTGATTAAGCTACAGTTCCATTGTGAAAACTGTTCTCATGTAGGCAGTTTTCAGTGACTTTTAGTTTGAAATTTCTCAAGGTTCATCTTCAGATAAAGGGCAGATATTCTTGGAAAGTTTGAACTTAATCAGAAAAGTTATCTTACACTATTTTAGAGTAACTTCTGGGTTTTTAGATCTAGAAATATTTTACTAGTGGTGTCCACTCATAGGTGTGGGTTAATAGTTCATCACTTAATAATAATTTTTTCCTCCACTTCTTGCACATTTGCATGCATTTAAGTTCCATTTCTGCTCTCAACCCTGCACCCCTGAATTAAAGCAGACTATAGTCTAACTTCAGATTCTAACTGGGTCAGGTTTGTTAATACTTAAGCCCAGTTTTATGATTTTGTTTTGTAAGATTGACTTGGGTTTCAAGAACGTTATGAAACCAGAATGTGGGGGAGTATAGAATATAGTCTGGTCTCAATTTGTCTGCTCTCTGAAAACCATGGTCTGGTTTCACCCCAGTGAACCTTGATAATTGAACTTAAAACGACAAGTCCCAGAATCCATGGAATACACCTTTTTAAGAGCAATAAAGTTCGCGGGTGGTATCAGTAGAGTTTTCGGGAGGACTAATGCCAGCAGAGCAAGTACAGTGCTAGATGCTCTAATAAATGTCTATGTTTTATGATATTGATCTTTCCAGAGAGTGACCTTGGGTTTCCATGAAGACCTTGCTTATGTTTCATGTCTATCTTGACCAGTTTCTTTCATCTGTATCTCCAAATATCTTAGCTCTCTAATCCTCACCTACAGGCTGTCTCATCTCAGTCCTAGTTGAGGTTATAAAGGTTTTAGTCTCAGTTCTTGTGTCAATGAGGTTTAGCACTGGTCACTATCCAAGACTTGGATCCAGTAAGTTTCATACCAGGGTATTCTCATGACCTGTGATCTTGGGCAAGAGCTACTGGAGTCCCTCCACACTCGTGTAAGGCTCAGCTTTTCCACAATCCCTTTTGCTTAGATCTCAGAGGTCTGACTTTCTGCTTTTGGCTCTCTTGTTCTGACCAGTCCTTTCTCCTAAGGCCAGAAGTTCTTATGTGAACTTCTGTCTATTCTGGGCACTCTTGTATCACTTGGTGGCCATATTGTCTAACTGACTATATTGCTACTTCTTGTGATCCCTTCACCTGCTTGTAGGCAGCACCTTTCTCTTGGGTTCCAGGATTGGGATGTGTGGCAAATTTCACATAAGCTCCTAGCTCATCATCCAGGGGCCTGATTCTCTGTGGCAATTCTGTAAAATATTGAGGGACGAGGTCTTTCATCCCTCCATCTCTGCTTGTGTGGCATAGAGCAAGAGTAAATTGCAAGATATAATGGTTTATCTCTTGTTCTAGCCAGTATAGCCTTTGCTGAAAATGTTCTTGGTCATCAAAAGCCTGTAGCACCGCCTTCCCAACCTCTTCAAATGCAGCACTCATTTGTAGTTTGAAGGTGTAAAGTTGTATAATTAAAAGGACTCCATGTGCTTATGAATGACAAACCTCCTCTTGTCTCCTGTCAGATGAGTCTTTCATTAAGCTCCTATAGACTTCTATAGGCCAGAGAGAGAACATTTTTATTATTCACTTATTTACTTATTTTTGAGAAAGGGTCACACTGTAGTCCAAGTTGACCTGGAGCTAGTGTAGTCCAGGCTGGTCTCAGACTTGCATCTCCTCCCTCAGCCTCCAAACTGCTGAGTGCAGGCATGAGCCCTGACACCTCACAGAGAAAAGGATCTTTAAATGGAAATATTATCTTGATGGAGGGGCATCAAATAGATAAATATTCTAAAATTGCTTAAGATTGTCTTCTCAATTTTCCATTTGCTCAAAGTAATATATTATATTTAAAACTTTTTTATGCATGTCTAAGTCTATGCAGGTGTGCATGCATGTATGTGCATGTGTGTTGAGGTTAGAGGACAAGCTCAGGTGTCATCCTCAGGAAGGTTGTCTGCCTGTTTTACTTTTATTTGTTTATTATTTTTATTTTAGAGAGAGAAAGAGAGAGAGAGAATTCGCTCACCAGGGACTCAGCCACTGCAATCGAACTACAGACACATACGCCATCTAGTGGGCATGTGCAACCTTGTGCTTGCCTCACCTTTGTGCATCTGGGATCTGGGAACTGGACATGGGTCCTTAAGCTTTGCAGGCAAGTGCCTTAGCCAATAAACCATCTCTCCAGTCATATTTATTTATTTATTTATTGGTTTTTCAAAGTAGGGTTTCGCTCTAGCCCAGGCTGATCTGGAATTCACTATGTTGTCTCAGGGTGGCCTTGAACTCATGGTGATCCTCCTACCTCTGTCTCCCGAGTACTGGTATTAAAGGCTTGTGCCACCATGCCCAACCCTATTTTTTTTTTTTTTAAATTCTTATGCAAGAGAGTGAGAGTGAGAGAGAGTGTGAGAGAGAATTGAGCACCAAGGCCTTCAGCCACTGCAATTGAACTCTAGGTGTATGCATCCCCTTGTGCACATGTAGGACCTTGTGTGCTTGTGTCACTTTATGCGTCGGGCTTACACGGGACCTGGAGGGTCGAACATGAGTCCTTAGGCTTCACAGGCCTTTAACCAGTAAGCCATCTCTCCAGCCCTGTCTGCCTTTTTTGAGACTCTCAGCCTGGAGCTTACCACTCATGCTAGTCTGGCTGGTTAGCAAGCCAAGGAATCTTCCTGCTTCCACCTCACCAGTGCCACCACCAAACTCACCATGTTATGTGGTTACTAGTGATTAAACTTAGGCCCTCACATTTTTGAGGTAAATACTTTACTGATTGAGCAATCTCCCCAGCTCCAGGAGTATAATATTATTGAACATTGAAATTTGTAGGAATTCTCTGATTCCTGATTTGGGAAGGTTTTACCCCTGATATTTCAGAGGTTCCTCATGAGTTGAAGATACTCTATTTGTCTATGCTGGTTAGTGAATTTTATTTGATTTCTATAAAGTTAGACACCAAGGACATACACTTGAAAAATGCAGTCTATATTTGGTGTGAATCCTGACCAATCTACCTGCCTTCGGGATCAAGTTGCTCTTTGTCACAACAAATATAAGATAGATGTTAAAACCCAGATAGCTTAGATCACATTAAGTAAACTTCCTCTTTTTTCTAAGAATTTCTGTGTATGACATATGTATTTAATACTTTTATTGTGATGACAATGTGACATGTGCATGCATATGTCCAAACTAATCAGCTTGTATATATCAAATGTGAGTAATTTTTATATATGGATTATATCTCAATAAAACTTAAGTTTTTTTTAACCTCCTCTTTTAATGTTTTATTTATGTATTTGAAAGATAGTGAGAAAGAGAGGCAGAAAGAGATCGAGAGAATGGGCATGCCAGGGCCTCTAGCTAGTGCAAACGAATTCCAGACATGTGTATCACCTTTTGCATCTGGCTTTATGTGGGTACTGAGGGATTGGACTCAAGTCCTTAGACTTTGCAGGCAAGAGCCTTAACTGCTGAAGCATCTCTCCAGCCCAATGCCTCACTTTTTTATTGGTCAAATAGCCCTATGATTGCATGTCAAATTAATCATCCCCAATAATGTTATTTGTCTTTGGGAAAAGAATAATTCTTGGAGTGTAATAGTATTCTGAGAAAATTAGTACAAGAAGCACATTCAGAAAATTGCCATGGTGATTGGCAAAGGAGAGAAACTGATGTACAATATGAAGTGCTGGAGAAGTTGCTTTTTTTGTTTGATATTCCAGAAACTGGAGGTTTCATATAGACCTAGTTTAGAGTTCAAATCTTTGTGTGAAATAGAAAGAGCTACATCTATATTTTTCTCTTTTAGTTTTCTCCCTCAAATCAGGAAATTCAAAGTTATGATAATCTGATATACACTTAGTGTCCTATCAACATTAAAAAGACTCGTTTTTTTATTAATTGCAATTCTTTTCTATTTTGATTACCACAAACAATACACACATCTTCTTAATTTTTTTTTTTTTTTGTTTTTTAAAAGGCAGGGTCTCACTCTAGGCCAGGTTGACCTAAAACTCACTCTGTGGCCCCAGGCTGGCCTCTACCTCATAACAATCCTCTACCTCAGCTTCCTAAAGGCGTGTGCCACCACACCTGGCCATATCTTCTTAAAAATGGAAAATACAGACATATAAGAAATAAAAATGTTACACCATTAATATATTGTTGTATATAACTTTTATGTATTTTTACTTTAGTTTTATAAAATGGATCAGACCATAAACATAATTTTTTGTCCTGCCTTTTTTATTTACAAATCATCAAAAGAAATACACTTTTTTGGGGGGGAGGATTTGAAGACTATATACAAAGCTTCACACATGCTAGGCAAATCGCCACCACTGAACTCCAGCCTGAAGTGCACTTTAGACATTGTTTACAACTGAAAGTTTGAGACTCTTTCTAATTGAGCTTTCTCATTTCATAAGCAGAAAAAGTAAACTAGTTATCTTACACAGTTAACATGATCCAGATTTAGGTAGAATCAGAGTCAGGTCTATAACTAAAATCTAAATCATAGGTAAACAATCATTGCATTGTGGTGGTCTCCTTCCTCTTTTTGCCACTACTAAATTTGACATGATGAATTAGGATTAAACAGCATAAGAAATTTACTTTTATTTTTGTTTATTTATTTGAGAGTGACAGAGAGAGAAAAAGGCACATGTATACATAGAGAGAGAATGGGCGCGCCAGGGCCTCCACCACTGCAAATGAACTCTGGACACATGCGTCCCCTTGTGCATCTGGCTAACATGGGTCCTGGGAAATCAAGCCTCAAACTAGGGTCCTTAGGCTTCACAGAAAGCACTTAACCACTAAGCCACCTCTCTAGCCCAAGAATTTTTTTTTAAGAGGCAGACAGAGACTGAGAGGGAAAGAATGGGTGCACCAGGGCTTTCAGCCACTGTAAACAAACTCCAGACACATGTGCCACCTAGTGCATCTATCTTATGTGGATCCTAGGGAATAGAATCTGGGTTCTTTGGCTTTGCAGACAAATGCCTTAACCTCTGAGCCATCTCTCCAGCTCAAGCATGAGAAATTTTGATCTTTGATCTTGGCTACCTAAAGCTAGGGAAAGACTAACTAAGAATTTACTGAGAATATTTTGTATAAAAGAATTTGTGAGTGTTAATTGGTTCTCAAACCTCACAACTTCAAATTGAGTTACCCAAAGGAACAATGGGGCTTGAGGCACTGAATCTTGGTGACATCTCAAACTGCCATTAATGTCTAAAAACTTCTCATTTAACCCAGTGGTAACAGAAGTATGGCTAAACCTAGGAATTTCCAGACTTTTAGGTTTATGACTTAGAAAAACCACTTATGCTGCAGTCATTTGAGTTCAAGTCTAAAAAAGGTTCTGTGGGTCTTATCAATCACGATCAATTTTATTTGCTAACTGTAGTATTACAATGACATTGTCTACACATTCTTTGTATAAAAATATCACAGAGTACAACTTTTTGGAGATGTTGTGATATCAGGTGGGTTTTTTTTGACATTCGATGAAAATTCCACCCACAATCATAACCAATGCTGCCTTATCAATGAATAATTCTGTCAGAAGGGTTGGAAATGCTATCTATTAGAATATATATAAATATCTTTCATTTGAAGTTTCAGTTGTGTCTTTTTCCCCATGTTCCATTTGCTTCTCATTTTTCGTTCTTCTCATTTTCTTCTTTATTCTCAGTATCTTCAAGTAAAAACTTGAGGGCTATCAGTTTTTCTTTGCTGCACATGACCCTGAAGTTGAAGGAATAGATTCAGATTAAATGAATGGCATTTGCTTACACAGACATATTAATGGTGAGAAAAGAAAGCCTGGTTATTTGTAACCAGATAAGTAAGGAACTGGTTTCTGTGCTCAAGTGAAAAAATAGTTACAAGTGATGAGTAGAAAAGACTACATTTACGGGGCTGGAGAGATGGCTTAGCGGTTAAGTGCTTGCCTGTGAAGCCTAAGGACCCCGGTTCGAGGCTCGGTTCCCCAGGTCCCACGTTAGCCAGATGCACAAGGGGGCGCACGCGTCTGGAGTTCGTTTGCAGAGGCTGGAAGCCCTGGCGCACCCATTCTCTCTCTCTCCCTCCATCTGTCTTTCTCTCTGTGTCTGTCGCTCTCAAATAAATAAATAAAAATTAAAAAAAAAAAGAAAAGACTACATTTAGGGTCTGGAGAGTTGGCTTAGTGGTTAAGGCCTTTGCCTGCAAAGCCAGAGGATCCCAGCACGATGCTCCAGGACCCATATAAGCCAGATGTACACAGGGCACATGCATCTGGAGTTTGTTTACAGTGGCTGGAGGCCCTGGCCTGCTCCCCCCCAAACCTCTGCTCCTTTCTCCCTCTCAAATAAATAAATAAAATATATTTAACAAAGAAAAGGTTACATTTATTCAGCAATACTACTATAAAAATGGCCATTGAAATTCAGTCTATAAATTAGGATCATAAATTCTCGCAACAAGCATTTAGTTTTTAGATAGAATAACTTCCTTTGTCTCCTTCGAATAAAATAGCATGTATTCTTAATAAACTTTTTTTTTTGTTCCTAGACTCATAATTTTCAATGTAATCCAAAGAATGAAATGAAGAGGATGCAGTTAACTGAAGCTTCTTGACCTGCTTGTGTTTTGACCGGACTGGAAACAAATGCTTCTGGTATATTCTACTTCTCAGCATTTCTAAACCAAAGGAACAAAGGTGGGAGAATTGCAAGATTTAAACTTGTGGCAAGGATTTTTAAAAAATTATTTATTTATTTAATTGCAAGGAGAGATTGAGAGAGAGAGAGAGAGAGAGAGAGAGAGAGAGAATGGGAATGGGCACACCTGGGCCTCTAGCCACTGCAAACAAACTCCAGATACATGCACTACGTTGTGCATCTAGCTTTTATGTGGATAGTGGGGGAATCAAACCCAGATTGTTAGGCATTGTAGGCAAATACCTTAACCACTGAGAAATCTCTCCAGCCCCATCATGTGAGGACTTTACCAGTGATCAGACCGACTTTTATGTCAAGAAATAATAAAACTGTAAGCCTTTGATTCTAGATAAACGAAGTAATCGTGTGTAACCTTATTAGGAGAGCACAGAAACTGGGCTTTAGATATGCCAGACAAAACCTGAAGACCTTGGGGTTTTGTTACAGCACATATCTAATTAAGGTGTTCAGTGGGTGCTGGTATGATTGTATATTGCAGGTATTAGCTTCTCACTTGTGGTGGTTTGATTTTGGTGTCCACCATAAACTTAGGTGTTCTGATTGTGAGGTCCCCAGCTGATGGCAATTTGGGAATTGAATCCTCCTGGTGGCAGTGTATTCTTGGGGGCAGACATATGGGTATTATAGCCATTGTCCCCTTGCCTGTGTTTGGCAAGTCTCCTGTTGCTGTTGTCCATCTGATGTTGGCTAGGAGGTGATATCCACCCTCTGCTCATGCCATAATTTCCCCCTGCCATCATGGGGCTTCCCCTCAAGTTTGACTGCAATAGTAAAGTTGATACTGAGAAGTGGGATTATTTCTGTTAGACTCCTGAGTGTGTAGCTTTTGGCCTTTTGGCACTGATTTTTGAGGAAGGAATGTAGAAGAATTTGAAATCTTGGCCTGAGTGATGCCTTGCGGTGCTGTAAGTACAGCTTGATGGACTATTCTGGTCAGAGTTGAAAGACTTGAATGCAGTAAGAACTATGGACCATGAGGTTTGGTTTATAAAGGGAAAAAAGAGCTTTGCCTGGACTGTGCTGGAAGCAGTTTACATGAGAGGTTTGCTATTATTCCTTTGTCATGAGAGCTTGTGCAGGTTTGTTTTGTGTAGAAATGGACTGGTGTGAGCAGAGGAATATGGCACAGAAAAAATGTAATCTTTGGGCCAAAATTGTTGTCCGTTCAGCTGCAATTCTTTGAGAGATTGCAATCATTGAAATTGGGCCAGCTGACCTGCAATGGGGCAAGCAGAAGAATGCAGAGTCTTTTGAAGGGGCCTGCATGCTGAAGGAGAGTCCTGTTCTTCAGAGTCTGTTTTATTCCCCACTGGATTAACAAGTTGGCAATCCACCTGGTGTTATGGAGTATAAGAAATGCAGGAAAGAGAGGGTCACTGAATTTGCAACATGGTTTTGTATTTTGGAAATGGCCATGGACAGTGTGAAACAGGCTGGTTGGATTACCTGTGTATGGGCCCAATGTAGCCATGGATACCAAGAAGAGCTGCTGGCACCAGATCAAGTTTTCTGGAACTGTGAGCACCTTAGCTGGTGGGGTGGTGGTGGTGGCTGGAACTCCAGAGACTTGTCACTGGTTAGAATTATGGGATTTGGAGACCTGTTACAGTTAGGGTTGTTGGACTTGGAGATACAAAGTTTGGTGTTTGTATTGGTTGACAATTTCTTTGCTATGCCCAATACCATCCTTTGCAGTGTGAATGTTTATTTGGTGCCATTATGGGATTGTGGTTTATTTTTGGTATTGTGTCTCAGTTAAAAGACCTTGGATTATGGGGATGTTTGAACATCACTGGGATTGATTAAAAACTATGGGGACTTTTAAAGTTGGATGAATGTATTGCATTTTACATCATGTTTGGTTATCAGTTTATGGGGGCCTGGAGCAGAATGTGATGGTTTGATTCCGGTGTCTCCCATAAACTTAGGTGTTCTGAATGCTAGGTCCCCAGCTGATGGAAATTTGGGGATTGAATCCTCCTAGAGTCAGTGTATTGTTGGGGGCGGGCTTATGGGTGTTATAACCAGCTTCCTATTGCCAGTGTTTGGCACACTTTTTTTTTTTTTTTAAATTTTTTATTTATTTATTTGAGAGCGACAGACACAGAGAGAAAGACAGATAGAAGGAGAGAGAGAGAATGGGCGCGCCAGGGCTTCCAGCCTCTGCAAACGAACTCCAGACGCGTGCGCCCCCTTGTGCATCTGGCTAACGTGGGACCTGGGGAACCGAGCCTCGAACCAGGGTCCTTAGGCTTCACAGGCAAGCGCTTAACCGCTAAGCCATCTCTCCAGACCTGGCACACTTTTTTGTTGTTGTTGTCCATCTGATGTTGGCTAGGAGGTGATAGCCACCCTCTGCTCATGCCATCATTTTTCCCTGCCAAGATGGGGCTTCCCCTCGACTCTGTAAGCCAAAATAAACCCTGTTTATCCCATAAGCTACTCTTGGTTGGGTGATTGCTGGCAGCAATGAAAAGCAGACTGCAGCAGCACTCATGGACGAAACCCTGGGCCAGTGCATTCCTCTGAGAACATAGTTGGTGATATGAGGCCTTCTTAGAAAAGCTGCTGAATGCCACCAGCTGCTTTTAAATAATATAATATAATAATGCACACTTCAATCATGCACATCATCATGCCAAAGTTTGCCATGCTGGCCTCCCTCCATCTCAGTTAGTTACCTCACAACTGAATAACCTCACAACTCAATTGGAACACTTGACCTGGGAAACCCGAGCTGAAGGGTCCATGTCAGAGGCTGACACGGCCTGGTGATGGCTCCGTGTGGTGTGTGGGCAGAACTGGATGACAACAAATGATGAGACTCTCTTCCAGTAACAGGTGTGCGTGTTCTAGAGGAGTGACCCTCGGGCTGCATACATGCTCAGCTACTGAACCACGCCTCAGTCATCTTTTTTATTTTTTTTATTTTTTTTATTTTTTATTTTTTCTTCAAGTGAGTTCCTTTTATTGACAGTCTGCTAAGTACAGTAAAAACAAAATGCTGGTATCTTTCCAAAAAAAAAAAAAATGATAGAAGAAATCCAGAGGTACAACTGAAATCCAGTCAGAATTCATCTTACTCAAGATAGGGTTTTTAGGACTAAGCAAGCTGCAAATCTTTGAGCACTTACCTAAAATACCAGCCTACTGACCCCTCCATGTGATTGTATTAGCTCTCTGTTTCCATGCTCTTACTAGCTCTTTTAGGGTCACACAAAAACTACTAGAAAATCTGCTAACATTTAGCTGGGAACTAGAAATACCTGGGGGCGGGGGAACAATCTTACAAACTCTGTGGAATTATTCCCTGGTTTATCACACAGCAAGAATATTTCAAAGAATTTAAGCCATATTAATTACTAAAAGATTATTCTATTTAGATTCCATTAGCTTTCTAAGGTGCTTTAGTAGAGGAACACTGTGGCCAACCTAAAAATATCTAGTTGACTTTTTTTTTTTTTTTTTTAATTTTTATTAACATTTTCCATGATTATAAAATATATCCCATGGTAATTCCCTCCCTCCCCACCCCCACACTTTCCCGTTTGAAATTCCATTCTCAATCATATTACCTCCCCATTACAATCATTGTAATTACATATATACAATATCAACCTATTAAGTATCCTCCTCCCTTCCTTTCTCCACCCTTTATGTCTCCTTTTCAACTTACTGGCCTCTGCTACTAAGTATTTTCATTCTCACACAGAAGCCCAGTCATCTGTAGCTAGGATCCCCATATGAGGGAGAACATGTGGCGCTTGGCTTTCTGGGCCTGGGTTACCTGACTTAGTATAATACTTTCCAGGTCCATCCATTTTTCTGCAAATTTCATAACTTCATTTTTCTTTACCGCTGAGTAGAACTCCATTGTATAAATGTACCACATCTTCATTATCCACTCATCTGTTGAGGGACATCTAGGCTGGTTCCATTTCCCAGCTATTATAAATTGAGCAGCAATAAACATGGTTGAGCATGTACTTCTAAGGAAATGAGATGAGTCCTTTGGATATATGCCTAGGAGTGCTATAGCTGGGTCATATGGTAGATCAATCTCTAGCTGCTTTAGGAACCTCCACACTGTTTTCCACAATGGCTGGACCAGATTGCATTCCCACCAGCAGTGCAGAAGGGTTCCTTTTTTTCCACATCCCCGCCAACATTTATGATCATTTGTTTTCATGATGGTGGCCAATCTGACAGGAGTGAGATGGAATCTCAATGTAGTTTTAATCTGCATTTCCCTGATGACTAGTGACGTAGAACATTTTTTTAGGTGCTTATATGCCATTCGTATTTCTTCCTTTGAGAACTCTCTATTTAGCTCCTTAGCCCATTTTTTGATTGGCCTGTTTGATTCCTTATTAGTTAACTTTTTGAGTTCTTTGTATATCCTAGATATTAATCCTTTATCAGATATATAGCTGGCGAAGATTTTTTCCCATTCTGTAGGTTGCCTCTTTGCTTTTTTCACTGTGTCCTTTGCGGTGCAAAATCTTTGTAATTTCATTAGGTCCCAGTGGTTAATCTGTGGTTTTATTGCCTGAGCAATTGGGGTTGTATTTAGAAAGTCTTTGCCAAGACCAATATGTTGGAGGGTTTCCCCTACTTTTTCCTCTAGCAGTTTCAAAGTTTCCGGTCTGATGTTAAGGTCTTTAATCCATTTGGACTTAATTCTTGTGCATGGCGAGAGAGAAGAATCTATTTTCATCCTTCTGCAGATATTTATCCAGTTTTCAAAACACCATTTGTTGAAGAGGCTGTCTCTTCTCCAATGAGTATTTTTGGCATTTTTATCGAATATCAGGTGGCTATAGCTACTTGGGCTTACATCTGGGTCCTCTATTCTGTTCCACTGATCTACATGTCTGTTTTTGTGCCAGTACCATGCTGTTTTTGTTACTATGGCTCTGTAGTATAGGTTAAAATCAGGTATGGTGATACCACCAGCCTCTTTTTTGTTGCTCAGTATTATTTTAGATATTCGAGGTTTTTTATGATTCCAAATGAATTTTTGGATTGTTTTTTCTATTTCCATGAAGAAAGCCTTTGGAATTTTGATAGGGATTGCATTAAATGTGTAGATTGCTTTAGGTAAGATTGCCATTTTCACGATATTGATTCTCCCAAGCCAGGAACAAGGGATGTTTCTCCACTTTCTAGTGTCTTCTGCAATTTCTCGCTTGAGTGTCTTAAAGTTCTCATTGTATAGATTCTTTACTTCCTTAGTTAGGTTTATTCCAAGGTATTTTATTTTTTTTGATGCAATTGTGAATGGGAGTGATTCTCTGATTTCATCCTCTGTGTGTTTGTTGTTAGCATATATGAAGGCTACTGATTTCTGTGTATTTATTTTGTATCCTGCTACATTGCTGTAGGTTTTGATTAGCTCTAACAGCTTGCTAGTAGAGTCTTTAGGGTCCTTTATGTATAGAATCATGTCATCTGCAAATAGTGATAACTTGATTTCTTCCTTTCCAATTTGTATCCCTTTTATGTGTGTCTCTTGCCTTATTGCTATGGCTAAGCCTTCCAAAACTATATTAAATAGAAGTGGAGACAGTGGACACCCTTGTCTTGTTCCTGATTTTAGTGGAAAAGCTTCCAGTTTTTCCCCATTTAGTAATATGTTGGCTGTAGGCTTGTCATAAATAGCCTTTATTATATTGAGATATGTTCCTTCTATTCCCAGTCTCTGTAGGACTTTTATCATGAAGGGATGTTGGATTTTGTCAAATGCTTTCTCTGCATCTAATGAGATGATCATGTGATTTTTGTCCTTCAACCCATTTATGTAATGTATTACATTTATAGATTTGCGTATGTTGAACCATCCCTGCATCTCTGGGATAAAGCCTACTTGGTCAGGGTGAATGATCTTTTTGATATACTCTTGTATTCTGTTTGCCAATATTTTGTTGAGAATTTTTGCATCTATGTTCATGAGGGAGATTGGTCTGTAATTTTCTTTTTTTGTTCTATCTTTGCCTGGTTTTGGTATCAGGGTGATGCTGGCCTCATAGAAGGAGTTTGGTAGGATTCCTTCTTTTTCTATTTCCTGGAAAAGCTTAAGAAGCAATGGTGTTAGCTCTTCCTTAAAAGTCTGGTAAAATTCAGCAGTGAATCCATCCGGGCCTGGGCTTTTTTTAGTTGGGAGATTATTGATAACTGCTCGGATCTCCATGTTTGTTATAGGTCTATTTAAGTGATTAATCTCATTTTGATTTAATTTAGGTAGGTCATATAGATCAAGGAAATCATCCATTTCTTTCAGATTTTCATACTTTGTGGAGTATATGCTTTTATAGTATGTCCCTATAATTTTTTGAATTTCTCTGGAATCTGTTGTGATGTTACCTTGTTCATCTCTGATTTTATTAATTTGTGTCTCTTCTCTCTTTCTTTTGGTCAGATTTGCTAAGGGTTTATCAATCTTGTTTATCCTTTCAAAGAACCAACTCTTTGTTTCATTAATTCTTTGGATTGTTCTTTTTGTTTCTATTTCATTAATTTCTGCCCTAATCTTTATTATTTCTTCCCGTCTACTACTTTTTGGTTTGCCTTGTTCTTCTTTTTCCAAGGCTTTAAGGCGAAGCATTAGGTCGTTTACTTGCGACCTTTCTAATTTCTTAATATAGGCACTTAAGGCTATAAATTTACCTCTTAGAACTGCCTTCATTGTGTCCCAGAGATTTTGGTATGTTGTGTTCTCATTATCATTTGACTCTATAAATTTTTTGATTTCCTTTTTGATTTCTTCATTGACCCACTCATCATTTAGTAGTGTATTGTTTAGCTTCCATGATTTTGTGTATGCTCTATAGCCTTTCTTGCTACTGATTTGTAGTTTAATTCCATTGTGGTCAGATAGAATGCAAGGAATTATTTCAATTTTCCTGAATTTGTTAAGATTTGCTTTGTGTCCTAATATATGGTCTATTTTAGAGAATGTTCCATGTGCTGCTGAAAAGAATGTATATTCTGCAGCCTTTGGATGAAATGTCCTGTATATATCTGTTAGGTCCATATCTTCTATGACCTCATTTAGTCCAGATGCCTCTCTGTTTATTCTTTCCCTGGATGACCTGTCAATTGATGAGAGTGGGGTGTTAAAGTCACCCACCACCACCGTGTTTGGTGTTATCTGTGACCTTAGTTCTAATAGTGTTTGTTTGACGAATTTGGGAGCCCCCATGTTAGGTGCATATATGTTTAGGATTGTAATGTCCTCCTGTTGGAGTGTGCCCTTAATCAATATAAAGTGACCTTCCTTATCTTTTTTGACTAACTTCGGACTAAAGTCCACCCTGTCTGATATTAGGATAGCAACCCCTGCTTGTTTTCTAGGCCCATTTGCTTGAAACACCGTCTTCCAACCTTTCACCCTAAGATAATGTCTATCCTTTGTAGAAAGGTGAGTTTCTTGAAGACAACAAATTGTAGGATCCTGCTTTTTAACCCAGTCTGCAAATCTATGTCTTTTCGTTGGGGCATTGAGACCGTTGATATTAAGAGATATTATTGAAAGGTGTGTATTTATGTTTGCCATTTGTGTGTGTGTGTGTGTGTTACTTGTTCTACCTGTGCTCTCTTCTGTTAACTGGTATTTGAGTATGGCTGGTTTTTTCTAGGTTCCTTATATGTGTGCTTTTCCTTTTGTTCAGCATGGAGGATTCTATCAAGTATTTTCTGTAGAGCTGGTTTTGTCTTCAGATATTCCTTTAACCTGCTTTTGTCATGGAATGTCTTTATTTCTCCATCTATTTGGATGGATAACTTTGCAGGATAAAGTAACCTTGGTTGACAGTTGTTATCTTTCAGAACTTGGAATATATCACTCCAGGCCCTTCTGGCTTTAAAAGTTTGTGTTGAATAATCTGCTGTAATCCTGATGGGCTTGCTTTTGTAGGTAACTTGATTTTTCTCTCTAACTGCTTTCAATATTTTTTCTTTGGTTTGTGTGTTTGGAAGTTTGAGTATAATGTGGCGAGGAGAGTTTCTTTCTGGGTTTTGTCTGGCTGGGGTTCTAAAGGCTTCCTGTATCTGTATTGGCACCTCTTTCCCAATTTGGGGAAAATTTTCCTCTATGATTTTGTTGAAGATGCCTACTATGCCTCTGGAGTGGAATTCTTCTCCTTCTACTATGCCCTGAATTCTTATATTGGATCTTTTCATAGTGTCCCGAATATCTTGAAATTCCCACTCGTACTTTTCTATAAGTTTGTCTTTCTCTTTGTTGGACTGCATTAGGTCTGCCACCTGATCTTCTAGCTTAGATATTCTGTCCTCTCCCTCATCCATCCTACTGGTGAGATTTTCTACAGAGTTTTTTATTTCATTAACTGTGTTCTTCATTGCTAATAATTCTGACTGGTTTTTCTTTATTATTTCTATTTCTCTATTTATGTCTTGTATTGCCTTCTTTATTTCATTAAATTGGTGTCCTGCCTCTTCTTTGATTCCTTTGATTTCCTCTTTGATTTCCTCTTTGATTTCTTCTTTGGTTGTATTCATGTGTTCTTTGACCTCTTTGAACATATTTATAATTATTCTTTTGAACTCTTTCTCAGGCATTTCCTCTAACTCTTTCTCACTGGAGGACATTTCTGATGCATTAATACTTTTAGGTGGATTTATATC
This sequence comes from Jaculus jaculus, assembly GCF_020740685.1. Lineage (NCBI taxonomy): Eukaryota > Metazoa > Chordata > Mammalia > Rodentia > Dipodidae > Jaculus > Jaculus jaculus. The sequence goes on along the minus strand of NC_059105.1, from coordinate 36,241,665 downwards.
GTCTTGCTTTTTAGTGTTTCTTGTGTTATAATGTATATATTTTTGCATCTTGGATTAAGTTAATGCTTGGATTTTCTAGCTAGCTGTGTATTCTTAGCTGTATCAATTGATTTGGTGTAAAATATTTTCAGGGTAGGACCTTAAGGTATTAGGTGTGGCTCTTAAGACTCTCAGAGTATCTACAAAGATGTTCTTAGGGGTTGAGTTTCCCTGCTATAGGAGTATTCAAGCAGGCTGAGTGGAATAATATACTGGTAGATTCTAAAATTTAGCTAAACACTGTACCCATTCCATCAACAACAGCCCCGAGTATGTATGCAAGAGTAGTTATTATAATGACCAGATCCTCTATCAACAAAGAGGTTTAGATTTCTGGTCTGTTGAGGTATCCAAGTCAGCTTGTGACCAGGTGAGACCCTTCCCTGGTGCAATCCCAGTTACCTTGGGTGATTGTGGTCTCAGTCAAGTTGCTGCCTGGGTCGTCGGGCTGCTGTTCTGGTTTCTGGAGCTGGGCACTTGCTTTTCCTACGGGGCAAACTGAGCCGCTGCCGCCTCTGCAGCTGTTGTAGGTGCCTCCGCCGGAGCCCCCACCACTGCTGAAGCTGCCGTTGTCGTGTCCACCGCTGCTGCTCACCCCGAAGCCGCTGCTGTCCTGGGTCCGCTGCTGCTGGGGCCACTGGTACCGGTGCTGGAGCCGCTGAAGTTGCTGCCAAATTCTGCTCCTGCTTGGGTCCCGCCGTCAGCCCAAGTTGGCGTGGCCGGGTCCCGGGCCGCTGCTGTGTTCGCTGGAGCTCTCGCCGCCACGAGGAGTCCGCGGCACAGCTAGCCGCTCGCCGCCACTTTATTTTATTTTGAGATTGGGTCTCGCTCAATTGTCGGGTCTAGGTTTTGACTTCAATTTGCAATCCTCCTGCTTCCTAAGTATCTAGGATTGCAGGTTTTTATTACTAGTCCTGGATAAATTCACTCTTTATGCTTAGAAAGGAGTGGAAGTCAGCTACAAATTTTATCTAGATTACATTCAGAAGGGAAAAAACAACAACAACCACATGACCAATCAATAAATACAATTTGGCAAAACCAATAGCGCACATTTTAAGATTCATCATCTTTCTCTCTTCCTTCCTTTCTTCCTTCCTTCTTTCCTCCCTTTCTTTCTTTCTTCTTTTTCCTTCTCCCTTCCTTCCTTTCTTCCTTCGGTCCTTCATTCCTTCGTTCGTTCGTTCCTTCCTTTCTTCTCTCCCTTCTCTTCCTTTTCCTTCTTATTATTCTCTCCTCTACCCACCTCCCCTTTTTTTTTCAAGGTAAAGTCTCACTCTAGCTCAGGCTGAACTGGAATTTACTATATAGTCTCAGGGTGGCCTTGAACTCATGGCAATCCTTCTACCTCTGCCTCCCAAGTGCTGGGATTAAAGGTGTGTGCCACCACACACAACACAGCCCCCTATCTTTTTTTGTTGTTGTTTGTTTGTTTTCTGAGACTGGTCATGATGGCATTTAACAAGTATTAGGATTATAGGTACGTGCCACCATCCATAACTTACGATTCATCATCTTAAAAAGTCTAGGATAGTTTGTCAGCATGACTAAATATATATGTATGCATTGTGGTCATTTGAATGTAAAATATCCCCCAGTTAGTGGCACTATTTGGAAAGGTTATAGAATTTTTAGGGGGTGGAGCCTTGCTGAAGGAAGTGTGTCACCGCAGGTGTACCTTAAAGTGATATGGCCCAGCTCCAAGCACAGCTCACTCTCTTGCTGCTTCCTCCAAGCTGATGTGAGGAAGTGATGCTGGTTGCTTATTCTTCCATGCTTTCCTTGTCAGGACAAAATGTTCCATTCAAACTGTAAACCAAAAATAAACCCTTTCCTTCCATAAGCTGCTTCTGGCTGGGTGTTTTGTCCCAGCAATGATTTCTCATTTAACCATTTTTTAAAAAAATTTTTATTTATTTATTTGAGAGCGACAGACACAGAGAGAAAGACATAGAGGGAAAGAGAGAGTGGGCACGCCAGGGCTTCCAGCCTCTGCAAACGAATTCCAGATGCGTGCACCCCCTTGTGCATCTGGCTAACGTGGGACCTGGGGAACCGAGCCTTGATCCGGGGTCCTTAGGCTTCACAGGCAAGCGCTTAACCACTAAGCCATCTCTCCGGCCCATCTCATTTAACCATTTTAAGGAATACAATTCAGTGACATTTAGTACACTCACAGTGCCATGAAACCACCATCACTGAGTAGCTTATTCAGCATTAAGAAAAAAATGGTCACATCCCCAGGTTTCCTCTTGTTTTCACTCAGGCAAGAAAACATTAATGACTTGGACACTTTCCTTTTTTAAAATTAATTGAGTGAGTGTGTGTGTGTGTGTGTGTGTGTGTGTGTGTGTGTGTGTGTTTATGTGTGTGCATGCATGCGAGAGTACATCAAGCACTTTTGCTGCTACCAAGAAACATCAGACACTTCAGCCAATTTTTACATTCAGCCTTGGAGTTGAACCAGGGCCCGCAGGCTTTACAAGCAAGCACCTTTAACTGCTGAGCCACCTTCCTGGCCCCATGTTTCTTGTTTTGTGAAATGGTCTTATTCTAAATGGGAATCACATACACTCAAGGTACCTAACAGGTGAGGTGGCCTCAAGGGAATCATAGATCAAATATGAGATTTTTCCCTTCCTTTCTGTCTTTTTCTCTTTGATGGTGAAGGAATAACATCTAGTGTATGACCCTAGGCAAGTGAGCTGCATTCTCAACATTAATTTCCCCAGAGATGAAGTAACAGCTGTGCTATTTTGACAACATCTATTCTTAATAAAGTCACCTACCTAAGTTTACTCATAGCTATCTGTATGGCAAAACAAATAAACGACTAAGTACAAACTCATGTAACTTTAATTTTACTTGTAGGGATAAGAGACTAGGGAGACTGACAGATAATCAGATAATAGTGGCTAAAATCAGTCCATATTCATAAATGAAATAATATAATAGTAAAAAACAACTTCATCTTATAAGGCAAGGAGTGTGAGAAATCCAGACATAGATTCCCCCCCCCCCCGGAGATTGTTTTTTGCTCACAGTTGACTTATTCATTCAAAAAGTTTTGTTTTCATCTCTGTATAAATGAAGCTTGGCCAGGCATCCAGACCAGCAAATATAACCCTGCTTCCCTGAGAGCTTTGCAGTTTTACACCTGGCCGGGGGATAATGTAAATTGAAGAGCCAGCAGGAACCAACTCTATTTTCCCATGACAGAACATACAGACAGCCTCCAGCTCAGAGGCATCCACTTTCACTTAACTTCATGACATGGACAACAGTAGCCTAGGGACTGAGATGCAACCTACCCCATTGGTTGAAGCAGGTTCTGGCTCTCAGTCCATATTTTCACCCTTTAATGATAACGTAGTGAGCATTTCTTTCCAGTTATGTCATTTCCTTTCTCTTTAACTCTCTCTCGAAGTGAGACGATGGACACAGCAATCAGGTCCTTGAGTAGATGATTTTATTTTTCCTTTGAAGTCAATTTTGAAAGGAGTTGTACTGTGACTTGCTAATTAACACAAAAACAGAAGAGTATAACCTTAATTAGGCATGATTCTAGGTTCAACGTCACGGGATGTCCTGACACTGCACGCTATGCAAATATTATACTTTTCATTCTTCCCATTACATCTGAAAGCATAAAGTGTGGGGTGTTTTGCACTATGTAGCATAGTTAGTGCTGTGTGCACACCTTTCACCAAAACATTAAGTTTTTATGTGTATTGGTTGGAGTAAAAGGAGTTTTAGGGGAAAAATGTGCAAATATATAAAAAAGTTGAATTATACTCAGAATGAGTTTTAAAAACTGAGGAATTTTATGATTAAACTGCCCCACTCAGTTAGTTATTCCACCCTACTGTACATCATCTGGAATATTAAAATTCTTCACTGTAGGCACCACTATGAATGATGCAAATTTTGAGAGGTCTTTCAAATCCAGTAACCACTAAGAGTACTGTATAACCAATGGGGGTTCCTTAAGCTATTAGAATATAGGAAGATCGTGAATACATGAAATCACAGTGAATCTCCAAGTCCTAATTTTAGCTAGTGATTTTCATTTCTTTAACCTCCTAACCACAGACCTTTAAAAAAATGTTGAAGTGAAAAAAGTAAATAACAAAAGTTTCTTTCCCTTTCCTAATCTGAAATGACAGCATCCAAGGATGTGATACCCTCAGACATTCGAATATTTAATCACAGACACATAATTCTTAGATCCTGTATAGAGTTAAGTGTTTTTTTTTAATGCAATCAGGTAAAAACAGACTTTTGGTTCCAGAGACTGACAGGCAAAGAAACTCAATACAGACATGAAAATCTGATTTTACTGTAACACATCATCCATTGACTAGAGATAACAATGAAAAAGGGACATATAACTACTGACGTTTAAAATCTCTAAGTGAATATTTACTGAGCGCATACATACTTTGGGAAGTATTGTTTGTATAGGCTTATTGAATGATTAAAATAATCAGATAGTTATAATTAGCCATATTTTATGGATGAGGGAGATGAGGATCAGAGCAGTTGAAAAATGTCTCCTACAATCAAGCATGTAGGAAATAGAACATCCAGGACATAGGCTCATGTCTGTCATACCAATGAGGCTTTAAACAGGGGCTCTTTAGCGTTCATCAATTCTATGCTTATCTCTTTATTATTAATATTTTCTCCACTGATGAGAATGTGTTCTAAGAGAAATGAAAAGGCTTAAGGGCTAAGTCAGAACACAGAAATTCTCTGTCATCTATTATGCACAAAGGATATCCTGGCTAGGTGCTATGTATGGGGTGTGGGCGCAAGTGTCATTGCAATAGAATTTGGTAAAGGAGACAGAGCTCCAAATGAGTGACTGTAATAATAACAAGTAATATAATGCAGCACGTTATTATTTATATACATTCATACATATGCATACATGATATAACAGGGGAAAATAAAAGTACTGGACAGGAATGAGAAGGCAAGGATTTAAATTCATTTTTTCCCCCAATTGCCTGGGATATCATCCTCAGGAACATTGACCAGCTTCTTTGAGTCAGGGTCTACCATTGGTGGGAAGATCACCACTTAGGTTAGACCGGCTGGCCAGCAAGGCCCAGGGATCTGTCAGTCTCTGCCTCCTCAGGGCTGTGATTACAAATGTGCTACCATGCCAGTATTTTTATGTGGGGATGAACTCAGGTCCTCATGCTTGTGAAACAGGCACTTTTGTGGTGGTTTGAAAGGAATGTATCCCACAGGCTTGTGTGTTTTGGATACCCAGGGAAGTGGTGGAGCATGTGGGAGATGGAGGATGGATGGGAGGAGAAGCATCACTAGGAGAGATCTAGAGGTTTCGTAGCCTAGACCCTGGGTGTTGAAGCTAGCTCAGACTCCTTCCCAGGCTTCCTGCTCAGGCCTATTAACTTTCCTCACCATGGCACAACTTCTCTTCCAAACGGTAAGCCTGAAACAAACCCTCTCTTCCCATAAGCTGTTTCTGGTCAAGTGTTTTGTCCTAGCAACAAGAAAGTAACTGCAACAACTTTACTGAGCCATCTATCTCCCCAGCCCCCAATCTTTTATAAAAAAATATATTACAAGAAACTTTTAGTAATGCTTTCATGAACACACATACATTCTTTATCTAAATCTGTGATTGATTGCTTAACATTTGTCATTATCACTTTATTCTTTTTTTCTACTTGCTCACAACACAAACACACACATACACACTTTTGCTGGATGAATTGTGAGTTATTTGTTGATACCTTGAGTATTAAACTCTGAATACTTAAGCATTTCCTGAAAGCCAAAATGTTTCTATATGTGATGTAATGGTCAGATTCATGAAATTTAACGTCAAGATAGTAATATCAGTACAATTCATTCTTAAATTTCTCCAAGTGTGTCAATGATGTGGGTGATCAATGATCATTCATGCAATCATCATCATGTTTTCTTATTCCTCATTAATCTAAAATAGTTTTCCAGGCTCTTGCTTTTATAATCTTTTATATTACCATATTTTGAAGAAACATAGTTCTAGCCTAGGTGCTTTGCAGATTATGGACTTGTCTGGTGATTTCTTCATTAGCTATGACTTAAACCATTTTGGCAATTGTGTCCTTCTCAGTTCATTGTATCTAGGCTATATAATGTTAGGGCATTCCGTCATCAGTGGAAATCACTTAATTAAGGCAATATCTGCTAAACTTAATTCTCTTTTATCATTTATAATTATCAAGTCATCTGGGGGTAATACAAGTGAACATAACTTTTTCACCAACCATTTTTTTTATTCATGGTTTTTATAGCCTTTGGATTTTCTTGTTATGCCAGAAATAGTTTCATAAAAGCAAAATCAGAGAACCTGATTAAGACTTCTTGGAAAGTTTATATTACAACCCTCATCTCTTTTTAAAATTATTTATTTGAGAGAAAGAAAGAGGCAGAGAGAGAAAAAGAGACAGAGGGAGAGAGAGAGAGAGAATGGGCATGTCAGGGCCTTCGGCCACTGCAAACGAACTCAACATGTGCACCCCCTTGGGCATATGTACGACATTGTATGCTTGTGTCATTGTTCATGTGGCTTATATGGGACCTGGAGATTTGAACATGAGTTCTTGGGTTTTGCAGGGAAGTGCCTTAACCACTAAGCAATCTCTCCAGCCCACTCATATCCTTTTTTAGTGTGTGTGTGTGTGTGTGTGTGTGTGTGTGTGTGTGTGTGTGTATGCACATACACATGCACATGTTGTGTTTACATGTGTGTAGTAAGTGCAGGTATATGTATGGATGAGTGTGTATGCATGTATAGGCCAAAGGACAATCTTGAGTGTCATTCTAAGGATGCTGTCCACCTTCTTTTTTGAGATAGGGTTTCTCACTGGCCTAGAACTTGCCAGTTAAGGCTAGAGTAGGTAGTCAGTGAACTCCAAGGGTTTGCTTGTCTCTGCCTCCCCAGCACATGCATCACAATTATGTTACCAACAGTGAGCATTTTTTTGTGTGTGGGTTTTGTTGATTGAACTCAGGTCCTCGTGCTTGCTGGGCAAGTGCTTTACTGATTCCACAGCCCCCTCATCTTTTCTTATGTAAAACGGTTTTAACTCATTTAACAAACATTTACAAGGTACTCACTTCAGGCCTAGGGTTTTTTGCCGGTATCTTCACAGCTGCATATGCTAATGTCTTTAGGTCTCATCATTTTATATTTTTTTCAGATTCCCATTAGCAATTGCTTTTGAGTCACTTCACAGATGCCTAAGTTCAACATCAAGACCATTGCCTTCACTGTATGACTTGCTCTTCTCAAGTTCTTCATTCCACTCATTGCATGTCTTCTTCTCAGTGACTTTGTAGTTGGAAAGGACTCCTACTTGTTGAGTTGCCACCATCAGAAAAGCCCTTTATCAGGGCTGTAGAGTTGGCTCAGTGCTTAAGGTGCTTGATTTCAAAACCCAATGACCTGAGTTTGATTTCCCAGGACCCACAAAAGGCCAGATGCACAAAGTGGCACATGTATCTGGAATCCGTTGGCAGCAGCTGGAGGCCCTGGCATGCCCATTCTCTCTCTGTCTCTCTTCTATATCCCTCTGCTTGCAAATAAATAAATAAAAATATTTTTTTTAAAGCCCTTCATCATATGTGACATACACTATCCTATTTAATCCTTGCAATAGCCTTGTAAAGTAAAAGCCATTGCCCAGAGAACACTGTGTTTCCAAGGCAACTGCTGGCAAGTCTCCACGTTCAGATTCAAATCAGTGCTGACTTTAAAGCCTTTCATTAGTGCAGTGATGGAGGGTATCATAGGCTTCAGAAACTGGCTTCATTGTCTACTCTGGAGAACTGGACAAGTCATGTTAATGCTCAAGGCCTTGGCTCCCTCCCTTATAAGATGGGAAAAATAATGACACCTGTTTTGTATGGTTGTTGTGAGCATTGAATGAGAGGAAACAAATTTCTAATTATAATACCATAGTAACTCCCAAGCTATAAATCTTGCACCATCCTAAACTTCTCCTCTTACCCACTGATTATAGGTTAGTTCCTTAAGAACATTGTCTACAAAGTTGTCATTACCTTCTTAGACCAGGGGTTAACAGTCCCCTGGCCCACCAACAATGACTCATAGGCCAAATCCAACCTCTTTAAGTTTTTATAAATAGGGGTTTATTAGAGAGCAGCTGTGCTTGTTTGTTTAAATGGAACCTAGGCCACTTGCAGAACTGGTCAGTGGAAACAGTGACCATAGCACATTCACTATTGGACAGCTTATAGAAGAAAGTTCCCAAGCTGCTGGTGGTTGGGGTGTGGAGGTCATCTCCTTCCTGGCTTTGCTAGCTGCACCTCATCCCATCTTGAACTCATCCTCACTCTCCTTCCTTCTGGGCAATGAGGAACTTCCCTGAAGTGTGAACTCCATAGTGGCACTTAGCTCTGAGTTTCCCTGGCTCCTCCAAGAAGCCCTTCCTGGTGTCCAAAGCTGAACCAATGGCTTCTTTCCTTTATGCTGTGTATAATACTTTAATTGTAATGTCCATAGCACTCTGTGGTCCAGCTATCTGCTGCTACTGCTGCGTAGGTTCCCTCCTAAGGGTGTGTGTGTGTGTGTGTGTGTGTGTGTGTGTGTGTGTGTATAATTATTATTCACTTTACAAGTATCCATTACCCATTATGCAGCCTGGGACCTGACCCATAGTAAAGTGTCTATTAGGTTGTCATTGTTTAGAATTTGAGTTGGAGTTTGAAAAATTCTACACAAGGTGGTGCATGTGTCTAGAGTGTTTGCAGTGGCTAGTGGCCCTGGTATGCCCATTCTCTCTCTCTCTTTCTTTCTCTCTCTCTCTCTCTCACACACACACACACACATTTTATCACTGATAGTCCCTCATGAAACTCTCTCCTCCCACAAATCTTTTAACATTGCTGCTTTAATCAACATTGTTCTCTATACAACAAATTATCTTTGCTATTTAACTTTATTAAGTTCTCTTTCCCTGAACATGCAACTTCATAATAGTGATGGAAGAGTTATGTCTGCCTGATTGTCTGTCACATGAAATGAGTGAATAAAGAAATAAATTATAGATAATATGTACATTAACTATGCTTAGATCCATAGATGATATTTGTTTATATGCTTTATTTCTGAGTGATTTGTTTGGTATTTGGATACTAAGGTATGGACGAATATGACCTATTTTTATCTGAAACAAGAATTGGGAAGTGATGTAATTAATAATCCCATCTAGCCAGTAGCCAATGTTCCTGATAAAATGTTCGAGCAAGCTTCAATGGAATTTCATGAGACTGAGAACGTCCCCCTTGAAAGTTGAAGTCCTACTGCTCCAAACCACTAATGTTGGAACAGCTGCTTCAAATCAAAAAACTTCAGCAAAGTAAAAAAAAAAAAAATTAGAAGGGAGGAGGATACTTAATAGGTTGATATTGTATATATGTAATTACAATGATTGTAATGGGGAGGTAATATGATGGAGAATGGAATTTCAAATGGGAAAGTGTGGGGGTGGGGAGGGAGGGAATTACCATGGGATATATTTTATAATCATGGAAAATGTTAATAAAAATTAAAATTAAAAGGCAGGTTATGGAGAAGGTTCCTCGGGAAGGTGATAAGCATATCCCAGAGGATAGGCAGAGAGAATGAGAGAATGGAAGAAAAAAAGGAAGTAGGAAGTTTGTATACCAGTGACAAGACCTGAACGAAGCTTGCTGGGGAATGGAAGCAGAGGAAAAGGGCGCTTGAAAGGGTGCTGGAAGATGGGCTAACAGGGCGCACAAGGTTCCCATTTGACAGAGCCTTTCTGCTGAGGGGTGCGGACTGCATGAACCCTGGAACCCTGGGACAGGCAAATGCCATAGTCGGTACAAATAAACAGTGCTCATCTGTCAGTCTTCTAGGAGGCCTGTAAGTATTAACTATATTTTTATCTTATCATCATTCACTCCTAAGTACACACAATTCCTAGCATATTATGGATTCTTGGTAAATGCTTCTTTATCTTTGAAATGTATGGGACTTCCCAAGATTTAATGGTAGGCCTCAATGGTTAGTATTCTAAAAATGCATAAGCATATATGTATTTAGTATCTTAAATATTTAATATATGCTAAAAGAATACATAAGTTTGATGAATACTAAATATTCTAAATAATTTAGATTCTTTTTGTTTATTTATTTTTGTTTATTTTTATTTATTTATTTGAGAGCAACAGACAGAGAGAGAAAGAGGCAGAGAGAGAGAGAGAGAGAGAGAGAGAGAGAGAGAGGGAGAGAATGGGCATGCCAGGGCTTCCAGCCATTGCAGACAAACTCCAGGTGTGTACACCCCCTTGTTCATCTAGCTAGTGTGGGTCCTGGGGAATCGAGCCTCAAACCGGGGTCCTTAGGCTTCACAGGCAAGAGCTTAACCATTAAGCCATTTCTCCAGCCCTAGATTCTTAATTACAGCATTTACTAGATGCATACTTGTTCTATCTGCCATAAGTTTAAGAACTTTTGTGATATTTATCCTTAGTTATGGATTTTTCTCTACATGTATTAATATATACATCACTCACAATAACCCCAATAAAGTGTTATTATTTTTAAATGAGGAAAATGAGTTTCGGAAATTAAATAGGCTGCTAGAGATTGAACCTAGGTTCTCATGTGTACTGGTAAGTACTCTACCACTGAGTTATATTTTTAGCCCTATTTAGAATTTTCTGCTTAAAACTTTCCATTATAAAAAAGTTGTATGCTTTTATAAAAGTTTTGAATCTATTAGATCATTTGGAATCTTTACTCCAGAACTTCTCTAACTTTATTTTGTTTTCTGCTGAAATTTATATGGACATCAGAAGTTTTTCCTGATCTGCAAAATAAGAGATAGTTGTCTCTGCCTCTTTTTTCTTTCTTTCTTTCTTTTTTAAATTTATTTATTTGAAAGTGACAGACAGAGAGAGAAAGAGGCAGATAGAGAAAGAGAGAATGGGCGTGCCAGGGCTCCATACACGTGCTCCCCCTTGTGCATCTGGCTAACATGGGTCCTGGGGAATTGAACCTGGAACCAGGGTCCTTAGGCTTCACAGTCAAGTGCTTAACTGCTAAGCCATCTCTGCAGCCCTCTTTCTTTTTATTTTATTTGTGATTTTGGTATTTTCTCTCAACAAAATGCTGAATGAAGTTGGCAAAAATAAATTTACTATGAAGCACACCAAGGGGACTTTAGAAGAATGGACCCATATAGCTAGAGTACAATTTCTATAAGTGATGCCCATAGATTCTGTCACAAACTGACGGTCTGGAGGCTGGCAAAGGGAATGCCAAAGAGATGAACTGGGTGCTTAAAGAGGGCCAAATGACTGGGTTTTGATTTAGGGGGACCTCTGCACTCCAGGAAATTCTGTCCTCCAAAATTCCACTTAGCCATCCATATCCTCAATGTGGACGCAAAGCTTCAGTTTCAAATTGAGCACATTTTCCACCAATGGATTTGCTTGTTTTGTTCAGTTTTACTTTGAGTATTTGAGGTTGTCTTTTCAACGTAACAGCTAAACCCACGGCTTCCTTTCTCGTCAAACCAAAACAAAAAGGCTTTCTATTCAGGTGCCCTGTGTGTGTGTTCGTCTATGTAGCACGTACCTGTGATCAAAGCCATCTATATAAAGACCTTGAATCTGTGTGGGTTCAAACACCTTTCAAAGCTTCAGGATCCTGAAAGGTTTCATTGTGCTTCCTGACGACCCAAGCACTGTTCCCATTAAGTATGGCTTGTCATGGAGTCCAGAGGTCCAAAGCTCAGCTGGAGCTGGCTTCCAGAACCTGGTTCTATGTGGTCCTGTTTGCTCTTGTCTTCATCCCTGTCCTGACCAAAGGTGAGTGGAGGCTTCTGGAACATGAAGGGGAGGATGTGTTTTCTCACCTGAGTTTCATTTCTTTCAGCAGCCCAGGGCAATGATTTATAGCAAAGCCAGAAGTGAAAGGCTCACTGCCTTTGTTTTCTGAGGCAAGCAGGGGACAGCTTAGAATAGCAAAGACGCAGAGACAGAGCGCCCAGCAGTGCCAGGGCCTCCATGAGCAGCCTGGAGTGGGTTTGGGAGACAAGGGCAGTTTCAGGTAGTTCTATCATGCTGTAAGAAACTGCTATGCCATGAAGGGACTTGAGAGAGAAAAGTCATCTGCAACGCTGAATATAGTTGGTCTTGATATCACAGTCCTCTTGAGATTTTTCCTCTTAAAAATTGACCTAAAATAAGAGAGGTACACCTTTCTTACTCAGTTCAAGGTTTTAAAGTCCTCTTAATCAATTCTGTAAACTTGTTAGCTAATTTCTTTTTTTTTTGTTCTTTTTTTTCTTTTCACAATTTTTAATTAACATTTTCCATGATTATAAAAAATATCCCATGGTAATACCCTCCCCCCCTCCGCACTTTCCCCTTTGAAATTCCATTCTCCATCATATTACCTCCCCATCTCAATCATTGTTGTTACATATATACAATACTAACCTATTAAGTACCCTCCTCCCTTCCTTTTTTTTCCCTTTGTATCTCCTTTTTAACTTACTGGGCTCTGCTACTAAGTATTTTCCTTCTCACGCAGAAGCCCAGTCATCTGTAGCTAGGATCCACATATGAGGGAGAATATGTGGTGCTTGGCTTTCTGGGCCTGGGTTACCTCACTTAGTATAATCCTTTCCAGATCCATCCATTTTTCTGCAAATTTCATAACTTCATTTTTCTTTACCACTGAGTAGAACTCCATTGTATAAATGTGCCACATCTTCATTATCCACTCATCAGTTGAGGGACATCTAGGCTGGTTCCATTTCCCAGCTCTTATAAATTGAGCAGCAGTAAACATGGTTGAGCACATACTTCTAAGGAAATGAATTGTGTCCTTAGGATATATGCCTAGAAGTGCTATAGCTGGGTCATATGGTAGATCTATCTTTAGCTGTTTTAGGAACCTTCACATGTTAGCTAATTTCTTTTTTTTAAAATATTTTATTTATTTATTTATTTTTATTTATTTGAGAGCGACAGAGACAGAGAGAAAGCTAGATAGAGGGAGAGAGAGAGAATGGGCGCGCCAGGGCTTCCAGCCTCTGCAAACGAACTCCAGACGTGTGCGCCCCCTTGTGCATCTGGCTAACGTGGGACCTGGGGAACCGAGCCTCGAACTGGGGTCCTTAGGCTTCACAGGCGAGCGCTTAACCGCTAAGCCATCTCTCCAGCCCATGTTAGCTAATTTCTTTAAAGATGAAATAGCTTGAAGTTAAAGAAGGAGGACAGAAGGAGGAAAAGGAGGGAAGAAAGGCAGGAAAGAAGGCAGGGGAAAGGCAGGGAAAAAGGATGAGGGAATTAAAGAAGGAAGGAAACTGTTAGTCTTTTTGGAATAAGATTCTTAACTGTTGCCTGTCCTGCATGTGACTTTCAGGTGCAGGTCTCTGGTGTTCAGCTGAAATAAAACTCCTTAGAGATTGATACTAGGTTTATTACATTGCTTAAGAGGATGAGAACTTCTACTGACCCCTTCACCTTCTCTCTCTACACCTTAGTTAAGAAAGCTTGTGGTTTGTATCAAGCAGAAGCACAAAAGATATTTGATGATTTAATTTTTACCAGAGAAGAAATAGTCATACACATCTTATTTTGCATATTTTGAACATGTGAAGATTATTGACCTTAGAAGTGTTCCAGTTTCCTCCCATGATGGGTACTGGAAGATTGAATGTGATCATACTTAATGGTGATAAGTAAGACCTCAGCCTGGGGGTGGAGATCAGACAATTCAGTCTTCCTTAGGCTTAGAGTCAATACAATAAATAATATTACTTGTTTGGATGGGATACAAATATATCTCTCAGGAGTTTTTGAGCTAGATGCAAGACAAGGGGGGCAGAGGCAGAACTTAAGTACTCTAATGAGGTCCTCACAGGGCAAAGGATGCCCAGTGGGTGTCTCTGATGACAGAGAGAACACTAAGCAGGAGGCTGCTGTCTCACCTGCCAGGCTGCTGGAATAGCCATGATTGCCATCTTGTTCTCTCTTCTGAGGATGCACGTAGTCCAGTATAGGTGTTTGTGCAGAAGGCACTAGTGTTCTTTGGTTTAAGGTGATTTATGGGGTATCCTGGAAACTTAGCTTAGAGCAGTAGTTTAGGATTGGATCATGGAGAACATTGTATGTTATTTATTTGCTTGTTTTGCCATCAGTGCTAGTAAGCTACTAAAAGGTTTGAGAAAGTAAAGGACATTGTTCAATCTAAATTTTGGGTATCATCACCAATATTTACCACATAGTGACCAGGTTATATAATATAACATATAGCCAATTTTTTTGGTATTGTTGGAGGTAGACCTCTGTGCAGGCTAGACAAACAATTCGCCACTGAGCTATATTCCCAGACGTTCTCATTTTTGTTGTTGTTGTTTTTAAGATAACCTCAGGCTGGCCTTGAACTCACTGTATAGTCTCCACCTTTTAAGTACTGGTATTAAAGATATGTACCACCACACATGATTGCAAAGCCACTTTGTAGAGAGAGCCAGATGCCTTTCTCTTGGAGAAATGAGAGGAGAAAGAAAGAACACAGGAGGAGGATAGGGTTCAAGTGAAGAAGAGAGGGAGGAAGAGAGGACGGAAGAGGTGGCAGTGGTGGCAGGGGAAGCCCACAAAAGTTAACAGGGTTGCCTAAACCCAGAGAGGAAACAACCTGGTGCCCTCAGCTTTGTGGCTTCCTCGTCTAACAGCATATGCCACTGTACACTGTGATGTGAGGGATAGGGTAGCCAGTTCATTGATCTGGGACTCTGCTTCTGGGTGACAGAAATACAGTTAGATCACATGGATGGCTGGTTTTAAGGTTTGCTTTGAGAGTTGAGGCAAGGTTCCTTATCCTTCCTCTACTGCTCATTATAGTTTCTCAATGACTTTAAGGAGCTCCAATTGGTAGGCACTACAATGATGTATGATCTATGATCTACCCCCCCCCACACACACACTGCATGTGAGAAAAATGAAAGGATGGAATGACTTGGCAAAATGACATTTCATGAGAGAGCAGGGTCTTCTATTTGTCACATTGGTGTTCTTCCTGCCACAACCACTGTCTTCAAGAGACTATTTCCCAATAAGGAAATCTTTAATGGAGATAGTTGGAAGACAACTGAGGGATAGGGAATGGGGCTGCAGGGTGAATGGGAAGGAAGAGGGTAGGGGAGGGTGACAGTCTTGTTAAAGGGTGAGCTAGGAGGAGTTACGGGGTAAAACTGGAAGGAGACTCATCCAAGACAAACATCCTTTGTCCAGAGGTATTACCTGGGTCTGGCCATGGACAAACGTCAGATCACTGAGTTTCCCTTTGGCTCTTTCCATACCAGCCTTGCATGTGACCCAGCCTGCAGTGGTGCTGGCCAGCAGCCGGGGTGTGGCCAGCTTTATGTGTGAATATGAGTCTTCACAGCACACTTACGAGGTCCGGGTGACCGTGCTGCGGCAGATAAACGGCCAGATGACTGAGGTGTGTGCCACGACCTACACAGTGCAGGATGAGTTGACCTTCCCAGATGACCCCGTCTGCACTGGCACTTCTAGTGCCAGCACAGTGAACCTCACCATCCAAGGACTGAGGGCTGCTGACAGCGGGCGCTACTTCTGCCAGGTGGAACTCATGTACCCGCCACCATACTTTGTGGGCATGGGCAATGGAACCCAGATTTATGTCATTGGTGAGCAAAGCCATTTCACTAAGAACATTCCTACTGCGTGGCTGTCTTCTTTACATGAGAATAGTGCTGTTCCTTAGTTTGAGATGATGCTTAATTAAGAATGGGGACATTCTAATGAGGGGTTCCCTGGCACATGGCTGTCTTGCTTATGAGGAGTGGTGACCTGAACAACATTCTGACTAGAACAAACTGCACTGGGGAAGTGTTTTATCCTCTTGCCAAGCTGAGGCATTTGTTCTTTGGTGACTGTCATGATGTGTGTCAGTAGTGACACTCTGGAGGAAGTTCCAATAGGTGGCCAGGCTTCTAATACAACATAGGGCTGGATAGCAAGGTCGAAACACTCTCACTTCTTCTTCTTCTTTTTTTTTTAACACGTGGGGGAAGATGAGCCCCAAGGATGGAAACTGTCTCAGGGAGGCTGTGATTTGATCTCTGTCACAGATCCAGAGCCGTGCCCAGACTCTGACTTCCTCCTGTGGATCCTTGCGGCCGCGAGTTCGGGGTTGTTCTTTTACAGTTTCCTCATCACCACTGTGTCTTTGAGCAAAACGGTGAGTGTGGCATGCCACGGATGCTCCATATTTGACGGGGACACCCTTAGTCCCATCTACTGGCCAAGTGACGGCATCAAGTTTACTATGGATTCGAGATGAAGTAATAAATGAAGAGGAGGAAGGACAGGGTCAAGAGCACACCAGAACCCCAGCACTGCCTTTGAGGTTTCAGGGTGACTCATTCCGTACGCGAGCATGTGTGACAATGAATGCTTGTGTGCTTCTGGGCAGGGTTTCAGTTTGAGTAACTGTTTGAACAACATGGGGCAGCTGTTCTGGTCCTCACCTTCGTGATAATGATGCTTCAGTTAATACCCTTGAAGCACCACGATTGTGTTGGGCCAAACGCTCCTGCAAGGGAGGATCACCAGCATGGAGTTTTATTCCCCTACTAAGTGTCCCTCCACTTTACCTGGAAACTATCTCTTGGTGCCACCCTTGTGACTTCCTTGCTCATGTTGTAGATGTTTGTGTCACAGCTGTCCCTATACAGTCTGTTTCACTGAGTTATCTTGGCCTTCTCCCTCACTAAATGAACATGTAAATTTTTACTTACCATAGTTAGTGGTAGTGAGCAGGAGAGAAGGATGGGATTGGGCCACCTGACAGGATTTCTTTCTAATGGTTCTTCTTAGTCACCTCCTTGTAAGGCTGGTTTTCCCATCACAAGCTCAAATTCCTTCTTTATCCTCTTCCCCTTCCTTTTCTTCTAACTTGCCTTTCCCTCTTTATTTCTCTATCATCGTATCTCTCTGTCTGTCTCTTCCTCCCCCACACCTGACCACCACCAAGATGGACCT
Organism: Jaculus jaculus; assembly: GCF_020740685.1. Taxonomy (NCBI): domain Eukaryota; kingdom Metazoa; phylum Chordata; class Mammalia; order Rodentia; family Dipodidae; genus Jaculus; species Jaculus jaculus. Next base: position 36,224,526 of record NC_059105.1, on the reverse strand, counting down.
CCGCTCAGCCTAGAAGTGCTGTGCTCTTACTATGGGTTCACTATGGGTTCTCTGCCTCAGTTGTGACTGACTACCACACAGGCTTGTAGAATGGACATTAACTTCTGTTTTTAAAATTTTATTTATTTATTTATGTGAGAGCGTGTGTGCACGAGATCAAGAGGCAGATAGAGAGAATGGGGACGCCAGGGCCCCTAGCCACACATTTGGCTTTACTGGGGAATCGAACTTCGGTCCTTTGGCTTTGCTGGCAAGCACCTTAGTGGCTAAGCCATCACTCCGCCCAGATATCAATTTTTTGAGGTGATAGAGACTGGAAACTGACTCGGAAAAAGAAGAAGTAATAAAAAGCCCAAGAGAAGTCTAGATTTGAAATATGTCACCCAAATAGGAGATCTAATATTAGTGATCTTTATAAACGTATTCTGCCATAGACAAGATGCAGCCAATTTTTTGAGGCATATTGGGTGTTCTTGGTGAAGTTTTCCTGCCATTTCCTTCCATTTTTCAGTAAGAGAAAGTGGTTGTTATTTTACATCGAAACCACAGCATTATTTACATAAAATGAATTCTAATAGCCAAAATAAGAAAATCTCCTAGAGTTGATAATTCCGTATGTTGTGAATGTTTATTTTCACTGGGGTGGGACCCAATATTTTCTGAATCCAATGTGGCTGAAAGCAGTCTCTGTGTTATTTGATTATAATTACTGTTTCTTTTTGTGTTTGACAGCTAAAGAAAAGAAGTCCTCTTACAACAGGGGTCTATGTGAAAATGCCCCCAACAGAACCAGAATGTGAAAAGCAATTTCAGCCTTACTTTATTCCCATCAACTGAGAGACTGTTTGTGGAAAAAAAAAAAGACCATATTTCAATCTCTAAAAGCCAAGGCAATTTGTCACCAGCTATTTTTATTTGTTTGTGTATTTTGGGAGTAATTTGTCTCTCTTTAACATGAAGCTGGGTGTAGAATTCAAATTTAAGCATATTACAATTTAAAGCAAAAAGACTGGGTAAACAGAGCTAAGATATTTTTCTATTACATCGGATCTAATTTTAGTAAAACCATCACTTGGAAGCCATATAAGGATGCAGCATTATGATGTGGGGTCAAGAAAAGAAGTGGTCCAAAGAAAGGAAGGGAGCAAGGGAGAGGAGTGTATTGTACACACCTTGTATTTACCTGAGACGTCTATGGCTGAAATGATCTTTTGAATTTTTATATTGTGCTTTTTTTTCTTAAGAAATGTATAATTGCATGATGATTTAAAAACAATACTCACATGGCTATGTGTTGGCCTCTGACTTTCAAAGTGTTATTGTCCCAAAATGCATTTTTAAATAGTATTATTGTGCATGGGGTCACATGTGCTTTTGTGTATTTGCTGATGGTTTGAACATAAACACTAGATGACAGTATCTTCCCATAATGGTTCTGGGGAGACTTTTTGTGTATGGGGGTGCTCAGCACACTAACACAGTTGGTTGCACACAAGGTCCTGTGCTAACTCACTTGGAGACATGAGGAGGTTGTACTAAACTGGTGTTGACACAAGCTTTGGGATTTTAACACTCACTTCCTTTCAATGATTTCAAGGAAGTCAAACCTGGCTTTTGTGTGAACTCCACAGAACACTGTTGTCAAGAAAATGGCTTATTCCAGGAGACCTGTAGGTATAATCTAGGGAGCTCTTATTCCTTGGGTACAACTCTTTACAAACACAAAGAAAATGCCCCTGACAGAAGGCAGTGGGTGGCAGAATGGGGTGCAGGAAGGTTTCTGAAAACTAACAGTGTTGGTGTTTTTTAACTCAATATTTTCCATGAAAATGTAACAACATGTATAATATTTTTAATTAAATAAAGAGTCTTTGGTGATTGTTTCTGGAACTGTTGCTATCATTCTTATATTTGAGTGTTTTGTTTCACTTTGGCTTTAATTAGTTCACTCAGCACCTAGTGGAGTCTCCAATGTTAGAAATGCTGGAAACATTTTGGAAAAGTACGGAAGGAGCAAATAATGCTTCAGGAGTCAGCTCCTCACCAGCCTACTACCTGCAAAGCATTCTTTGCTTGGTTTTTTCTATCTGGGATACAATATGGTTCCTGCAGAGGCAGCAGTCTGTTAAAAATGACAGCATCCTCCTTTCCCAGGGTCTTCACCTTCGCTTTCTGACCCCACATTCACACTTGGTTACACACTCACACTGATTACAGTTGCTGGGACAACTCCAATGTCATTGGCTACACTCCTTGCACACTCATTTTTGGTTGGTCTTTCTTGTAAATGGAACATTTCCCTGTTTCTTACAAATGGACTATTTTGCAAATGTAGTGGAAACACACCTGCCCTTCTATATTGCCATCAGTATGCAAGACTTGCCCTTGGACCACTGAAGCCTGTGTGATTCTTGGGTAACGGAGGTGTGTCACAGCCTGCTTGGTTTCCATTTAAGGTTTTTATCCTTGACCTCTACATCCTGTTATTGTCTTGTACAGTGACTCTCTGTGTGGTCAGGGACCACATGTAACTTTTTAAAAACACTGATTCAGGTGCTTAACCTCAGGTACACTGACTTAGAATCTGGATCGTGGGTCCAGATATTTGTACTTTCAAGAAGTTCTCTAGGGCTTCCTATATTTCCACCACGTTTTTTGAATTGTCATTTTATTCTATTTTCTCTGCCTCCATTTCAATCCCTCTGTCTGTCTGTCTCTGTCTATTCCTTTGCACACTCTTGCACACTTCATTTTCTTCCCCAGAAAGTCCAACTCTTAACAAACAGTTGAGCCAGTATGGTGGTAAGCATGCCAAAAGATTTCTAAAACAAAAATGAGCAGCTCTTTTTTAAACAGGTTAGTGATGATTAGATGTGATCCTCTAATGTGGGAGATTATACTTCTTGCTCTCTTGGTCTTTGGTTGGTATGCATAAAGAAATATACAAGTTAGAAGCCCCGGATGAATAGTATAGTACTATTTCTACTTGAAATGTCTTTAGGGAGATCATGTTTTTGCAGTTAATGGAAGATCTAAATGCCAGAGAAGGCCCTAAACAGGAGACCGCTCAAGTGTCCAGCATCAGATATGCTGATGCTTTTAATTCACATGGATTTCTTCCCTTCTTTTTCACAGCCATCCTTGATTTCATCTCTAATGGTTTCAAGTGTGAATGTCTTTTCTGCTTAGCTTGATTTGGAGCTTCTCCAAGACAGATAATCACAGCTTTGGGGACACTACAGATGCTCTAAAGGCAGAGTTGAGGAGCTAGTGATACAGGAATTTTGGGGTTCCTCACCAATGCACCAATACATTATACCAATACACAGATAATTTTGGTGTGTATTCATAGTCTTGTCTTATAAATTCAAAGAATGAAATACACAGGCCAGAGGATAAGGTTCTAAAAAATTTTATTATAGCTTGGAGCTTTAAGAGAGTGGAGCTTAAGGGAAGGAAGATATAGCTCTTGCCCATGGAGGCAAAATGGAGTCTAACAAGCCCAGAACTTACAAGAAGTAAAAATGGCAGAGCTCTTGCCCAGAGAAGCAAGAAGGAGTTTGAAAAGTCCCCAGTGCAAACTCTTGAGACTCAGGTTTGGGTTTTTTATGAACTCTGTTGCAGTTACCTTCTTGTTGCTGTCACAAAGCCCCTGACCAAAACCAGCTTGTGGGAGGAAAGGATTTATTCAGGCTTACAAACTTGACAGGAAGCTCCTGATGGCAGGGGAAGTATGGCATAAGCAGAGGCTGGACAACATCAGGCGGACAACAGCAGCAGGAGACTATGCCAAATACTAGCAAAGAGAAGCTGGCTGTAACACCCATAAGCCTGCCCCCAACAACACAATGCCTCCAGCAAGGCTCCCATTCCCAAATTGCCACCACCTAGGGACCTAGCATTCAGAACGTATTAGCTTATGGGGGACACCTAATTCAGGCCACCACAAGCCCCGTGGAAGGGTGGGTAGTTTTGCCAGTCTAGTCCTGATGTCAAGTGCCTGGGGTCAGGATTTCTGGAAAAAGGCACTCTTCCCAGAAATCTTAACTCTCTAGGAAAGGCCTTCTTAGATTTGAGTGGAAGACTTCCTAAGGGGGCAGAGATCAGGGAAGGGCAGAGTGTTTCCGACCTATAATGAAGTAGAATGACCTCGATTTCCCCCTATAGGCCCAAGGACAAGTCCTCCATTTAGTCAAGGAGAAATCTATTAATTTGGGGTCCTATCACCCCTAAACTACCTCTCTAAGAAATCTAATATGATGGAAAGGACAACTATTTTTTATGCAGAATCTGTCTCCATCTTCTTAGTTCTCCTCAGTCTAATTTCTTTCCCATCTGACCAACAAAACTCTGTAGGTTAATCCTTTTATTTTATTTTATTGGCCTTAAGAGTCTGGGATGTGAGCTCCAGCTAACTACCTTGCTCTTGCTCTTCACATTCTATTTTTTATATTTAATTTTATTTATTTATTTATTTGAGAGAAAGAGGCAGATATACAGAAAGAATGGGTGCACCAGGGCCTCTAGCCACTGCAAATGAATTCCATACGCATGTGCCACCTTATGCATCTGGTTTATGTGGGTACTGAGGAATTGAACCAGGGTCCTTAGGCTTTGTAGGAAAATGGTTAACTGCTAAGCCATCTTTCCAGCTCTCCACATTTTACTTTTGTCTCAGTGTAAATTCAGTACTTAGTGTGTGTGTCAGGGGTAAATTCTCCTGTTCCTACTCCTAGGTATATCTGATATTTATGCTCTGTCACTGGAGATTAAGATGCTCTTTGCGGGGAGGCAACTGTTTGACTTTCAAGCATTTTCTTAGGAGTCAATCCACTTCTGGGGTACACAGCACAGAGACCCACATTAAGGCCCTTCTTGGAAATCTATGTTGTTCTATGTTCACTCTATCACAGATATTCTTACATGAACACTGAACTCAGGGAAAGAATGTGGATTGGAGTGTTTCAGACCCAGAACTTCCCATTTATAGGTTGTAAGGTGAAGCAGGTCTAGGTGGATCTTTGATTCATGCTTCCTGGAACTCCAGTCTCACTCAGGGGCCTACCACCATAGATTATTAAGAGTAGAAGAGACTTGTAAATTATCATCATCATAGAAGAAAGTAAGAAAGTAAGGTGAGGCAGTATTTGAACAAGGCTAAGTGAGATCTCCGGATTTTCACATTAAGGCTGTGCACTGGGTACCACTATGATTTTTCCAATTACTGTAGAGACAATGCCATCACTCCCAGCTGTTCTCAGAGAGCTGCTATCCCCTGACCTCCACCTCAAATGCTCAGTGTGATCATCCTCAACACTGTGTTGACTCCATCTTTCATACCTGTTCCTTAACTTTCCAGAACACTAGCAAAAGAGACCAGCCTATGCTCAGCAATCCAATTGGAGAATGCCTTGGGGAAAGCACAAACCATTGCCAATATGGCCTGTCAGCAAAGCCTGCAGAACCCCTAGAGAGTGGCTAAATTCTTCCCCTAGAAGTTACAGAGTGACTTCCCAGGTTACCATAGCAACAAGCAGTGTTTCAAAAACATGATGTAATTCACAGAGTGATATGTATTTGAACAAAAAGAGAAAGCTACTCTGGGAAGAACTGCGGAAAAGATGTTTTAGAAGGTGACTTCAGGCTTTAGAGAGCATCTCAAATGACTTTTCATGCACGCTTGAAGGGTGTTGTCTTTATCCTCTTGTCTCACCTTGACAGCATTTTAATCCATGCTACGTTCATCCCACTGTTACCTTATTTTTACCAACTTATTGAAAATGAGTTTTGCTTTCCTTTTCTGTAGTAAGCTGGCAGCTGAGATATACTCTCTATGCCCTGTGAGCATTCTTCTGTCCTGTGCTTACAAGTTATCTTTTAAACATTTATTTATATATAATTTATTAGAGAGAGAGAGAGACAGGCAGATAGAGAGAATGGGTCCTCCAGGGCCTGTAGCCACTGCAAAGAAACTCTAGATGCATGTGTCATCTTATGCATCTGGCTCATGTGGGTATTGGGGAATCAAACCTGGGTCCTTAGGCTTTGGAAGCAAGTGCCTTAACCCCTAAGCCATCTCTCCAGCCCCAAGTTATCTTTGATCACATCCAGACATTGATAATGGAGGGTCTGGATGTATGAATGAGGATTCTCATTGTCATGTTTTCCTTTTCCTGTTGAGGAAGCTGTATGCTCAACCATCCCGTGAGCTCGTTACTCAGAATGAAGAGAGGAAGAGAAGCCAGTGACCTCGTGCACACAGAGAGGGATGTCTTCTAACTAATAGCCCTGCAGGAATGCCCCCAGTCAGAACCCAGGCCTGTCCCTCAGAGATCGTGATGGAAATATTCTCTGTTTTCAGATGATGAAGTGGGTTGAGAAATGTTTCAGTACTTCCTAAAGCCACACAGCTGATAGTGAGAATGTCAGGATTAGGACTGATGTTTAATTCCAAAGCCTGCATTCTTTTTAACTGGCCACATCTGAATTCTGGGAAATCGTGAAAACAATAACAACAACAAACCAAGAAAGAGAATTGGGATGAATGTTCTAGAGCAGTTAAGCATATGTCAAGGGGATTGCAAACTAGTGTTAGAGCAAATATATTTCTATTTGTGTACCTATGTGTATATATGTATACATGTTCTTTCCCATTTACTGGATCGAGGAATTCAGTGTGGAAATATGACTGGTCTGCATGCCTTTCTGGTCCTTGGGTATTGGAGCTTCTCACATGGATGCTTGTTTCAGAGATGGTGAATCAGGAGCAGAATAATAAAAAGTGGTTTAGAGGTTGAGAGACCCTCATTTAATGTAATCTGCACATGCTCCCTGCAGTTGACGTGATTCACTAACCAAAACAAGCTTGAGGTCACAGAATCAATGAGCAATGGAAGTCAGTGAGCATCTCTTTGCATGGATAGCTGTGTCCCTCAGGATGGGGCCACGGGGGAGAAGGATAATGATCATTTGGCGAGGGTGTGGGGCTGAAGAGGAGGGAAGGTCTCTGAGGGGGGGCTGTGGAGTACTGGAATATAGCAACAACATTCACTGAGACCAAGGGAAAAAGTAGAAGACTAAGATTTGAAGATGTAAGCCTCCGAGGGCAAATGAGATGGATTAGTGTTCTGTGAAAAAAGCATGGAGCAGTGCCCCATGCTGCAGAGAAGACTTAGAGAAGTCCTAGTTAGAACCCAGGCCTGTCCCTCTGAGATCGTGATGGGAATAGCTATATGGAACATCTGGGACTAAAAGAGAAGAAGGCTTTTCCTGCTTGGAATGAACATTAAACACAGTGGTTCCACCATGGTTCAGTGAGGGCAATTATTCCCCTCTGAATCCAAGAGGATGGAGGCAGGGAGACTTCTGGTGTGTGCAGGCAGGGGTGGAGGCACATTACTGGAGAGTAGCATCAGGAAGCATAACAAAGGAACTGTCAAATGCCTTTTGTCGCTAAGCTCACCTTGCATGAACTACACATGTGCCAATTTGAATGTTTTCAGAGTTTGTAGTTTGTTCTCGAGAAGGCATGATTGAAACATAGTAAAGTGCTTGTGTTCAAAGCATGAGGATCTGAGTTCAATCCCCAGGACCCACATTTCAAAAGCAGAACATATAAAGACAGCATGATGGCTATACTGGAGAGCTGTCAATCATATTTGCTTTATGGATTTCATGGAGCACAAGAGTGAAGGAGTGTGGAATAGTTTTTCTTCCTATGTTTGGTGTGGGAGTTAGGGAGGAGGCATGAGGTTTTATATTATGTTGGGGGACTTGCTTGGGGCAGGATGAGGATCTGGGTCCTCATCATTAGCTGGTGGGCAAGAGGATTCCCGGGACTTAGAGGGGAGGCGGATCTGGTTAAAGGTCTGGCTTTTGTGGACTGGCAGTAATGGCCTGGACTGCATCTGGGACGTGTGGTGGGTTTTGCCTCCTTTCAGGCAGTTGTCAACAGAGGTTGAACCTGGCAGATGGAATGCCTTAACAGGAAAGAGTATGGTAGGAAATACCTGGAATCAGATGGCTGGTGACCTTTCCAGGGCCAGCTGGCTCACATCAGCTTTGCTGCCGATACTTAGCAGTATAAAAAGAGAGGATCATATTCTAGGAGGAAGTGAAAGGAGAATAAGAATTGCTCATTGTTATGGAGAATTGGTGCACTGTGCAGGCAAACTGAGACCATTGTTAAGCTGATCTCCGTAAATTCGGGAACACTTCATTCTTCTAAAAAATGTGCCTGGATGTATTGCTTCAGACTTAAGCTTGGAATTCACCACAGGGCCAATGATATCAGCCATACATGAAAAATTTTTTGAATATCCTTCTGGAAGGAACCGTGGTTAGGGAATCACAGTGGGCACTCAAACTGACCTTGGGAATTACAGGGATCCTCACCACTCCCTGTCTTTACTGAGACCGAGTCAAGTGTCCCTCCTTCCTCAAATCCTTGTGAAAGCTTGCCCATGGCCACTCTCACTTCAGTTAGTTTCTTGGTTCTTTGACTTTCCCTGCTCTTACCGTGGCACTGTGAAGGGCCTTACCCAGACTCTAGACTGAGCTCACTGTGGGCAACAAGAGGGTCTTTCTCACTTACGTCTTCTCAAAGCTCTACATAGAAAGATACTGCTTCTATTTTTGTTCAACAATTTGCCTAAGATTTCATTATGGTAAATAGCAAGATTGATTTGGGTTCAAGTGAGTCTGGGCTCTTTTGCTTAAATTCTGTATTCTGTGGTGTGCCCTGCAGCATGTTGGCACAGGCTTAGGTAGGAGGAGAACAAGGCTTCTTTCTGAACATATTCAGACATATCATGAATTTCCTGGCTGTTGCTGTAGCGAAGGCCTAATGTTCCACCCTCAGAAACTTCCATCTTCTCTGGTGTTTCACAGACACTGGGATCAAACTGGTCTTGATTAATCTGACTTTTGACAACTGCTCTAACACTATTGATTTTCTTCAGCAGCAGCTGAATTATTTCTGTCTAACTTGGCTGCCTAACCTACAAACTATTTCAAATCAGATGTCTCTTTTGCCTGGCAGAACTGAGAGAATTATTTTATAAGCATGCTCTCTGGAGAAAAATAATCACTGGAAAATTTTAATAAAAGTACATGGTAGAAACAGAATTTTAAGTCAAGAATTGGAAACCATGAAATGATCTTTATCCGCTAGCCTGTGCAGTATTTAATGACCACCTGTGGAAAATTTTGATATTAAATTAGATACAAGATATTTTTTTTCTATTTGCACAGCTAATAGAAATATAACTGTAACCCTTACAACAGTTTAATAAAAAATAAAATTAATGTCTATTCTCTTCAATGACTAAGTGTCTGTATGATATGAGGAAAATTATTTGTTTCAGTGCTTGAATGAAAAGAAAACTTGATTGATGTTCTTACTAAATGCCACCATTTGCAAGGTAGATCTGTCCTGGAGTCCAAATTATATTCAAATGAATAAAATATTGAAAAATGTGTAATGTTTAGTTTTCCTTTACACATATTCCATTGTTTTAATGTTTTCCTAGACACAGATTTACAGTTCCATCGACTTACATTTACATGAATTTTCAGTTCTGGGAAAATGATCTGTCACAGGTCTTCTTATAAAACATGGAAAATGGCCTTTGTGTGGCGCGCTGGCCGTCCGCCTCCTGGGCATGCGCGCGGTCGTCTCCTCCTCGAGAGTTTGGGGCGTTTAGGTCGCGGACTGTGGCCGGGGCCGCGGAGCGTCGGGGCAGGAGGAGGGAGCCCGGAAGCCGGGAATGATGGAAATTTTAATTTTCCTGTGAAACTTTGCTGCAGTGGGATCAAGAGAGGACCCTAGGATATGGACATGATGGCGGTGACCACTGGGATGTCCCAGGAGGCAACATAGTGCTGAGAAGAATTGACAGAGGAGTGTCCTCCCTGAAACATCTCTATCAAACCCTCCAAGGCTCATGCTCCAACGCACCTGTCCTGGCAGAAATTGGCCTTTATATCCATGACCTCGCAATGCCTAGCAATACCTTCATGAGACCCTCCTAAAAGGAGAAAAGGACAATGACATAAAAATAAAAGATAGACTAGTAGAGAGAGGGAGGGAATATGATGGAGAGTGTACTTGTGAAGGGGGAAGGGAGGGACTTATCATGGCTTTTTGTCTGTAAGTATAGAAGTTAGGATGACCTAGAAGGCACCATGGTGCTGAGAAGTGACAGAGGAGTGCTCAGCACTGAAATATCTATCACACTTTCTAAGGCTCAGGGACCATTGTGGAACAGTTGGCGGAAAGATTGTAAGAGCCAAAGGAAGGGTGGGACTCCTTACAATGTGCTCCTCCAGACACAAAATGGCCTGGATACCCATGAACTTACAGTGCCTGATAGAATACCTATTCAAGACTGTTGTAATAGGAGGAAAAGATGATGACATCAAAATAGAAGAGACTAGTTGAGAGGGGGAGGGGATATGAAGGAGAGTGGAGTTTCAAAGGGGACGGTGGGGTTAAGGAGGGAATTACCATAGGATATTGCTTACAATCATGGAAGTTGTCAATAAAAATAAATATAAAATGAAAAAAAAAAATAAATAAAACATGGAAAATGAGGGCTGGAGAGATGGCTTAGCTGTTAAGGGCTTCCCTGTGAAGCCTAATGACCCCAGTTTGAGGCTTGGTTCCCCAGGACCACGTTAGCCTAATGCACAAGGGGGCGCACGCATCTGGAGTTCATTTGCAGTGGCTGGAGGCCCTGGAGCGCCCATTCTCTCTCTGTTGGTCACTCTCAAATAAGTAAGTAAAAATAAACAAAAACATTTTAAAAAATATATGGAAAATGAGCAGTCAAGGGTGGTGTTTATTACATGTCTTGAGATGGAGAGGAAAAGTGGCCAAGGTGACCCCCTGATATCCTGCTGGGTGAGATACCTGAGGTCATTTCTGAGGAGCTCCGAAAAGAGTTGTTACAGGCAAGGGAGCTAGTTAGCCTTGTCTCTCCAGATACATGTGAGGAGTCCAGGGTTCTACTCTTGGCTTGCCTCCAATCTGTCCTGACTGGTTTATAGCAGCCCAGGCCATTGCTGGATTGCTTTGTTTAGCCACTCTGTTCTCTCCCCTGCAGCTCCAGCTCCAGCTGAACTCCCCATTCTTGAATTCATTCTTCTGTTGCCTCCTAATAATGCAATTTATTATTTCTAATGCTCACAATTATGTTTTGTGCATTATTATTATTATCTCCTCAAGCACATAATGAACTCCCTGGAGATGACTTTTATATTACAGAGGCTGTGTGGAGTGTAGTTAGCTCACTGTAGCCAGTGATTGGAGCTTGTCTTTCTCTGTATTGTATGTCTTCGAGTCCTTGTGCGTAGAATGAGATGGCATGAGTTAAATGCCAAAATATCAGTGAGTAGATGCTGTCTAGCTTGATTATTCATGCCCTCTCATTAGTATACTTGGTACAGTGCCTGGCAAAGAGTATTTGTACATTTTTCCTTCATGCCTTTCTTTCTTCATCCTTCTCTTCAGTTCTTTTAGTAGATACTTGTCAGGAAAATGAGAGCCATTGAAATGAGTCCCAGCCTTGTTAAAATGGACTTGCACAGTAGGCTGGGGCAATCTGCTGGTTATTTTCCCTTTGCTGCGTCAGATCAACTCTTAGCACATTCTGTGCCTGGAACACTGACCTGAAAGGACTGTGTACCTGCCTGTCTGCCCTCGGGCAGCAGGACAACCCGTGGAGCAGGAGCAGGAGCTGGGAGAGTGAGAGGCAGTGATTGGGCGCTGCTGGCTTTGACCAGCATGTAGGATATGCCTGAGTCGTTTCTTGAATATAGACCTGGTTAGGTGGCTCTTCATCTTCTGCTATCATTGAGTTCTGGTCATTATTTTCAACCCTTCTCCAGTCCTAGGGAAAGTAAAGAATTTCTACTATTGCTGGTCACCACAGGTCTCTGGATCCAGGTTTTCCATATTCTGGTATTCAAAGCCCCTTTATTCAAGTTTGTTGGGTGAGTGATCTGAAATAAATTTCATTTGGTTGTGAGTTCTTAGCTGGAACATCACATCTACTTGAACGTGTCCTTGTATGCCTGTGACTATCATTTCCTGTAGCTTTAAGGACTTAGTCATACTCCCTATCTCGAAGGTCTCCTGCAGGCTGGACAGTCTATAGAGCTGTCATAGAACTTGAAGGGACCTTGTCAGGCTGTAGAGGTTTTGGTTATAAACACCATGAATTTCCATGAAGAGAAATGTGCTTTGGGAGTGAAAACAAATTGTAGAATATCTAGGTGATAGATGTCCAGCTTAGAGTGAGTTTATCAATAGAATCACCACGGATGAGTAAACTGCAGTGACGGGGGAGGGTCAAGGCACAGGGTGGTCTGAAGGCATCACAAGGCAACTCCCCAGAGCTTCTTGCCCACTGCTCATGCCTGAGACCTTATGCTGTGATTTGGCTTGGCTCCATAACATAAAAGTTGGGAACTTAATAGATAGAAATCTAAAGTTAGATTGGAATTGAAAGATGGCTTATAGAAAGGTCCATGTTTTCCTTCCTTCTCTCCTCCTTTTGTTAAGAGCCCAGTGGTAAACTTAAGGAGCATTCATCATTTGTACAAAGGAATCTCAAGACCTTATGTCCCGCAAATGACTATATTGAATGTCTCAGTCCATGTTTTGTTACCATACTAAAATATTTGAGGCTGAGTATTTTATAACAAAGAGATTTATTTAGCGTACATTGTGGAGTTTAAAACGATCAAGCTCAGGTAGTGATATCCGGTGAGGAATTTATATTGTTTTATAACACGGTAGATGGAAGGAGTGTGTGCTAGAGAAGCCCATGTGTAAGAAATCAGACACCTGACGTGGACCCAATTTCTAAAAGCATGCCTATGTGGCAACCCATCCAGTCCTGAAGCATGGGCATTAATTTCTTCTGGTTATGGTGCCCCTAGTGATGAAATCCAACTTCCTCTTAGAGTTTCCATTACCTTTCAATACTGTGAAGTTGGGGACCAAGACTTTGGCACATAAGCCTTTAGGACAAACCATAACCAAACCATAGCAACAAGAAAGTGGCATCTCAGTTAATCACGTATGTAATTCTAGACATAAATTATGATTGCCGGTAATTAATATACTGTTAGTGGGTTTGTGACTGGTGGCGTTGAAGTATGAATCCATGTTCCTTTTCATGTACTCATGCCCCCGCTGGGATGGCATGGGTGGTGGCACAGTGACTGGCACGGACTAGGTTTGCAGTGAATATCTCTCCTGGAACAAGTGCCTGATTGAATATGGAAGTGAGGGCCTATGAAACCGCATTGTAGACTTAGGATGGGTAGAGGAGGAACTCTGAAAGGAGGAGGGTAGGACATTGACTTTATAAGTACGGATTACTTCTCAGGAAGTAATAGAAAAGCCATTGGTAGTCTGGAAGGCTCATATTTAAAAAATAAATTCCAAGCACAATATTCTATAGAAAGCCTCTCTCAGGTGGCCAGAAGCTGACCTGATTCATGTGGTCCACACCCGAGGAGAGGGCGGGGGGAAGAGAGGGATGGGCAAGGTTCCCGTGTCTGTTTGCTCCGAGATCTGGGGAGGAGGAGGGTGTGTCACTGAGAAGGATGAACTATGGCATGTCTACACGTTTCCCAAAGTAGGTTCCAGAGAAGAATATTTAGCTTTAAAAAAAAATTTAAATTAATTTATTTTAATTTTGAGACAGATTGGAAGGAGAGGAGAGAATGGGCACGCCAGGGACTCTAGTCACTGCAAATGAACTTGAGATGCATGCACCACCTGGTGCATCTGTTTTACATGGGCACTGGAGAATTGAATCTGGATCCTTAGGTTTCTCAGGCAAGTGCCTTTTATCTAGTCTTTCTAATTAGAAGGTGCTTTGAACGTATCTTCAGCATTTTGATGTCAAGCTCTTTTCAATTGCTATTAGGTGATGACAGCCTGGTGTGAAGTTTATTTATTTATTTGAGAGAGAGAGACAGAGGAAATGGAAGAGAGAAAGAGAGAATGGGTATGCCAGGGCCTGTAGCCACTGCAAATGAATTCCAGACGCATGTGCCTCTTTGTGCATCTGGCTTAAGTGGGTCCTGGGGAATCGAACCAGGCAAACACCTTAACCTCTAAACCATTTCCCCAGCCCTGAAGTTTATTTTAAAAACATGCATTTTAAGGTTACTATCTTGGTGTCATAGCTGGTTCACAAGGAGAAATTGGAAAGTCAACAAGGTCTAGAAAGGAGTGTCAGGAAAACAGACAGAGATGGCCAGCTCTGAAGCCCAGCCCCTTTACTACCTGCAGCTTTGTACAAGCCTTTTAACTAGAATTTTCTCATTAACTTTCATTTGAGGAAACACGTCTGTTTTAAAAGTGTTTTTCATGTAAATTAGTGAAATATAATAAAGAAATTCCTTTAACCATTGTAACTGCCCTACAAAATTAGCGCCACAAGTCATGCTCAATGATATAGATGAAAAAGGCTAAGAAAAAGAAAAAGAAAGTTTATTCTACCTGACGTGGTAGCATACAACTTTAATCCCAGAACTGAAGTAAGAGGATTGATGTGAATTCAAAGCCAGCCCAGGCTATGTGAGAACCTGTCCAAGAAAAAGAAACAAAAAGAAATAGATGAGCAAGTCAAGGTTTAGAGATAATAATTAGCTCAGTTAGAAGACAGGATAATATTTGGTTCTATGAATCATGGGATATTTTTCTGGCTCAACCTATTTTTTGCTTCATTTTGTTATGGAAGTGTCTCTGCTGTATTGTGTTCTGATAAGGAACACACGTGCTAATATAATTATTGTAATGCAAGTTTTGAAATTCCAGAGTAAACTTTATTCATCCCACTTGTCTTTGAATATACTTCTTTCCAGAACATTGATCTTTAAGACTCAATAAAAGGCAAGTCAAAATACTTTTTTATTTTACTCACTCATTTATTTCTTAATATTTTATTTTTATTTATTTATTTGAGAGAGAAAAAGAGGGAGAGAGAGAAAGAGAGAGAACAGGGCCTCCAACCACTGCAAACGAACTCCAGATGCATGCGCCCCCTTGTGCATCTGGCCTTGGAGCTTTGCTCTCTGGGAAGTACTGAATATATAAACTCCACAGCAAACAAGACTCGAGACCGTCCACCTGGAACAGTCAGAACGGGTCTGAGTGAGGTCTGCTAACTGAGAGAGGAAAGGAGTACAATTCATTTCTGAATTGGTTATCAAATTCTTCTTGTAAGTGACACGACTGAAACTGCCAATTGGCTTTGCAAACTGCTGAGTCTGTATTTGTACATCTGTGAAAGCTCAGCATGCACGAACTTCTCAGCAAAACAAGAGGGTTTCGCCAGCAAGGACTGTCACGGAGTCTTGTACCCTGTGGCCAACCATTTCTCAAGAGCTCTCTTTCTGTTTCACCTATTGATGTGCAGGGTGATTGACAGGCAGTTTCACTCATTACTCAGACTTGCCTCAGGTTATTTCTTAGCAAATCTGCTCACCGTGATGCTTTTATAAAGCAGAGTCACATTATTAGTATGGAATCATTCAACTCTACAGCTTAAAGGAACTCAATAAGGCATTTAGCTGAAGTCCCTTCACCTAAGAACAGCCATTGAATTTTCCCATGCTGAACCCTAATGTCTATCATAAGGTACTCTTAAGAATGCAGTCTTCATTTCTGTTGAAATATTTCTTGGGAATTTCTGTACAGTTGTATTATATACTGCTATTCAAAAGTTTAGGTTGCCAGCAATATGCAGTGATACCTACCTCAAAATGACCATATAAATAAACAATTGAATTTTAAAGCTTTGAAATCATCTGTAAGATTTAAAATGTTTGTAATTTTTAACGCTGAAGACTGAAGGATTTTTCTTAGACACACACACACATTCATGCAGAGAGTAAAAGAGAAAGACCATTCACAGACTTTACACAGTTGCCATTTTACACAAGTATATCACGTGTTTATTTATATGGCCATTGTGAGGTAGGAATGATTATTTTCACTTGTAAGATGAAAAAACTGAGACATAATGTAGTTCAATAATTTATTTATTATCAGTGCGTTAAGGAGAAGAGGGCGGGGGTTTAGGTCCATGTCCAAGGTGTTTCTAGAAATGATAGAGCTAAGAAGTTGAGGAGAGCACAGCACTAAGACAGATTTAAGCA
Organism: Jaculus jaculus; assembly: GCF_020740685.1. Taxonomy (NCBI): domain Eukaryota; kingdom Metazoa; phylum Chordata; class Mammalia; order Rodentia; family Dipodidae; genus Jaculus; species Jaculus jaculus. The sequence continues at coordinate 36,208,344 of NC_059105.1, read as the reverse complement.
AGGCTCAGGGAATGTCGCAGAAGAGGGGGTGGAAAGATTGTAAGAGCCGCGGGGTGGGGGGTATGTCCAGAAGCACTGCCCCCCATCACAATGACTGGCTGCTGCTCTCACAGCTCCCAACCCACAACTCCATGGTGAATGCCAGCGATCTCACTAAGGAGGGCCCTCAGTGGATTGGGGGCTGGGAGGAGGGAAATGATGGTGCCAGCACATGATGTGCCCATACAAAGTTTCAACTTAATAAGAAAAAGAAAACAACTTATAGCATTAAATTCACTTCTCAATAGTAATTTTTAAAAAGCTGGACAAAACAAAAAGGGATGGAAGGATATTCTTTGCAACTGGGGCTCAGAATTGGGGTCAGATAGCACACAGACAAGTCATGACCTCTATCACTATGTGGCCATCAGGGAAAAGGAAGCAGTTCTGATGAGAAGGCTTACTATTAAGTGAATGAAGGAAGCATTTGGGAGAATGTCTCCACACAGCAGGCTGAGATTGTGTTTTAATCTTTGCTGTAATATCTCTAACTTATCAGAAAATCTTAGGCCTGGAGTTTCTTTTTTTTTTTTTTAAACTTTTTATTTTTATTTATTTATTTGAGAGAGAGAGAGAGAGAAGAAGAGAGAGGGAGAGAGAGAATGGGCATGCCATGACCTCCAGCCACTGCAAACGAACTCCAGATGCATGTGGCCCCTTGTGCATCTGGCTTACATGGGTCCTGGAGAATGGAACTGAGGTCCTTTGGCTTTGCAGGCAAACGCCTTAACTGCTAAGCCATCTCTCCAGCCTTTTTTTTTTTTTTTCGAAGTACTCTCTTTGAAAGTAGAGCCGATGATGTCTTGCTAGTCATTTAATGTGTGCAAAGCTCTTGGTATTCTTCTCTGAGTTAGTAAAAAAACAACAACAAAAAGCAATGCCATGCCTTCATTCTTCTTTTTCTTTGTGTGTAAACATATATGGCAATCAACAAAATCATGTGCTAAGTGTAGCTAAGGCTTGAAGCAGCAAGAAGACAGGGACCCGGACTGAGCTGTGAAATGGACTCCAGTATCACAATGCTGCCATTTGTAATCAAGAATAAAATCATACACTGTTCCTGTGTTCTTGCTTTACACCCCAAAACTCAAGACATATTTAATATTTTTAAGAGCAAGAGACAGAATAGGGTTTGTAGGAGGTTGGTGAGCTGGAGCCCTTAAAGCAGTGACTGCTAATGAAATAAAATGTGAAATGATGTCACTTCCCGGAGAGCAGAGATGTGTAAGCCACTGTGTGAAGCGTGTTTTATCAGGGAGGAGAGAGCTTGTCAACAAGCAACGGAGCTCAAGACAGCTGCCCCTCACAGCCAGTCTGGGCCCTTCTCTGGATTCATCCTGAGCTTTCACGGGTGGTAGTTGCTACTCAACTATTTCTCACTATAATACCTCCTCTTCCGAATTATCAAAATGGAGAGGCTTAAGAATTACTTCTAAACAACACGAACTATAAATGTGAAAACTAACGGGAACCTAAGGCTGATGAAAGGCTCTTCTCTATTTCGGCTAACACCTTGGCATGCCTGGCTATAGCACAGCTGCCAAGGGCCAGCGTCTCACTTTGGAACATGGCATCCCAAATTTCACAGTTGTTCCAAGATGTCAAAACTGTTAGCACCTTCCCATGTCCTTGTAAAAAAATCGCACACAGCAGCTGCCTGCCTTTCAGGGTTAGCTCTGTAGTGAAAAGGACTGAGTTCTTTCAGGCTAGATGGTTAGAGTACTCTGAGGAAATGGATCTGGAAAAAGAAATTATTAAAGGCCTACCCTTCACTCCCATTTGACTGAATCAAATAGTTTTCTGTCGTTCTGAATTCAAACTAGCATAATATAGGGAAGGAAGGGTGTTGTTTTCAGTATTTCATTAAGAATGCTGGGCATTCAGTAGTAGTGAATAGGCTGCTGTGTGCATGCATTGTTCCCGGCACCTCCAGGACACCTGGTTCACAAGGAAGAATATCTCATGAACAGTCACTGGATTCCCACATGCTGTGAAACAGATTCCAAGTAAATTGCGTGTGCAGAATAAGGCCAACACAACAGGGCAGGTATGGCTTTGAGTGACAGATTATGCATTTGGCAATTTTCTTCATTTTGGCAACCCAACTTCTAATTTTAATTTCTGACTATAAGCTTTATTCTGCTGGTCTAGTGGAAAGAGACCTTAACCTCAATCCTTTCTGGGGTTTCCCCATTTCACTCTAGGATTGTGTCATATTTTTGGATCTTGTGCAATATTAAGCACTGAATCAGGTACTATCATGCCTTCTCGTATCTGTCCACTTCCATATTTCTGCCTTCCTCCCTTTTCAGGAATGGTGACTCTTATCCCCTGCTGCCAGGCTTAATTTGGGGCAGAGCAGTTTTGGAAGAGGCAGCTTTTCTCCCGTTGGCCTGTGGGACTCTGTAGCCAACATTGTTCCTTCTCAGAGAACTTGCAAGCACTCTGGGTGGTCTCACTGGGAAAGGAGGTTTAGGTCCATTCTGCTCCTTGACTTATTTGTTTTTGGAACACCAGGGGATTCTTTTGGGAGACTGAGGGAAGTCTTGCTAAATTCAAACTCTTTGTGAACCACCATAGTTTGTTACATGCAAGGCAATAGTTTTCCATTTTCCATTTTCCTTTTACACCTCTTCCTCTGGTGCAATGAAGAACAGGTGAGTTATAAGGCCACTGAGGAGGAGTAGAGAGAAATGAAAGGGATACTGTTAAGAAGAAGAAGAAAAAAAACCAACTAAATGATTACTTCAAAATATTATTACTCAAAGACCCTATGGGTATAAATATGTATATTCATCCAAATGACAGTAAAGAGGATGAGAAGAAATGATGAACTCAGCTCCTATAGGGTGAGAAGGTCTCTGGTGTGTCCAGGTGTACCTATGCATTCTCACTGGTGCATCTTTAAAACCAGGTGGCAATCAAGTGAGTAGCTTTTAAAAATGATTGGTTAGAGGCTAGAGAGATGGTTCAGTGATTATGGTACTTGCCTGCAAAGCCTAATGGCCCGGGTTCAATTCTCCAATACTCATGTAAAGCCAGATGCACAAAGTACCATAGGCATCTGAACTTTGCTTACTTATAGAGGCTGGAGGCCCTGGCATGCCTATTCTCTCTGTCTGTCTCTCTTCTCTTTATCTCTCTCTGTACTTGTACATAAATAAATAAATAAAAATATTTAGAAATGACTGGTTAGGGTGAGCAGCCCCATAGTACAGTGGGAAATGATCAAATGACTTGCCAAACAATTGGCTTAAGCTGGGCGTGGTGGCGCACACCTTTATTGCCAGCAGAGGTAGGAGGATCGCCAGGAGTTCGAGGCCACCCTGAGACTACAGAGTGAATTCCAGGTCAGCCTGAGCCAGAGTGAGGCCCTACCTTGAAAATGAAAAACAATAACAAAAATTGGCTTCTAGGGTGTTGATGTGGAAAATGAGCAATTGGATGCAAGAAGTGTTCTCTGAAACAACTCCGTTGCGTAAGGCAGGAGCCCTGACTCTGAGGCTAACAGCACCACAAAAGCTCATCAAAGCTTTCAAAGGCCAGGTAAATTAAAATTTTGGTCCGATTTCTCTAGTCATTGTAAGAATGGCTACAAACCTTACTTGGGGGGCTCCCTGTTCGGTGCCTCTATGATGTTCCCATATACTCCAAACATTTAACAATTTTGCCTATTTTGAAAAGAGCAAGCTGAAAGATAACATCTTTGTCAATGGCAATGCAACAGTATACTAATGGGTATCAAATGCCAAGCTCTTTGTTAATATAACTGTTGCCTGTACCCAGGAACTGAAGATGTCATCTAAGGACTTAGATGACATGAAGTGAATCACCATTGTGTGTTCCCAGATTCAGAAGCCCAGGCCAGCTGCAGTAGCCAGATGGCTCACTGGCCCGTGAATGTCTTCCTGCTGGCCTGAGAGAACCAGAAGCACAGTGGGTAGATAGGGAGAAGTGATGGCCAGTCGCTGCTACTACTCCAGCTGCTGGTCTGACTCCAGATATGAGCGCCGTGATGGTCTGGTTGCCACAAGAATAACACATATTCTAGCCAGAGAGAACCGCCAAGGACGGTGATGGTTTGTTTCAACCATGTGTGTTGTCTCGGGAGCTTTCAGAAGACACAGTTTAGCTATTTCCTTTTCAGTATGATTTGAAGAGATTCATTTTATGACTGCGGTAACTTTACTACTCAAAGTGTGGTTCACAGACCGGCAATATTGGTGTCATTAGCAGCAGGTTAGAATGCAGAATCTCAGGGCCTATCCCAAACCCAGGGCCTCAGACTATGTATTTTCTAACAAGATTACCCAGTGATCTGCATTCACTTTCAGACTCAAAAGCACGACAGAAACCAAACCATGTTAACTCACAGTGCAGGGTCAATAGGCCCAGTGAGAGAACTTGGCCGTGGTTATAACTGGGTGATGCCAAGCAGACCAGACTGATATAGGTGTGGTTTCCAGTCCAAATTTTGTCACTTCCTTCTGCGTGACCTAGGGAAAATCACTTCCTTTCTACAGGTATTGTTTTCTTTGTTTTGAATATTGTGAGAATGATATCTTAGTTACTTTAGGTCGTGGTGAGGATCAAATGAGATACTGTACCAGCAAAATTACATATGAAGTGTAGTGCACTTTCTAAACAAAAGGGGACCAAATTGTAGTTATTCGCAACTACCCAAAATGGAACTGGGCTTTTTGACTTGTGAAATGAGTCACTGAGCCATTCTAAGTTAAAATGTGAAGAGCATGATATATATGGATGCGTTCAAAGATGAACCCAGAATTGAGATTGTGAAATGGATTCAGGAAGGCACTGTTGTTGGAGCTAGCAGTGATTCTTATTCTTAACCTGAACTATGATTCATTTTAATAGTAAATTTTGTTGTTTGGGCTGAGTGCAGACCAACTACATCAAAACCCCCAGGGCTGGGAATCATTACTGTTTACTGAGTTCCCATGATTCCAAGCCGCATACAGGGCTGAGAATGCAGATAAAGTGCTAGATCAGAGCCAGTTGCTATGGACAACTGAACTTTTAAAAATAATCATTGCCAACTACAGGATTAAAGACATGAAAAACCTGTTTCCAGACTCCCTTTTAGAGTAATTTATTTTAGAATGTGATATTGTCCAATTTTACAGAAGGTAATGATTTCATTTTATAGCACCATGAACTCCAGCATAAGGAAGTTTTAAGATGTGATGAGGTATGGTGAGACATTGCAGTTCTGGCCTACTGGGCAAATGGGACCCATCAACAGAGGGATGCAAGGATCTATGGATTGGGCGTTTGGATTCAAGGGAAACCCAGGCAAAACCCACACATTATTAGGAAGAAAAGGGCTGAATACTGTGATTCAGGAAGCCTTAGGTGCTTGACGATTCCTCAGGCAACTATCTAGATGGGCAGTATGTTAATGGGTATCAAATGCCAAACTCTTTATTAATATAACTGTTGCCTGTACCCAGGAACTGAAGATGTCATCTAAGGACTTAGATGACATGAAGTGAATCACTATTGTGCTCTCAGATTCAGAAGCCCAGGCCAGCTGCAGTAGCCAGATGGCTCACTGGCCCGTGAATGTCTTCCTGCTGGCCTGAGAGAACCAGAAGCACAGTGGGTAGATAGGGAGGTCTTTGGCGGCCAGGTAGCATTCTGGGTGCTGAGGCCGCAGATTAGGGCCACTTCCTTACCTAGGAGAGAATAGTCCTTGGTTATTTTGTATTCCTGAGGAGTATGTTCAAAAAGTCTCCATCTTTTGAAAATAAGCAAGTTTCGTTAACATGATATGTCCAAAAACAAAAAAGAATGACCTATCGAGAGGGCAGGCCAGAGTATAATGGCCATACTCAGTGTGCTATTTAAAACACTCCACGCTACGATGCACGAGGCATGGGGACATTGACTGAGTCAAGTTCCACCCCCGTCTCGGATGTACGCAGAGAAGGGCTTCACTCAGTGTCCTTTTCTTCAACAGCCTTAACTTATCCCTCCGAAGACCCCGCTGACCCTAGGGATCTACTTTGCTCCTCTTTTATCAACTAGGTTATTTAGTGGGAGGGGACTCCATTCTCTCACCCGTTACTACTGTGTCTTTCTGTTCAAGCCTTCATCTTGACGCTCTCAGAACTGGCGCTGACTCAAGGCACGGGCCGCTCTGAAGGTGACCTGTCCACAGGGATGAGCTGCATCCCTTCCTGCTCAGGTGTTACCAACTCAGCACCTCTGTGTGTCTTCTCTCTTGCACCGGTTATTGTGATACTGCTACGGTGGGAAACTGGAACATAGTTATTAAAAAAGCAAAGGAAAGCTATGGCTTCATTTTCTCTACTCTTTTTACACTGAAAAGAGAAAAGGAATGAAAAACAGATTTGGGGCAAGTTTTTTTGTGGTTTTTAAATTTTTTCCTTCTGTCTCTTTCACTTATTCAGCTCCAAATCTTTTGCTTCCAATCTGCTAGTCACAGCTCAAAAGAAGGTGAAGCAAACGGGATGGCACTTCCGTGGCCTGGAGACTTGGATCACGGTCTTTCTTTATTGATCTATCACTAAAGAGCCACATGCTCAGGTAGGAGAGGGTCTTACACACACACACACACACACACACACACACACACACACACACACACACACCCCTCTTTGGAAGGTTTCCAGGAGCATAAGAAATCTTCAGTCTAGAAGGGTGTGACCAGATTTGACCTCCAAATAGTGACAATTAACTGACTTCTTTTTTAATTTTTAAAAACAGGATATTGCTGCTCAGGTGTGTTAGTCTTGCGGTATCACTGGGTGTTCTCCCCAGCTAGGGCTGCTGGCCCGAGCTGTAGAGTCACGCTCTCAGGGGAGGCTGTCGCCTGCCTGCTCCTGAGGAGGCTTTCTATGCTGTCGTCCGCCCGATGGTCCTCCCGTAGCCTGGGTGATGAACTTGAAAGATACGCTGTGTTGATCATTCGGCGATTCCAGAAGAAGTTTTAGCTCAATCCACTAGTGAAACCACCCCTTCATGAGGCCTCTCTTGGTTTCTTGAAATAGTTCTTCATCTGTCTTTCACTCCCCATTAGAAAGTGCTGACATCACATTTTTTTGTAATCTTTTTACTCTACATGATTTCTATAGAGTTTCTTACTTTTCCTTCCTGTTATTTTTCCCTTTGAACACTTATGGGGTGTTGGGTATCAGTGTCAGTGAGCCCCAACCAGCAGAGAGGCAAAATTCCACTTGATAAGGATGGGTCTCTTCTTCCACTCCGTTTTTACTGTGTCCTTTTCTCTCCTTGCTCCATGGCATTTGTGAACATAAGACTTGCGGGAATGAAATAAGTGGCTCCACCTTACCAAACCTTGAGGGTCCCTGCTTTCTAGAAAAACCACAAAGATGTAGTGCTTCTCTCATGAACCTTTCTGCCTTGGCAAAATTCTGCTTATGATATAAAAGTGGAAGCCCATGTATGACCCTTTAACTCTCTTCCCCAATTTCATTCTTTTTAAAAAGATTTTATTTAATTAATTTATATTTATTAGAGAAACAGAGAGGGAGGCACACACATACAGACAGACAGAGAGAGAGAGAGGGAGAGAGAAAGAGACAGAGGCAGAAAGAGGGAGAGAATGGGCACACCAGGGCCTCTATCTACTGCAAATGAACTCCAGATGCATGTGCCACCATGTGCATCTGGCTTACGTGGGACCTGGAGAATCGAACCTGGGTCCTTAGGCTTCACAGGCAGGTGCCTTAGCCACTAAGCCATCTCTCGAGCCCCCAATTTCACTCTTAATGGCTGGACTTATGTTTCGAATTTAATGTTAAAGGAGTTTATCATCTTTAGCTTTGATTTATCCACCTTCTCCCTCAACTCAATGAACAAGCTCTTCAAAGAGGCCTTGGCATTTCTTCTCTGTACCAAAAATTTCCCTAACTTGTGGGCTTGACATAGTTGTCAAGGATCGATACATTGGAGCTCTGTGTCTGTTTTGCCCAGATCCAGATGTCTAATGATGACAAACCATGATGACTAATTGTATGTTATAACTTGACCTGACCTAGAGTGTGTCTGTGAGTATGCTTATGAATGAAATACAAATTTACATTTGTAGACTGAGTACAGCAAGCTGTACTCCTTAATGGAGGAGGCTCTTATCCAATCAGCCTGCATAGGACCTGAAGGCTGGGTGCTCACCATGTAAGAAAGAATTCCTCCAGCCTGACATCTTTGAATTGGAAGCAGATTTTTTTTTTTTCTCTTGTTGTTGGACCTAAACAGAAATCTCAGCTCTTTCTGAGTCTCAAATTTGCTGGTTTTCAGAGAGAAATGATACCATCAGCTGTCCTAATTCTCAGGCCTTTGAACTCAGACTGGAGCTATACCATTGCTCTCCGAGGTCTCCAGTTTGCTGAGTGCAGCTCTTGAGACTCTCAGCTTTGATCATTGCATGAGCCAGTTCCAACTCCTGCCCTACTGTTTCTCTGGTGAACTCTTAAACATGGATATAAGCGTACTTTTATGTCTAAATATCACAAAAAGTCTTATGATGCAAAATAAATTTTGATATTTAGGTTTTCAACGTTATGTTGAATGCATTTAAGCCATACAACATAAATTTTGATATACTTATGTATAGAAATGGCTACTGTAGTCAAGCAAACTAAGGTACCATCATCTTACCTAGTAGTGTGTATTCCTTTAAGAGCACTTTAGATGTACTCTCTTGGAAAATAAATAGTATGTGACCACAGTTCTTACATTGTATATTTGACTTCACTTTGCACATTAGATCTGGAATACTCTTGACTTATCCTATACTGTAGCTTTGTACCCTATAGTTTTTGAAACTAAAGTAGTAAACACTTGTGTCACTGTTTTAATTTTTCTTTGAGACAGTCTCTTGATGTAACCCAGGCTGACGTTGAACCTCCAATCTTCCAGTTTCAGCCTCCTGAGTGTTGGGATTCTAAGTGTGTGCCACCAGGCTCAGCCACAGATCATTCTTATCAATTGAAATTTGAGGAAGGCTGGAGAGGAGGAAGGAAAGGGCAGGAGAATCTGAGTAAACATCTTTTTTTTTCCTTTTCTTTTTTTTTTTGGATAAGCATTCTCTTTGTCCTCTCTTTCCATCAATTCTCAGCTCTTTTCTCCCTGGATTAATGACAATGTTTTGGGTTGCAGGTAACTAAAAATGTTAATTCTTTTTTTTGTAATTATTTTTTGTTTATTTTTATTTATTTATTTTGAGAGTGTCTTCAACACATCTTTTCTCATGTATCACAAGCTAGGATAGGATCCTATATTTTCTTCCAAGTAATTATTGATAAGGGGAATACAGCTATCATGATTGGCTGGACAAGAGATTGGCAACCTATAACCAAATTTAGCCTCATGATCTGGTTTTATAAGACCAAGAAGTAGAAATGTTATTATATTCTTAAAGTATTATAGAGAATAAACAATAAAAACCAAAAAGAATGCATGACAGGACCTATGTCCCGAAAACGTGTCACGTACAACGAGGGCCAATCTGTCAAATACAAGCCCAGCAGACACAATATGTGAGAATATTGGGTTCTGGACAGAAATATATTTTCTTCCTGAATATTCCATTTTGTCTATAAATACATTTTTAGGTACTGGTCAGGTCTTTCTCCTGTGGAGATCTAAACAGAGTGGGACACAAGTTCTTAGATATATATCATGACACACAGAGGCAGACATACTGTACTGCTCCCTCAGAGGAAACCTCATGAAGTAAGTTAGAAAGCTTTCTTTAGGCTAATAATGGAGCAAGAAACAACAGAGTGTGGTAACAGAAAGCTCTCAAAATGAGAAAACAAAAGATATTACAGCTTGTTAAAAACGTAAGTTATTGAGCTGGAGAGATGGCTCAGTAGTTAAGCTTGCTTGCTTGTAAGGCCTGGCAGCCTGAGTTTGATTCACAAGTACCCACATAAAGGTAGATTTACAGAGTGGTATATGCACCTGGAATTTGGTTGCAATGGCAAAAGGTCCTGGCACACCCATTGCTTTCTTCTTTCTCTCTCTCTTTCTGCTTGCAAATAAATAAACATATTTCTTTAATAAATAAATTTTATAATGGTAAGTTATTGGGCTGGAGAGATTTCTCAGTTGAAGGTGCTTGCTTGCAAAGTCTGGTGGCCTGAGTTCAAATCATCAGTACCCATAGTACTCATATGAAGCCAGATGCCCAGTGACACATACATCTGGGATTTGTTTGCAGTGGTAAGAGGCCCCAGCATACCCATATTGTTGTTCTCTCTGTTTCTCTCTTTCTTTCAAATATATATATTATTATATTATGCATAAATATGTAAATATATTATAATGTTGTATATATTTATATATGTAATAATTTTTTTTAAAGTAAGTTAACCTTATTAACCAGGAATTTTGTAGACTCGTAAGTATATAAAGTAGGTGTACAAATCAAATGTTTACTGATAATAAGTCATGAAGAAATTTATTTTAAAGCAATTCTTTGGTATACATATAATTTAGTCATTTTTAAAATATAAAGTCAAATTTGCCTACTAATAAGATGAATATGCTTGTTCATTTTTGCATAAAGAATTAAATCTTGGCTGGAAATTTGATGCTGTAGTAGGCAGATCATTTTTAATGTTTTTCAGAATTGATAGATATTTTGATTTTATAATCATCAATGCTGAGATTACTGCTTTGCATAAATACATAGGACAAAGTGAGAGAAGCATGTTAAAGAGATCATTTCACAAATCATTGGAAATTTTGTCCTAATCCTAAATCAAAATTCATTTAACTTTAAAAAAATTATTTATTTATTTATTTGAGAGAGCAAGGGAGAAAGAAGCAGACAGAGTGAGAGAGAGAATGGATGCACCAGGGCCTCCAGCCACTGTAAACAAACTCTAGACGCATGTGCCCCTTGTGCATCTGGCTTATGTGGAATCAACCAGGGCAATTGAACCAGGGTCTTTTGGCTTTGTAGGCAAATGCCTTAACTGCTAAGCCATGTCTCCATCCCCCATTTAACAATTTTTTATGATATTCAAGTCAGCAACTTAAGTAACAATTTTTTGTTTGTTTGTTTGTTTTTGGTTTTTCAAGGTAGGGTCTCACTCTGGCTCAGGCTGACCTGTAATTCACTATGTAGTCTCAGGGTGGCCTCGAATTCACAGCAATCCTCCTACCTCTTCCTCCAGAGTGTTAAGATTAAAGACATGCACCACCATGCCTGGTTTAAATAACAATTTTTAAAATCAAATATCCTGGTATAATACAGTGCAAATTTGACATTTTTTGACACACATTGAGTGGCGATAATAGGAAAATATTAATAGCCTTAGTTTTCCATAATTCAATCATATGTTTCTGTAAGAGCATACAACTTTGCATGTGCAGTAAATATACTGACATTCATAATATGTAATAGTCTCAAATGTGAGCTAAGGTGTTTGGGACAACATTCTTTGGCATTGTGTGGAATGACAAGTATACAAGATGCAAACTGTGCATTTTGGGTGTTAGAATTAAAGCATGCTATAAGGATGGTTTGTGGAAGGAGAATTGTAGTGCTCTGCTCAGTTTGGACACATCAAGATAGTGTTAGCACCATCTGAGCCCATGTTTAGCTGACAATACTTATAATTAGACATTTGATCTTTCTGAGTGCCCTAGTGGCCTGCACAAGGCAATTGGTTATTAACTACACCCAGAAGCAAAGCCAACTCACAACCCCATTTTTTAGAGTGCGTGTCTCTGCACACTCTTTGTCCATCTGAAAGAGTCTGCGTTGGGGATTAGAATTCACAAGCAAGAAGAGCTGAAAATCAAAATCATTCAAATTCTTCAAGCCTGTTACTGACTTTGGCCTATCATTCCATATTCTGCAAAGCTGCAAATTCTTTACTCCAGCTCAGGACAACAACATCACCCACTCTACACTGTTGGCAGGGTAGTGAGAGTGAAATAGGCTGGCAGTGCCCCTAGAAATCCATAGCTGAAATTTATTCTGTATTTGCTCGATAATATGCTAAGCAAGGATATGGATTTTCCTTGCCCTCTAGCTAGACTTTCAAGGGGAGAGCAAATATTAAACACTTTCAAAAGATTATTCCTGAGGCAAAGCAGGTTCCAGCTATTTATGCATTCATTCAGCAAATAATGTGTTTGCAGTTTTCAGGCATGGAGATGCATGAGGGGAAAACAGAGAAATATCTCCATCCTCAAAAGGTTTGCATTCTAGTATACTGGAAATAAGATTTTGGAATTTCAGCGTCTACATGACATTCAAAGCTATGAGACAATATAAGAATACCAAGGAAGTGAGTATAAGTGGGAAGGAGACTTCTAGGAACCTAGGTGAGCTACACATGGCAAGAGAGATGTGAAAGAGACTTTAAAGGGTAGCTATTGAATATGGAAGAAATCCTGGAGAGTATGGGCTCTGTAAACAAAGTGAAGATTTTCACAGGAGGGAGTCTATTCAAATTCATGACAGACTGGATGGAAGGCTTCAAATGACTGCATTTCATTACTTGGAAGTCATCCTGCTAAAAGTAATTTTAGTAGAAGGATGGGGACAGGGCTTGACTGAAGTGTGTTCAGGAAAGAGTAGGAAGAGAAAAAATACTTTGCAAATAAAAGTCTTGTTAAAGCAGCATTCTAAAAGGATATTGCTTAGCTGTATATTTGACTTTTGTTTATTTATTTTTCAATTCAAATATCATGGTGATCACTGGAAATTACAGTCTATTATAGAAAAATAATCATCAACAGTATCTCCAAGTTTTCTTCTTTAACCTGGGCTTTTAGACAATGATTGTATTACTTAGGTTAAAATTTGACTGCAGTGACAAAATAGCAGGAGGCAAACAAGAAGGAAACTTTTTTCTATCTTACTTATCTGTGAGTGAAATGACTCAGGGAGAAGGAGGAGGCTGGGGCCCTGGGTTCCTTCTCATCTTCCCTGCTCAACTCATGGCTTCCATCTTCTGTCAAGATGGCTACTGTCATTTCAACTATGCTTTCCCACATGAACAGGCAGGGACAGGAAAGTGAGAAGATCATACTACTATCTTTCTAAGGGGCACAGACACTTAGGTAAACAACATATTCTCTTCCTGTCTGCCACAATCATGTGACTGTAAGGATGGCTGAAAAACATAGTTTTGGGCAGTACTATTACATGTCTAGCTAAGAAATTATTCTATTAGTGAAAAGGAGAAAAAGAAAAGTGGATTATGTAACAATTAGCAATTTTGGCCAGAAGGATTCTTAGGAACCAACTAAATATATATACACACACACACATATACTTACATATCTATTTAGATACCTTGAACATAATGATACTCAACAAGAAACAGCTGTGAAGTTTAATATTAAACTAGTCTTTCCCCATTAGGATTCAGTCATTGAGCCATGCTAGTTATTTTCTGTGCTGCAATAGTCATTTCCTTGTGTCTAGCTTGTACCCGGGATTTACCACTTGTATGAAATTCTGAGTTTTTGAAAATACATCTGCTTATGGTGTAGTTCACAGCTTCTTAAACTGTGAGCCATGACCCTATATAGGACTGTGTACTGAATATAAGGATCACAAAAGATTTGGCAACAGTAAAAGGTTTCTGAATGTGAGGTGACTAAAAAATAATACAAAATCAAATATACAATGAATTGAGGTGTTTCTGGAATGGATTTCCCATGATGCATTCTAGCTCCTCACTGTAGCCTTGGTGCTAACACAACATGCACATTTCACACCTTGTATGCTGTCATTTGATGCAATACCAAAGAATTATTGTCCATTTGAGATTATTGAATATTTTGAATTGCAGTATATTGTTACTGCACATGAAAAGTTTTATGCTCTTATAGAAACATAATAATTTAATGCAGAAAACTAAAACTATTAATATTTTCCAAATAACATAATTCAATGTGTAAGTGTCAAATTAATGTCAAATTTGCATGGTATCATATTAGGACATTTGATTTTAAAAACAGCTGTTTGATGGGCTACAGAGATGGCTTAGTGGTTAAGGTGCTTGCCTGCAGAGCCTAAGAATGCATGTTCAAATCTCCAGGTCCTACATAGCCAGATGCACAGTGATGTAAGTGTGCAACGTTGCATGTGCACATGAGGGGGTGTACGCATCTGCAGTTTATTCACAGTGGCTGAATGGCCTTGGTGCACCCATTCTCTCTATATATTTATCTCTCAGTCTCTCTCTCTCCCTGCTTCTTCTTTCTTTCTCAAAAATAAATTATAAAAATTTGCTGCTTGAGTTGCTGACTTGAGTTTCATAAAAAAAATTGTTAAATGGTCGGGCGTGGTGGCACACGCCTTTAATCCCAGCACTCTGGAAGCAGAGGTGGGAGGATCACCGTGAGTTCAAGGCCACCCTGAGACTACCTAGTGAATTCCAAGTCAGCCTAGGCTAGAGTGAGACCGTACCTCAAAAACAAACAAACAAAAAATTGTTAAATGTACTTTGGCTTGGGATTAGGACATAATTTCTAAAAATTTTTCACAAAACTCAACATTTAGTTGCCAGGACTACTAAGCAAAAAAGGGAAATAGAGTCATATAGGAGGAACCAGAACATATTGAAACATCTAAAGAATTAACACGTCCACACTATTAGCATCAATACATGAGTACGGCACGTTGAAGGATTCAAGAATGGTATCCCAAGATCAGCTGTGCCCCTCCAAAGTCTGCTAAAGATAGGCGGGTTTTACCTGGTGGGCTCAGAGGGTGAAGTGAAGAAGAGTCCACTCACTGTGCAGAGCCGCACATGCCAGGAAGTGGTCAAACCTTGTCCTTTTCTGGTTAATTTCATATCACAATGGAGTAACCTACTGGTCTCCAAATGCCAGGCCTGGAGGAGAAACACTTTTCTTGAACAAAGTTTCATTGCCTGTAGTGAAATGAGAAAAACACAGCTGATTAAGTGCACTTTTTTTTTTTTTTTTTTGAGGTAGGTTCTCACTCCTGCCCTGGCTGACCTAGAATTTTCTATGTAGTCTCAGGCTGGCCTCGAACTCACAGTGATCCTTCTACCTCTGCGTTAGAGCTGGGATTAAAGGAGTGTGCCACCATGCTTGGCCAAAGCGCACTTTAAATTCCATGTAAAGAACTATCATTTCTTTAAGTCTGTATTCTTCCTATCTCTTTGGTGTCAAATATATACTTTCTGTGATTTACCAGAATCATTTTTTTTGTTTTTAAATGTGCTTTTTTATGGGACAAAGAGAGAGAAAAAGAGAGAGAGAGAGAGAGAGAGAGAGAGAACTAGCATGTCAGGGCCTCTAAGCACTGCAATTGAACTTTAGATGTGTGTGCCACCTTGTGCGTATGTGCAACCTTGCATGCTTGTGTTACCTTGAGTGTCTGGATTACATGTGATCTGGAGAGTCAAACATGGGTCCTTAGGCTTTGTAGGCAAGTTCCTTAATCACTAAGCCATCTCTCCAGCCATAAATATGCTTTTTCAATATTTTATTTATTTATTTAAGAGACAGAGGGAAAGAGAGAGAGAGAGGATGGACATGCCAGGGCCTTTAGCCACTGAAAAGAAACTCCAGATGCATGTGCCACCTTGTGAAGATATCTGGCTTATGTGGGTACTGGGGAATAGAACCTGGGTCCTTAGGTTTTGCAGGCCAATGTCTTAACTGAAAAGCCATATCTTTAGCACTTATTTTTTTAAAAAAATATTTATTTATTTACTATTATCACTTGGAAAGCAAAATGCTAGTAATGAAGATTAATTTAGTTTTGAAAATTCACTGTATGCAATTTAAGTCTGGGAACCACATATGGAAGATACATCAGCTGTGTTTTCTGCGTGTTTAGGGCTCTCTAACTTTACCTCCCTCATATTTCCAGTGCTATCTTTTCTCATCTTTCTTGTTTCCTTTTGTTTTTCCAACATGTTTGTTTCTGTCTCAATTCTCTGACTTGTTATGAATTAGAAACATGTTGTGGTAGAAAAGAAATAGAAAGCAGCTTGAAGAATTTAGGATTGGGCTGGGAAGAAGGTTCCCAGTGGTTAAAGGCGCTTGCTCACAAAGTCTGCCAGTCCAGATCGATTTCCCAGTACCCACATAAAACTAGATGCACAAAGTGATGAATGTGTCTGGAGATTGTTTGCAACAGCAAGAGGCTCATTCATTCTCATTCCCTCTCTTTCAAGTAACTAAATTTAAATATTGTAAAAAAAAATGTAGGATTGCATGCAATTTTAATGTCATCCCTCAAAATTAGAGAGTTTGTAATGTGGAATGAAACTTGGGTATTTTTAGTGGTCAAAATAAGAAGAACTAGGTTAATATTGTGGAAAATTTTTGTTGAACAACAAGAAGGAATTTATAAAATGGGGCCGCTGTTAACCTTGGAACAGCCTACTGAGATCCAGCTTGGGGCTTCTATTCCTGTGGATGTTGGCAATGTCAACTCACATGTGTCCAAGCTTTAGACACTGAGGGGCTTGGTAGCCTCTGAATATTCATTCGTATTTGATTACAAACATTTTGATGACCTATTCAGAATTTTCATATGGTTTTTCCATCATTGTGTGTGCTCTTGAACTTGCCAAGTTCTTTTAAGAAAGTTCTATAAATAAGCATTGACCCCACGGGGTTAAAAAATATTCTTTGACCAATAAAAGTATGACAGAAAAGAGCCACCATGATTTGAATGACTTCATTTAAAAATATTTATTACATAATTCTTTCCATGTGCCAAACACTTTAAAAATCATTAATAATCTGTTTTTAGTGCAGTTTCAGGCTCACAGCAGAATTGAATGGAAAACACAGAGAGTTTCTGCATGCCTCCCCACATCCTCCATGCAGAACCTTTCCAACAGTTCACATCCTGCTGCACAGTGTGCATTACCTGCAAGAGAGGAACAGATGCCATACACCTCCCTAGCCCCTAAGCTCCTTCGTTGATGTTGACCCTGGGATGATGTGCGTTCAGGTGGATCCACCACTGAAATCATTTCCTTTTGAAAATCTTCTATTGACTCCAGTGATTTGATGATGTTGTTCACAGTAGTAAAAGCCTGTAAACATGCTGCAGGCAGCCAGCAAAGGTTCGGAAGAGCCTGGGGTGTTTGCACATTGGAATTCGAATCTTAGCAAGGCTAACATGCTCGTGCAGGCCTTTTCTTTTTTACTTATTAGAGACGGGGGGGGGGAGGCTGGGAGAATGGGTGTCTCAGGACCTTCAGCCATTGCAAATAAACTCCAGACACATATGCGACCATGTACATCTGGCTTACATGAAACCTGGAGAATCAAACCTGGGTCCTTTGACTTTGCGGGCAAGTGCCTTTGCCTCTAAGCCATCTCTCCAGCCCTCTCCTGAAGTTTTGATGGAAAATTGCTCCCCATTCCAAGCCCATTGATGTCTGCCTGGTATTGAAGTGTCTTCCTCAGAATTTCTCTCTGAATAGTCAACTATGAAGGAAACGTTCAAATGTGGCAGGAAAAATTATAGCTCATCCCTGAAGGCCTCTTCTGTTCTGATGAAGGATGTTATGGTTTAGATGATAGAATGAGAACCCAGATTGTAGATTTCACTGCTTGATTCAACTCATCTGTGTATCCTGCTACCAAAGACATTACAAGAAAGCTACAGACCAATATCGCTCATATGTGTCCATAGACTCTTGGAGTGTTGGAGCCTGGGTGCCTTGGGAAATGGGCTAGTCTAAAAGTTCCTAAGTGAGGCAAAGCTATAGAGTTATTTAATTAATTAATTTGACAGAGAAAGAGGGAAAGAGAGAGAATGGGCATGCCAGGGCCTCTAGCCACTGCAAATGAATTCTAGATGCATGCACCCTCTTGTGCATCTGGCTAACGTGGGTCCTGGGGAATCGAACCTGGGTCCTTTGGCTTTGTAGGCAAATGCCTTAACTGCTAAGCCATCCCCCCAGCCCAAAGCTATAGAATTCTTTCTTCAAAAGAAATGTCCCATAACTGCCGCCCCCTCCCAAGTAGCTCCAGTGGAGCTTCTTTCACAGAGGTGGGAGGAGAGGCGATCTTATTCCCTCTCTCTGTGTTCCCCACCTTCATGGGCCCCAGTACCTGGATCAGAGCATTGGACTTACTGGTGAGCAGTTTCAAGACCGAGGCACAACCTTTGACTCTCATTTGACCTTTGAAGAAGCTTTTAGGATATACCTTTTCCCTTTAAATTGAGTAATTTATTTAGAAAAAGTATGCGGAAGGTAAAAATTTGATCATTTTCAATTCTGAAATGCTTTCGTTTAGCCTCATACTCACCTATGGATATATATATGTTGGAAATGACTAACCTCTAGACCTTCGAAGGCACATCTTAATTGCCATTGGTGTCAGATGCCTGTGTGAGGTTACCATTCTTTTTGCAGAATGCATGTCTTTTTCCCCTTTCTGAACAGAATTTTGTGTTTTTTTTTAAATTTCCTTTTGCTATGATATTTGTCTTTTAATACTTATAGTTATTTGTATTACATGAAAAACACAGGCATATAGAAGGGCATATGTGCATGAATAAATGCATTTCTTTGCCCTTAACAATGAAATACCAGTGTTCTGCTTAGTCTTTATATTTCAGACTTTATTTCAATTACATAATTTAAAAAATATTTTATTTATTTATTTGCAAGCAGAGTGAGACAGCAAGAGAAAGGGAAAGAGAATAGATACACTAGGGTTTCCAACCTCTGCACATGAACTCCAGACGCTTGTGCCCCTTCGTGCATCTGCCTTTATGTGGGCACTGGGGACTCGAACCTGGCTTGCTGGACTTTGCAGGCAAGCGCTTTAATGGCTGAGCTATCTCCCTAACCCCTCACTTAGCTAGTTCTGCAAAGAAGTGGCTTACCTCCATGGCAGCCATCATTGCCAATCCCTATCCCATCTCTAGAGGTGTGAGCTCCTTGCTATTAACTCTTAACATACTGGGAAACAACCTGTTTGTTTGCACTTTTATTTTCAACATTTTCATTCATATATATTACATTTTGATCATGTGCACCATGCTTTTCCTTCCCTTACCGCCCCTCATCCTCACTATAATCTTGTCTTTTACTAGTGTCTATGCCATGGAAGTGAATGACTCCCTTCCCCAGCAACCCTTGCTTGTCTTTAGCTCATTATCTGCATTTTAAAAGCATTCTTTTTGTTTCATTGGATGTAATCCAATCAATCATTGTCTCACTTAGTTTAATAATCATTATTTTCTTTACAACATAAAGATACGGACTTCTGCTTTTTGGTCCAGAATATCAGGAATTTAGAAGTCTATACTTTATTCTAGCAACATGTAAAAAGTTGAGTATACTAAGCAAACAAACACACAAAAAACCCAGCAAGTCTTCCTAGACTTCCAGAGAAGTAAGGTCACAGGGTAAACCACAGAGAAGTGGAATCATAATATAAATCAGTATGCCGAAGTTGGAGACACAGACAGGAGGTCAAAGCACCATACTTTTCTGGGGCAAAAATTTCTGCGCAGAAACCACGAAGGGTAAGAAAACTGGTGACTTGCCAGATGTCAGTAGAGATGCCCTGCTTTCTCCCAGTGAAGGCAAAAAGAACCCTTTGTGATATGTCACAGCATCCTGTTATTTTAATAAGGGAAAGCTATTTTACAAACATATAACTTCCTGTCATTTTATTAGAGCTTAATGTATGAGGGGCAATTCGTAGCACTGAATGCATACATTAGAAAGTAGGATTTTTACATAATCTAATTTTAATTTTAATTTTAATTTTAATTTTACATAATCTTTTTTCATGCTAGAAAACTAGAAAAATGGGCTGGAGAGATGGCTTAGCGGTTAAGCGCTTGCCTGTGAAGCCTAAGGACCCCGGTTCGAGGCTCGGTTCCCCAGGTCCCACGTTAGCCAGATGCACAAGGGGGCGCACGCGTCTGGAGTTTGTTTGCAGAGGCTGGAGGCCCTGGCACGCCCATTCTCTCTCTCTCCCTCTCTCTGTCGCTCTTAAATAAATAAATAAATAAATAAATAAATAAATAAATAAATTAATTAATTAATTAAAAAAAAAGAAAACTAGAAAAATAAGAACAACTTAAATCCAAAGTAAGCAAAAACCAGAAAAATAACAAAAACTAGAACAAAAATTCATGAAATTAAAACCAGGATATTAACAGATAAAATCAAGAAAATCAAAGCTGATTCTTTTAAAATATCAGTAACATTTATGAGCCTGTGCCAGACTAAGAAAAAGAGAAATTAATATATGAGAAATGAAAGGGGAGACATCACTATAGGTCTCATCAGTAACATTAAAAGGTTAATAAATCAATATTGTAAACAGCTATATAGCCATGAATCTGATAATCTCACTGACATGGGCCAATCAATTACTTCATGGATTCAGTGAATTCTACAAACATTTAAGGCAGACATTATATCAATTTTCTGAAATTTCTTCCAGAAGAGAGAAGCAGAATCTATGAGACCAGTATTAACCTGCTACCAAAGCCAAAGACATTACAAGAAAGCTATAGACCAATATCTCTCTAAATATAGATGCACTTTATTAGAAATAAGTGCTAACTTTTTTTTTGAGGTAGGGTCTCACTCTAGCCCAGGCTGACCTGGAATTCACTATGTAGTCTTAGGGTGGCCTCAAACTCATGGTGATCCTCCTACCTCTGCCTCTCGAGTGCTGGGATTAAAGGTGTATGCCGCTACACCCAGGTCTAGTGCTAAATTTTAAAAATAAAATATCTATTATTAATTATTTTGAGTATAACTCTTGTAAAATGTCTTCCCCCCCCCCAAGTTTAAAAAATTTGCATGTGCAGGCTAGAGAGATGGCTTAGCGATTAAGTGCTTGCCTGTGAAGCCTAAGGACCCTGGTTCCAGGCTCGATTCTCCAGGACCCAGATGCACAAGGAGGCGCACTCATCTGGAGTTCATTTGCAGTGGCTAGAAGCCCTGGCATGCCCATTCTCTCTCTCTTTCTGCCTCCTTCTCTCTGTCTGTTGTTCTCAAATAAATAAATTAAAAATAAACAAAATTATATTTAAAAATTTGCATGTAGGGGTGTGTGTATTTTTGTGTGTGTGTTTGTGTGTATATGCGTTTGTGCATATGTGTTTGTGCTTGTGTATGTATGTTTGTGTGTGTGTATGTGCATGGACGCATGTGCCATGGTGCACACACACAGGTCAGAGAACAACCTCAGAGTTTTTTTTTTTTTAAATTTTATTTATTTATTTGAGAGAGAAAGATAGAGAGAGAAAGAGGCAGATGGGAGAGAGAATGGGCATGCCAGGGCCTCCAGCCACTGCAAATGAACTCCAGATGCATGCACTGCCTTGTGCATCTGGCTTATGTGGGTCCTGGTAAATCATACCTGGTTCCTTAGGCTTTGCAAGCAAGCACTTCAACTGCTAAGCCATCTCTCCAGCCCAGGATTTTTTTTTTATCCTTTCTTCTACCTTCCCTTTTTTGACACAGTTTTATTTTTTTGGGGGGGGGCATTGATTGCATGTGTGCCAGTCTAACTGGTCAGCAAGCTTCTGGATTCTCCTGCCTCTGCTCTCCGTTGCCATAAGTGCATTGGCATCACAAATATGCACACCACCTTTCTTACAGCTTTATGTGGGTAATGGAATCAAATTCAGGCCAGCAGGCTTACAAACAAGGGCCTTTAATGCTCAGCCATCTCTCTAGACCTTCTTCTTCTTCTTCTTTTTTTCTGGAAGCCTAGTCCCATGTAGCCAAGGCTGGCCTTGAACTCCTGATTCTCTTTGCTCCTTCTCCTGAGTGCTGGGATTATAGAGATGTGCCACCAAACCCTGGTTCTTCTTCTATTTTAATTCATAATAATGCAATTCTTTACATGTATAGATATCTGTCCAAATTAAACAGATGTTCCATTTTAGTGCTGGCTCTGCTATTTATTAATGGCGCATCTTTGACTAAGTTAAGTAATCTTGCTGGCACAAGTTTTCCCACATAAATATGAGAAAATGTATTACTTTTTTCCCCAGGACAATTGTGAGAACAAATTGCTGTAATGCCTCCAAGGCTCTTAAATAACAGACCTAAAAAACAAGGTTCTAGGCAAGAATTGTCTAATTGCATTGCAGGGACAGAGAAAGAAAGCCCCTTTCTTTCCTTTTGGGCACCAGTGGCTTTTGGCCCAAAGATTGCTGACCCAGCCGATGTCTGAGTACCTACGGGGGCTCATAGGCCCTGTTCACTGGTGGCTTGGTTCAGAGTAACAGTTCTGTAGCTCTGGGTGGGAATCTGCCCCTCACTTTCTGTTACCTTGGAAGCGTTTCTTTACCTGAGCTTTAGTTACTGTATCTTCAAGTGGGGGCAACGACAGTGCCCGGATTAGGCTTATTGTGCTGTAGTGAAATGAGGTGCGTGTCATGTCTGGTACAGTAAAGGTACTCAGTGAGGAGAGAAACACAGGGAGGCCAAGGACATTGAGGATGATGAGCATAACCCACCCATTTGTTGTCTGCTCAACTTTGGGCAAATTATTATAAATGTCTAGATTACCAGTATTTTTGGAAACAAGGTATCATGTAGCCCAGGGCTGTCTTGAACTTGCTGTATTGCTGAGGTAAGCCTTGAACTCCTAACTCTCTTGCCTCTGCCTCCCAAGTGCTGAGATTACATGAGGACGCCTCACTTTATATATATATTTGGAGGCAGGGTCTCGCTCTGGCCCAGGCTGACCTGGGATTCACTATATAGTCTCAGGGTGGCCTCAAACTCAGGACAATCCTCCTACCTCTGCCTCCCAAGTGCTAGGATTAAATTAAAGGCGTGCGCCACCACGCCCGGCAGACGCACCACCATATTTGGCTTTGGATTTCAATCACTATCTGGTCCACCAGGAAAATATTCTTTTTTTTTTTTTTTTCCTTTGAGTTTTCAAGGTAGGGTCTTGTTCTAACGCAGGCTGACCTGGAACTCACTGTGTTAGTCTCAGGGTGGCCTCAAACTCTCGGCGACCCTCCTACAAGGCTAGGATTAAAGGCGAGCGCCCTGTGGAACATTTTTAAGCCTTACTCTGAGAGCAAAATGTGGCAACTTCTGAATGGGGGGGGTGGCCTATAGGAAGCGGTCCACGCAGCCCGGTCCCTTCTCTCGCTGCCGTAGCCCAGCCTGTGGCATGACGGTGCTTCGTTGAATGTCCCAGGGCTGCAGATTTCCTTCCAGTTCTCTCACTTCTGAACACGGTCCTACCGAAGAGCGCGGGAGACAAGTGTGCGGCCGACCGGTGCACACCTGCGTCTTGGCTGTCCACGCTCTCCAGCTGGTCATAACGAAGCCCAGAGGGTGCTGGGGTCACGCATTTTTCTCAGCCACCCGTGTCGCCGTGTCTGGCGCCTTCTCCGTGCTGGGGAAGAGCATTTAAAGTCAGCAGCCATCCTCTCTCCAGAGCGCAGATCTACCTCTGCCCCGGCAAGTTGGTAAGGTGGCTGTGCGGCTCACCTGCACTTAGAGGACGTGGGGTCGGGGCCGAGAGACGATGCTGAGCAATAGCTCTCAATTCGCTGGCCCACACAGAGGTTTTGCAGTCCTCCACAGACATCTTCGTGTCCTTCTCGAATGTCTGTGGGAAAGCGCTTCCACTTTCCCCGGAAGCAGGGCAGGGACGGCGCGCCACGCTCCAGGCAGACATTGTTTTCGAGGCTAAGCCCAAAATTGAGGAAAGCTGTGAAGAGCAGAAGTCATTTCATCAGATACCTGTCTTTTCTTGCTGAAGTTTCTGTTGGTAATACAAGAATTAAATAGTTTGCTCTCTGGGCCCGTGCCTAAAATTATTCATTCATTCATAGATAGATAGATAATAGATAGATAGATAGATAGATAGATAGATAGATAGATAGATAGATGATAGATATAAAATACCTTTCCTCATAGGTCACTGTATGCATACCTATGATGTCAGTTCATGTCCCCTTCCAGGAAAGGAACAAGCATTTGCGCAGCTGTGTGTGGCTTTTGGGTGTTAAGGATGATTCATCACTGCCCTCTAGTGGCTACATCTGGTAAATGCAGGAGGCTCTGAGATCTGAAGGCATCTTAAGAGCATAGGGCGGGAAACCTTTAGAAATGGCTTGGATCTGGGCTGGAGAGATGGCTTAGCGGTTAAGCGCTTGCCTGTGAAGCCTAAGAACCCCGGTTCGAGGCTCCATTTCCCAGGACCCACGTTAGCCAGATGCACAACGGGGCGCACGCATCTGGAGTTTGTTTGCAGTGGCTGGAGGACCTGGTGTGCCCATTTTCTCTCTCTCTCTGCGCCTTTCTCTCTCCGTCTGTCGCTCTCAAATAAAAATAAACAAAATTAAAAAAAAAAGAAATACCTTGGATCCCAGCACTCAGGAGGAGGAAGTAGTAGGAAGAAGTAGGAGACCTTCTGCCTTACAATGGATACTAGGTAATTGAACCCTGGTCCTTAGGCTTCACAGGCAAGTGCCTTATCCACTAAGCCCCATTTCAAAATTTCAATTCCCTCCTTATCTACCTCCCTTTTTATTTATTTATTTTTATTTATTAGAGACAGAGAGAGAGAGAGAGAGAGAATATGAGAGAGAGATTGGGCACGCCAGGGTCTTTAGCCAGTGCAAACCACTTCCAGATGCATGCACCACGATGTGCATCTGGCTAACGTGGGACCTGGAGAATCGAACCTGGGCCCTTAAGCTGGGTCCTGAAGCTTCTCAGGCAAATCTTAACTGCTAAGTCATCTCTCCAGCCCTTCACCTCTCTTTGTAAAGCAACCTAGTTGAACTAATAACCATTTCTGTGTGCTGTCCTTTGAAATCATTGGGAGATAACAGTTGGGCCACATTTCTGTCTGGCTCCATTTGGTGGCACAACTCTGGGAAGTGGAGCCCAAATCTATCCTTTCATTAAAGGAGATTCTGCCACGGGGGCGCTGTTGATTGACATAATGAATTTCATATTCTGCCCCAGGCAGATCCATCTGGACATCATTTTCTTCTCTTAAAAATTTATTTATTTAAGAGCAACAGACAGAGACAAAGACAGAGAGGCAGATAGATGGAGAAAGAATGGACGTGCCAGGTTCTCCAGCCACTGCAAACAAACTCCAGATGCATGAGCCACCTAGTGCATCTGGCTTACCTAGGTCCTGGGGAATCGAGCCTCGAGCCAGGGTCCTCAGGCTTCACAGGCAAACGCTTGACTGCTAAGCCATCTCTCCATTCCTGGACATCATTTTCTATGATCTGGATACCAAATGTTTGCACTACATGTAAAAGGAATTAGCTAACTGCAAATAGGTCAGTGCTTTATCTGTTGATCAGAGAGACGTGCTGGGAAATGGAGTTACTTTATATGGATCAACAAGCCTTGTGACCAGATAGCTAAACACTTATGTACTTCATACTAAAGGGATTTTCTTTTCCTCTTTGGCAAATGCAAATGGAAAAATAGGGTGATAATTATCAATTTTAATAAAAAACTAACAGGCTGAAGCGCTACTGATGGATCCAATCCCTGTACCAGAACACCAAGTTCTGTGAACAACGAAGCATAGTTTATTCAATGGAACTTGTAGCCAAACAAAAGTCTGTGAAAGGAATCCAGTTCTGCTGTTTTCAAATCAATTCGTGTTTCATTAGAAAAATAATTTCAGCACTGGGAGTCATAAGAACCACATGTAAGACTGCAATGAAAGTGTTGATTTTATGTAGTTGAAGGCAAAACTCACTAGTGTGAATTATAGTTAGGGGTATGGTGTCTCTGTAAATCAAGCTAAAACAAAAATCTCTGGTTGGAGGGCTGGAGAGATGGCTTAGTGGGTAAGGCACTTGCCAGAAAAGCCAAAGGACCCAGGTTTGATTCCCCAGTTCCAACATAAAGTCAATACCCACAAAAGCACAAGATGGCACATGTGTCTGGAGTTTGTTTGCAGTGGCTAGGAGGTCCTATGCACCCATTCTTACTCTTTCTTCCTTTCTCTCTCTCTCAACTATCTGCCTCCCTCTTCCTCTCTTTCTCTCCATCTCTCAAATAAATAAATAAGTAGATAAACATATTTTAAACATCTTGAGCTGGAGAGATAGCTTAGTGGTTACGGTGCTTTCTGGAAAAACCAAAGAACCCAGGTTCCATTTCCCAGGACCCACATAAGCCAGATGTACAAGGTGGTGCATGCACCTGGAGTTCATTTGCAGTGGCTAGAGGCCCTGGTGCATCCATTTTCTCTCTATCTGCTCCTCTCTATCCCTCTCAAATAAATGAATATGATATTAAAAATTACTTAAAATCACTTAAAAAATTAGGGAACAACATCTGTGCATAATGAAAGACATGGCACCAAACATCATGTGAGTGCCAGCCTTTGCCACCTGTGCTGCTGAGAGACTTAGTTTTCTTATCTGTAAACAGAATTGCTCTGAGGATGAGAAGAGAGGACATGTTAAAGGGTTAGCACAGTGTGGGGAAGCTTAGTAACGAACAACATTTCTCTCGCTCTATGTCTTGTGGATGTGGGTAAGGAGAGACAAGTTAGAGCAGAACATTTCATTCATGAAGCCTGAGCTATGGAATTGGCTGAGCTGTAGTTTTAAAAGTGTGGTGGTTATAAGTCCAGGCTCCAGAATTTTCTCTTTGCGTTTCAATTCTGGCTCTGTCACGTAAGCTGAGTGAGGACCTTGTGCGACTTTTCTTCTTGTCACACCTCATGTTCTGTCACCACCTACCTTTTCAGGCTAAGTGACAATTGGAAGATTTAATACACAGGAAATTGTTCAGAGTCTTCTGCAGGGTGAGTTGTCCATAAACACTCAGTATTATTAGTATTGAAAAATGGGGGTTTAAGAGATGGCTCTGCAGGCGATAGTGATTACTGTGTGAGCCTGAGGACCTGAGTTCAATCTGCACCTACTTAAAAAGATGGGCATGGCTGAGCATGCCTATAATCAGCACTGAGCGAGGCAGAGGCAGGAGGATGGCGGGGGCTTACTGATCAGGCAGCCTAACCAAAAACTGATGAGCTTCAGTTCAATGTAAGACTCTGTTTCAGAGAAATAAGGCTTATGAGTGATAGAGTAGGGCACCTGATGCCTACTCTGGCCTGTATGTTACACACACATACACCCCCCCCCCAACAACATACACACACTACAAGTTGGAGTACAAGAGTCTAATTGTGGTGGTTTGATTCAGGTGATCCCCATAAACATTGGTGTGTTGAATGCTAGGTTCCCAGCTGATGGTGATTTGGGAATTAATGCCTCCTGGAGGTGGTGTATTGTTGGGGGCGGGCTTATGGATATTATAGCCAGTTTCCCCATGCCAGTGTTTGGCACACTCTCCTGTTTTTATTGTCCACCTTGTGTTGGCCAGGGGGTGATGTCCATCCTCTGCTTGTGCCATCGTTTTCCCCTTGAGCCTATCTGCCAAAATAAACCTCTTTTTATCCCATGAGCTGCTCTTGGTTGGGTGATTTCTACCAGCAATGCGAACCTGACTGCAACACTAGTAAGTAATTAAAACCCTATTTCTATTAGAAGCATGCTTTTTAATGTCATACTTTGATTACAATGGAACCTAAATTCAAGACATACATACACACACACACACACACACACACACACACACACACACACACACATATATATATATATATATATATATATATATATATATATGGTTATAATTTTTGTAGTAGAGGCATTAATTAAAAGTAGGAGCCACCATGAGCACACTGTCATCATGATAGATGCACTGCTGACATTTCCATCTGTGACTTGTCCAAATTGGCATGGCCTGCTCTCATCACACAAAAACATTGGATAGATCCAACTTGGGGAACATTCTACAAAATGACAGGTCATAATTCTTCAAAAGTGTACGTTCATGAACAAAAATAGACCAATGAACTGGCATACATTGAAAGATATTAAGGGGAACATAGCAACTAAATACCATAAGAGGAAAGCCAGTCAAGGGGCTGTATTCTTGCAATCCTAGCACTTGGGAAGTGGAGGAAGAAGGATCAGGAGTTCAAGACCAGATTCAGCCACATAGGGAGTTTTTGAGGCCAACCTGAGATACACGAGACTCTCAAAAACAAACCAAACCAAAAGAAAAAAGTAAAACAACAACAACAACAACAAAATCATATGGAGTCTTAAATTAGATTCTGAGGACGTGACAGGACATCAATGAAGTTCAGTGAGTAATTTATCAGTGTTAATTTCTTGCTTTTGATTATTATAGTTTGTTTATATAAAATATTAACTCGAGGGGAAGCAAGGCAGAGTAATTTTGTACATTTTTTTTTTAAGAGAGTAAGAGGGAGTCAGGTGTGGGGAAAGGAAACTGGCACTTCAGGGCCTCAGCCACTATAGTTGAACTCCAGATGCTTATGCCACCTAGTGGGTATGTGTGACCTTGTGCTCACATCACCTTTGTGTGTTTGGCTTTCGTAGGATCTGGAGAGAGATCAAACATGGGTCCTTAGGCTTTCTAGGCAAGCACCTTAACTGCTAAGCCATCATTCCAGTCCTGTACACTTCATATAAGTCTAAAATTAACTCAAAATAAAATAATGTAAACATTAAAAATATTTTTCCTTATTATTTGTGAGGCGAGAGAGAGAGAGAGAGAGAGAGAGAGAGAGAGAGGGAGAGAGGGAAACAACGGGCATGTCAGGGCCTTTGGACCCTTTCCAAACAAACTCCAGATGCACACACCAGTTAACTTTGTGCCTCTGGCTGCATATGGGTTCTGAGGAATTGATCAAAGGCCAGTAGGCTTTTCAAGGAAGCACATTTAACCACTGAATCATCTCCCCAGCCCTAACGTAAAATTAAAAAGGGAACAAGTGAACTGAATTTTATTATGTTTTACTTAATTCAATGTATATAAAATATTAATAGTTTCAACATTATTGTCAACATAGCAATGAGAGATTCAAACAGAGTTGTACCATCTGCAAGTATCTGGTGTGTGTTTTAGGCGCACATTTCAGTTTGGACTGGCTGCCTTCAAGTGCTCAGTAGCCATACGTGTCCAGGGCCGCATGTTAGACCTCACAGGGCGGATGCTGTGATGGGAATGACATGGGGGGTGGGCACAGGCTTCTTGGCAGTGCTTTCCTCTGGTCCCTGTCCTTTCCTAGCTCTAGTTCTGGTCCAGCCCCTGTAAGCCCTTAGTTTTCTCAGAGGTAGCTTCCTGAAGGGGGCTCGGGTTATCTCACATGTGGTAATGCTGGTGGCTAATCAAAGACAAGGAACGGATAACAGCGTGGCCCTTACTGGGGCATGGATGCTCACAGCCCTAGTGCTTCCTGAGGTGTGGAATAGATGCTGTCAGTTGGGGAGGTTAAAGCAAAAATTACTTCAGGGGATATTTGGACATGACATTCAATAACATCACTTGCAGATAAAATATTTTTCCCATTTAAAAGTATTTATTTATTTATTTGAGAAAGCGATAGAGAAAGAGGCAGATATATAGAGAGAATGGGCATGCCACTTGTGCATCTGGCTTAACGTGAGTATTGGGGAATCAAGCCGAGGTCCTTAGGCTTTGCAGGCAAGTGCCTTAACCATGGGGCCATCTCTCCAGCCCCTGTTTTTTTTTTTTTTTGCCCCATTTTGATTCTTTTTCATTTCTTTTGATTATATCAAGTAACATGACTAATTTAGAACTCCTGCATCTCCCCATCGCCTCCTCAATCACAGCCAAGTGGCATCGGGAGATGTCAAAACCAGAAGCATGGACAACAAACAATACCAAAAGTTAAAGTAAACAAAATATCTAGCCAGGGGGGACAAGAACCCTTACAGTTGGGAACACCAGGTCATTTCAGCCTCGCTCCCTTGTGGAAGCCCCTGACAGCAGGGGGAGGAGGTGGAGCGGGCGCCCTCAATAACTCCGCTGCCTCCTTACATTTGTTGGCACAGAGAGGTCGCTTTTCTTCCCACACTCTCTCTTCCCGTGGCTGCTTGTGCCTCTGTCCCCCTTTCCCTTTCGCAGCTCTTGGCCCCTCCTCTGCTTCCTCTCTCTTTTTCCTTTTCCTTCTCTCATCTTCTCGCCCAAGAGAGGTCTGGCTGCTGTGACCCGTGGACCAGGGCTCGCCTCTAATCAGGGCGCCGCATCTTTCAGCGTGTGCCTCCTCGGCTGCCTGCAGAGGGCAGGTGCTCTTCTCTCTCTCTCTCTCACCCAAGGCTCTCCTCTGGGGAGTGTGAACCCCTTGCACGATTGAGCTCACGTTCTGAGTAATCAAGGGAAACATCAATGCCCTGGACCACACGGGTGGGCTTTGCAGGCCTCCTGCCCACTTCAAGCCCTGATTGGGCACAATACGAAGCTTCTAAGAGGTGATGCGGGCTGGAGAGATGGCTTAGCGGTTAAGGGCTTGCCTATGAAGCCTAAGGATCCCGGTTCGAGGCTCGATTCCCAGGACCCACGTTAGCCAGATGCACAAGGGCGCATGCGTCTGGAGTTCGTTTGCAGTGGCTGGAGGCCCTGGGGCGCCCATTCTCTCTCTCTCTCTCTCTCTCTGCCTCTTTTCCTCTCTATGCCTGCTGCTCTCAAATAAATAAATAAAAATAAACAACAAAAACAATAACAGAAGAGGTGATGCTGTTGCATTCATTCTGGGGCCACTTAAGGGGTAGCACTCCAAAGTGGCAATCTAAAAACACCCAAACACAGCACTTTGGGAGCTATTTGAGAGAAAAGCTATCACTATTTTCATCTTTCTCACCACTGTTGTGGATGGAGTTGGACAAGAAGGAATGGCTTAAGGGAGCTTTTCCTCAAGTTCTGCGTGGCCTTCGTTTACCTTCTAGTCTACTTCACAGTAGCTCTCCTCTTTCTACCTTCAGTTTCTGGGACACACTTAAAAAGGTGTAGCTTTCACTTTTCACTAAATCTTACAGGTAGAAGGTTAAAAAGAAAGGTGAGTTGTTTTTTTTTTTTTTTTAAACAACCACTTCATCTGCAAAACAAAACCCACCAGACACCCTATGCCTCACAACTTCATCCCACCGCAGCCGCAGCTCAGGGCCCTGAAGAGCTGGAGCTGCTGGCCTGCTAACCATTGAGGGCCCCCTCAGCTGACGGTGACCCTCGCTGGCTGTGCAAAATGAAGTGACAGAAGTGGGGTGTATGTGTGTGTGAGAAGTCTGGTACTGTTTTTAGCTACAGTGGCAAGTAATACTTACTGAGGAACTAAAACATGTCAGATACAAGTTGAGGCGTTTGCCTTACGTTCACTTAATTTCGTCAGCGAATGTGTGAGACAGGTGCTGCCAATGACCCTGGCTTTTCAGATGGAGAAACTGAGCTCTGGACTCTTGTCACCTGCTAGGAAGTTGGGAAGCTGTGTCCCCTCCTCTCCATAGCAAACCCCTCTCTCTTAAGGAGGCTCCTTAGTCCCAACAGAATTTGCAGCCCAGCAAGGGTCTGTGAGCCGCATCCAGTTTTTCTGTTTTGAAATCTAGTTACATTTCACTGGGAAGAAAAAATCCCCAGCCCTGAGTGTAATAAAAAATCCCATTTAAGACAGCAACAAAACTTCCACTTTTATATAGTGGAAGGAAAAACCTCACACATATAAACTATGATTAAGAACATGGCATCTCAGTAAATCAACTAAGAACAAAAACCAAAACAGAAATCTTAAGGCACTTTAAACCCAAATGGCTCCATTAATGGGATCTCTATTACCTCTAATGTTCCAATTTTGAGGCTGAAATCTTAGGGATTTCACGATAGCAGTTTGGTTTTGATTTACTTTGAGTTTGTATCTTAATCAGTCCCAAACCCACTTGATTCTTCTGCAGTTTTCTGTGCAGTGGGTTCCCAAACATAAATTTCAGGAGAGCATTTTGTTACCTTTGGATGACTGTAATAGGAACATGGAATATCCAGCCAGAATTTATTCCTATGGACAGGAAAATGAATGGGACTGCCTGGGCTTTTGCTTTGTTTTGCTCTCCATGGCTGGTCAGGTTTTCCTGGTCAGACAGGGCTGTGACTGTAACTGCACAGATACCCTCGTCCAGAAAAGCCTGCAAATGCTGGTGGTTGTGTTGGGTTTGGGTGTGGGTTCAGAGTGACTAAGCAGCCACTTAGAAGTTTCTATAAATAACCTTGGTTTGAGTGACAGTACCTAGGAGTTTCCTAGGGGATTGACTTCCATAAATTCAAGGTTTTGTTTTTTAATTTAAAAATTTGACTTTTAAATATTTTATTTATTTATTTTCAAGGAGGGAGGGGAAGAGAGAGAGATAAAGAGAGAAAGGAGAATGGGTGTACCAGGGCCTGTAGCTGCTACAAATGTACTCCAGACTCCTACACCACCTTGTGCATCTGGCTTGGGTCCTGGGGAATCAGACCTGGGTCCTTTGGCTTTGCAGGCAAGCCTCTTAACCACTAGGCTATCTTTCCAGGCACATTATTATTATTATTATTATTATTATTATTATTGCCATGTGGCCTGGCTATTTTGCATAGGCTGGCTTCAAGCAATCCTCCTGCCTCAGCCTTACTAGTAGTTGGGACTATAGGTTTGTGGCACCTCACCCCATCACAGCACCATTCTCTAAATTTTCATTAAATTCAGATTTCAACTTTAAATGGTGTGTGTGTGGGGGGTGTGCATCCTCCTATGCATGTGGGAAGAACACATGCCTGCAAATGCAAGGGACAGCCACGGGTTGATGCTGGATGTCTTTCTAGATTGTGCTTTAGTTACTGAAGCAGGGGACTTCACTTGTATCCAGAGCTCCTTCAGCGGCCTTGTCTAATGAGCCAACCTGTCCTGGCCCCGCCGCCCCCGCCCCATTTTACGTGGGTTCCAGGGCCTGGGCGCCGGTCCTCACACTTGCAGGTCAAGTGCTTCATCACTGAGCAACTCCTCAGCCCCGTGCTTTTCATTTTGAAAGCTTGACTCATGACTAATTATTCCAAATTATTTACTGAAATTTTTTTTTTCTCAGAGTTGAAATTCTATGCATCTAGCGTTTTGCTGAATTCCTGTGATATTTGGATTTCATGATCATTTTAACTGAGTTTCACACCAGTTCTGAAGCTCAAGCCCCTTGTCATGTCACCTTCTGGGCCATTACTTGTTTTCGTCACTTCCAGCTCCATTCTTCTAAAGAACTATTCACTGTTGAGATTACCAAATATGAAAAATTCACTTGGTATTTTATTTGGAAAAACCACTTTCTTTATAAAGTAATTTGGAGAGAACTATTATTCTAACCTAGTCTCTGTATTCAGAGGCATTGCAGGGCTACCTAACAGTTCAAATCCGTTTTTATTTCACTCAGTAAATTTTGCAGCTTCTTTGTTTCAGACTATGTATATTTATGGACAGTTCCCACTTACAGCTTTGGTTTGTTTTCTTCTTTTTGTGTGTGTGTTTATGTGTTTGCAGGCATGTGTGTGCACGTGGAGTCCGGAGGTTGATCTTGGGTGTTTTCCTCAATCACTCTCCACTTTATTTTATCTTTTTGAGACAAGATCGCTAGCTGAGCCTGGCACTCACTGACTAAGCTGGTCTACCTGGACAGCAAGCCGCAGGGCTCCCCTTCCTCCCTGTGCAGGGATTGCAGGTGTGTGTGGCTCTGACTGGTTTGTGTGCGTGTGCTGGGGTCAAACTCAGATCCTCATGCTTCCATGGCAAGCACTTGATCCCTTAAGCCACCTCCTTAGCTCTCCTCAGAGTTTTCTAACCCCTGGTTATATAGAAAGCTAATAGCATCTCTCTTACCTATTTTCTTATTGAAACCCTTACCAAACTTTATTATTAATGACAATAACATTTCAGTTCATTTTTTTTTGTAATCAGTTACATTAGAGAAAATATCTGATAATAGTTTTTCATCTTTTAAAAAAGCTTAGCAGGGCTGGGGATATGGCTCAGCAATTAAAGGTGCTTGCTTGCAATGCATGCCAGGCAGTGCCCATGTAAAGCCAGATGCGCAATGTAGCACATTCTTCTGAAGTCCATTTCCAGGGACAACCGGCCCCAACATGTCCATACTATTGTCTTTGTCTCTCTCTCTGTGTATAAGAAGTTAATAATAATATTTTAAAAAAACAATTATTTCTTTTGACTATCTCTCTGAGTATTGAAAAACAGGAAGCCTAGTGTCTTCCTCCTAACCTCTGGTGAACCCTTCAGTGCTTTGTAATTGAACTTGATAATGTCCAGTGAGGTGAGGTGATGGCTTTTCATGTGGTGGAGAAGCATCCTTCCTTCTCGTTCTTGTGCACTTCTTTCTTTAAAATGTGTGCAAGCATTCCAAATTTATTGAAGAGTTTTTTTTTTTGGCATCTTTTGAGATGAATGTCTACTTCTTGTTAAGGACACATAGGTTTTTTTACTGTTAAGAATACGTCCCAGTCAATGGATTGCACAGATAAATCACTGGGTGAGATTTTTTTTTTCTTTTGGGGTATAGGGTCTCACTCTACCCCAGGCTGACCTGGAACTCACTCTGTAGTGTGGTCATAGCCCTCGTATGTGGCCTAATTTATTAGTTCAAGAGTTGTTAGTCTATTTGGTTTTTTGTTTCTCTGTCAGTTTTTTGTGTCCCAGAGAACTGAGTATTTCAGATATTTCAGTCATTTAAAATTTTTTTTTTAACATTTTGAGACAAGATCTTTCCTTCATTTATTTATTTATTTATTTTGAGGTAGAGTCTCACTATAGACCAGGCTGACATTGAATTCACTATGGAGTTTCAGGCTGGCCTTGAACTCATAGCAGTCCCCCTACCTCTGCCTCCTAAGTCCTGGGATTAAAAGTATGCACAACCACGTCTGACTCAACCATATTTAATTTAATTTAATTTAATTAATTTATTTGAGAGAGACAGAGAAAAAGAGGGAGAGAGAGAGAGAGAGAGAGAGAGAGAGAGAGAGAGAGAGGGAGAGAGAGAGGGAGAGAGAGAGAGAGAATGAATGAGCTCACTAGGGCCTCCAGCCACTGCAAACAAACTCCAGATGCATGCACCATCTTGTGCATCTGGCTTACATGGGTCCTGGGGAATCAAACCTAGGTCCTTTGGCTTTGTAGGCAAGTGCCTTAGCTGCTAAGCCATCTCTCCAGCCCTCAACCATATTTTAAAAAGTTACATTCTCATTAGTACTTAGGTTGTTTTCTTTTCTTAATATCAGAATGCATCCTTTTTATCCTCCTGCTCAAGAGTCTTGCTCAAATTAATAATGCTTGAGGTAAAAATGGTACTTTTTATTATTTATATTTTCCTGTTTTCTGACTCAACATTAATTGTTTTAAGATACAAATAATATATTTCTGATTTAGGAAAATGCTATTTATTTATGTTTTGTGAGTGCATGTATCTGTGTGTGCTGTGTGAGTCCACTTGTGTGGGGTTGGTGTCCATGCCCGTGTGTGCCCATGCTTGCAAACGCAAGATGACCATATTGAGTGATCTCAGGAAGGTCATTTTTTTTTTTTTTTTGAGACAAGGTCTCTCACTGGCCTTGAACTTCACTATCTTGGCTTAGATTGACTGGCCAGGGAGCCCTACACTCCTGTTTTCTCCTCCACAGGGCTGAGGTTACAAGTGAGCACTACCATGCCTGGCTCTTTTTTTTTTTTTTTTTTTTTTTTTTGAGGTAGAGTATCACTCTAGTTCAGGCTGACCTGGAATTCACTATGTGGTCTCAGGGTGGCCTTGAACTCATGGTGATGCTCCTACCTCTGCCTCCCGAGTGCTGGGATTAAAGGCGTGCGCCACCACGCCCGGCATGCCTGGCTTTTTAAATGTGGTTTCTGGGGTTTCAACTCAGGTCCTCCTGCTTGCAAGGGAAGTGATTCACCAGCTAAGCCATCTCCCTAGACCTTATTTAGCTGTCCTTTTTGTATCAATTTCGAACTATTTGTTCATTAATGCCATTTTAGTCTTCTAAAATGTTTCCCATGAATCAGATGCACCAACACAGCGCTTTCTTCTGAATTCTCATTAAGCAGAAGGCACCTGTTCTGTGAACACACATTATGGCACAGAAACAGCCTTCAGGGGGTGACCATGATGCCATTGTGGGCATGACAAACCCGGGCAAGTCTAAGTGCAGGGAGTTATTCCTGGAAAGCAAACTCAGAATCAGATTCTCTTGCTCCTCTGAAGATTTGGTCACCTTGAAAGAATGGCTTCTGAGACCTGCGACTGAATCCACTGAGTACCCTGACTTCATCAAACTTATATTCTTGCATACAGAGGTGCCTGGTTCTGCTTATATATTCTGTTACATTGAAGGATCTACATTTTTACCAGTAAGATATTCTAATCAACATAACTTTATAATGTGAGGGCTTCGATAAGCCTAATGATTAACACTCCATATTTATATAGAAATATATACTTACATGGAAATAGAAATAGCTCGGTGGGTAAGAGCCCTTGCTGTGTAAGCACGAGGGCCTGAGAGGGCCCAAGTTTGAACCCCAGTAGCTATGCAGGTCGACCCACATCTGAAACTCCAGTCTTAGAGGAACTGGGGAATCTCTGGGGCACACTGGTTAGCCATACTGACTGAAAAATGGCACTCCAGGTTGAGTGAGAGACTCTTTCTCGAGGAAATAAGTGGAAGAGTGATGCAGGAAGATACCAGACTTCCTCCTCTGGCTTCTGTACCCATATTCATGGGGCACCCACATCTGTACACTATACATGCATATACCACACACATTGCACCAGACAAATTAGTACTAGTACACACACACACCCCATAAAGATAGTCTTCAGGATGAACTTTAACATCACTAACACTGCCCTCATAGTTGACACTCTTGCTCATTGATTCAACATGTCATTTGCAAAAACTGTTTATACCCTGAGCTGGG
Source organism: Jaculus jaculus (assembly GCF_020740685.1). NCBI lineage: Eukaryota > Metazoa > Chordata > Mammalia > Rodentia > Dipodidae > Jaculus > Jaculus jaculus. Next base: position 36,171,438 of record NC_059105.1, on the reverse strand, counting down.
GGGTGTCCAACTTGGACTCTCAGGGTCTTGATAATAAACCTAGTAATTCTCGTCATGAACTCGTTCTAAGATTTAAGTTAAGGAGGTGGATAATTGAGTGTGACATTAATATTCATGACTTCATAATTGAAAGTGGTGAACTTTGGTTATATTTTTATTTCAAATGGTGCATTAATAATTAAGAGGATGATGAATGGTTAGCTGCATGCAAGGCTATTTGCAATTGTAGCCTTTAGGCATAGGAAAATGTAAACTCTGAGAATGAGCTACAAGGAAGCTTCTGGGATCAACTCTTGCACGTCTGGCAAGTTTGTCTCTTTTTATTCTAGAGATGTGAAAGAGCATTAAGGTAGAAGCAAATATGTCTGAGTTCTAGTTGTGACTCTGGTTTAGGTAGTTTGGGTAGAACAGGCAAGTTCTTTGGGATAGGCTTCCATGTTTATAAGATTTTATATATATATATATAAATATTTTGCACAAACATTCAATTTTTAGTATCCAACATATGTAGGAGTTGGATACACTGGACTATGCCATAACAGTATGAATCTTCTGCCTTCCGTCATTCCATCTCCCTGCCTCACTCAGCAGGGCACTCTGGTCTTTCATTTCATCTTCACTAAGCATTCTAGTCACCTCTCATTTTCTTGACATAACATGAGCTCCAAATAGCTCTTGGTTTGCCAACTTCAGCTATCTTTTTTCATGATTTTCTGTTAAACCCCATGTGGCAGTTTGATTCAGGTGTGCCCCATAAACTTAGGTGTTCTGAATGCTAGATTGCCAGCTGATGGAGATTGGGGAATTAATGCCTCCTGGAGGCAGAGTATTGTTGAGGGCGGGCTTATGGGTGTTATAGCCAGCTTCTTCTTGTCAGTGTTTGGCACACTGTCCTGTTGCTATTGTCTACCTGATGTTGGCCATGAAGTGATATCCACCCTTTGCTCATGTCATAATTTTCCCGGCCATCATGGAGCTTCTGTAAGCCAAAATAAACCTTTTTTTCCCCCCACAAGCTGCTCTTGGTCAGGTGTTTTCTGCCAGCAATGTGAACCTGATTGCAACACCCCACTAGCCTTTGAGCAATCCTTTTTTTGTTCAAGTGGCTCAGCACTTAAGAATGGGGAAAACCTTGATCCATTCTTGTTGTGACCAAAGTCTATTCAAGTCATGACAAAGTGGCTCACAATCAGAGGTGGATAGAGATACAGACCATGAGGTGGAATTAACATCAGGGCATTTTTATAGCCCTCACAACTTTATCTGTTAAAGCTTCACTTGTGTTTTTAAGATAAAATTGCTTCTGTAAACTATGGATTGATTTCTAGGGTATTGATGGGCTTGGAATTTCTAAGTAGGAATATAGCAGTTGAGGCACTCGGTACTTTATGGAATTAAATTCCAGTGGGAGTTAAGGGTTGGCTAGAAAGAATTTGTGAAAAATGGACAATGAGGCACAGGTTCATCTGAGCACACACAATGGGAATTCAAAACAAGCTGACAAGAGCTTTGTCTGGCCATGCTATCAAGCTCCCTATCAAGCCATTTCTCTGCATTTACTCTTTGTGTTTTAGGTATTTAGCTTCTCTGTGCAAAAAGTGATTTCATGGCTGGAGGGATGGCTTAGTAGGTAAGGCATTTGCCTGCAAAGCTAAAGGACCCAGGTCCAATTCTCCAGGACCCACGTTAGCCAGATGCACAAGGGGGTGCACATGTCTGCAGTTCATTTGCAGTGGCTGGACGCCCTGGTGCACCCATTCTCTTTCTCTTTCTCTCTCTCTCTCTTTCTCTGTCAAATAAGTAAATAAATAAAAACATTAAAAAAGTGACTTCATAAAACTGTAAGGAAGAAAGGCAATCACACATGCAGTGTTTGCTTATTGCTATTATTAGAATGATACATGGTCCTAGGAGAAAGTTTCAAAAGTACAAAACACACACACACACACACACACACACACACACAGAGAGAGAGAGAGAGAGAGAGAGAGAGAGAGAGAGAGAGAGAGAGGAAAAACAACCAACTAGCAAGTTAGTTACCAAGTTAAGAATTGTGTACCTCTCCTCTTATTCGTTTCTGTGATTTCCATATATATGTACTCATTTTGTATAAGAATTTAAGCATTAAGCTCAAGTACCTGCCGCTCATATCACTGATCTTCCCCTCCTGCTGCGTCACCAACACTTTCTTACGATCCCATGAAGCCCTTGGCTTGTACCTCTGACAGTTACACTTCTGACAGTGTGGGCTCTAATGCATGTGGCTTCCTTCATCTTTTCCTCTCCTGGGAGGAAAGGCAAATCGGTGTCTTTCTTCCTTAAGAGAAAGCAAACTTTCAGTTCATACCAGTAGGTGTCATCCACCGACACAAAGCATACTCTAAGAAGTCCGGTGTAATGTGACCTAACTTCTAATGTCTACCATGTTGTAATAATGTGTCCTCACCTGCCCAAGCTTCTTGTGTGAGGGAGCTTTAAGCCTTAGAAAAATTTGGAGTTGTTTTTGCCATTGAAGGTATTTGCAAAGAAAAGAAAAATGAACAGTTTTTGAAGTGGAATATAACTCTTGTGTTTGAAATTATAGCTTCAGGACTGGAGAGATGGCTTAGCGGTTAAGCGCTTGCCTATGAAACTTAAGGACCCCGGTTCGAGGCTCGATTCCCCAGGACCCACGTTAGCCAGATGCACAAGGGGGCGCACGCATCTGGAGTTTGTTTGCAGTGGTTGGAAGCCCTGGTGCACCCATTCTCTCTCTCTCTCTCTATGTGCCTCTTCCTCTCTCTCTCTGTCACTCTTAAATAAATAAATAAAAATGAACAATTTTTTTTTAAATTATAGCTTCATATCTAAAAAGTGCATCAATTGCTGGGGAGAGCGTTTTAGCATCTAACTTTGAATAGTCATCCAAAGCAGGCTGATGATACTGTTGTCATGGTGTTCTACCAGAGGGTCACCGGTCTTGATCCTGTCTATGGATGTGAGTCAAAATGTAAGAATAAAAATATTATTAAAAAGTAACGAAAAATATAAATCATAGTGACTATGTTCATGTAGTATCTTTGAAGAATGTCTATATATTTTGCCTTTTCATCCTTAAAACAATCTTCTGGGGTTACAGATGAGTGAACTTCTTTCTGCTCAGAGAGGTAAGGCATCTTTCTTAGAGTCACACAATTAGTGAATGACAGACTTAGGCCTAGAATAAGAATCTCTTAATTTTATATAAATTTGAGTGATAAGCATTATGTCTTAAAGCAGATGCTGAAAATGGATATCTGGCCGGGCATGGTGATGCATGCCAATAATCCCAGCAGTCAGAAGGCTGAAGTAGGAGGACCAAGAGTCTGAGAATAGCCTCGATTACATAGCAAGATTCTGGAGTGGGAAGAAGGGAAACAGAAAGGGAGAGAGAGAGAGAGAGAGAGAGAGAGAGAGCGAGAGCGAGAGTGAGCGAGAGTGAGCGAGTGCTCATGGAATAAATTGAATCTCTAGATTTTGTTTATCATTCATAAGTTTGATTCAACTATAACTAATATTTTTGATATATTTTGCAAAATATAAAAGTCAACATTCTCTCATAAAAGCTAGATCTTCATGTGTTTGGGACCAAAACAGAAGACACTGGATTCATAGTCCTTGTGTTAATATATGGCTGGAGCTGATTGGCTCCTGTGTGTGGCCATTTTGCTCGGGTCTTCCGCACCCTACTGCTGTATTCCAGGCCCACTTCCTCTGGGGGATCAACTATGTACTCATCCCAACTTTTCTGTGCAGAACACATAGAATAGTTTTGACTTAGCTAAAGAGATACACAGAAAAATGGTGTCAGTATTTGAGCCCATTTTATTTAGTTATTTTACTTTTTTATTTTTATTTCTTATTTGAGAGAGAGAGAGAATTGGTGCACCAGGGCCTCAGCCATTGAATTGAACTCTAGATGTTTATACTACCTAGTGGGCATGTGTGATCTCACCTTTGTGCATTTGGCATAGGTGGGATCTGGAGAGTTGATAATGGGTCCTTAGGTTTCACAGGTAAGTGTCTTAATGGCTAAGCCATGTCTCTAGCCCCTATTTGAATTAAAAAAATATTTATTTATTTATATACTTATAAATAAATATTTGTTTATTTAGGAGAGAGAGAAAGAGAGAGAGAAGCAGAGAGAGAGAAAGAATGGATGGGCCGGCCAGGGCCTCCGGCTACTGCAAAACTCCAGATGCCTACACTACCTTGTGCATTTGGCTTATGTGGGTCCTGGGAGTTGAACCTAGGTCCTTTGGCTTTGCAGGCAAGGGCCCTAACCACTAAGCCATCTCCACAGCCCCTATGTGAATTTTTAATTAACAATGCTCTCATCTTCTGGATCACTTAGGGATCTTGGACAAAACAAGGAGTGCAAAGAACCAGAGCTGTTGTTCTAGGGACACCACCATCTGCATTCAAGTGAAGAGAGGAATTAGAACTGGCAAAGGGGTCCAGGCAAGGAAATCGAAAAGAGCAGAGGAAAGCAATGACTCTGACCATCCCTGGGGATCATGCAATACAGATACCTCATTGAAGTGTTTATATTGGATAAAAGGTTGATATGACTTAGTTGACGTACATTTGTGTAAAAATCTTCATCATAGAACCTAACATCACATCTCATGCTCTTATTTATTTATTACATGAAATGAAAATGTATAATTAATGTACATTTATAACATGAATAACCTTTAGATGAGCAAATGTCAGGCTATTAAAGTTGAATATCCTTTTGTTTAATAAGCAAGGATGGGCAGTGTTGATGAGATGAGAGCTGAATGAGGTGAACGAATTATTGTAAATGCTGCAAAATGGTCATTGGTGAGAATTCCTGAGATAACACGGTTCTTTCAGGGACAGTGCCATAGCACATTCCTGTGTCCTAGACACAGGGTCAGGTGCTGTGCATCTGTGGTTATGAGAAAGGCATCTGTAGTTCTGGTTGTAACGTTGTTCATAGTCCAGGAGGAGTTGCAACAAAGTGTGAAAGAAAAACTGAAGCTGTTATTGTCAAAACGGTGTCATTCCTAAAATAAATAAATAAATAAATAAACAAACAAACAAATCCATCAATCAATCAATCAATCAAGCCAGGAGGTCATAAAGGAGGTTTTTTTCTTTAAACAATATTTGTATTTATTTGTGATGGGGGGTGGGAGAGAGGGAGGGAGAGTGTGTGCATGAATGCACCAGGGACTCTTGTTACTGCAAACACTAAATGCCTACACTACTTTGTGCATCTGACTTTATGTGGGTATTGGGGAATTGAACCTGGGTCCACAGGCTTTACAAGTAAGCACCTTTAACCTTTAAGTCCTTTCTCCAGCACTAAAGGAAGGTTCTTATAATAGTTTCTATCAGGTAATCGTGCATAAGAGGATCTTGCTGAATCACGAGCTTTAACAGCTGTCATATAAAAAAAGTCATATAAAAAAAGGACTTCCTTGAGCCCAGCAGCTGCCTGTCAACCTCCTGCTGATGGCTCTCTTGTTACTAATCGTCATGGCTAGGACATTTATCTTACAATATCTGGAGCCCTCTGCAATTTTGTCTTTAGAAACCTCCTCTTTATCGCACGGCTCTTGAATATGAGCATAATATAGCATGTGTGTTCCCATTGCAACACTCTGCTATTTCCAAATGAATATCACTATTCTTTGGAGAATTTCTCTCTGTTTTCTCATCTACTTTTAGATGGACAGAAGAAAACAGGCCACTGCAATCATATCATAAGTCCTAGGATGGGGTTTTAGGAAGATATGTAGAAAAACATCACATGGATGCAGAAAGGCCACCAAAAAGTTTGGGAATGCAATGAGTGGGCCACATCTTCAATGAACTTATAGGTGTGACAGCAAAGGATTGAAGAATGGCAGGATTTCTGCAGAAGAAGGAGGCTGGGAGGAGAGAAGGGTGAGCAGGGATAAGAAGAGGGTTCCTGGTGCAGGAGGAAGCATATTTTTTTGTGGGGAACTGGTTGAATCCCATTCAGAACACCATTCAGTGGGATGGAGGCATTTGATGCAGGAAGAGGAAAGATCAAACTGGGCAAGAGATGAGGGCAACAGGGGACGTCGTTGCCCTTGTGAAGTGTCATGTGAGGAGTCTGAGCCTAATCTCACAGCCTCAGGAAGCTGTGGCGATGTTTAACAGGCAAGCACAGATGAACTTCATTTATATTTACAAAGACCACTTGGGAGACATTGAAATAGGACAAGAGTAGAGAATGAAATACAAGGAGAGAGACCCTGGAGACTAAGCTTGTGAGTCTAATGCAGTGGTCCCGACGAGAGGAAGAGAGGAGCGTAACTGTGGCTTACTGTGAATCCGTGGGAGAGGGGAGAGGGCAGGTTTAGTGTGCACCAGCCCAAAGAGCACGTGTAGAAGGAGAAATTAATTTGAGTAGAATTGACATGTTTCTTTCCATGACTGTCCATTTTATAAGCATTTTTTACAAAAAGATTTTAAAGAATATTTTATTTTTATTTATTTATTTGAGAGAGAGAGAGAGAGAGAGAGGGAGAGAGAGAGAGAGAGAGAGACAGAGAGAGAGAGGGAGAGAGAGAGAGAATGGGCATGCCAGAACCTCTAGCCACTGCAAATGAACTCCAGGTGGCATGCACCACCTTGTGCAATGGCTTGATGGAGGTCCTTTGGCTTTGGACGCAAGTGCCTTAACCGCTAAGTCATCTCTTCCGCCCTTAAAAAAAGATTTTTATTTATTTATGGCAGAGAAGGAGAGAGAGTGAGAAAGAAACACGGGTGGCTGGAGGGGAGAGAAAAAGTATGGCTGTGCCAGGGCCTCTTGCCACTGCAAAGTAGCTCCAGACACATGCTCCACATTGTGTGTCTGGCTCTATGTGGGTCCTGGAGAACCAAACTCAGTTGTCAGGCTTTACAATAATGCACCTTTCACCACTAGGCAATCTCTCCAGCCTGACCATTTTACAATGGCAAACCAAGCTTAGAGGAATCGTACATACTTTGGAGGTGATTATTTTAACCCCACATGTTTGGGCTCAGTGGTGAACTCCTCTCTTTACACAAATACTGCTTTTAGTCAGTTGTAAACAAGGCAAAAGGAAGGTACTTACCTGTAGATTGGGAGAGAAGCAAGCCTACTGCTTTAGGAACTTGGAGGCTCACAAGACAAGTACTTATAAGCATTATGCCATTAATGTAACAAATTTTCCATTCCCCACCCTCAGCCCAGGCATCTGCACACACAAATCAAAACCTTCTTAAGTCATGGAATGTAAAATAACAAAAAAAAAATGTACAAACAAGAAGTACTTCCTGTGGGGTGAGTGGAAAGTTTTGCCCAGTTTGTTTTCCAGGCACAAGCAAAGCAATTCTGAATTTTTAAAACAACAAATACCTGTGTTCTTGATTGAGGATTTTTTTTGTTTTTTGAGAAGGCAAAGTATGTGAACCATCACATCGAAGGGACTTTGGCATAAAACATCATTTCCATAGAAGCCAGCTCTACTCCTTTCCTTGTTAACAAATGTCCTACATACCGAGAAGCAGGATTTGGGGGTAAAAGCAAACAGATTCATATCAAATAAAAACATACATGTCCAGTTGAAACTAAAGTTGAATTCAACCATAACTTGCACAACTTTTGTCCCCGTGAGGTAGAAACACTATACTTAAATTTTATTAGAAAATGTTTTTGTGCATTCAAGTAATTTGGAACTTCCTCTGGGATATAAGTATCCTCCATGAAAATATGAGGCCAATGGGGTACTGTGACTATAAACTCACGTCCACTGCTTGCAGCAGAAAAGGCCAGTGACTGACTCAAGAAAAATCTATTGGGGCGAGGAGGGAGATTTGTTTGGAAAGTGAGGGAATCAAAGAAGATGGAGGGGTAGAGGCTATTGCCAACCAACACCATCCTGCCTGGGGGCTGTGGGTGAGAGGCTTATATGAGGACTTGTGGGGGGCACGTCACAGAGGTGAATGTAGGGTAGCAATGTTGGCTAATTTGTTTTTGTTAATGTGTGGGCTGCCGTTATCAGTAGGTTACTGGAAATTCTGGACTCTGCAAATCTGAAGAAAAAGCCTTATGACTCATGCTTTCTTTATGTCTACCACGAATTATTAGGATACAAAAGCCATCTCCCCCACCCCAACAAGGGAAGATAGCAAAAGGCCACTTTTCCTGGAAGATCCTGGTAGGTAGCTCTGGCTAGAGAACAGTTCTCAATGTGTTGGCCGGCTTCCATGAGAGCCCATCTTCAGCAAAACTTGTGGGAGACGAACAATGTCTTGTTCAGTGATGTGGAACTTCCACAATGAGTGATTTTTTTTTTAAGTCAACTATGATCAAGTCAAGGTAGAGGGTTCATTTAGGATTTTCCTCCACAAATGTCACCAGTAATTTTTGGCCAGAATGAGGACCACCATTAGCATGCAGTATAGCTATAGAGAGTATGGAAGCCAATGTTTGTTTCTGCCATGTGACTCTGGGCTAATTACTTAATATCTCTCACTCTGTTTTTTCATCTATGACCTGTGACCAATGATAAGATCTTCTGGTAGACTTTGGAGAACTGAATGAGTGCACATGAAATGCAGCATTGGTGCTCAGGAAATTCCCACCATTCAGTCTTGCCTTGGGCCTTCTTCTGTGAAATTGCAACTGAGGTCCAGAATCTGACCCATTGGTGCTCAAGGCTTGACAGCTCTCTACACTTGCTTCCATAGCTCAGTCACATCTAGGTCAGAGAAAGTCACTTCTCCACTACCTGTGTCTTCGCTGGAAGAGGACTCCCATAATGCCTGTGGGCTGAAAGTGTCTCCTTTCAAGCTGCTGGGGAAGGGAAGGAAATCGGAGTAGCAAGTTCTGAGGGGTTCCTGCGGCTCTTTTGCTCAGGCTCCTTCTAGATGAGACTCTTTCATACCCCCTGCGGAGATACAGATAGGAGAGTCCTGGAAATGAAGCTTAGGGGTAGCCCTGGCAGCTTGGGTCAGCCATAGGACCAGCTTTCTTCTGGCCTTTGTTTGAACCCCCTTGGCTAGGGTTCAGCACCTATAATTGTAGGGTTTTCTGAACTTAACCTCAGTTGTCCTGGTCAACTGATGGTACTTCTCCTTTGGATGTCACTTCTGTGGGCTGAGAGTCAGTCACCTCTCAGAAGACCAGGCTAGATCCAGCCCCCTGGGAGCCAGATCAGACCCCTGGGTGGGCAGGATCATAGACCTTGCCATGAATGGCAACTTCTGCTTCCATGAAGAGTGACGACTCTATAGTTAAGACTTCCTAAGCCCTAGCACTGATGTTAACTATGGAAGCTGGGTCAGCTCAGGTCAGGCACTTTAACCTCTCCATACTCTTTCCCTCATTTGCAAGATGGGGAGATTAGTGACACCCTACTTCACAGAGTACTTAACAGGATTAAATTATTTAATACATATTTAAAACCATATGACTATATATACAAAAACTATTTAAATACATGCATGATATTAGAATAATACTAACTATATTTAGATTACATTTTATATAATATATGTATCATTCTACACTTAATTTTGTATATGTTTTGCATCAAGTAGCATTTAATATAAATGTTAAGTGCTGTGTATGGTGGTGCATGCCTTTAATCCCAGCACTGAGGAGGCAGAGATAGGAGGATTGCCGTGAATTCCAGGCCACCCTGAGACTACATAGTGAATTCTACATCTGGGCTACAGATGAGACCCTACAGTGAAAAATATATATATATATAAATGTTAAGTGTCTATAACTAAAATTATTGTTATTAACATTCTTGTTATTTTGCCTTCTTTATCTCTCAGTAGGGATAGAGAGGCCCTGAGAAGACTTTAATATTTTACTTTATCTGAGCCTATGCATACAGAAGCACTAGTTTCTACAGACTGATGTAACATGCATAGCAAGGGTTGTCAGTTTAAATATGACCCCATTATTTGGATAATTATAATGCAGGGTAAATGCTATTTAAACATTATTTCTCAAATTCCTAGGATGGCCTTCTTCCAGATTTCTTCATTTAAAGTTTTTCAACGGGGGGCTGGACAGATGTCTTAGCAGTTAAGGCATTTGCTTGTGAAGCCTCAGAACCCAGATTCAATTCCCCAGTACTGCCATAAGCCAGATGCTCAAGGTGGAGCATGCATCTGGAGTTCATTTGCAGTGGCTGGAGGCCCTGGCATATCCATTCTCTCTCTCTCTCTCTCTCTCTCTCTCTCTCTCTCTCTCTCTCTCTCTCAATCTCTCTCTCTCTCAATTAAGTAAATAAAAAAATCTAAAACTAAACTAAAATAAAAATAAATAAATCTCTTCAATAATTTCATTTATTTCAAAGCCTTTCTCATTTCTGGAGCAAGTAGCTCTGGACTATGTGTTAAAATATACATCTTATCCATAGTGTGGGTGTTTGTGAATCCTGTTATCTCTGGTAGCTGTTGACCCCAAGGCATTTCTGAATGAAGTGCTTCTGAAAAGCATCGCCTTTGTTTCTTTAACTTGCTTCCTTGGAACCAGGACAAGGGCAAGGCTTTCCTCTTCATCATGTTCATCAGTGAACAAGTCAGCTCGTAAACAGTAATGTCTCCCTTAGAGCCACTGCCATCAATGGCTCGTGAAAGCTTAGCAGCATAAAGGATACAAGTAGAGCTTTGAAACAGAAATTCATTCACTCCTTCCCCCATTCATTCATCCTGCACTGGGCATTTGCCATGCAGGAGGAGCTGTGCTGGCTGCTGTCTGTACAATAGTGCCCTTTGACTTGATGGTAAATGTGACACTACATCAGCTCCCACAAAACCCACTTCCTTTCCAGCAAATAGAAAACAAGCAAGAAGAATGCGCATTCACTGTCACCTCTGAACCCCAGAGGAGGAGATTGCAGCTGTTTCTGGCAAACATGAGGCCACAACTATGGTGTCTCTTTGTCTTCTGCTTCCAATTTGAAGCTCTAACAGGTGAGTGACCTACTGAATCCATCTTATTAAGTTATAATTCAAATGAGTATTAGGAGAAATCCAAAGTAGAAAGCAGAGGCATCAAATAGAAAAGTGGGTTTGTCTTTTGAAAGCAGGAACAATTTCAAAAGAGCCCAAGCCCATGGCTAAGGGCACAGTGTCACCCTGTCAGGGCACATGGCACTGAGTTTGCATTGCTGCCTTTGATACTGTGTTTTAACATGAAAAAATTATGCTGGAGCAGGCCATTAAAATTTTAAATTACTTGCTTGGAGTTACCTGTCAGTAGATAAAGTAGAAGAGAAGCTGACTGTACTCAGAGAAAGATGAAAGGCAAAATACTTGTGTCAACAGAGTGAAGATTAAATAGCCCTGGCGTTTAGTCTAGGAATCCTCTTATGGTAGAAAATAAAAAAGGATGGGCTTCCAAGAGAAGATTTTGATTTCACTTCTACCAAGATTAAGTCTGAACATATAGAATGCCATAGGGTACCCCTCCCTCTGTTGTTAGGTTTTTTTTTTTTTTTTTTTTTTTTTGAGACTAACTCCAGCTGCGATCATGGGATTTTTATGACTACTGAAAGATCAAGGACAAGTGGACGATTGAAAATACTCCCTAGCCCCTATAGAACTTGAAACATTCTGGAGTCTTTGGTTCTTTCTCTTGGATAACATCTATCTGACTCTATAGGAGCAGTTCAAATAGTGACATGTATGTATATGTGTCTTGCTAAAAGCATTTATTTGACTCTATATGAGCAGTTTCAATAGAGATGTGTATGCATGTATTGCTGCTGCTTATTCTGTATAGTTACATATCACTTCCTTTTTACTTTAATTGTGGATTCTGTTCTTGAGTCTAGAATAAGTCATGTGAAATTATATTAAGTAGGGGAAGTTCTATTAGTAGGGAAAGTCAAGACAGGACTTTTAGTGGGTATATGCATACCTGGAAATGCAGTTTCCAGCGGTACAGAGAAATAGACATTATTCTTCAGTCTGAAAATTCTCAAATCAAAATTGGATTGATACAACATTTGAGCTCATGCTATCTCAAAGTTACCCAAATGCTCTTAAGAATAATGAGAAATGAAGGATCAGGGTCAACTTGGAATAAGTACTAAGAGTGGTTTTGGGCTCCTTGATCATTTAATTATGCCTTTCCTACCACCTTATGAAATCCTCAGCAGCATGAGTGACCCATGAATCACTTTGCAATGGAAGTTCATTCACTCATTCATTCATTTATTCATTCATGAAGCTCTGGGCACTTGCCATACTGACAGTGCTGTGCTGGCTGCTGTATGTACAAGGGTGGGCAAAACGCAGGTGTGCCTGCTCTCCTCAATCCGACAGAACACAAGGAAGAGAAATTCTCATTAAATAAATCCCATGAACTGGTGATAATTACAGGCAAGAGTAAGCTCAACGAGAGAGCTCAGCCAGATGGGATGGGTTTGTAGCTGGAGGTGGAGAACAGGGTTCTGAAGTCTACTCTGTGGAATCAGCACTTGGGAGTTGAAGGACAAGTGGGAATCAAAGGGAAGAATCATGAGAAGGTGGGAAGGGAATTCCAGAGCATGGAAAGAGTTGGTGCAAAGCATCCATGGGAGGAAGAAGGGCAGAGGCACTGGCCCAAAGAGAGGGAAGAGCTCAGGAGGGTGCCAGATGAGTCTGGCAGGGAAAGCAGAGGCCAAAGCATTCAGGCCACTCGGCTGTGTTAAAGATTGGCGGGTTTTCCCCCCAAGAGCAGTTTTGTACAGTCATTGCATATTTGATTTGTCCTGCCTCCTATCATTTCAATAGGCCAAGTTCATCTAAGCATTTATGCTGGTGGCATTACACCCAAGATTTGACTCAGTGGGATTTGAAGCAGTGGGATTTGAAGCAGTGGGATTATTTCTGTATATGGACAGAGCCAGCCCTAGGGTTGTTACAATTTTCCAGACTAAGCTGTTGAATAAATCGTACTTCTAGAATAATACTCACCTGAGATTCCCAAGGAATAAAACCATGTTAGTTATTTGCATAACCCATAAAGCCATATTATGGTGGCATGCTGTTTTCTAATGACTGGTGGCAACCCTGACATCTGAGTAGTGGAAAGGTGATAATGAACACACTTATAATCATGTTCACTCAACATACCATCAGGATGCACATGCCCAGAAACTCCAGTTTCCAGCGCCTTAAACGTAAAGGACCAAACTCAAGTGTAATAAGCACTCCAGGTCATTTGTCATGGTGTCTACCCTCCTTCCCCAACTTTCTCATTCCACAATGACATAGGTATTCTTTCAGCTAATGCTGAAGGAAGACTCAGATGAGGAAAGGCTAAGCAATTCTTCCATTGGAATTATCGGCAGAACCATCATTAGAACCTTGGTGTGACTGACTGTTGAGGTAGCAGAGAGTTAGCACAAGTCTTAAGGAGAGAAATTCTGTTCAACTTTGTCATTTAATCAAGGTTAGGAATCTTGGAGGCTCCCAGTCTTCAATGATCTCAATGTAAAATTTATCAAAATCCTATTTGTTTTTTGATTCTGAACCAGCAGGAAGATCTTTATGGAAGAATGTGGAGAAAATGTGACACTCTACCTGTATTGAGAAGAGCTTCTTTTTAGGTCTAATGAGCAGGGGGGCCATGCGGGTGACCTGATATAGAGAGTGAATTCTCACGTTAGAAAGATCGCTCTGAAAGCAGCCTACAGAGTCCAGCCAGTGAGAATGACTGGTGGGATATAAGAAGTGCCAGCGTCTCATGAGGTGTTGCTTCAGGAAGCTGGGACGGTAGCTCTTAGCCCTGCTTGCCTTGCCACTGTCAGTGACTAAAGCAGCCATTGCAGAATCCCACTGTCTCAGGGAAACAGCCCCTTGGTGTTTCTAGGACTGCATCCTTCCACACAGAGCTCAGAGAAAAGCGTAAAGACATAAGCTGACCTCTGAGTCACCTGCTTCCAGAATTCATGCTTCAAGACAAAAATTCAAATGTTAATCTTTCCGCTGGATGGGTAAATTTAAGCAAGCAATTCTTAGCACAATAAGCCTGTACTTGACTTTATTCCTCCAGTATTACGTGTACTTACCACTTATTTTCCCTTGTTGATTCCTTCTTTTATTCTTGTTGGAACAGTAACTTAAAATTCTTTTGATTGTTTTAAAAGTATTAATTTAATTTAATTTCTTTATTTGATAGAGAGAGAGGTAGAGAGGGGGCAGTGAAATGGGTATGCCAAGGCATCCAGCCACCGCAAATGAACTCCAGACACATGCGCCATCTTGGGTACTGGGGAAGCAAATGACTTAATTGCTAAGCCATCTCTCCAGCCAGAGTTTTTAAAATTTACTTACTATTTTGGTTCTTCGAGGTTGGGTCTCACTCTAGCCCAGGCTGACTTGGAATTCACTCTGTAGTCTCAGGGTGGTCTTGAACTCATGGCGATCCCCCTACCTCTGCTTCCTGAGTGCTGGGATTAAAGGTGTGTGCCACCACGCCTGGCTCAGACTTCTTTTCTTTTTGACTCTCTCTTGCTTTTGGTGAATTTGAAAGATTAATAAAGCTTCTTAACTTATTGTCATTATCATGTTGAGAGGATAATAACTAAATATTAACTAATTTATACAATGTTAAGGATAGAACCCAGGGCCTTGTGCATGCTAGGCAAGTGTTCTGCCCTGGGCTACATTCCCAGCTCTATGACTTATTCTTGTGCTACAATAAATATGATGATCTCCTGGCTGATGGGCCTAATCCCCGCCTGCACTGACATGAGACCTTCCAAGTGTCCTTCCTTTCTCTCTTCTGCTAGTCTGATTCTCATTCTATTTATCTTAGGCAGTTTTTAAACAACAGCAACAAGAAGTCCCTCTTAGAATTCTGTAATATTGAAAGCTGTTTATTTCAATATTGGAATTCTGGAATTTCACCACCATTGGGTGGTTCTGTTTCTCCATGTGTCACTTTTTTTTTTTTTTTTTAAATTTAAGGAATGGGTACATTTTTTCCATCCATGGACTCAAAGCTTTACACTTGATTTTGGGCCTTCTTCTCCTTTTTCTTCTTGCAGTTGTTTAATCATATTTTCCCCACTCTGTCCTCTCATGCTCCATCTCTTTCTAGCAATCCCTATTACCTTCCTGTAAAGGTTTGAAGCTTTTTTTTTTTTTATCAGTATTGAACAAAATTGCTTTAATTTTCTGTGTGTTAACCACAACTTCCTTAGATGCAATAAAGCAAGCATTACAGTTGCTAAGTTACTAATAGCATATTCCTATTTCTTGATAATAAACAGAGAGCAGGTATGTAGGGAAGACTAAATTCTCATCCCAGGTTTGCCTATAATAAAATCCATAGAATTATCTGATGTAAAGATTTCACACCAGTATTCACAGTCATACATTGATAAATTCCTATAACTTATGCTACCTCATGTTTTTAAAATATTGAATTTAATATATAAAATGACTTGCTGGGCTTTCCCAAATTTAAAAATATTTTTAAAAAATTTGTTGCTTGCATGAGCTAAAGAAAAGGTCATGTTTTCACTATAAGCGGTACCTCTAGCTCTTTTAATAAAATGTCTGTCAAGTGGCATTTTTTGATTATTCCCAATAAGATATAAAATTTGAAACCTCACAGAACTTGAAAGTTATACCTTAAAAAGTGGAACATAAGCGTGTGTAGACTGTGGAACATAAACTGAATCTGTTAGGGAAACATGACCTGGTTTTATTGGTCTTGTCTTTAATACTGACCAAAACAGATATAAAGATTTGCAAGTTTAGATGAAGAGTCAGAGGCTGGGGCTGTGCAACTCCTGTGGACCACTCAATATACAGCGATGTTCCAGTCTTTCCTTAAGAGAAACTGGAGAAGAGCCAGGTTGTTGCCAAGCAGAGTGACAGGCTCTTGGGAAGCTGGATTCACTTGACCACTAGTGATGACATATCTGGTCTTCCTGAGCCATGTTTACACAGGCAAAGCTCTTTCCACAAGCAAGTCAAGATGACTGCCTAGTGACCTTTTTTGCCACTTGAGAAATGAAGTCTTTTTTTTTTTTTACCGCAAATGTTTACCTTGTCCTAGAACTCAACATTGAGGGATCCATTCATACAGTAATAACAACACAATCCCTTTACTACAGTCATCTCAAAGTTTTGTCTAGGAAAAAATCTCAGAGGAGTGCTTGCTTGTGCTTATTTAGTTAAAATGAAGTTTCTTGTGCATGCAATTCCATTTTAATAATTTCTTCATGATAATAAGTTTACAAGGTAATCATGAGGAATTTAGACTCTGAAATCAAGGACCCACACTTCTCACAGGGCAGCTTAATATTCAGTGGTAGGTAAATGAATATCCAGGGAAATGATATTGTTAAGCACAAGCAATTGCATATGTAAGACATTATTTTATAATATTTTTGGTGTATGATAACACTTCAATTACAGAACATGTATGTGATATCAGTGTGAATCTCAGCTTAAGTGTTTGGGGCAGTAGTGCATCTTAAGGAAAAATGAATAAGTGAAAATAATTTCCATATCTAACTTACTGTGAAATGCTTCTTTTGTACCTTCTTTCACAACAAGCCTTTTTTGATCCTTTAGTTTCTTTAAAGTGAGGAAACTGCACTAGAGTACTGGATTAGGAGATCCATTCAGCATGTGAATGCTGGTGTCAGATGGTCTAGGGTTCAAGTTATGGCTGTGCTACATATTGATGACTCTGTCAACTTGGGCCCATGATTCAGGCCTCAGTTTCCTCAGCTACAAAATGTGGATATAAACAGACAATCTGACTTAACAGGCTGCTATGAGGAAACAAATGATATATTTCATAAAATGCAGTTAGCACAATATTTATACACAAAAGACATTTAATCTTCACAAGCTAGTGTTTCTATGGCTGCTATTATGTGGAAGCCACTGAAAACTTGGATCTCAAGGAATGGGGTGGTCACCATTCAGTTTGGGTCTTTGATTTTGCGCTAGGATATAAGTGTTATCCACCAAATATCTGGCAAATAGGGTCTCTTGTTCCTTTCTTTGGTCCATGTTAAGGACATCTGTGAATATCATGCTGACTATGTAATTCAATTCATCTATTTTAAAGATATTATTGAGCTTCTGTTATGTTCAAGATCCCAGGACTATTTAGGTAACGGTGACATTGCCCTTATCCGTTTAGACTTCATAGTGAAATGAAGGAGTAAGACAAACTAATCACGGTTTAATATGAGATATGCTATAAATACATTGGTCCAAATAAAGCATTATAGAGAGCATGCATGTAGGAGCCTTTGGAGATCTCAAAAATACCTCAAAGGACAGGACATTTAAATTAATCTTAAAGAATCAAGAAGGGTTTCTAACCAGATGCAGGGGAAAGTGGCTATTTCAGTTTGTGGCAACAGCAGTACTCATGTGAAAAGAAAGCTCCAAAACTTCAGTGTGGCTTGAGCAGATAGATGTGCTCTGGGACCTTGAAAACATTTTGTGTTATACCAAGGAGATTGGCTTGCTGCCTTATCAACAATAGGGGACTAGTGAAGACTTTCAAGCTTGGGAGTGAAATACTCCTTAAGAACCCAGTTTGAGAGGCAGCACGAGGAAAGAGCAGAGCCTCAGTGTCAGGGGGCCAGCCAAGAAGCTAGTTCCATTCATGAGCAAGACTTGGGAATGTAGAAGAGATGCTCAGTTCAAGGGGTATCATGACCTGAGAGGCCCCTTGGACTTGGTGACTAATTGCATGAGGAGAGCCAGAGAGGGAGAAATAAAGAGGGAAGGTTCTGGGACCTAACCAGCGACTCCTTAAATGTATAGGAAAGGGTGGGGTTGGTGAGTGAGTATTGAGCTCAATTTGGAAATGTTTCACTTGATGTGCTAGTTAGAGTATGTTCAGACAGAGATGCTGAGGAGAATGGGAAGTGACTGAAGGCTGAACCGGCATGAAGTGCGCTGTTGTGAAATAAGAGCTGCAGCCATTGATGTAAATGCTTCCGCACAGCACAGGTTGTCGTCCGAGTGAGCAATGTGGGGATTTAGAAGTGCCAATAAAACACTTTCAGGCTCTCTCTCTGGAATAGAGCTGGTTTTATTTAATCTCACGTGATTTCTCTCCTGTGATAATTTTAAACCAATGGCAATGAAACCACTGGCAGAGTAATTTATTTGCAAATTAATTACTTTGTGGCTATTGCTACAAAGTTTTATAACACCTTTGGGTTTTTTCCATTTTCACAAGGAAAATAACTTTTAACTAGGAGAAAATGGATCTTTCAGTTTTCTTATTACATGTGCTCAAGAACCAAAAGTTGTTTTGGGTCCCTTACTGGTTTTTCTTGGTGAATAAAAACAATTTACACATTTTTGTATGTGTTGTGTGTTTTGTGTTTTGAAGTTTTCCCCTCCTTTTCTTTAAATTTTTGGCTTTCTTTTCTCTGTTAGGGATTTAGGTTGCATTGCATTTATTTTACCTATCATTCTTACTGAGAAACTCAGTCAAAGTATCAGATTAAAAAATTAGACTATGGATGCCTTTGAATTATAATGTGAGTACAGAAATGATGAATATATAGAATTCTACTAGCCAGAATTCTAAAGTTTTAGCTATAGACTCATAAGAAATAACATTGTTTTATTAAAGGTTAAAAATTGGCAGGAAGCATACTTTTTCTTAACAATGCCAGAATTTTCTTTCAGAATTTCTTAGTAAAAGATCAAATGTAATAAAACCCTAATATAAGTATTGTAATTTTTGAACTTCGTCTTTTGCGTCACAGTCTTGTGCTTATCATTGTTGGACTATAGAACATATTTTAATAAGCACTTATCAATTATTGCAAACTCAGGAGATCTTATCTTCCTATCACTCTGGGGCCTTTGTAGAGGTTTGTGGTTAGAAGTCTGAGCTAAAAAGAATACAATCACGTTGATAATCTATTTTTCACCCTCTGCACTGTGTGGGGTCTCTCTCTGCATGTTTTCTTCAAAGAATTTTTAACCAGGAATAATACAACTGCTTACAAAGGGTCCTAGCTGGATATGTCCTAGACAGGGTATCTACATTGTAATGAGAAGTGACTTAGTTCATATATTAAAAGAATTGACTCTTCTGAACTGTGATGAATTCTTGAAGGATAGATTTTCTCCAGAGATCCTCCTCTTCCTCCTCTTCTTCCTCCCCTTCCCTCTTTTCTTCCTATTTTTGTTCCTCAGTTTATTGAGATAGTATCTTACTCATAGTCTTGGCTTGCCTTGGACTTTTCGGCAATCCTTTTGTTTCAGTCCCCTGTGTGGTAGAATTGCAGATGTGCACCTCCATGCCTAAAAGCACCCTAAACAGTAAGTGCAAAATACTCTTATGTTAGAAAAATGGGGACACCTAAAAAGTCACCCAATATAAAATCCTGATTTTATTCTTGAAATCATTAATCTATTGATATAAATAATACTATTGGAAAAATTATAGTATCAGTTAACAGCTTTGAGCTTCTGCTGGTAAGAATATGTCTTATTAGACATAGTACACAATGTTATTCAGAGAATATACTATTTGTTCAATAGAGTATGACTGTGCCAACAACAAGTAAGTAGATGTGGGTATTAAAGGAAGAACTTATACCTAACACTAAAATCTTAAGACTCAGTGCCAGGATGTAAGTAAGCATAGTCTTTTTTAAAAAAATTTATTTTGACAGTATATGAAGTGCTAAAGGGCAGAGTACTGTTTATATTTTAAATCACTAATATGTTGTGTTTGTTTATATCTGGGTATATTAGCACAGTCATTGGTCTAGGGCCCATGTCCTGGCCAGACATTGGGGAAATTTAACTATTGTGCACTTTGGAAGATTTATAGAATCCCCCAGGTTTAGACCTGTCTACCCCTCTGTAGTTATGAAAAGGCTAAGAGAATCATCAGTAAGATAAATAAGACTTATGAACCTGGTAGGTATTTGCAGGCAAAGAACCTTTTTCTCAAGAAGATCATTTTTCATTAGAACCAGACATCCCAGTTGGGGTAGAAACTTGCATGCACAACTGTATCTTTGCAAACTTCTTTCCCAAGGAAAAGTAGCATGATGTAGCTATCCCTGGAGTCATGTTCTAGCCATGTGTTATGTAATCTTTGGTAAGATACTTTTCTATCCTCAGATTAACTTAATAAAGGTAAGTGTAAAATAAATGTGAACACATGTACTTATTGATATGATGAAAATTATTGTAATTCACTATCTACCAGGTATTGTTATAGACATTTGGGTTGGATTGGTGAATGACCAACAAGGTCCCAAATTCTGTGCTTATTTTTATGAAGGGGTAGTCAGACAATAAACAGGTCATCAAAGAGTCCAGATAATTTCAGACAGTTGAAAATGTCTTATCTCACTATGATGGAAAATTGACATGTATTTTGGGCTAGGTGACTAGTAATCTTTGAGGAAGTATGACTACTAATGAATTATGAGAACTAAGTAGTCATGTGAAATGGAGAGGCTGTATATAATGGGCAAGAGTGAGAACAGAAAGTTAACCAGTAGCCCTGGAATGAAATGATGGTACTTTGGATAAGTTATTAGATGTAAGAGAGAGGTACACTATATGGGGCCTTTCCTCTGCTGACATAGTTTAGCAGTGGTTTTAAAAGACTTGGTTGTTAGTGACCACCGTCTCGCTTCACATGGTTACTGGCTCCCATCAGCTGGTGCTAGTGGCACTTTGACTATGGAATGAAACAAAAACTTTTCATATATCCAAGAAGTTTTATGACCTAAGCACAAAATTGGGCCTTTGCTTGTCTGTACAAAATAGACCTGTTTGCTTGATGTTTAAGCTCACCAGGTCTGATAGTGTGCAATGCTGGGAGGCATTCAATGAAGTTACAGAAAACAAGCAGTGTGAAGTGAGGGAGGCTATATGCAGGGTGCCTGAGACATAGACAGACAGTGCATATAAGAACCCAATGGGCATGGAGGAAGTGTGGGGAGCATATCACAGATAGTACTGAAAAAAAATTCTGCAGGAAGATTTTCTCTTAAGCTGGAATGTGAACAATGTAAATGTGAGGGTGATGAACAAAGAGGTAAGTGTGTGAGAGATTAACAAATGTTAGTTACTTCTATGGCAGAGGGATTAACCAACTAGATTTGACATAGCAGCGATCCAAGCAGACTCCGATGCACACATTGGCACTACCATACCAGCCCTGCCAGTTGAGAATCAGAGCTGGAGATAAGGCTATCTAAAGGGATTGGAGAAAAGATTCTAGCTATTTCTGCAATTATGGAACAAACACAAATGTATTCACATTTCCCCTGAATTGTCAGTTCATTAAATGCTTGCTATTGTTATAAGGGATGTTCTCTTGTTGACATTACTTTACAAAATGTTCCTAAAGGCTGAGAATGTGTGGGTATTCAGCAATCTGTTCTCTAGATGCCAAAGTAATTTTGAGGTAATTGTTTAACTACTATGGTTAAAAACATTCAAATTGCAGACTTAAAATTGTCAAATGGTTTTCCAGATGGAGTGCTTAAGCTGAAATATTGCCTATGTAGAAACCTGAGGCAGCCTTGTTATCCCTACATTTAATAATAAAAAAAAGCTTACCTAGGAGGTTTTTAAGCTAAAATGATAAACTAAGTAACTATGAATGCTTGATGAAAATGACACATGGAGCCCCCAGTTGGTTTCAGTGACACACAGCTTGGCATTGTCATTCAAAAAGCTGAACTCTTCCCAGTTTTCCTAAGTACCTTTTGTAGATGAAGAAGATAATTTTCCCATTCTAACTTTTTCCCAACTTCTTGGAACTTTCTTTTATTTTATTTTTTTAAATTTATTTATTTGAGAGAGAGGGGGTCAGATATAGAGAGAATGGGTGCACCAAGGCCTCCAGCCACTGCAAAGGAACTCTAGACTGATGTGCCAAATTGAACCTGGGTCCTTAGGCTTCGCAGGCAAGTGCCTTAACTGCTAACCTATCTCTCCAGCCCTCAGGAATCTTCTTCTTCTGCTGTTTTTGGCTTTTCGAGGTAGGGTCTTACTCTAGCCCAGGTTGACCTGGAATTTACTATGTAGTCTCAGGGTGGCCTCGACCTCATGGGGCTCTTCCTACCTCTGCCTCCCAAGTGCTGGGATTAAAGGCGTGCGCCACCACAGCTGGCTAACATTCTTTTTTAAAGAGAAAATCATGGGACAATGGCTTCCTCCAACCCTTCTCTGGGAAACGCAATCAACAGTTTTCCCTCAAGTTGTTTGTGGTCTTCTGTGGATATGTTCTGATCCTGAACCCTTAGAAAGCAAGTCCTGGGAGAAACTTTCAAGATCTGATTTTCATTTCCTCTTTCACAGATGATAGAAATCCAGGGCTTCCCCAGGCACACTGTATGCTAAGTCATGGGGCAGAGCCAGGGCTTCACCCTGGGTGGGGTTGAGGGTCCCAATGTGGATGGGGAGGGGAACCTTGCTGAGAAGATGAATCTGCAGAAACGGAGACGGTGCTTGTACGTCTACGTGTGTATCCAGTGGCTGCAGACAGTTTTGCCCCATGATCTGTGCGGTTCACTTGCTAGCGTTCTAAAGTGTCTGGGAGATGCACTCTCACCCTTAGTAAAGGAACCGAGGACCAGTCCGCTGATCTTATCTTCCTGGGCAGACGTTGGAGGCAAGAGCATCAAAGCAGAGCGGCGCCGCGCAAAGCCCTCTCCCACAAACACCCAGCCCCCGCCCCCAGCAGGCGCACCTGCTCTCAACCCGATTTTCCTTCTGCACACGTCTAAAACTGTTTCAATTGTAAAACGAACATCTGATATGAAAACGCGAGCCATTCATGTACACTTTAATGAATACTGCTCAAACATACTACCTCACCCCCACCATCACTAGAGGTCAAGAAATCAAACACTGACAAGGACACCTCTGCCTTCTCACCTCTCTGCCTTCCTTCTGGACTCAAGCGGTACCCACTTTAGACGAAAGTGGTAAACTGGATTTTATGATATTCATTTAGGTTGTATGTCCTATTTCTATTTTTCTGGTGATTACCCAAGAGATCTCTGCATGTACACATTTACTTATGGCCTGCTATACATGTTTGCCATCTACCTCCATGCGCCTTGTAAATTGACAGGTGGCTTCATTCACCACATTGAAGACATTCATCTAATTCCACTGCCTCAGAGCTTTTATTGCTGATGCCATCATGTGACCACCTACTAGCAATTTCTTTTTGAATGTAGTCCATTTCCTTTCCCTAACATGCTTTAGTATACTTATTCTACATGACCATACGTTTAGGTGTGCATATCTTTTAAAATCTGCATATGATTTGTGCATCCCTGTGTTGTTCCTGAATTATGGATAATTTATTTAACCTACCCTCATAGCCCTATCTCATTTGCTTTTAAATCTACTTGTTGGGCTTTAAATCTGTTAGTGCATTCTTTGTCAGTTCTAATTGGTTCTTTTACAAATTAGTTGGCTTGAAAATTTTTCCTGTACTCTGCAGATATTATTACAAGTTTGTCTTTTATTTATTTATTCTTTGTAAACCTAAATGAGCTCAGTGGTATTATCTTGGGAATCTGATAATGTTAAGAAATATAATGTTTGTGATTTGCTTTGTTATCTGTCATTTTTGTTGTTGTCTTTTGGTGAGCACCTCATTGTTTTTATTAGCATACTTCTCATTGTATTCAAGTATTATTTGTAAGATTGATTTTACATCTAGAATTTAAATCTTTTCTTCCTTGTTTTAAAACATAGGGGGTAAGAATAGTCTGAGATTACTTTATAAAATCTCAGGATTGAGATTTTTCTGGATCACTGAAGCGATTAGAAAGTCAGTACTTATAGTTTCTCTGTACTTCAAGAATGCTCAAGATTCTTTGGAAACAAAGAGAAAAAGTTCTTCTATTTTCCTCACTATGCAGCTCCTGGGAAATAAACCATAAAAACAGAGGTTTGAACCTGGGAGGACAACATATGTTCTCAGGACAAAGGCAGCTTTTAAGCTCTCCTCATCTCCCTGGTTCCTGGATGTCTTTTCATACTTAACTTGATATTTTCTTTTCTTTGGCAGAAAAATTAATTAATTCTTTTTTATATCCAATCCTTTTAGCATTACCTTCAGGCACTTTACTGACCTTTGTTGGTGTTCTGTTGTTGAGTGATCTGCTCTGCCACATTTGGGAAGTGTAGTATTAGTATTTATTTTCACAATCAAGTCTCCCATTTGGAAATCTATTCCCTGGGCATATGAGAGCTATAAATTATAACCTAGCTTAAAAGAAGTTAAGGCAACTAGTGCAAATAGAGGTATGATAATTAGATCCTCCTGCATGATGCTAGTCTTAATATAAGTTGGAGTATTTCTTGAAGAAAGCAATATGATAAAACTTGTTATAATAATATTTACATAGAAACCAAAATGCTGAAAATAATCCTGGTATGCAACTTAATAGATTAGTTTTAATAAATCATGACAGATTAGCATGATGGTTCTCTAATCATTGGAAAAGGCAATTATAGAAAATATAAAATAAACTGAATTGTTATGCTATGATACTAAGGGACAATAGCAGAACATCAAATAGTATATTATCTATGTCAAATAAAAATATCTCTGGAAGATCAAAAGCAAAAGTACACACTTTCTGTTTCACTGGGGCTAGGTATTTTTTCAAATTTCGTATGATTGTTTAATCTCTGTAAGAAAAAAGAGATTCCAAACACTTAAGTAAAAGTCACCATGTTAATAATTACCCCCACATTTACCATGAAAGTTAGTCATCTATTTCTTTTAAATGAAAGAAACAGAAGAACAATTTGCCCTTACAAACTAGTCGTTCAAAATCCACAACCAAGCTAAAGCCAGTTCAGTTCCTTCCCTATAGGAACTCTATGTAGCTTACAAAAATTGCCATGGCTGCCTGTGATCTCAAAGTTTGTTTAAAAAATGAAAAAGTCAGTGAAAATCTGGGGCCCTGCCTTTTATCATCGGGCATTGACTCAGTTCTCAGTGAATAGGTTCTTAGAAGACACAATACTCCTGCTTGAGCACAATTGCTCTGCTCTTTTGCTTTTTGGCAAGAGAGTATAATGTGAATATTCCATTAGATCATTTGATGTTAGCTTCAGTAATTTTGTTTAAAAAATTTAAAGCTTCCCTGTCCCTCCTTAACCAATATCTTTCTGTAAATTCTTCCTTGTTCAGCAAAGTAATACTCATGTTTTAATTTCAATTTAAAAACTCATTTCTTTAAAAGGCCACTTTCTGATGTGTCAATGAAAATTATAATCCTCCATCCCAGCCTCTCTACATTTAATCAAATAGTACTCTGTGCCAACCGTGAATTCATACATTCATTTACTATCTGCCTCCAATGTTGAATGCTGAAAAAGTGCAGGGACTATCTCTGTTTAATTCACACTATCTAAATATGATACTTAATACTATTGTACATATCGTCTACTCATCTAAAATGCACATTTCTGGTGTTAGTCTTTGTATAGGACACAGTTTTACTTTTTGTCACATTCTGCTTTTATTTCCTTGGATCTGAAATTCTTTTATTTTGGTACCTTCCAACTGACTTTGTAAAAAAAATTCTTTCGTATATATGCGTAATTTTCAGGGCAAACATATTCATAAAATACTACTTTTGTTTTGCTTTCTTTGTTTTTATCCAGGAGAAATCAATGACTTTGCAAGATATGAGATGTTCTCATTTCACAATGGAGGTGTGCAAATATCGTGCAAATACCCAGAGAATGTTCAGCAGTTGAAAATGCAGTTGCTGAAAGGGAAAGAAGTACTCTGTGACCTTACCAAGACCAAGGGGAGTGGAAACACAGTGTCCATTAAGAACCAGAAGTTCTGTCCATCTCAGTTATCAAACAACAGTGTCTCTTTTTTCCTAAATAACCTGGACAGTTCCCATGGAAGCTACTACTTCTGCAACCTATCGATTTTTGACCCTCCTCCTTTTCGAGAAAAG
The DNA here is from genome assembly GCF_020740685.1 of Jaculus jaculus. Lineage (NCBI taxonomy): Eukaryota > Metazoa > Chordata > Mammalia > Rodentia > Dipodidae > Jaculus > Jaculus jaculus. The sequence continues at coordinate 36,145,456 of NC_059105.1, read as the reverse complement.
ATCCTTAGTGGGGAATATTTGCATATTTATGGTAAGATGTTGCTTTTAACTTTAGGCCTTCCGAGTACATACATATTTTGACAACTTCTTTTTTTAACTAATGAAAACAAACAATAAGTATCTTTTGTGTTGAAGTTCATTTAGGTGTAATTGACAACAAAATATTTTTGATGAAATCTGCAAGGACTGATCTATTATTAATAATAATTGATATTCATCAGTAACACACATTTTATTATTATTATTGTCATTATTATTTTAGTTTTTCGAGGTAGGGTCTCACTCTTTCCCAGATTGACCTGGAATTAACTTTGTAGTCTCAGGGTGGCCTCGAACTCATAGCAATCCTCCTACTTCTGCCTCCCCAATGCTGGGATTATAGGCGTGCACCACCACACTCAGGTTAGTAACACACATTTTAATCACACGTTCTGTTGGGTTAGAAGTAGTTTACATTGCCTTTAGAAGATCTAAATTATGACTTAGTGGTCATGATCTCTATTCACCTAAGGTATAAAGTGGTTTGTACAATGAAGTGAGAGGACTGAAGAGTTATACCTTTACTTTTCCTATTTATTATTTTGTAGAAATGTAGCAGAAAGACCATTTTTTCACATGTTTATGCATGTATTGTGCATGTATGTGTGTTCATATGTGTGTGGGGATACTACTGTCTGCTCACTGAGCATTGGGATTGTGGGTATGGGTTATCTCACTTAATTGTTACTTGGATGTTGGGGATCTGAACTCAGGTCCTCATGCTTCTGCAAGCAAGCACTTTACCTACTGAGCCATTTCTCTCCTCCCAGAAAAGGCCTTGGCTACTAACCACATTTAAAAGCATGACTGCATAGTCTTTGAAATTTTGCTTTCTGGATCCTTGCTATAATACCGAGGTGGATGTTAGTTACTGTTTACTGGATTTCATCACTGTAACAAGAAAAGCTTTACTTGATTAAACAGCTTCCTTAAGTTTTACCAAATAACCTGCAATTTAGCACTGACACAGGAAATTTTATTTTCAGTCTTTTATTAATGTATTTTTTCCCAATCCAGAATCACAGCTTTGTTGCCAACTGAAGTTCTGGCTACCCATAGGATGTACAGCTTTTGTTGTAGTGTACATTTTGGGATGTGTATTCATCTTCTGGTTTACAAAAAAGGTGAGTAATTTGTATCTTTCCTTACATCTGTTTTCTTGGGTGGTTTTTTGCTCATCAGCAATATAAATATATGGAGGCTGAGGATATAGAGGGTTTGCATAGCACATACAAAGCTCTGTGTTCAATTCTCAGTACCACCTAAACTGGGCATGGTCCTGAAGACCTATAACTGCAGCCCTCGTTAGGTACAGGCAGAAGGATCATATGTTCCACGTCATCCTCAGCTGCATAGCTAGTTTGAGGCCAGCCTAGAATACATGAAACCCTGCATTCAAACAAGCAAGCAAACACAATACAACACAGTATTCTTCCCAGAGTAACTTTATTAATAGTGATTCCCTTTCTCCAAGCTATGTGATTCCCTTCTCCAAGCTATATCTACTAATTAAACTAATAATTTGGAACAGAACTTATTTGTCATAGCTTACTTCATTCCAAAAGGGTTTGATAGTATATATAGACACGTTATTATCACTATTATTCAAAAAATATGGGACACTGGGGCCAAGAGAAGACAAAGGTTAGGAGAGGGGGTCAAAGCATAAAATTAAATATCTCAGGTTTTTAAAGATTATTAAAATTTGGTTGAATGTTTGAATTTAAGTTTCCTTAGAGCCAGTGCAAAGATGAAACAATTAGTTATATGTTTTACTTAACCGGTAAGTGAAAATCAGTGTGAATGTCTTATAAGCTGCCAATAGTAGCTGAGAGGAAAATTACTTCTTTGCGTGGTATGTAATTAGATTCCTTGGTTTTGAAAGAATCTCATGAAAAGTTATTCAAACAATAAAACAGTGACAGCAAAAAACCCCCTAAACTCTCTGTGTTGTATAATATTCTTTTCAGTTTTTCACATTGTAGATTCTTAAAGAATTTCTAGCATTCCACATGAAAGTGCATGCTACTGTGCCTTTGGCCAGACCATATATGTATCTGTGCCAGACAAGTGTTTGAAAAGGAGGTAAAGAGGGGAGAGTGAGGTTGTGTCCACATCTAAGTCTGTTGGGGAGGGAACAATAAAGGCAAAAGTGTGGAAGTTCCACAGAAAGCTTGCTTTATGGAAATCATTTTGCACATGGTGCTGTAGAGCCTACAGTCAAGAGCATGTCTACTATTCAACTTTTGTCATCTACCACTGAATGAAAAAAAAAAAAAAGGAAAACAGTAAAAATAAAGTAAAATGAAACAGGCATGAAGATGGGAAAGAGTAGGTAAAAACTGATTTCTAACTTTCTTTTTCAGAAGTATGGATCCACTGTACATGACCCCAACAGTGAATACATGTTCATGAGAGCAGTAAACACAAACAAAAGAACCTAACTCACAGGTAACAAATCCACTTGAGGGTGTGGAAAGAAAAGAACATTTTTCATGTTAATCCTGGAATCTATTTTTTTTATTTTAAAAGAAAGGAAGATGGTCCATAGGCCTAATTTTAGGAAGTGTGTATGCCTGTGTGTGTGTGTGTGTGTGTGTGTGTGTGTGTGTGTGTGTGTATGTGTATGAAAATCTGGATTTTCCTTTAAGTTGATCTATGCTCTTTGCAATATATTTACACTAATGTCTGTAATTCACTATTGCAAATAAATAAAGAGACTGATGTAGGAGGATCATAAATGAAAATTCAAGCCCAGCCTGAGCTACAGAGTGAGTTGAAAACCAGCTTGAATAATTTAATGAAACAACCTTGTCTGGATATAAAAGGTAAATACAGGTCTCGATATGGGTGTTGCCCAGTGGTAGAGCACTTTCCTACCATGCATATGTCCTTAGATTCAATCCCCAGTACTCGCCCCCTCCAAACTTTATGTACCACAATTTAATTTTATCAAGGTAAATTTCAACTAGCATTTCAAAAATTGGTATGATTATAAGCTTTTCTTGTTGAAAGTTCACTAAATCACATGATAGATATTATTGGATATCGGTCACTGGATGGGAACTATGGGGACAGTGAAATGGATGGGAATTTTAGATGTATAGAGAAGAGATATGAATTATGTTATAGGGGAAGAAGGGGAAATTCATAGAGATACTCAGTTATTTTGAAGTCCTTAATATACAAGTTTCCAATGCATTCATGGCTTTGGAAATTTTAGTTAGATGGAATTTGGCCTTATTTCACTTAAAGTTTGAATGTAGTACTGTCAAATTTGAGGAGTACCCAGAAAGCCTGAAACACCCATTATGAAAAATCGACACATCTTGTGCCTTTGAAACTTGAATGTTAGGAGGTGCTTAAAGAGACAGAGCCATTGAAGTTCTGCTGTTATTCAGGCATTCAGGGACACATGAAGATTGTGTTGTCATGGAATTACGGCATGGGAAGGGAGCTACAAATCCATTATTAGTTCATATTCTCCCCACCTCTTTTTCTAAATTACAAAAACTGAGGCCTAGAACGGTAATGAGTCCTTTACAGACAGTTAATATCATAAGCTTTATTTCATTACTTTGCTACTGAAAGTATATATTTTATCTGAGGTATTGTGCTAATAATAACGTGTTCTTTATTAGTTTGGATTCTCAAAGACAGGATCTGAGATAAGAACTTGAGTGTAAATAGTTTTGGGGAGGTAATCCCAGGAGGAAGTGACAAGAGACCAGGAGGGAAGGAAAGAAAGCAAGTGGACGGCTGAGGGTATATTACCATAGATCACCAAGGGCATGGCTCTAGGCTCCCGGGATAGGACTTCACGGGATATCTCCCAAGTGCACCTGCCACAGCTGTTCTGAAAGATGGTATGTGGGACAGTTATCCATTGTTTCCATCTCTACTGATTTGAAGCCCCCTGGGGGTGGGTGTTACTTCTCCCTCATCCTTATGCTGGCCCAGGATAAGCCTGTTTTCGAGTCTTCAGAGAAAGAAGAAAGGCAGAAAACAGATTGGAGCAGCCAGCAATGTACTGGCAGCAGCTCGAACCAATGGTGAAGTTCAAAGCGCAGAGTTCAAAAATGTTCGTTCTAGATGTCAGAAGTGGGCTGAGTCAACTTCATGGAAAATGAGAAACTGGAGATGGGTCTTAAAGTAGAAAGATGAGATCGTGTGTGTGTGTGTGTGTGTGTGTGTGTGTGTGTGTGTGTGTGTGAAAACCAGACTGAAAGGGGATAAGCTTGTTGAAGGGAATTGGCCCATAGAGAGCCTTTGAAAAAAATTATGCTTATTTCTCTGTTGCAGATGTGATCTCATAATCTGGAACTCCCTGGCAGCTAGGCATGAACCACATTGACAAGTTCTCCCTAAACTTGAAGTGAGAAAATTGCATGTCTTGGACCACAGTGCATCTGCCCTGAGTTGACTAGATGCATCTCCTGCTGGTGTTTCATTCAGTCTGGATCAGTATCGACCAGTTACTCAGATTTAAACAGACTGCGACAGTATTGCTGAGTCCTCTCAAAGCAAACACCTTCTTGCAACCAGCCTTACAGAAGGCCCAGCTCCTGTGGACTCAACAAGCAGAACTCACTGGAATAGAATCTCTCTTTCACTCCATCTGCTACTAACAATGCACCAGCCAGTAAAGCAAACACATCTACAAAAACTTTAAAAGGATGCCAAGGGTATTAATCTGAAAACAGCCAGGGGACAGCATCTGTCCTCATTTTACAGACTACCTCTTCTTTCTGTGGGGACAGACATTCCTTTTACAAGCAGGCAGTAGAGGGAGATGCTTTGCGACTGTAGCTATTTCATTTCTGAGATGTTGATGTCTACTGTACATTGAATGCTAATGCCTACACAAGTCTCTCTTCCAACCTCTGAATCCCACTTGACCATTCCACCGAGGATCTAGCTGCCTTCTCTTGCTTTCAGCCACTTTAGCAAAGACCCAGGTCTACTTGACAGCCTGCAGCCACTCTGAATATGTTCAGTCTACACTGTTCTCCACCCCTGCTCAATAAAATGTACACATGTACCTGTATATGTTTATATGGGCTATATGTGTATTATATTGGATATAATTTGCCCATATTCTTCCTACAAAAATACTTTCTTTTCTCTCTGACAGACATCTTATTTTCCCAAATTCAGTTAAAATGGTTCACTACATTGGTATTAGTGGTAGGAAACATTGCCTGGGATCAAAAACAACTTCATTTTAGTATCATATTTTCCACCACTATCTATTTTCATGGTGCTACTAATCAGAAGCTTGGCTATTTTTGTGGGTAATATTAAAATTGCAAGTAGGTCCCTGTAAAGCTTAATAGCCTGGGTTCTATTCCCCAGTACCCACATGGAGCCAGATGCACAAGGTGGTGTATACATCTGAAGTTCATTTGTAGTATCAGGGGGCCTTGGCAAACCCATTCTCTCTCTCTCTACTCCCTTTTCAGTCTGTGTCTGCCTCAAATAAATCAATAAAATATTAAAAATAATTTCAAGCAGGCGAACAAAACACGGTTTAGTGGGCAAACACTTTTTTTCCCCGCTAGGTAGAGGAATATCTATTTAGCCTCAAAGCTGCAGGTTCTGCCAAACTGCAGCCATATTGTCTTGGCCTGACAGGTTGAAATGGTCCCCAGGAGCCCAGAGCAGCCCCCTAAGCCAAGGTGGAATTCTAAGGTTGAGAGACCTCACTGAGCCAGGGGCAGACAAGCAGCTGCTTTGGCCTCTCGGATCTGTGATGCACACAGGAGTCAGGGTATAAATCTCTCCCAGAAATCATGTGGGATACAAACTGGACCTGGCTGTTTAATACAGTTGTATTTAGAATAGTAACCAGTTGGAAAGATTCTCAAATACAAGGAGCATGTGATTATTCGTAGCTGTAACATTTCTTCACTCTCCTGGGTGCATGGCTTCTGAAGCAGCCAGTATGGCTGCCTCAAAAGTTTTAACTTTAAAGTAAACTAAGGCTGACATAATTTTAAATCTGTAGTTGCCTGCTTACAGTTTACTTTCAAGATGAGACCTGATGTATCGTTACGTATACTTATGTTAAGCATGTGTAATGCTGCATGTGTACAGTATAGTACTGAACTTATAATTTGAACCAAGTACGGTGTTCTCTCTTTTCAGCTGACCGGGGCAGCCCAGCCAGCTTTGCAGAGTCACGCCTGGAGTTGGAAACACCTTTCTGTGCTGGGTTGAGGGTGAAAGCAGTCTTGGCAGTGGCTTGCCTGCCATCAACATCCTAAGCTGCGCCTTGAAACTTCCTCACCCCAACATAGAACATTTGAAAATGAACTGTTAAAGGATAAAATGTCTATGAAAAATGTTATGAAAAAGTTTTAGTAGTCATATGAGTTAAGGATAAATATGTGATATTCGTCAACTGAAGATACCTCACAGCGCTGTCTTGGAGCAGGGAAACTATCGCCTCAGCCCTGTTTTTTCAGGGACCTTGCACATTTGTATAAGATGGTTGCTTTTTTTTTTTTTTTTTCCATCTTATCTGTCCTTTTGAGATTTAAAAATTGCAAACAAATAATTAGAAGCACAGCAAATAGAATGTTCTTTCCATAAGTGAGTTTCTGCACATGAGATGACTTTCTGTCACTGTTGAAAGGTATGTATTTTCTACAGAGACTGACACTGTGTTCTCGGGTGTCAGCCGTTAACATAAGGAAATGAACACTGAGAGATTGCTTCTATCTAGACCTCAGACTTCATTCATGATTTGTCCCTTGCCTCTAGCCTGTATTTGGCAGCCATTGGTCCTGCTCAGGACCACCCTTTGAGTTGATTGTCTGGTCTCTGATATGCCCTTCATTTTGGACCATTCCTCAGTCTAGACTCCGTGGCCTTGCTCTTTTGAAGATTACAAACATTTGTTTTGCAGAATATCCCTTTTTTGGTCCAGCCTGATGCTTCCTCACAAATAAAATGCAGTTAAACATAGTTAAACATACTGTGCTATGTGCTATTTTAATTGAACTCTTCAGGGCAGCTCACTGTTTTGACTTGTAATTGCTGTTGATGTTCATTTTCATCACTTGGGTAAGGTCATGTCTACCACCTATTTTGTCATGTAACTTTTTTCCCTTTATGGCTAATAAATGTGTTTTGTGTTAAAGTGCTTTGAGACATTGCAAACCTCGGTTGCGCATCACAATTTCAATCTATTCATTTGTTCATTTATATCTATATGGTATCATGATATGTTAGTTACATTGTCATTGCTATGACAAAATACCTAACAAAAATCAGTTTGAGAAAAGGTTTATTTCATGTTAAAGCTCAAGGCTACAGTCCACCATGGGGGCAAAACATGACAACATGAGCTTGAGGCAGATGGCCACGGTGCATCCAAAGTCAGGGAGCAGGGAGTCATGAATGAGTGCGCCTAACCAGCTCTTTCCTTTTCATATAGTCCGAGACCCCAGCCCATACAATGCTGCCACTCACAGTTCATGGGAGTCTTCCTAACTCCACCAAATTAAAATAATCCCTTGCAGGCATGCTCAGAATCTAATCTAGTTTGGATAATTCCTCACCAGCATGTCCAGAGTCTTGATTCCTAGGTGATTCTACATCCTGTCAAGTTGACAATATAAAACCCTCAGACATGGTGTCTTCCTGTACTTAATGGGTAAAAAATTGCTACAAAACTGTTTTTATTTATTTATTTATTTGAGAGAGAGAGGGAGAGAATGGGGGCACCAGGTCCTCCAGCCCTTGCAAACGAACTCTAGACGCATGCGTCCCCTTGTGCCTCTGGCTAACCTGGGTCCTGAGGAACTGAACCTGGGTTCTTTGGCTTTTCAGGCAAATGCCTTAACTGCTAAGCCATCCCTCGAGCCACACACCCCCCAAAATAATTTTTACTAATATATTCTGTTTTTATACTAAAATTGCCCCAACCTTGGCTGGTAGGAGCCCAGTTAAAGTGGATCTTATATGCCTCTGCTACGTGCCCACTATTCTTTCAAGACTTCTACTTTCTTACAGAACAAGTAATTCCAGCTCAGCTTGAGTTACCTTGTCCCAGTGCTAGATCAGCTGCTTCTCCAGAGCCCTGGTGTCCTACAGGAAGAAATGTTTCTGGGAAGTCAAGGTCTGGGAATAGGCATTAGTTCATTAATTATGCTCAAGGTTATTGCAGTTTCCCTGCTCCTACTAAATCTGATCAGTGAACAACTGAGGACATTTGTGCATGCGAGCCTGTGTGTATCTATACGTACATCTATGCATGTATCACATACACATTTATGCATGTATCCATCTAGAAACCTATGAATTCACACCCATGCCTTTAATCCGATATGACACTATAAGGTTCATTCTACTTTTATCTCTTTTACTTGTCCTTCCTTTGACAGTGTGAAACCTGGTTTCTATGTCCTTAATATATTTTATTTATGTTATCTGCTCAGCAGCATAAAACCTACCTCCCATCAGCTTCTTTCCTTCTCCTGCCCAACTCTACATGATACCCTCTGGTCTCTGCTTAGATCCTGAATTTCATACCAGGTTGTACAATCTTATTACTTTCTTTACCCAGGCGAAACCCTGACTTCTCATCCTGGGAGAACCCATACTATAAGCTAGCATGTGTAATACTGTGACCTGCAGGGTTTTCCCATGGTGTTAAGTTCCACTTGCTTGTAATGACACCTGCCTTTTACTCAGTAGCCATTCCTTCCTTGACTTTCCTCCCTACTTCATTATTGGTGCTTCCTTCATCTGCTACATACACTTCTTTAAAAAAAAAAATTTTATTTTTGTTTATTTATTTGAGAGAGATTAAAAGAGACAGACATGGCGGGGCGGGGGGGGTGTGGCCAGGAAATGGGCATGCCAGGGCCTCCAGCCACTGCAAATGAACTCCAGATGCATGTGTCACCTTGTGCATCTGGAATCCATTGGCTTTTCAGGAAAGTGTCTTAACAGCTAAGCGTTCTTTGCAGCACCCCCCCCACTTTTTTTTTTTTTAACCTTGGAAACCTATCTTATTGATTCTTTGATTCTGGAGAGGCTCAAAGGGTAATACACCCTTTGCCTTGTTAGATCAAGGGAAATAAGTATTGGTAGGGTGAAGTGTTTAATCTTTTCTTTCTTTCTTTCTTTTTTTTTCGAGGTAGGGTTTCACTCTAGTCCAGGCTGACCTAGAATTCAATCTGTAGTCTCAGGGTGTCCTCGAACTCAGGGCGATTCTCCTACCTCTGCTTCCTGAGTGCTGGGATTAAAGGCGTGTGCCACCATGCCTGGCTTAATCTGTTCATGTTTATTCCTTAATCTCTTTCACATTTACGGGAACAACCACCTATCTCTGTGGAGTGCCAACTAAGCCACAGCACAAGGTGACCTGCTCCATCTGCTCCATCTCCTATCAATAGGCACGGCCCTGGGACACGGAAACCTATGAGGCTCTGACCACCTTCTTCATGGTGTCCTGAATTCTGATGAATAAACTTCTCTACTCTTGAAGCTTTTCCTTAGATTCACATTCCTCATAATAGGAGATGACTTTTGCATTTTGGGACCCAAGTCCTTAACCATTTCTATTTTTCTCAATTTTACTGGGTAGCTAAGATTTCTCCTGGTGCCATAAAAGACAGGTTGCTCCCAGACTATGTTAACCTTCATTCTATGGAGAGGGGAGTTGGGGGATTTGAAATTTCCTGTAAGGATGAATGCATCTACACGAACACTTAATCTCCTCCTCAAGGTCTGTGTTAAGATGAGGAAAATGGAAAATTCACTATCTTTTGCAAAAAAAAGTGATTCTTGGATATTTTTCACACCATGCCATTTTATGTTTCTCTCTGCCTTGTTTCTTGATGCTTATGAATTCATAATATGAATCTTAACTATTGTTCCATATGTTCCAAGTCAGTGAGGCCATTGGGATCAAATCTATAAATAATGCCCATATCAACCCTTGTGGACACTTAACTTTGTTTTTTCAAAAGTCTACCTAGTGTTGTGTAGTTTCAGGGACATGTTCCAATCATGACCTAGGGTAGACTTTCTCCCTTAGACTTTTAGTCTTTTCAGCATAGGACTTCTATGATGATCACATTTTTAAAAAGCTACAAGAAAAGGAAAAAAAAAAAACAAAAAAAAAAAAACCACCTAGAAGCAGTGGCCAGGAAGTTTCACTGGGAAAGGTGGTCTTTTAGAGTAGAATTGGGCAAAAACTTTAACTAAACCACGTACGACTGACCTTCTTTCTTCTTGGAGTAAAGGGCATCTGTCTATTGAGGCAGGGTCACAAACTAATTTCTAGTTCCATAGAGGAGAAGCTTTCATCTTTGGTGCCAATAAGAACACGGTGGCATCTAAGTGTAGTTCTTTGATAAAAATACTGAGTGTTAAAGTGTGTCTTCTCCTTAGTATGGCCTCTCTGTCTTCTTTTCTTTGGATTTTATATTGATGCTTGGACCGTCACTGAAGAATGTGGCACTCTTTCCCCCATCGTTTTTTTCTCCCAATAATATGAAGTCTACTGAAGATGTTTTCTCATATACAGAGCAAATTTACACATAAATCCCTATGAATTCCAAGCATAAATGTCCAAGTACCTCTCAGCCCACATTTTAGAATTACATTCAGTGAAGTGATAGTTCATCAGACACGAATCTCAGCTGAAAGGTGTTGATTTTCCCAGTCTTTCGAGGACAAACTAAAGTAAGGATGAGCTCCTTCCAAAAGCAGAACAAGCAAAACTGCACTACAGTGAATAGAACGTTTTTTTCACATAATGGTGTCCCCCACATCCACAGGGCAGCCTTGGAGTGGCACCTCCTGTGCCATCTTCTCTAGACTGTCTGCCTGGCTCTTTCAACTCCTCCCACGTCGCGCTACCCGAAACAGCAGGTACATTGATGTGGTCTCGCTCTGTTCCTCATCCACATCATCCCTGTGTTGCTTTCCTGTGGCTGTAGCAAATGACCACAAACCTGGCAATGTTCTTCGAAAATATTTTATTGACTTACAAGCATAGGGATAGATAGGTAGATAAAGAGAGTATGGGTGCACCTGGGTCTCTAGTGACTGCAAAAGCACTCCAGATGCATGAGCCACCTTGTGCATCTAGCTTACGTGGGTACTGGGGAATCGAACTCTGGTCGTTAGGCTTCTATAGGCAAATGCCTTAATTGGTGAGCTATTTCTCTAGCCCCACAAACTTGGCGTGCTCCTCTTACAGTTCTCAGGCTCCACAATCAGTTTCATGGAGCTCAAATCAAGGTGTTGGCAGTTTTGTGGGGGAATCCATTTTCTTGGCTTTTTCACTCTTCTGGTCTATTGTTATGTTGTTATGTCACTCCAATCTCTATTTTCATTCTCTTCCTTCTATAGTCAAATTTCCCTCTGCTTTTTTTCTTGTAACAAGTCTGATGACATTTATGGCCCACTATTAAACTCATCTTGAGATTGCTAACTAATCACATCTACAAAGTCCCCTTGCTTTATAAATTCATTCAGACGTTCCAAGGATCGAGATTTGGATATATTTTAATGACCACAATTCATCCTGCCCGTCTCCTAACCATCGGGCCTTCTGTTAATGTGGACCTCTGTCATTTTCACACATTCATGCTCTCAGTAGACTTGATTATGTCAGAACATCTCTAGAAGTGTGGATCATTCCACCCTGTGTTTTATTTAAATCAAGTGATATCATCTACCATGTCTCTACTGAGTGTCAAATGAGTCACTTAGAAAGTGAAACTTTTAGAGGGAGTGGAGTGGGAAAATTCCTCATGAATCCTTCCTTCTACTCCCAACCTTGGTTTCTATACTTAAGAATAACTATGTTTATCTGTAAGTTTTCTTCTCAGAAATTTCACATAGTTCTTTGAGAAAGCTCCTGAAATCACCTTATTTCCTTGTCCAGGGGTCATGTCCTCAATCCCGAGTCTGAGTCCTATAGTCCTGAGCAAAGCCTTTCTACCTTCCTTCCTTCCTTCTTTCCTCCCTCCTTCCCTTCCTCCCTCTCTTTCTTCCTCTCTTTCTTTCTATAAAGACTTTTCAACAACTCTAACTGGAAAATACTTGGGAATTCCAAGCTAGAACATTGTTAATATAGACTTTGTCTTTATAAAATAAGAAACCTTTATGAAAAATTATATAATCCCTTTCCACCACCCTCCTTTGTTATTCCTCTCCCATCTCCCTCCACTGAACCCCTAGTTTGTTCCATTATTTCCTCTTCTATATTTATACCATTTTGCTCCTCTTCCATCTTTCACAGTAACCTGTTGGTGTACCTAATATTTTGCAGGTCTTGTGTGGATAACTAGAGCCACTGTGAGGTCATAAATGCAATGACCACTTCATGTTTGGGGACATCAGTCCAAAGTACTCCTCCTCATCCATTGGCTCTCACATTCTTTCTGCCACCTCTTCTACTGTAGTCCCTGAGCCACTGCAGGGTCTGATAGAGATGTCTCCTTATTGCTGAATTGTTACTTTTCGCACTTTGCTGAGTCTCCTCAGTGGTCACTGCCATCTGAAAAGAGAGACTTCTCTAACCATAAATAAGTGCAGCAAATATATATATATATATATCCATAATCCATATATATATATGCATACACACACACACACACACACACACACACACACACACACACACACACACACACACACACATATATATATATATATATATATATATATATATATATATATATATATGTACATACATATGTCCATAAGTATTCAGAGGACAATTTGAGAGCCTGTTTGGAGGTTCTAGCAGGGGAGCACAGCTACTCGTATACCCTTGACTGAAGACTAGTCTTCCTCTATTCAGGGAAGGTTGTCCTCTTTGACGGAGCATGCAGCTTTCGGAGGGATACACATGGAGTGGTCAGGGAGGAAGGGGACACCTGTCTTGCCAGCCAGATCAGCCGAATCAACCTTGGTGATCAATGGGGTTACAGATGTCACAGACAGACACGTCCTTAGAGGATAATTTGGTGGGTATAATATCCAGGTTGTCAGACAACAGTAGTAACTTCCCCTCTAGTGTTTGTGACCCTCCTACCCATGGGTGTTTGTGCTGGTTTGATTCAGGTGTCTCCCATAAACTTAGGTATTCTGAATGTTAGGTCTCCAGCTGATGGAGATTTGGGAATTAATGCTTCCTGGAGGCAGTGTATAAGTGTATAAGGTGGGCTTATGGGTGTCAGCAAGTTTCCCCATGCCAGTGTTTGGCACACTCTCCTGTTGCTGTTGTCCACCTGATGTTGTCCACTCTCTGCTTATACCATTGCTTTTTCCTGCCATCATGGAGCTTCCCCTCAAGTCTGTAAGTCAAAATAAACCTCTTTTCCCACAAGCTGCTCTTGGTTGGGTAATGTCTGCCAGGAATGTGAACCTGACTACCACAGTGTTTGACTAGGTTTTCAGTATCAGGCTCAAATCAAACTGGAGATCAGCTGGTCACCCCCATAACTAACATGCCTCTATCGCACTAGTGGGTGCCCCTTGCCTAAGCAGCCAGTTGTGTAGCTTACAGGGTCCACTGATGGTTAAGGTTGCTGTGACATTTGCTTCTCCAGCAGGCTGTGTTTCCAGAACTATTACTAGGAGGATCCTTCTAGCATATCTCAGTGTCCTGCAACTGAAGCATATGGTGTCTTCAATAATAAGGTTTTACCATCTAGTTCTGGTGGGCAACCAAGAGCCTTGGCAATAGCCTGAAATGTTTTAGGGACTTTATGAACCTCATTCACCACTACTTTACTGGGAGTTATTCCGACCCTCCTTGATACTGCATTTTTTCTATGATAACCTATGGCTTCTAGGTATAACATTTATACCCCCTCCTTCAGTGTATTTCTGCCTAATCTCTCTCTTTTAAAAAAGACATTTTAAGTTAGTAACAAAGAAGTAGGTATATGTAACTTAAGAAGTAGGTATATATTATAACCTCTTTCATTTTTTCATTTTTGTTTATTTATTACAGAAAAAGAGAGGGCGGGGGAGGAGAGAATGGGTGTGCCAGGGCCTCTAGCCACTGCAAATGAACTCTAGATGCATGTGCCACCTTGTGCGTCTGCCTTATGTGGGACCTGGAGAATTGAAGCTGGGTCCTGAGACTGTTCAGGAAAGGGCCTTAACTGCTAAACCCCCTCTCCAGCCCACCTCCTTAGTTTTGGTTAACCCTCCTCTCTTCTATCCACCACCCCTGACCCCACTTAGATCATTGCAACGCCAATATCCCTTGCCTCTACTTCCTTATTTTTATCTCCTTTCCTTAAGCCCTCCTCTATCCCACCTCCCTCATGGCCCTTTCCTAGCACCCTGGATACAAAGTTTGACTTCATCCCTAGGCCATGGCGGCTCATACTGTCTGTTGTGCAGAGGAAGGGCAGACACGTGGGCTTTAGTGCCGTGAGCAAAATGAACTCAACTCCCTTAATGCCAGTTCCCTTTTCCTTACTTCTACCAAAAGTAGTAGGCCCAATGGTTTCGATGCCAGTTAATACTGGCAAAGGAAAAAGACAATTCCTACAGAGAAAATGATATTTTAGAGTCAGCACAGTCACAACCTATGTGAACAAGAGGCACCATTGTTTTACTTAGCCAGGTGCCCTACACTGCCTGTCACTAGACTTCCATACCCCGAAGTAAGGTTTGGGCTTTTGTGTGTGTGTGTGTGTGTGTGTGTGTGTGTGTGTGTGCTTAATGTGGAAAAGCCTGCCAAAATCCTAAAAGAAGCAATTAGCTTTTTAATGCTCGTTCACTTTATTCATGTGAAAAGTGAGTTAGGCTTAATTGAGTTATTTTGGGTCAGGGTTTCCCTTTGAGTGGAAATCAGGGTGGGTATCTCCTCCATCTTCTTCCATTCCCTGGTATATATTTGTCTGAATTTTATTATTTAAAATAAAGAGAACAGATATTTCTGTGATACACTCTTTTTTTTTTTTTGACATTATGAAACACAAGTGAGTGAACGTGAGGAAAAGGGGAACTGGTGACTGCCTTCCAGTTGAATCCAGTCTAAGATTTCCAAAACAAGGATTAGAGAGCAAATCCTCTTGCTCTTGGAGGATCAAAGGAGTGATTTAAAATAATCAGATGGCCTCTTCACTTTTCCTTAGCTCTTCTCTCTTATCCTTAAAGAACAATCATGTCAAATTCTGAATTTCAAGCAAAATACGACAGAATCCTAACTGTCCAGATTTTCAATAGCCTAGAATAATCATTTATATGTGGACAAAAGCAATGTTTTAGATATTGAATCTGATCAAAAGAGAAACTTTACAAAACTCAGAAAAACAGAGACCAGCTCTCTAATCACACAGTCTCCAAGTATTGCCTGTGTAACCTCATAGATGGCCCAAACGTGTGAAGGTATGTCCTATGGTTACATTCCTAGACAGAATCAGAAGCAGATTGGGAACTATTACTCATTTTCACTTGCTTATCCTTCCCAACCCAACTTCATATACCCTACACATATCCATACCCTACACATCTATTTTCTTCTTGTCCCCTGGCCAGTGGTAGACTATGAAGAGGATAAAAAGGGGGCAGGGGGAAGTTTCTGGATAGACAGAAGGTACAGTACAGCCAACTATGAGAGAAAAAGCTTCCTACTCTTCCCCAAGACTTGCTAACAAATCTAAGCTTCCTCGCTTCACAATGCTCCTCAGCTCTCTGCTCTGCCTTGATGCAAAAGACACTGGTGTGCCCTCTTTCTTCATAAGTTTTTGCCACATATGAAAATATATGGTCAGTAGCTTTTTATAAAAATGGAAGAGTCCATTGGATTCACCCTGAAATCCAGATCTATTCTTATACTTTGCAAAGTAGGTACTAAGACAGCCTTTATCCTTGTACTCTTTCCTAAATCATTTGAATTTATTTGCAGCCTTACCACTCACTATATTTGATAAGACCTGAGAATTATGCAATTATCATCAAAGCTCATGTGAGAAATAACTTTCAAACACTAGCCTCCACTCTATGGTTAATTTTGGTAAGCCTTTAGGTAAAAGAAGTGGTTTTATCAGTCAATAAAATTTCAGCTATATGTCACTACTGCAGCACCTGTAATTTAATCTAACTCCACAGCTCCAGCAGGTGAAATGTTTTGCCTAACAACCAATTGTAATAAAGCTTATTTTCACACTATGACCTGGCCATTGGCTTGAACTAGTTCTTGGTCCAGAGGGAAGGAAATGTATAGAAAGGTTTCTTATGTATAATCACTTCAGGTTCACTATTTTCTGTTAGTGATGGCTCAAATGTGCTTGCTTATACCTTACCTGTTGATGAAATATCCTGGGTCATTGTGAATAACTGAAAGATACTAGTAGTTATGAAAATTAGACATATGGGACGGGTAAGGAGGTACTGGGACCAGTCATTAAGATTTGTGACAATCCAGCCTATATATTTATAAATATGTGAAACAGACATTGTCATGAGTCTAGAGCAGTAAAGTTTATGGGTCAGTGAGTGACTTTCAGGTGGATGTTTAATAGGAAGGAAGAGGAGGGTCATCTGGTACAGTTGAAATTCTAGTCAATACTGGTTCTGTAGTAATCCTGAAAGAGCCATTCAGCTTTCCTTGGGCACAGTAAATGACAGATGTCTTATTCTGACATGAGGACCATTTCACTTAATTAAAATTTCAAATATTATTAAACTTCCTATGTTTAACAGAAGTTTACTTGTAGTGTCACCTCTTGATTCTAATTCTCATTGTGTGTAACACACACACACACACACACACACACACACACACACAGTCTTCCTCTGGATAATAGCCCTATATATCTTATTTGATTTTACTTTACTTATTTTGTAAGCAGAGAGAGATAAAGAGAAACAGAGAATGGGCATCTCAGGACCTTTACCCACTGCAAATGAACTCCAGATGCATGTACTACTTTGTGCATTTGGCTTTACATGGGTGCTGGGAAATCAAACTCAGGTCTTTAGGCTTTGCCGGCAAGTGTTTTAACCACTGAGCAATCTCTATAACGCCCATATATCTTTTCTTCCGTATCTCCTCTATTTCCTTACTCATTCAAGGAAAAAGTTAAATCTACTGTGTGCAAGGCATTCTACGAGGTGCTACAGGGAATTAAAAAGTATAAATCTTAATTAGTGCTTTTAAGGAGTTATACCTCCTTAAAGATAAAATAGGCAATACAGAACATAGCAAGTGTCTAGGCCAGGTAAAAATGAAGTGTTAAATATTTGACAAGCTTGGAGATTCAAGAAAGGTTGGGGTCTGAATTAAAGAGCCATATGCAAATTCATTCTTAAAGGATGAACAAGACATTAACAGAAAGAAATTGAGCAGTATCAGTACAGTCCTCATATTTCATGGGCTAGGAACTCTTTTATGGTGACATTCTTAGTTTTTGATCCGCATATTATTCATTCTTCCTCTACCAAATGATAGGTGACAGCCATTGGGCCATTTCTTGAGCAAAATAATGCATGAAGATTGAGAGCCTTGAGTAAGCAATTTTAAAAAAATTTTGTATTTTAGGAAACATGGGTCATGAGAAATTCTCAATTTTGTCAGAGCACTTAGCCAAATTATGTAGTTATTTATTATTAATTATGTAATTAAGTATGGATTATGCAAAAATATAAAAGTAAGAATCTATAGAATGGAATTTTGCTCTTTAAACTATTACTTAGAAAACAAAACAGCAACAAAATCTCCAACAACTTGCATACTGGTAGAACATAGTTCAATGCCTATAGCTAACATTGAATTTGTACTCAGACTATACAAAAAATGCTTATGTCAAAAATAATAGGAAAATGTGCTGGAGAGATAGCTTAGCACTTAAGGTGCTTGCCTGCAAAGCCTAAGGACCCAGGCTTGAGTCCCCAGTACCCATGTAAGCCAGATGTACAAGGTGGTGCATGCATTTGGAGTTCATTTGCAGTGGTAGGAGGCCCTAGCATGCCCATTCTCTCTCTCTTTCTGCCTCTTTTTCTCTCTGTCAAATAAATACATAAATAAAATATTTTTTTTTAAAAATAAAAGAGTAATAGGAAAAAAAATAATAGGAAAACAACCCAATGGACACAAGATTTAGCAAGCATTTCATAAAGGTTATATATAGAATCATATAAAGTGTTCAATATCAGGCCCATCAAATAAAAACCACAGCAATATAGTACTCCTCACATAGTAGTATACCGAAAATTAAGGTGTGGCCTTAAAGAGTGTGGTAGTTTCAATGGATGTACCCCAGTAAATACAGGAGGTTTATTAAAACTTGTGACTTAGAGCTCCAGTTGTCTGGCTGGAGGAGGTGTCACTGTGGGCAGATCCTAGTGCCCAGGTGTGTTTGGGGAGAGATCTGTTTTCAGACTAAAGTGTGTAAAGTGCTGGAGTTCTACTATCATGGGACCCTGGAATGTACTTGCTTCTGATACTGGCTGTGGCATTTCTCTACCTGGACTGGTGAAAGTAGACCAGCTTCTGCCATTTTGGAACTTCCCCTCTGTTTGTAAGCTTCAACGAATTCCTTCCTCCCATAACTGTGCCTGGTCTGGAAGTTCATCCCAGCAACATAAAGCTGACTATAAAACACAGAGGGCCTGGAATTCTCATACATTACTAATGGAAACCTAAAATGGTAAGCCATTTTAACAAATAGTTTCTCAGTTTCTTACAAAGTTTAACTTACTTTTATCCTACAACCTAAAATTTTACTCCTAAATCTGTTCTCCACTAAAATAAAAATATATGCCTACACAAAAACTTGATGCAAGTGTTCATAACATTATTCATAATACACAAAAAACAAAAGAAACCTAAATGGCCATCAACTGCTGAATAAAAAAATTATGAAAAATTTATGCACTAGAATATTGTTCAATAATATGAAGAAAGATAATTGATGCATGAAATATTATGAATGTAACTCAAGAACATCTGGCTCATTGAAAGAAACCAGACATGAAAGATAACATGTCATATCATATAACTTCATTTATATGACATTCTAGAATAATCAAAACCATTGATTTTCTGTAGTCAGGCAGAGTGGGTAGATTCTTTGCAAAATGTTTTGACATTAAACAAATATTCTCTATCTTAATTTCAATAGTAGTTACAATATTACATACATTTTCCAAAATACATCAAACTGAACACTGAAAATTGGAGAATGTATTAAATATAAATTATACTTTAATGAGGCTTTCTTTAAAAATGAAGGATGGTTATTTTATCCCATGATTTTGTTGAGAAATAATTGACTGAAATTATTGTAAACTGAACAGCTAAGAAGGCTATTAAAATGCTTCCTCCTATGACACTGCCTCAAGGAATATGGCTTGCTTAAGAAATTCAGAATGAACTGAAGTAGTTTGAGAAATGTACCTTGATCTTCTTTTTGGAATGGGGCAAATGGACTTAGGAAGCTGATGGAAGAAGACAGTGTGATTAAATTGGGAGAGGTAATATATACTCCTTTCGCAGAAATACTGACATCATGGAAGATGATGGCACAGAAGAGGAAAGGCCTATAAAACAGAAAAGGAGACAGGTGTAGGCCTGATTGTTATTAAGTAGGACATTTGGCAGAAGAAACATTTTATTGGTCATAGAAGACAAACAGTATCTATGACCTCTTGTGGTCTAACCAAGGAAAAGAAACAAAATTTCAGAGAAGAGATTAAAATAACCCACATTTTGGGAGGTGTCATCTTAAAGCCTTGAATTGGAAGTAGCAAGAATTTAACAATGTAAAAACCATGCACAGTTAGAATGGTCAGAAAATTGACCCTTGAGGATGGCAAAAATCACTGGATGTTTAAAGGTGAGAAACCAAAATGTTAGCAAAAATAAATGCTAAAAAAGAATATCAGATTAATTTCAAAGCAGCAAGGTTATCATGGGTGTAAGCAGATACCATATGCCTGAGGGTTGTGATAATAGGATTCAAAGGAAGGTTCTGGCAAATTTCCCCTATTAAAGGGGAAACAAGTAGGAAAGTTGTGGATTTTATTGTAACTTTGTTAGATATTGGGTTGATGAGCAGACATCTTTAGGGGAAGGACTTATTTAAGTCAGATAGGTGCAGATGGAAAAAATTTTATTAGTGAGAGATTTGGTAGCTCAATAACTAATTTTTAATCTCAATCTCTAGGATCCTTTAAAATAAGCAAACTAAAATGTCTATGCTAAGAAGCTGAAAGAAAGTAAGGAGAAGAAGATGCCCTGGTCCCAAATTATGTAGCCCTCCTGGAGATAAGCAAGAAGAACATCCCTTTAAGCATTTGTTTAACTGTTGGAACCATAATTAACACTTGGGGACAGAAGTAACAGGACAGGATGAAAAACACGAGCCCCATAGACAAAGCTGACTGAAATTCATCTGAAAGCTGAGGACAGACAGTGAGCACTTTCAGGATGTAGTTTGGAGATATGAGCTGTTGCTATGTCTTGAAGGATAATATTCTGAAGCCTCTATGGAAGCTTCCATCAAAGGTTGGCTGGGAGTGTGACTCCAACAGAAAGAAAGTACAGGGAATAGTACAGGGAATAGGACCACCACACGCTCTCTACGAAGCAAGTTTCACCATAGACCCTAGCGATCATACTTCATAAAGTATGTAGGTATGTAGCCATTGTGTCACTGACTGGAAATGCTTGCTCAGAACAGGGTGTGGAAGTTATGATCTTAGTAGATACCACATGTGGTATGGCACCAGGGCATCAAAAATAAAAGACTAGAAGAGACAATGGAAACACAACCTTGTAAATTTCTGGGCTTTCTAAGAAGGCTATAATGTCCCCAGTATCTGTGACGAAAGAGATAGCATATACTTGGATTTTCTTTGATATGTAATAATACCCTATGAAAAAAATGTTCTCCTAATTGGACTTAAGTTCATGGTCATGAACTTTAAGTAATTGATACCAGCTGATTAGAATACTGATAAGGCTGCAACTGGGTCCTTTTCCTCTCTGACTCCCCTTTCCCTCAGTATTTCTGATTTACTGAGGTGGTCCTTTGCCATGTTAGTGTGTGTCTAGACTAAAATGTTGTGATCAAGGGACAGTTTTGCTTGAGATGACTTCCCTGAGTATTTCTGATTTACTGAGGTGGTCTTTTGCCATGTTAGTGTGTGTCTAGACTAAAATGTTGTGATCAAGGGACAGTTTTGCTTGAGATGACTTCCCTACAATCAGAGATTTGTCTTTATTTCCTTTTATAACCATAGGGCTGCTGTAGTGATCATCTTGGCAGGTCTTCAGATTCTTTTCATGTGAGAAAACAAATAAGTTATGCTCACTTCAGTAACAAAGGTTTCAGGCGTCAGTTGTTGAAGGAACCCAGACTCTACCAGATATGTGAACTTTAGCTGAGCCTATGTGGAATAATCACTTATAAAGGAAGAATTAAGGATATTAATTCTTTTGCATGTTAAGTTATTTGAACTTTAATTTTCAGAATTTAATCTTTGGACTTCCATATCTTCTGGGATTCACAATATGAAGTTTATATGCAAATTTTGAGCATCTTTGTTTTGTTGGACATGTATTGTTGTAACACATTTGTGTTGCTTCTTAATCATATTGCAAGACCTCTTCAGGAATACTGGTCAGGATAGTTGGGCATAATTTAAGATGAGAATTCAGTGAGGGTGTCAAATCTCAGGCTCAGAGAAAGTACAGATTTGGACTTATCCTAGTGTTCTTTCTGGGAGCAATTTCATGCTTCCTATTAGTAGTCAGAAGAAGAATCCACGGGAGCAGTAGATAATTTAAGGAAGAAGCTCTTAAAGGTAAAATAAGACTGTCTGGGTGAATAGTCACATTCTTGTGTGATAACTTTATGTATTGTTGCAAAGGATAAGAGAAAAACAAATGAGGGAGCAAACTTGGAGAACTGCATATCTCCAAGACCTTTCTTAACCTCGCTCTCTCCTTCCCTTCTATCTCTCCTCTCTTCCTCCCACCCTCTCTCCTTCTCTTCCACTCCTCTTCGTCTTCCCCCTCTTTTTCCTGCTCCTCCTCTTCAGCATAAGAGTCCTTAATTTGCACCTTGTCTTTTTTACTCTATATTATCAGGTAGACAATATCAATTAATTCCTTATTTTATAGAGCTAATCTATTACAAAGTTATAAGTACTAGGATGTTCATTTCTTTCTTTTTCTTGAGACAGGGTCTTGTGTAATCCAGACTGGCCCCAAACTCTTGGTCCTCCTGCCTCAGCCTCCAGAGTGCTAGGATTACACACTTGCACCATTGTGCTTGGCTTAAGATGTTGAGTGCTATTAGTATGTCTATTAGTGTGAAGTAAGAATACTGAATAGTGTTTTATTTTTCAGATCCAAGCTTTCTCTCTTGTTTTGTTGTTGTAAAAATTAGCTATATATACCACCTTAGTGACAAACCTAATATTTAGTCTCCATTTTTATTTCTTTCAATGAAAGTCTGTGTCTCAGCTGGTATTTTTCACATTTATTGACTCAGCTATGGGATAAGGATTTTGTTGCTACTACTACTGCTGCTGCTGCTGCTACTGGATTCTTTCCAATTAGAAGGCTCAGTGAAAAAAAAAAAAAAAAAGAAAAGGCAAGGAAGATAAGGATTAGTCAGAGATCAGTGATTGAACTTGTAGGAAAATGGTGGGAAATAAACCAAGGATTATACCTAAGGTCAAACAAAAACAGGGGAATTAGACTATCTTTTTTTTTTAACCAAATGAGACAAGCTAGGGGGTATTTAAGCAGGGCAGAAAGATTTCCAGGCATGAGCTTTTTAAAAAGTAAAGAAGGGATGGAGGGATGGCTTAATGGTTAATGTGTTTGCCTGCAAAGCCAAAGGACCCAGGTTTGATACACTAGGACCCACGTTAGCCAGATGCACAAGGGGGCACATGCATTTGGAGTTCTTTTGCAGTGGCTGAGGCCCAGGCTTCTTTGTCAAATAAATAAATAATTTTTAAAAAATGTTTAAAAAGTAAAGAAGAAATAGGAAAAAAGCAGAAAGGAATGATAATATTACAGATGTATAGTTAATGAAACTTAACATATGATTCTGTATTGGAGTAGAGAAACTAGAGTTGTCAAAGCAACGAAGTTATTTAGCCTTAGAAATTGAAAATAGGGGTTGGAAGTATATTTTTTGAAAGGGTCATGCATGTGTTTTAGGTGCTATAGGCCATACAATCTTCATAGGTTCTATTCAACTCTGCCATTGCAGCATGAAAGTATTAGTAGACAATAGAAAGAATAAAACAAAAGTGAGGCTACATTCTAATGATACTTTATTTACTAAAATATCTGGCTCACACGTTGTGATTTGCTGGCCCTTGATTTACAGGGCTGTGGTTCCAGTGCAGGTCATTAAGCTTGTCACTTCTGAGGTCTAAATTCAACCTCGTGTCCCTGTCCTGGGATGCTGGGGCTGGCACTCTGCAAATCGCATTTCTGTTTTGTCAGCTACTCCCTGTGAGTCTGGAGCAGTGAGAAAGACATGGTCATATTCCTCTTTTGTTCTCTGGTCCTCTTGGAGTTGTCACAATAGTGGGTTTTGACCAAGGCAGCTGCAGTTGGTTCTGATTTTCAGTTTGTCCTCAGCTTCTCAGAACCCAGCTGGACCTGTGCTTCCTCAGAGAGATGTGTGAGATAAGGGGAAACATTCTACCTGAATGGCAAAAGATAGGTGAGGGTATTTGAGATCAAAAACATGCAACAAATATACAGGAAGAGCATCTTTTTCTGTGAGATTCATTTAAATTTAGGTGTGAGAAGAGAAGCTAAGCTTGCTGGGAATATTGAAACCCTCTTATTCTTTAGTTAAACAATAATGGGACCAAATATATTTTCCCAGTTCTCTCCTAAATAATGCCAAGATGAAGCAATCTTACCAGGCATGTTCATGGTTGATGAAATTCTGCACCACCAGAAACCAACACCCCAGGAAAAGGCTTCTGCCCCGGTGGGGAATGCCGTTGGGGAGCCCCGTATTTGCCATTCTCTCCTCAGGGATAGCTCACCTGCAGAAAGATGCCTCACTTAAGTAAACCATATCCAGGTCAGCCCACATCCAGTGATGTGGCACAGCATGGAATAGTTCTGATAGGTCATTTGAATCCAGAGCTCCCTATGGAGCCTGATTAGCAGTATGGATCTGGGGGCTAGAGAGGTTGCTCAGTAGTTAAGGCACTTGCCTTCAGGGCCTAACGAACTGGGTTTGATTCCCCAGTACCCAGGAAAGTCCAAATGTACAAAATGGTCATACATCTGGAGTTTGTTTGCAGTGGCAGGAGGCTTTGGCATGCCCATTCTCTCTCTCTCTCTCTCTCTTTCTCTGTCTGTGTCTCTTTGTTTGCAAGTAAATAAGTCAAATATTACAAAACGAGTTTGGGGCTTGTGTTTCAGCCTAACATCACCAGCTTTCTCCCTGTGTATTAGCAAAGGTCCTTTTAAGTAACTCTTTTAAGTCCTGAACTGCCAAACAGGACAGGCGACTTCATGGTGAACTCAGTCTGCAGTGTCAACCCAGCATCTTCCTTCTAGCAGCTTCCTCACGAGGACCAGCGTCACTGCTCTTGCCTGGCTGTGCCCTTTTTATCACTGTATGTTGGCATAAACTCCCCCCAAATTCCAACCAACCTCCTGTCTTGTGACTCCAAAACCCTGAGCCTGGACTGCCTTAATGTCCTGCTTTGAGACTGTTAACTCAATGAGTTAAATCATCTTAGCTTTGCTTGACTAACAGCTTCTGCTGTTCCGAGTTGATAGTGGAAAGTTCTCATCAAATAGTATCATTCTTCTCAAGCAGTAGAAAGTTTGACAGCTGCAGGGAAAGGAAAAGGTTGGAAAAAAAAAATTTTTTTTTTTTTGGTCAATACAATGAGGAATGGACTCTAAAAGCCACACGTTCTTCTTTGGCTTAGCTTTCCCAAGGAGAAGTGATGACCATGGGGTGGTGAGTTCAGACAGGGCTCAGGTGGCATGGTGTACGATAGTGAGGGTAGGGCTGGAGAGACGGCTTAGCGGTTAAGTGCTTGCTTGTGAAGCCTGAGGACCCCGGTTTGAGGCTCGGTTCCCCAGGACCCACGTTAGCCAGATGCACAAGGGGGCTCATGCGTCTGGAGTTCGGTTTGCAGTGGCTGGAGGCCCTGGCACGCCCATTCTCTCTATCTGCCTCTTTCTCTCCCTCTGTTGCTCTCAAATAAGTAAAAATAAACAAAAATATTTAAAAAAAGATAGTCAGGGTAGTTAGCTATGACCTTCACCATGAATTTAATGTCCCCAGAAGCCCTTATCCCTTTGCTGGAGAAGCCTGGGCTCTGAGGAAGTAAAGTCCTTGAGGTCTCCTATTGCTGAGGTGTCATTTGTTCCAATGGTACTGAGATGGCTCTGTCTTATTCCGACCATTTTCATCTCTCTTATTTTCCTAGATTTCTCATTCTCATCCTTCCCTCCATGATCTTCTACTGATCAAAGAATAAGCCTAAGAGGTTGGTAGCTACAGAAAGCTTTTGATCTCTGCCTTGTTCAGAATATACTGGTGTGAGTTTAACAATACACTGACAAACTGACAAACACAAGAAGTTTCCTTTCAAACGATCCTGGGGATAACACTCACATGATGTCATGTGAGATGACCTCTGATGTACTGAAATGTGACATAACCCTGACGAGAAATGTATTCTCTTGTCATGTGTCATCTATTTCATTCTTTAGACACTCAGAGATGAGTACTCACTGTGTATTTTCAATAGTTATTATTAGAATGTGTTCCTTACTTGCTGAAATTTTAGCCAACCTCTTCCTGGCTTTTATGGAAATCCCTCGTGGTAGCTATCACCGGATGCCCCCAGAGCGACTCTACCAACCCTCTCTCTCCACATCATGCCTCGTTTCTGAAGACAGTCAGCAAACCCCTTCTCCACTTCTATTCTTTAGGCCAAATGGATCCAATGTTTTTCCTTATATGACTTTCAGAAGACAATGTCAATTTCTCACCTTTTCCAAGGCATCATTAACATTATTATGCTAAAGGCAGGGGCTGGGCATTCACTAGGTCGGGCTCAACTCACAAAAGATTCTTAACCCAATTTTACCAGCCTCTGCGTTTTCAACTGTGGGCTTATTTGAAGTCATCTGGGTTTTCCCCGCCTCTTATTATCTTCATGATCAAGAAGGAGCTGACACTGTGTCTGAATATTACTATACCAAGACCCCACCCAAGTCAAGTTCTTTCTTCTGTGCTGGAGAAAGCCCTGTGAGCCTCTCTGCTAGTTGTAGGGGCTACTTAGGAGCCCCCTTTACTGAGAGGCAGAGCACAGGTAAAAACACCAGGGTTAGCAGATAAGCAGGCTGAGTTCTGCTGCTATAATCTAGAAACCTGGCCAACCCCACAAAGCACAGAACAGAATCTCTTGCTAAGCACTTTTTTCCCCCTACAGTGTAATTTGCTTTTATGAAGATGTAGTACTTAGAATTGCTGCAGATCAAATTAACATGTGAATCTTTTTTAAAGACAAACCTGAATTTTAAATTGACACTTTCTTTAAAAAAAGATTGAGACTTTTTAAAAAAAAATTGCATGCTTGAAAGAAAGTTTACAATGTAGCTATACAATTTCTACTAATAATTTACCTAAAATTAGCACGTTTTCTGTTCTCCTCATAATTATCAAGAGCTTTTTGGCTTTTGCACCTCCTATCTCTTCATTTTCCTGTCGTTGTTGCCAGCTTGGAGCATTCTGTTTCCTTTATTTTCCCTTCATGCGGGGGCGGTGTGTGGGTGGGACCTTCCATGACCCAGCTTCTCTGAGAAGGGCACAGAGTGTGCTTCATGGGACTGTGGGCTGAAGCTAGGATTGTCGCAGGTCAAGCCACTGCATGGCATCCAAAGTACACCCCATTCCATTGAGCTCCCCACACAGCATTTTATTGGTATGGGACCTGACTAAGTACTATAAGGTGGTCTGGAACTCCATGTGCAGTCCAGGCTGGCCCCAAATTCATGATCCTCTTGCCTCAACCTCCATACTTTTTGGGTTACAGACTTGAGCAACTGTGCTCGGCTGTCTGTAATTTTTCTTACTTCTCAAAGTATATTATCTTTTGTTGATACCGTTGTCAGCACACAGTCATTTCACTGTCAGAAAGATCAATTCACTGGGGGCCCCAGTTTCCTCCATAACAGCGAAAAGAGTTCTTGCCCATGCACGTGTTGATGGCAATCGACAGATGCACAGGAGAAAAGCATACAAAGTTATTCAGTGTTTTAGGAAAAGATCCAAAGAAAGATGGATGCGTGTGTGTGTTTTATGCTTTGTTTTGGTGAAGGGTAGAGAGTTTTGGGGAAAAGTCTGTTTGGACTGAAGGGGTTTGACTATAGGTCGGGAAACTGGGGGGACTTAGCAAAGCCTGTCCAAGTTCACAGAGAAGCCTGGAGAGCCCCAGGACACTGTTTAAAAAAGTCTTTCTGCACTTGCTTTTGTTTCTGTAGTTTGACTACTCTATCACTGTAAGCCTGTTTATTTTTGCCTGGGTATGTGCATGGGGGCTTGGAATGCATAGGTGGGCACATGTATGAGCCCATGTTGGGTCCATGCACTCACTTGCAGTCACCTGCCATAGCAAGAGGAGAACTTTCAGTGTCCCGTCCAGCCTCATCACTCTTCTACCTATTCTTTTATTATTATTATTATTAATAATTATTTATTTGTCAGAGAGAGAGGGAAAGAGAGAAAGAGGAAGGTAGAGAGAAAGGGAAGAGAGAATGGACATGGCCAGGTCCTCCTGCCACTGCAAATGGACTCCAGACTCACGCGTCACTTTGTGCACCTGGCTTTATGTGGGTCCTGGGAATCATACCAGGGCTGTCAGGTTTTATAACCCAGTGCCTTCAACCCTGCCTCCCTCCAAGCCATTCTTACTTGAGCAGGAGTTTCTTACTGATCTCTGGACTTGGTTTTTTTTTTTTTTTCATGAGCTCAGGTGATTGTCAGGTGTCTGCTCCCACAGGAGTGAGATTATATGTGGGTGTCTCTCAGGCCTCCTCAGGCCCTTATGGTTGCACAAGAAGCACTCGTAATACCTCAGTCATCTTTCCAGCCCTATTATTTTTGATGTGTATGTGGTATGTTTGGTGTGTGTGTGTATGTGCAGTGTACACATGTGTGTGTGCAGATGTGCGTGCCCCATGTGGAGGTCAGAGGAAGATCTCAGTTGTCCTCCTCTGTAGCTCTTTGACCTAATTTCGTTCAGATGGGGTCTCTTGCTGAACCTAAATCTTCCCAGTTTTCATTAGACTGGCTGACCGGGAGCCCCTCTTGGAGCAATCCTCTTGTCTCCATCCTACTTAGGACTGGGGTTAACAAGCATTTGTGGCCATGCTTGAGTTTTCATGTGAGTGTTGGGGATCAAAGTCAGGCCCTCACGCTTGCACACTCAGTGTTCCCACTCATTGTACCGCCTTCCCAGTCCCCTCATTGAAAACTCTTTAGCTCAGTTTTAGCATTCCTTGAAGCCTTTACCAGATGATAAGTTTGGGATTAGCAGAGTAAGTTATGTTAGCTCACTATTTATACTTCAAGGTTTCCTTTTGCTTGTTTTTTATTTTTACAGTATCTTACTATGTAGCCCAGGTTGACTTTGAAAACTTGATATTATCCTGACTCAGATTCTAGAATGCTGGGATTACAGTTGTGCCCACCACTCTTGGTTGACTTCCATTCTTTTTCATGATCAGGTGGATGAACGGACAGCCTTCCATACTCAAAGGTACCAAGAATTTCATCTACAAGATGGTTTTGTGTCAATTTTTAAAATTTTACTGTATTTAAAGTTTCAACAGTTGGCCATTCAGCAGTTTGCTAGGTAAGTCTTAAAGATCTTTAAAAAAATCACATGGCTGTAGAAAACACCAAATTATTAATATATACATATATGTACATGTATGTGTATGTATGTGTGTGTGTATATATATATATATATGAATGTATGCATGCGTGCATGTACAAGTTTTTATTTAATAATCTCTACCTTCTACCCTTTGAAACCATGCTTAAGAAAGAAGCAGTCAGTTTAGATTTACTTCAATTTGGGAATTCCCATTGTCCCAGTTTTAGTAATTTTATGTTATGATTTTTATACATTTTCCCCAATGCATATGGTATGGGAAAATAGGATTGCCCCAAGAGAGCAGTTAGGAAGGAATGACTTTATAGAGAATATGTTGACTTAGTAATTACCTCATTCTTAGCTAAGAATGGGGATACAAGTGACACAGCTTTTTAAGTTGTTATTTCAAGAGGAAAAAAAAAAAACTTTTAAAATGTCGAAGATGGTACTAAAAATGCTTCCTGGACTTAAGTATTAACAATTACAAATGAGCAATTTCTAAGTCAGAAACACTTGGATGAAATTCCTCACAAACCATGGTAGAGCTTTCGTAGATTTTTTTTTTTTTTTCGAGTGTGATTGCTCTCTTTTGTCACCAGCTGTCAGTTTTTTGAGAATTTATGATGATTTTGGGTTAATCTATATTAGTGTGAAAAAGAAAAACAGTGAAATCCCAAACAAACTTGTATTCCTCTTGAGTAAACATCACATACT
The DNA here is from genome assembly GCF_020740685.1 of Jaculus jaculus. Classification (NCBI taxonomy): domain Eukaryota; kingdom Metazoa; phylum Chordata; class Mammalia; order Rodentia; family Dipodidae; genus Jaculus; species Jaculus jaculus. The sequence continues at coordinate 36,115,810 of NC_059105.1, read as the reverse complement.
TGGTCCTTGGGACAAAGAGCATTTTAACCTTTCTAAGTCTGCTAGAGCCCACGGTTTTAGACAGGGAAAGAGATGTGTTTCTGAAGCAAGTAATGCCTAGATTAGCTCATGCTCATTCTCAGAACAAGGCATCAAGACCCAGGATAGGTGACACTCTGAACTTGAGTAAGTCAGCAGTGAGAAGGCAGGTAGGGAGCAGTGTTCATTAAATAGCCAGGGTATGTAAATGCAGGGGGAAGGCTGTTTCAGGGGCCCTGGAGTCCAGGGGAGCAGGTAGCCAGAAATGAGTGACAGATGATGCAAACATGGGTACAGCAAGTAGTATACAGATAGGCTGACCTGGATGACCCAGTTCAAGGAGAAGGAGGTCATGCACCTGCTGTGTTGCTGACTTGGGGTCTTCCTGTTTCCCTGTCCAACTTCTTACATGACAACTTGCCTTCATTCATATGCAAGTCCAGAGAACTCAAAGCACATTTGTGCTTGAAGACTTGCCTGTCTTGAGCATTCACTAAATGACCCCTCATGGTTTTCTCTTCTCTTCCTCCCTATGAGCCCTTCCTATTTCAATGCTATTTCCATTCCTTTCACTGAGTCTTTTGATATACAATGCATTCCAAAAGATTATTTTGCATTTCCAAATGAGAACAAACATATCCCTAAGTACGTAGATATTTTTCTCCGTCCCTTTACACCTTATATTCTACATTAGTCAGTATGTGGTAAAGATGTAAAAACAAGTATGTAGTATGATAGGTATGTTTCCATTTATTTACTAAATTCTCCATTTATCATTTCTTTAGTGTTTAATAAAAGTTAGTCATTGTTTGAGGAACTAGAGATACAGAAATTATTAAGACAAACTTGTTGTTTGCAAAGACTCGCCATCTAGGGTAGGAGTAAGACATAAAGACCTAAAGGCCCCAGGAGTTATGAAAGGTTAGCAGTTGTGGAGGATTGCTTAAGAAGCACCTTATGGCCCAACATTACTTCTATCTTCACCTGATACTCTTTTCAATTGGCTGATTTGAATTTATTTTGCTACATAGTGTGTATCTCTGAAGGTAACATTATATATGTCTATTGTTTATAGTATATGCTATAAATAAATGTAATTAATAGATATGTATATTTAGAGGAGGTGATTTAAAAAATTATGTATCAATTTTTTTGAGAAAGAGAGAGAGAGAATGAAATGAATGTCGGGTCTCTAGCCACCACAAATGAACTCCAGACACATGTACCACTTTGTACATCTGGCTTTACTTGGATACTGGGAAATTGAATCTGGGTCCTTAGGCATGGCAGGCAAGTGCCTTAACCCCTAAGCCATCTCTCCAGCTTGGGAAGGTAATTTTTTTAAAAGTAATAATTTATTTATTTATTTGAGGGTGACAAACAGAGAGAAAGAGGCAGATATATATATATATATGTATGTATAGAGAGAGAGAGAGAGAGAGAGAGAGAGAGAGAGAGAGAGAGAGAGAGAGAGAGAATGGGTGTGCCAGAGCCTCTAGCTACTGCAAACCAACTCCAGACGCATGCGCCCCCTTGTGTATCTAGCTAATGTGTGTCCTGGGGAATCAAGCCTTGAACTGGGGTCCTTAGGCTTCACAGGCATGTGCTTAACTGCTAAGCCATCTCTCCAGCCTGGGAAGGTAATTTTTGAGGTGGGCTTTGGAGAATAAGTAGGATTCCAAGTAGCAAGAAGAGAAATAAAAGGAAAATGCATATATGGAGAAAACACAGGGAGGTGAAAGATCTTGGGGTGTTCAGATAATGGTGGGTAGTTTTTTGTGGGAGCATAATATATCTGGAAAAGAATGGAAAGGAACTTCTGGAAGTAAAAGAACTGTTGTCCATACTTAGAAGATTGGGCTTCGTTCTGAGTTCAATGAAGAAATTGGTGGTTTTAAGTAGAGGAAGATCAGGTTAGGGTTTTTGATGGCAGCACAAAAATGAGAGAAGATAGGTCAAAAAAAATTCAGAGACAATGGCAATAACGGCTTGGACTGACACAACAGTGGTAGTAGAAGTGAAAATGAGGTAACTGATTTGAACAGTAGTGAAGTTGCAGAGTGATGTACTCCCAGAATGCTCAAGTGCTGGCAGTGGGGGCTTCTGGGGGTGGGGAGGCCAGGGGAGGCCCCAGTTTTCATCTGGATGGTGCGCAATGCTCTGGATCCTGTAGACATTGCATGCCGGGGGCTTGAAAGTAACTGAGAATCCTTTGGGAGCAAATAGGTACCAGCATATGAGATGTAAGTGAATGACATGTTCCTTCCCTTACAGTTTTCTTTTTAATAGTCTCCTTGCTTGGTAGCCTGCAGTTGATGTCCCAAGGCAATCATGTCAAGCACACATCCAGGTAGAGAGGGTTGCACATGGAGCAATGACTGCGTCATCGGACACAAAGAATTCTGAGCTCACCTCTCAGGCTGACAGTAATTAGAGGTGTGAATTTTGCCAGCTACTTAGTGCCTTTAAACTTCAGTTTCTCATCTTTAAAGTTTGTTTCAGGTGAGGTGTATTCTAAGTGACATTTAACTTTTGTCAGATCTTGTGAGTAACATGAGTCAATCCAGTTTTTTTTTTCATCCAAGTTTCATACAGTTTCCCCTTCTGACTAGACTGTGATTTCCTGGAAGGTGGGACAGTCATATTCATCTCTGGATCCCAGTGAGCCATCATAGGGTCTGGGGTAGGGAGTGTATGTTCCTAATAAACAACTGGGTGAATGACCTTCATATTTCAAGTACAATATCATCTGAATCTTTTTGCCTCCTAGGATTAAAACCGAGTATCCGGTACCCCTCTTCTTGCAAAACACCACCTTGTACTTGCTTATTAAATCACAACCCTCTAAGTATCTTTCAACTGTCTTTCCTTTCTACCTCCAAATAGCTAACCTCTGTACCTCACCTTAAGTTGAGACCACTGCAACTACACATTATCTTTCCATTGTAGTCTCTCTCCTAACCATATCCGATATAGGGTTACCTTATTAAGCTTCCCAGTTTTGTGGGTCAAAAGCTCAAATGCCTATACAGAGTGCACCAATCAATGTTTGTCATAATTTAACCGTCACATATATTGGCATAAATGCTTCATGTAATCTGTCACTCATGGTCCTCATTCATGCACTTTCCTGTCTCTGTATATTGTTAATGATTTTCCCTTCTTCTCTTTCTGTCTCTTTTCCTTCCTTTATTTCTTCCCTCCCTTCTCTCTCTCCTCCTTTCCCTTCCTCCCCTCCTTTTTTCCTTCTCATCTCTTTCCTTCCTTTCTCTTTTCCTTCCTTCCTTCCTTCGTTCCTTCCTTCCTTCATTCCTTCGTCCCTTCCTTCCTTCCTTCCTTCCTTCCTTCCTTCCTTCCTTCCTTCCTTCCTTCCTTCCTTCCTTCTTTCTTTCCTTCCTTCATTCCTTCCTTTCTCTTTTCCTTCCTTCTTTCCTTCCTTTGTTCCTCTCTCTCTCCTTCCCTCCCTCCTTCCTTCCTTTTTTTCTTCTTCATGTAGCCCAGATTGACCTCAAATATACTTTGTAGAGAAAAATGACTTTAAACTCCTAATGTTCCTCCCTCAGTCTCCCAAGAAGGCATGTGTCATCATGCCTAGTTATTGTAATTTCTCTATTTAGAATGCTTACTTGCACCTCCTTACTGCCTTACCTCTCCCTATACCTCACATTGTCTTTCTATATACTAACCTACACTATTCTTCCTTTCATTTACATGACAAAAACTATACCATGTACTTAACTAGGAAATTTCTTATCTTATTGTCTTAACACCTGCTTATATCTTATAAGCCAAGTGTCTTATAGGGGTGAGGACTATGTCTACATGTATCTTTGCATTGCCCTTTGCCAGTGACAATGATGACAAGAATTAATATTCACAAGTCACTTACATAGGCTATACACCACAACAAGCCTTGACTCATGATTGCTGACTAATTTTTCAACTTTAAGATAGTGAAAATAGAAAGCATACACAAACTGTTGAATATCCATGTTTTCCCAGGCTAGCAATATACAGTGTGACCTTCTCTCATGATGCTAGGCAGGGCAGTGGGCTGCAGCTCCCTGTATTTATAGTATCCTCATGGAGACAATGATGCTCTATGTATAGCCATGTGAGGATGTTCTGTAGTAGGTTAGATGTATTCAATGCATTTTCAACTTCAAATGTTTTCAACCTATAATGGGATATCTGGGATGTAACCATATAGTGACTCAAAGATCATCTAAACTCAAATCCACCCTATATCATCTTTCCTCAGATAGGAAAGCTAACCTCAGGGATTAAAACAAAAGAAACTGTACATGGTAATCTACAAAGACACAGAATCTAGTTCAGTTTTTGCATGCTATAGCAGCCCAAAAGCTGAACCATTAATTGGTACAAGACATGCTTTGTTGTGTCTCCTTTATTAGTAACTAAGAAAGTGGACAGTTTTTGAGCCAAGTTTGGGAACTTTCAGAGGCATATTGGGAGGCAGTAACAAAGCAGTGGGTCTGCCAATAAGTAAGGAAGGAAAATATGTTTGTGCATCCATCCTGTTGTAGTCAGGTTCACATTGCTGGTAGAAATCACCCAACCAAGGGTACCTTGTAGGAAAAAGAGGTTTATTTTGGCTTACAGGCTCAAGGGGGAAGCTCCATGATGGCAGAGAAAACGACATGAGCAGAGGGTGGACATCACCCCCTGGCCAACATAAGATGGACAATAGCAACAGGAGAGTGTGCCAAACACTGGCAAGGGGAAACTGACTGTAACACCCATATGCCCACCCCCAACAAGACACTGCCTCCAGGAGGTGTTATTTCCCAAAACTCCATCAGCTGGGAACCTAGTATTCAGAACACCTAAGTTTATGGGGAACACCTGAATCAAACCACCACACATCCCATATCTAGGAAAGTAGCAAAATGTAAAAGTGAGTCAAGAACATACAAAAAGAGAGGAAATTTGGAGCAAACGTGACTACATAAGTTTTTATGAGTGTTTAACTAGGGTCTTTGGGCACCATGAAAAAGTTTCAGCTAGATTTTGAGGAGTAAGCATGTTGGTTAAAATTAAGTCAATATTTTGTAATGGGAAATCTGTGACTATAAGTAATAAGATCCAATTATAAGAAGTGGGTTGTAACTGGTAGTATAATGTGTTTAGGGCCTAAGAGGGAGTTCAGGCTACATTCTGGGTTCATGTTCGCCCCTGGGAACCAGAGCGTGGGAACAATAAACTTTAACTTCCTAGGGGACCTCCCCACAGCTTCTCAGGATGGAGTAACCATAGCTGAGAGCCAGACAAAGACTGGCTCCAGGGCTGCAACAGAGCCTTTCCCAGCTGAAGGAAGCCCTGTGCTCTTTGAAAGCACCATGTCCTGATCTGTCTTGGCACAATATCAGCTGACGTCCTGATTCCAGCTCACAAAAGGACACAGTCTTGGGGAGCTGAGTACTCACAGGGGCAATAGGAAATTCTGAGTTCTGGTGAACTCTTTGGAGGGCTCCAGAAGAGATAATAGTTAATACTCTGTTTATAAATATAGTGTTGTTTTGTACTTTACTCGATCTTATCTAATGCATCATGGTGAGACTATATAACTTATAAATTCCTATAGCTCAGAAGTTACAGAGTGGAGATTCACAGGTAGATTTTTTTTTTTTTTTTTTTTTTTGGTGTGTGTGTGTGTGTGTTCATGAACATGATATGGCATGTACGTGGAGGTCTAAGAACAAATTTTGGGTGTTGGTCCTTTCATTTTGTTGGAGACTATCAATATTTTCAATTCTCTTTTGCCAGGCTAGCTGGTCAATAAGCTTCTGGAAAATTCTCCAGTCTCTAAACATCATGAAATTACAGAAGCCTGGCACAGCTTCTGGCTTTTACCTGGGGTCTGACGATCTGAGTCCGGGTATCCATTTGTACTTGTATAACCACCACCTTATCTACTGAACCATATTGCTAACCCCAGCTCCATCCCCAGCCCCAGAATCTTCTGACTCTAGCATACCTGTATTACCTTCTATTCACCAAGACACATATCTTGCCCTTTCTGCTCTAAGTCCTGCTCTGCTCCTCATTGGCTCTGTGCCCTTGGTAGGTCTCTTAAGAAGATAATTAAGGCTATTTCTGTCATTGAAAATTTCTCTCTGATTACAGTATCTAATAAGAAAATGGCAACAAATCCAAATTGTAGAAGGAAATAACATATCTAATCTCAATTTGATTACACAATCTAAAATTTTGTACTGTTAAGGTAGAAAGAGAGACAGAGAGAGAGAGAGAGAGAGAGAGAGAGAGAGAGAGAGAGAGAGACAGGCTACATTGGAAACCCAAATTTCCCTGAATTGGAACTGCTGTTTTCCAAGGGTGGTAAAACAAATAAGCCGTGTGGCAAGCAACACACAAGAACCCTGAGACATTTAGTAAATTCATTTCTTCATATCTGGTCTGTCTCCCCATGGGGACTGAGCAGTCCTGTGATGTTTGGGTCCTTTGGCCTTTGACTTACAAAAGAGTAGTAGAGAGCTCAAAAGCAAGATAATGGGAAACCAATACTGCACATCTCATAAGAAACATTACAATTTTCATTGTCCTTACAGGGGACTACAGAGATGGTGTGGAAATCATTGTTTATGAGAAGTACTAATAAGAACAGTGGGAGAGGTTATTCAGTGGCCACAGTAGCTATCCTTCACCAGTATGAATTAGTTTCATCTAAAGTTAAGGTGAGGGCTGGAGGGATGGCTTAGCAGTTAAGGCATTTGCCTGCAAAGCCAAAGGACCCAGGTTCAATTCCCCAGGACCCACATTAGCCAGATGCACAAAAGGGCACATGCATCTAGAGTTCGTTTGCAGTGACTAGAGGCTGTGACGTGCCCATTCTCATTCTCTCTCTCTCCCTCTTTCTTTGTCTAATTAATAAATAAATAAATGTGTTAAAAATTTTTAAAAAATAAAGTTAAGGTGATATGAAAAGGAATGAGGCACTGAAGTATGCTGCAATATGGATGAATCCTGGAAACCTTGACAATGGAATGACCTGCTTATAATACTAAGCATTTACTGGCACACAGGGAAATCTAAGTCAACAGTGGCATGCCAACACATTCCACCAATTACTGTTCCTCCTTCTCAAGGTGAGAGTGCATGTGACAGGACCTCCTTCACACAGTGTCTACCTCCTAGCAGATGCAAGAAAATGTTAGTATACATTCCTCTAGCTAGAACGGTGTTTCCCTGCCCATCAGAAAAACATAAGAAGTGAAAACCCATTTGTACTAGCAACAATTTTCATATTTTCACTTACCCAACTGAAATGGTGGCATTATTAAAACCAATAAGAAGACTTGGTTTAAAAACATAATTCTTCCCTCTCCAGGAGATCACCGAGGGCCCATTTGACCCCTTGTCGTATGTTGGCCTTAGTTGAGGGAATAACTGAGGACAAGAAGGAGTTCAGGCCGTTCTTACAAACTTACCAAAATCATCTGTTTGCTTCATTTGCAAATTTATGTTGTTTTCCTTTAGACGCATTTCTGTTACAGACCACATGGTTTCTGACTTAGTCAAGTTCCAGTGTCTTAATCATTCAGAAACTTTCAACTCAGCCAGACACAGTTAATCATGTGTACAACGTCCTCCTTTCTCCTCTGTCAAATCCCAGAGCTCTTGTTGATTTGTACATCACCTACTCTGGTGCTTAATGGAGAAAATCTATTAAAGATTTGATCTGGGAAGTGTGACAGTAAAGATCTTTGCTTCTTCACTTTAGGTTTCAGAATTTTCATATATTATATTTCTAACGTAGAAACCATGTGTTTCAATACCTGTAGGTGAGAGAGTGCCTTTCATAATTGTTTTGTGCAAGAGCCCAGAGAAGTTGGATAGAACCACATAACAAACACCTAGAAGGTCAAGTGCAAGATTGCTGTATACATGCCATAGGTGCTGTGGATCTGCCGATGACATCAACATGCATTTGTCACTGAACCCAGAAGTCTGATTTCAGCAGCCATGTTTGTTTTAGGTCTTTGTAGGTGATTTTAAAGGAAGCAATAAGCCCTTGCACATTCTTGGGAAATATTGTTCAGTCCTGGATATTTGACTAGACTAAAGGCAAAGGATCATAGACAACTTGCAGCTGGTTCTCTGTGAGCAAAATGAACAGAGACAAATCCTTTCTCCTTTGCAGCCTATTTTCTGCACTGTACTGTCAAGAGGGTAAAAATACCCTCTTTTGAACTTGTGATTTCTCGGCATCCACCTGTCATTCATCTTGTTTCTTCCCACATGTCTAGTCTTAGTAGATTAAAGACATCAGATAGGGCAATGCACATTTTTGTTTTTCCCCTGCCTACATCCCTCCCCTATCTCCTTCTGACTAATGGGGTTATGGTTTGCAGTACACAAAGATGATTACCTCTACAACTTGGTAGCCAAAGGAAAGAAGCCATAGAGAAGTTATTACATAAACTGAGGCATAGAGCCATTTCACTTTTAGCACAGTATCCTGAGCAAAGGGTTATCAATGAGTAGATTGGTTTGAACATCTCCCAGTTTGAAAGCTGATTCATTAGGTAGTTCGCTTTCCTTGAGACAACTTTAGTGTTCTCAGTACAATTGGTCAACATTTAACTTGGTTCTTTATTCTTAGTCTCAATCATAATAACCTTATTTGAAGTCTTAGTTTAGAGTTTGAATTGGTTCCCATGTACTCCTCCTGACTCTGGTCTTGCATATGTCCTACATAGTGAAGCCATGCTGAAATTCCTGGAATAAGATTTTCACTGCCATTTATCTTGCTGCTCATGAACCAATGATAGCACCTTCTACTCTTCTGTTTGTGAGCTGACAATGAATACTCAACATCCCAGCACTTACCCTGGCATTCAAAGTTCATCACAATCTGACCCAACTATCCCTCCTGACATTTTTTCTCATTACTTTCTTCACCTAGCCTTCTCTCCAGTAACATTGATTTAGTCACTATGCCTCCACTTCCACTCTGCCAGCCCTGCTCTCAAGTGAATTCAAGCTAAATGACATTTAGCACCTAGAGGAACATAAACCTTACTCAATGCCTCATCTGGTAACAACTTTGGGTTATTAAAAAAATTCAGTTATATTCATTCATTTGCCTATCTATCCATCCACTCACGCATTTAGTGTCAGTACTTTCATATACATCTTTGAACAAGTACTATATGCATCCATGTGAAATTCAGTGGACATCAATCCAAACTAGTTATGGGGCCTGACCCAAGGAAACTTTTTTATAAAAAATATTTTTTGTTTATTTATTTATTTGAGAGCGACAGACACAGAGAGAAAGACAGATAGAGGGAGAGAGAGAGAATGGGCACGCCAGGGCTTCCAGCCTCTGCAAGCAAACTCCAGACGCGTGCGCCCCCTTGTGCATCTGGCTAATGTGGGACCTGGGGAACTAAGCCTCGAACCGGGGTCCTTAGGCTTCACAGGCAAGCGCTTAACCGCTAAGCCATCTCTCCAGCCCCCAAAGAAACTTTTAATCCATGTAGAGGAAAAAAGGCACACGAATAAGTATGCTGAGCTGAGTCACAGAGGGAGGTGAATCTTCCAGAGAGGAGCAAAATGGTAAGAGGAAGGTTTACACAAGACATTTTGCTTGATCTGATAATTGTCATATTTCTGGATGGAAACCTTTTTGAAAGAGGTTGCTTTAAAAAAATATTTTATTAATTTATTTTTTGGGGAGCAGATAGGAATGTAGAGATAATTGGTATGTCAGGGCCTCCAGCCACTGAAAATGAACTCCAGATGCATGCACTACCCTGTGCATGTGGCTTATGTGGGAACTGGGAAATTGACCCTAGGTCCTTAGGCTTTTCAGGCAAATGCCTTAACTCTTGCTCCATCTTTCCATCCCTGAGGATTTTCTGTTTGTTTATTTTTATTTATTTACTTGACAGCCACAGACACAGAGAGGAAGAGGCAGAGGGAGAAAGAGAGAGAGAGAGAGAGAAAGAGAGAGCGAGAGAGAGAGAGAGAGAGAGAATGGGCATGCCAGGGGCCTCTAGCCACTGCAAATGAACTCCAGACGTGTGTGCCCCTTGTGCATCTGGCTAACGTGGGTCCTGGCAAATCGAGCCTCGAACCAGGGTCCTTAGGCTTCACAGGCAAGCGCTTAACTGATAAGCCATCTCTCCAGCCCTGAGGTTGTTTTTTTAAAGAAAGAAAAGCATGAGTAGGAGGCACAGTTGGAAAGGAGGACACCCCTGCTCTTGTAGTTACCTTCATGTTGCTGGGATAAAGAGCCCAACCAAAAGCAGCTGATGGGAGGAAAGCATTTTTGTCTACAGTCTCGAGGGGAATCTTCATGATGGCAGGGAAAAGTTTGGCATGAGCAGAGGCTGGACATCACCTCTGCCACAGTGGGTGGAAAACAGCAGCAGGAGAGTGAGCCGAGCTCTGACAAGAGGGAGCTTGCTATAACCTTATATCTGCCCCCAACACCACCTCCTCCAGCAAGGATGCACCTCCCAAATTACCATGAGCTGGGAACCAAGCATTCAGAACACATTAGTTTATTGGGAACACCTGATTCAAACAGCCATGCTACTTCGTATCTGCTGAATCTGGAGGGCCTGGGGAACTTCAGAAGGTGTCATTAGGTGGTTAGAAGCTCAGGAGAAAGATGTGGGCCAGAGACTGAAGCATGAGAGTAAACAGTCTTTAGGAAGTTAAAGAAGTAATGGTAGTGATTTCAATTTTCCATAGATAATTCGAATGGGAAGAGAAGATGGCAACAGATAGGAACTCCAATCAAAAGGAGGGAAAACTAGGAAGGAACGGTTAGAGTTGTGAGTGTGAACAAAGCCAAAGAAAGCTAGAACTGCAGGAAAGCTACAAAGGAAAGTTTCGGTCAGTGAGTCTTGAATCACTATCAGTGAGCAAAACCCAGTGGAGTGGAAATTCCAGTTGGCTGCAGAGACTGTGCAGCCTGGAACACTAGGAAGGCCAGATGCAGAGCTGGTTCTTCTCTGAGTCTTATGGTGCAAGTAATTGGCAAGACATTGGCCCATAAGACTTGGATATACTTAGCTCTGGCAGTAAAAGTAAGAAATAGGGGATCAGAGCAAGGCTCTGCCTGTAAGGCAGCAAGAAGAGGGTTGCATCATGGCTGGTCTATCCCTGTAGGCAAGAAGGAGCCAGCTGTATTAGAGTTAGTCTCTCAATACCTGGAGCCAATACAAGGGAGATGTTGAATACTAGCCCTTTTACTGTGAACATGGAGCTAAGGAGTGGTCCAAGAGGCTATTTGTGGAAGGCGAGTTACACTGGATTTTCTCTGAGGCCTCTTTCAGTTCTAAAATGTTATGATTCTAAGATTAATTTGCTAAATAAATTAATAGTGCAAACAGAATTTCAAGAGGAATGTTTAAATTACTTACGAGAGCAAACTTTTTAAACCCTCAAGCATCATAAAAACATCCACTGCCATAGAAATAATTGATACACCAATTATAAATCTTTCTTAGCTGTTCATTCAGGCAGATTTCTTGGGAACTGTGCTTGGCCATATTCTATTTACCCAGTACAAGGTCTTGTTTGTATTTCAAAGCCATCAAACTGTATTTCTTTAAACAACATGTTTCAGCCTGGCTAACCCCTTAGTAGGGCTGAATTATTAAAGTTTTATTATGTGCAAGATGAGTTCTTGATGAATTGTTTCATCTCTGGAGAAATGCCCATCTCCTTAATTTAGGACACAGCTGTCAGAATTGCAGACTTCATCAAAAATGGCCTCATATAACTCAAAGACTTCTCAGAGACATTTCCTTTCAATTGGCATCGTCTTTGAGGACAAACCACACTCTAAAATGTTTGTGTAACAGGAAAATGTGGTGTCAAGATGATCAAAACAAGATAGGAAACAATACTTTTTCACAAAATTTGCATACATGATTAAAAATAACAGCAAGTGCACCTACAAAATAAGAAGGCAATATTTAAGAGACACTGATAAAAATGCTAATAACATAATCAATGTATGTGGGATCCTAGGCTTTGCATTAAAGAATGAGTCCAATTTTCCTCCTTTACATTTAAGAGGATGTAAACCATGTTCACTCCCATAGTGAAAGCATGGAATCACTTATTTTCTCGAGTTGGTCACTGTACACTTAGATGAAATGTGCAAGATAGCCACTCTGAACTTTATTTTCCTTAGGTAGAAAGTAGAGACTATCAGGAAGAGTCTTGGTGAAAGTCAGATGACATAATGCAGAATGAACTTGGAAAGGAATGTTTAACCGAAAGCTATGTACAGATGTGCGGGCAGGAGTCCAGAAAGGCAACACGTGATGGGACAATGTCCAGGAGTAACAGGAGCAAGGACTCTATGAGCATGTTCCCTGTAGGCATTTCCCGACACACTCTGTGACCTTAGGAAGCCAACCTAGCCCATCTGTGATAATCTGGAAGAGAGAGAGCTAGAGATGTTACCACTGTTCTACCTTCTATATTTCTTGATTTTGTCTCCCACTGGTCAAACCCAACTGGTACCAGAGATTTAGGGAGGTATTTGAGGTTTTCCATAGGAAACCACACCTTATGATAGAGAACAGAGCAGGGTGAGGAAGAGAATAGATCTAGAGGGTTATAAGGATTACATTCATCATGTTGTGTAGGATAAGTACCCACATAATAGGGTCATTGGGATGCTTCAAGAACAAAGCAGAATTGATTAGGACTTGACACAATATTTGCCTTAATAATTATTGGCAGTTATGATCATTCCTATTAATAGAGGCAGCCAGTGGTATTATGTTTGATATATTTGATCTTCCCTTATAGGCAAGGAGCCAGTGGGGTTGGAGTTAATGTCCACAAGCTGGACTGAGGTGGAGAGCTGATCCTGGTACTATGGACTTGGAACTAAAAAGGGTCTAAGAACAAGGATTTATGTTAGTTTCTTACTACCTCTGTTAAATATTACCACAAATTTAGTGGTTTAAAAATAATACACAGTAATTGTCTTAGAGTTATGGAAATCAGAAGTCCAAGGTCATTTATGTCAAGTTAAGATCAAGATTATTATTTTTTCCACAGGAATTCATTTCTTTGCCTTTTCACCTTCTGATGGAGGCCGACATTTCTTGACTTGTAGCCTTCCTTCCTCCATCTTAAACATGTTTATCACTCCAGTCTGCTTCTATTGCTACATGGCCTTTCTGATTCTCTGCTCTCTAACAAGGACTCGCGATTACATTTAGGGAACATTGGAATAATGCAAGGGAACTTCATTGCCTCAAGATTATCTGAACCAGATCTGTGAAGTGCCCTTTACCATATTCAAATGAAATATGAAGGATTTGAATGTGGATTGATGGGTTGATGGAGAGGCACCATTATTTAGACTACTTGATGATATTGCAATATTCTGTAACCAAGAATGTGTTTGCATAAGTTAACTGATTAAATAGCTATTGATGCAGACTCCCACCACACCAGACATCATGACCTTAGACTTGTCTTCAACATGAAAGCCCAGGGCAAGTGAGGGCAAGAGTTTATGTGCAGGTGGTTTATTTTGATTATGATCCCTGGGAGAATGAGCGATTGATTTAGGAAAGAACAAAGGCAGGAAAGTCAATTCAAGGACATTATCGGCTTGCTCATTGTTATAGATAGCTGTAGATTGATCCAGGCAGGACCCTTCTGTGGAAGATTCAAGGAATTCTTCAGCAGAGTCTGCCTATGATAGCATGCCTGTAGGAAAACACTATCTCTACCAACCATTGACCCAGGGTTAACCCCAGAGGCTACTAAATTCCTTCTTGCACATTCCTCTAGGTGTCCTGTGGTACATTATGAAAGTCTCAGGGCTGGAAGCTAGAGAAGTGCGAGCATTTATGGTATATCAAGTGGTTGTAACCACATGGCTAGAGTGAAAAATGGTCCAAAGAACATAAAATAGAGCACAAGAAGTGCCTTGTACCTTCTTCATGGAGAATATTATAGGCAGAATGACTTTCAATTGTGATTTATAAATGTGGTTCCTTGTTCAAGTCTAATTGTATATCAGAATTATTTGCAAAGTTTGTCAAAGTATACTCTTTTCTTAGAGGAAGCATTAGGGCCATAACATGTGGTTACAAAAAAAAAAAAGATAAAAACTTCAAAAGAGTCTTAATAGCCTAAAGTGCATGGTTCTTTTTGAACACCCACTCACAGTTTGTTTTATAATCTGGTGAAGGCCAACATCAGCACTAAATGAAAAAAATACAGAAATAATTACTCTCAAGGGTTCGGATTTTGTACAGCTATACAGGGAATCAGGGTTGCTTTCTTTGATAAATGATGACGTGCATGATAAGTAGGTGTGATGTACATTAAGGAACCAGCATTCCATGCAGGGGGAAGGACCCATGAAGAATGTCTGAACCATAACAGAGTATAGCATACTTAAAGGATAGAGAATCCAGAGGTGATGGAGTGAGGAGGAAGGACTAGAACTGGCATAAAATGAAATTGACAAAGTGGGAGATGGTGGAGGAGAGAGAGAGAGGGAGAGAGAAAGATGATGATGGTGATAATGATGATGATGATGAAAGACTTGAAACTACACCTCTGGAAATAATTGAAATCTTATTAATAAATGAATCTGTAAAAATTAAATTTACTTGATTAGAAGGTGACTTGCTTGGTGGAAAGGGGATAGGAATGAAGGCAGGGAGATAAGAGAGTCACAGTGAGAGATAATTATTGACATACCAAGGCCGAGAGTCATTGTGATTAGAGCTGAGTCAACTATCTATGGACTTTACTATATACCGTAGTGGCAGTTACCTGTGTCTATGAGGAAATTTCTGTCTGTGGAAAAGGCCAAGAAATCTCACTTCAGATTATGGATGGACAACAGGTAGTTTACAAAGAACAATAGTCACCAATTGAAAGGCTGTACACCTTGGTTGAAAATATAGAGGAACTTTGAAACAGTTGAACCTGCATGCAAGTGAGATAGGCAGGTCTGGAAACAAAGTTCTTGGCACTATTCCAGTAGAGATATCTGGCTGGCTAGATCTGTATAAAGCATTTTGTGTTAGGTTCTGAGGTTCTTTTCTGGAATGTATCTTCAGCAGGGAAACCCTCTAGTAAAGTAGGAGCTCTAAGTAAGAGGTATTTTAATCAATATCTCAATAGACCTTACTTAAATATGCTTTCTTAAACCACATTTTAATTACAGGTAGGCAGTAGTTAAATGCAAGGGAAATCTGGGCATGTAAAGAGAGGTATTCACATAGGTCATATTATATACTATGCAAGTTTAGAGATAGAAGAGGAAGTGGAAGCCTGTGAGGGGGAGTAAAGGAGGAGAAAAAAAGGGAGGAGATAGAGAAGCAGAAGGTTTAAGGTGAGGAAATGGAGAAGGAAGGAAGAGGAGTAGGAGGTGAATGAAGGGGAAGAGAAAGTGGATGAAGGAATGGAGAAATGAGAAAACCGGGAAATAGGAGGAAGAGGAGGATATTTAGGAGGAAAATATGAGAAGGAAGAAGAGAAAGGAGAGGAGGAGAAAGATATTACTTGGAGCAAAATTGAAGGGGGTTTGTGGATTAACAGACTTCTAGACCAGAATTTAACATTTTGCAAACTTTGTTGCTGGAGTTGGAGGTTTATTGTGTGTATTGTTGGATGTTTAATAGCATTCCTGCCCACTCCACACTAGAGGTTTGTATCAGTTATTTTCTTGGTGCTGGGACAAAATACCTGACCAGAATCAACTAGTGGAAGGAAATGGGTTTAATTCATCTTATAGTTCTGAGGTTAGGTACATCAAGACAGGACAGGTATGGCAGCAGCAGAAAGCTGGTATCACATTGTCATATCATCAGGGAAGAAGGAGTGTGAGAGGAGAAGAAGAGGAAAAGGAAGATGAATGGGAGGAGGAGGAGAGGAGAAATAAGGAGATTGAGAGAGGCAGAGAGACAGAGAGAAAGAGAGAGAATGCTTACCCTTAGTGACACACTTCCTCTAGCAATGCTCCACCTCCCAAAGTTTCCACAATCTTCTAGAACAGGGCCACCAGCTAGAGATTAAGCCTGTGGGGGCCATTTACATGCAAATTACCACGATGTTTATAACACCCCCATCAATTTTCCCCCAAAACTGTGACAGCCCAACAGCTATAGCTTCTGAGGAAACAAAATACCAATCATTCAGAACCACTGTTCTCTTTTATACTTTGGTGCTTTTATGAAAAGTATGAACACATTAAGGACCTCTAAAGGATCATTTCATTTATTTATCCTCATTTTGCAGGTTACCAACTGTGATGGTCTATATTGATTGCCACCTTGACAGGACCAAGAATCACCTAGAAAACAAGCCTCTGGACATGTTTATGAGGGGCTATCTAGATCAAGTTAGTTGAAGTGAGAAGACCCACCTTACCTGTGGGAAGAGCCATTGCATCAGCTGGGGTCCCAGACTGAACAAAAAGGTGGGAGATAGCTGAGCACTAGTATTCATTGCTCTTTGTTTCCGCACTGTGGCCTGAATGTGGCCAGCTGCCTCAAGCTCCGGTTGCCATGGTCCTTCCCCACCGTGATGGACGGTAACCTCGAATGCAACCCTTCCTTCCTTAAACTGCTTCTTGTCAGATATTTGGTCAAGGCAAGGAGCAAATAATTAGTACACCAGCTACTCCTATTATTTGAGTATTAGCATTTGATCTTTAAAAACACTTCATATTTAGACCGTTTTGATTTGAATTCAAATAAGAGTCCTATTTTATTACAACCTGTCAGCCACCTGAGCCAAAATGTCTCATGTGTGGAAAATAAGTCAAGTTGAAAAGCAAGTTGAGTCATTAGCTACCAGAACTGTGTGTGAATAAACCTTATGCAGATATGTTGGCATTTCGACACTAAAGGGGAAACACTGAGAAGGCCAAAAGGCTGGTACTGGTTAAAAAAGCAAACACTGATTTTTGTTTTCTTCATTTTCCACAGATAAAAATGAAACTTATCTTTAATTTCATTTCATTTTCAACAGTTTAGATGAAGAAGTGCTTTTTCAATATGCAAATGTAATCCTGTTTGAGGCTTGTTATTGGCTCTCCCTTGCTGTCAGGCTAAGACCATCATGTTAACAAGAACTTCGCTGGTCTTCATCACATCGTAAACCATACATTCCCCCTATCATGTGATTTGGCCACATCCATCAGTCTTCTCTCAGTTCTTTGGATATTCCAAGTTTCTTCCCATACAGTGTTTTAATATGATGTGTCCTTTGCCTGGGAAGCCCTTCTACTGCTTCTCTAACCTGATTAATTTACCTTTAGCTTTAAGATCATAGCTCAAGTATCATTTCCTTACAGAGACTTCTCTACCCAATTTCAACAGAATGTATAAATAGAACACCAAACGTCTTGTCAAGCAGTCTAAAAGAATCCTATGTCTGGTATTCATAGCCTCAATCATCTTTGTAATATTTGATTTATATCCATCTCATCCATAGCTCTCTTGTTGCTGTATTACAAGCAGTCAAAATAGTGAATGCTTGTTAAAACAATAAAGTACATTGGCCACGTTTAAAATAATTAATTAATTTCTGTATATGGGCATGTAAGGCCGTCTTGTCACTTGTGAACAAACACCAGATGCTTATACCACTTTTGCATCCAGCATTCCCAAGTATGTAGCTTGGGAATTGAATCTGGGACAGCAGTGCCTTTGACTACAGAGCTATTTTCCCAGCCCCTAATATTGGCTACCTTCTTCACTGCTGTGACCAAATACCTGAGACAAACAACTTGAAGGATGAAGGATTTGATTTGACTCATGTTTTTAAAGGGTTCAGTCTATGGTCTACTTGACTTTATGTTTTTGGGACTATTATGAGGAGCCACCTCATGGCACTAACATTGTGTGGAGAAGGAGGTTGTTCACTACATGGTGGACAGGAAGGAGATGGAGGAGAAGAGTGCCAAGGACCATACCCCTGAGGCCTACTCCTACAGATAGACCCCCACTTCCTGAAGTTTCCATAATCTCCTAAAATAGCACCACCAGCTGTGGAACAAGCATTCAACACACACGCCTTGCAGAATATTTCATATTAACTCATAACAGTAAATAATCATTTATTCAATATGGTATTACAATCAGGCAACCATATACAGATGGTTCCTAGTTTATAATATTTTTATTTAATAGTGCAAAGGTGACATACATTCAGCAGAAATAATACTCAAATTGTGAATTTTGATCTTTCTTTTTCTGGAATAATGATGTACTGGGCATTGGCTGTATGTTTCAGCTGCCAGTCGGTTTCACAGTCACGGACACATACAATCAATCTTTTGTGGAGTGTTGTGTTGCTAAGCTGTGATGTTCTATAGGTTAGGTATATTAAATGCAGTTCAAGTTATCCAACTGCAAGTAACCCCAAGTTGAAGAAGAGTTTAACAGAGATCAATAAATTAGGGAACACTGGCTTGTCATCTACTTTTGTAAAGTTTACTGGGACACAGTCACACCCATTTGTTTACTAGTTCCTCAGTATTTCATAGTTGGAATAGAGACTATACTGCCTGGGAAGGTTAAGGTTCTTGCTGTCTGACCCTTCATGAAAACGTTTGACACTTCTGAACTAAACCATTTACAAGTGGCTCACTGGCCAGTTGCCATACAATCTAGTCCTGGGAAAATATGAAACAAATTAACATGAGTACATGTGTTTTCACTGGTAAAATATAGTAATTATACTAAATGTAGACTAGCTCAATGAGTACTCACTGTGTGTCAGCCATCTGAGTAGGCATGCTGTCTACATCATCTCATGAAACAATAACAGGTCCTCGTTTTACTTGGAAAAGAAAGTGTTTGACTTAACTTCGTTCCCCAGAATCATGAGAATGGATAAGGAGAAATGTGCACCAGCATCAGCCTTCATTTTATTTGATTCAATAATGAATGTGATGCTAAGAAGACTGGTGTGTGGCAGTGATTCAAGACCGAAAATTTTCAGGTGCTGTTCCTTTGGGCTGTCCAAAGGACTGAGGAGAATGGGCTGATATAAGAAAGAAAAAATACCAGGGGAGTAGGAAAAACACATTGTGGCTATTACCCTGTTTTGGATAGACTTGAACATAGCACCGTATATCAGGGTTCTTGTTGACAATAGGGGAAAGTGGATTACAAGTTGCCAAATGGGGGGATTGGCTCATAGAAGACAATGAAAGGATCCATCTGGTATTTGTGGGTCTCAAGAGTCTAAAAACCCTAAATAAGTCATCTCTGGAAGTGAGAACATGGAAGGCAGCTGACCTGGGACATCATTTCAGAAGATCAAAAATTCAGAGTGAGGGCTGGAGAGATGACTCCACAGTCAAGGTGCTTGCCTGAAGAGCCCAATGACCTGGTTTTGATTCTCAAGTACCCACATAAAGACCAGCTGCACAAAGTGGTGCATACATCTGGAGTTCATTCACACCCGTTGGAGGCCCTGGCATGCCCATTCTGTCTATCTCTCTTCTATCTATCTCTGCTTGTAAATAAATAAATAAAAACCCTCAAAGTGAGAAACTTGAACTTAAATGTCAGATGGAAGAATGCTTAATATGTAGGTTCAAGAACTCTTGCCAAAAAAATCTAGGCAACAAATGTTGAGATCCAGGCAAATGGTCTGAGATAATAGGTATGGAATGCCACAGGGAGAATGCAGCTTGCTGGGAACTTGGCATTTGGAAGACAACATTAGCAGGAGAGTGTACCAAACACTGTCAAGGGGAAACTGGCTATAACACTGATTGGTCTGCCCCTCAATAACACACCACATCTAGCAATGTTCTAGTTCCCCAGTTGCCATCAGCTGGGGAGCAAGCATTCAAAACGCATGAGCTTATGGGGAACACCTAATTCAAGCCACCACAATATCCCACCATGCTTCTTACATAGGACTGTCATAGAGACTTTGTGGCTCTCAGTTATTCTTAGGATAATGACAAAACCTCAATGTGGCTTACAACTTCCTATGGAGATTCCCAAATCACCTTACCAAATCTTGTACTCAGACTCCTCCATGTTCTCCACAAATGCGCATTATCTTATTTGCTTAGCTAATTTCTAGTCATCTTGGCTATCTCAGCTGGGGAAGCCTTCCTTGGATTCGGTGCCTAAATCAAATCCTACATTTTAGGTTTGTATAGCTCCCTGGGACTCATCTTCACAGCTCATAACAGGCAATTCTACAATTGTTTGTGCGATTATTTGCTTGGCTGCCTTCTGCACTTATTGTATTTGCCAGGAGCAGAGGAAATGCTTCCCAGCGCTTGACTCAGGGTAGGTACTGAGCACACAATGGTCAAAGGGAAGAATCAATACTATATTTTAGTTTTGGATCCTTCTCTTTTTTCAGACCAAGAGCTACTAAGAGGTATGGCTGTAATTCCTAGTCCTTTAGCCTCACTGCATATCTTAGTACCTGCCACATGATAGATATTCAATGTGTTGTTATTATTAATTATTGTTTGTGTATGTATGGGTGTGCATGTGCCATGGCGTGTGTATGCTGAGATCAGGAAAACTTTGGGGTATTGGTCCTCTCTTTCCATCTTTTCCTTTCTTTCTTTCTTTCTTTCTTTCTTTCTTTCTTTCTTTCTTTCTTTCTTTCCTTCTTTCATTCTTTCTTTCTTTCTTTTTGAGATTAGGGTCTCTTGCTTTTGCCATTGGGAAGGACAGTCTATTTGGCTTTGTGAGCTTCAGGATTCTTCTGGCTTCTTCTCTAGGATCATAACTGTAGACACTTTGGGATTACAGATGTGTGGGCATCTTTGCATCTAGCTTTGTGTGGGTGCTGGGGACTTGAACTCTAGTTAGCAGGCTTTGGAACATCTTTAACCACTGAGACATCTCCCTAGGCCCAGGCAGTATATTTTGACTGATAATGAATTCCATTTCTGTGTTCCAAACTTATCTCCAGTTTGAGCAGGCATTGTATCTAAGAGCTTCTGTGGTTAAACGGTAGTGAGAACAGAACATATTTGTGAAGAAAATGCATTTCCTTGGTGTTTCTTTGCTCTATGAATGTGTTATAATCATATGATGGCCTCTATAGCTTCTCTCCTTAACAATGCTCTTCTTCTTTCTCTGGCTCTCTGCTGACCCATGTGGCTCCAAGTAAGTGATCTTTTCTTCTTCTGGTCTTCAACTGTATCATAATCACATTGCTCTACCTCCTACTCCTCCAACTCCAAGGCTTCTGCTTGGAGGGAACAGGGAACATTATTTGCTTCCTTCATTCTGCCAACTTCACTCTGCTCTCATCCTCCCACATAGATTTGCTTCCAGAAACAAAATGACAGTAGAAGAGAGTATCCAAAAAATGAGAAAACTCCACATGTTTTTGTTCCTTTACTTAAACCAAAAGAATTTTGAAGTCATATGTAGGAGGAATGAATTTTCTAAATGGTGGGAGGACAACTTTTGCTGTTCTTTATATTTTCAAGCAACAGAAAAACAATGGATGCCAGGTGTGGCAGCACATGCCTCTAATCCCAGAACTCAGGAGGAAAAGGTAGGAGGAGAACTGTAAATTCAAGGCCAGTCTGAGACTACATAGTGAATTCCACATCATCATCCTGGGCTAGAAGGAGACCCTGCTTCAAAAAACAAAAACAGAAATGAAACAACCCAACAAGAGATGCAATTTAACATTGATCAGCCAGTTGTGAAACACTGCATGCATAGTTTGCCCTCTGACCTCAGTGTCCTTCTGAGTGTCAGAATGAGTCTAGATCAGTCATAGAAACCCTGCTAGACACTGTACGGATGCTGGAGCCACTGCAGGAGGTGCCAGGTGGCTCTAAGCTCCCTTTGGGCTATAACAAGAGCGGCTAGCTATGATAGGTCTTGTTAGATTCCTGCCCTTTGTCACTACATAGCTAAGTGTCCAGAACACAGACATTTGCTAAATGAATAGCATCATCTTATGAATGAGAATTTCTTATAAGATCTTACCTGTAGGAAAAATTTCATTAATATAGTTTCAAATATGAAAGCCACTGAATTAATTGCTTCATATTTATATTAAATGCTTTATAAGCCATCCCGTGTTCTACAAACAATTCTATGAACTTTAAGACACCAATTATATTAAAAAATAAGTAAACAACTTAGCATTTGGACATGCTTCCAGAGCCTGGTTCTTTGTCCAACTTCTGCCTCCAATTCCTTCTGACTTTGAGCCTGCGCTCCCCAGGAGGTTTCAGAAATCATGAAAAAGCTGTTTCTCCAGACTCCTATGACCTTGGTTCTTAGTCCTAACCCACTTTACAGACTCATCTCTCAAGCATCCTGTTTCTGACTCAGTTGTAGGTGCCTCATGTCATGCCTGTTGTACACATCACATGTTCTTTGGTATGATAAAAGCTGTCTCTCTGGCTATGTTCTTTCCAATGTGATAATGCCTAGGCCACTAAGGAACTGCAAATGTCAAAATATCTGTCGTAGTCTGGGAAGATGGTTCAGTGGATAAAGCACTTGCTATGCAACTCTGAGTGTCTTAATTACACCCCTAGACTCCATGTAAAAGCTGGACGCGGGCTGGAGAGATGGCATAGTGGTTAAGCGCTTGCCTGTGAAGCCTAAGGACCCCGGTTCGAGGCTCGGTTCCCCAGGTCCCACGTTAGCCAGATGCACAAGGGGGCGCACGCGTCTGGAGTTCGTTTGCAGAGGCTGGAAGCCCTGGCGCGCCCATTCTCTCTCTCTGCCTCTATCTGGCTTTCTCTCTGTGTCTGTCGCTCTCAAATAAATAAATTAAAAAAAAATTAAAAAAAAAAAGAAAAGTAATTTATGCCGGGCATGGTGGCGCACGCCTTTAATCCCAGCACTTGGGAGGCAGAGGTAGGAGGATTGCCATGAGTTCAAGGCCACCCTGAGATGACAGAGTTAATTCCAGGTCAGCCTGGACCAGAGTGAGACCCTACCTCGAAAAACCAAAAAAAAAAAAAAAAAGCTGGACGCTGTGATGGCCTTCTGCAATTCCAGTGTACCTATAATGAGAAGGAAGGGAGAGGGAGGAGCATTTCCAGAAGCTCAAAGCCATGAACAGTGAGAGATTCTCCCTTAAAAGGAGTGGAAGGCAAGGACCGAATCAAAAGTTGTCCTGTGACTTCCACATACACACTATGGCATGTACACCCCTGTACTCACATGAATACACACACACTAAACAAATAAACAATACAATGTATATGTCTCATTCTCCATGTATTATAAAGAAGGATGGGAGATTACATTGGAACCAGATTCTCTATGCCACTCTGCTAAATCAAGCTAATAGGTTTCCTTACACAAAGACCCCACTCAATGGGATGTTGCTTGGGGTGCAGGGACAGATTATCTCCACCTTATCACCTCAATGTATGGTCTTACGCAGTCCTAAAACAGTGACTGAGAATGATGCATAAAGCAGAGAGCAGTAGCGTGGGCAGAGGACCAAGGCTTGTTGCTAAGAGACAGAAACTTGAAAGTCAGGATTCAGATTTACAAATTGTGACTGGCCGAGATTGCTGGCATCGGTTCCAAGCTAATGGAGTTTTCCCAGAACTGATTCCATTAAATATTTACTAGAGTTTTAAGGAATTATGCTGTCCTAGAATTCTCATATCTAGAAAGGAACATATGAATGCTCTCTCTTGAGAAGCCTGTGCCGATGCAAGGGTGTGTACTGTTGTCCTCTTACAGGTCTCCCTTAATGCCTGCCCTTAAACATACATTAAAACCCTTTTTGTAATGAAGTACAGCTTTGCTTCATACTGACTTGTTTTGAAATTCTTTTCTGTGGCATAAGTGAAGACTCATGGCTCCGCCCAAGTAGAGACCTCTGAAAGACACTCAGAGTGCTGAAAGCCATAGCACAGGGCTCTGTCTCCCACTGCCACTGTGATTTTCCTTGGTGGCCTGTATGGCATTACTCTGAAGCATGATTAGTGAGTTTTCCTGACCTTTCTTGGCTTAGCTGCTCCACTCCACCCCCTTTAAAAAATTATTTATTTGCAAGCAGAGAGAGAGAGAGTAAGAGTGGGTGCACCAGGACCTCCAGCTGCTGCAAATGAACTACAGATGCATTCCCCACTTTGTGCATCTGGCTTTTCATTGATATTGGTGAATTGGCCACGGATTGTTAGGCATTGCAGGCAAGTGCTTTAACCATTGAACTATCTCTCCAGCCCCATTCTGCCCTTTTTGTTTGCATGGTTTTTTTTTTCATATTTTGCTTTATTGTTTTCTAACAAAAGACCCACCTATTGTTTAATGACCACCTGGATAAGATAAGCCAATGACGGCTGTCCTGGAGGACATCACTATATAAAGATTGATAGAAAGGTAACTTGATGCCTTAACAAGTAGGCAATTCCTGGGCTTCTATAACTAAGTCATGGGTATTGGGTTATTTGAGAGACCCTAGAACATCCCTGTACATCTGTCTCAAAAGGAGCCTTAGTAGTCAATGGCCAAGGAAAAGCCTTCTTATAGCAGAGCTCCCCATGGAACCCCCCAGCCCCTAGGGCATACATTCTTATGATTTCTGTTCAAGAGACTATGAGACAAAGTACGTTTTATTCATTTACCAGATAATAGTCTTTGAAGTTGTTAATCTATTAGTTTACACTGGAAGTGTTGTGGGTGGTTATAGAAACCATATATGGACCAAATTAGGGCAATGTACATGATCAAGAGGTCATGCAATTTCAGATTGCTGTTTTTTAGGGAGCTGACCAAGTCCCCAGTTAGGTAGGGACACCTTTGAAATTACATGTCTTAGATAGCTGTGCATGTTGGGAAACTAATCTAACAGTAGCTTTCACCCTATTCTTTATGAAATTGTCTTTTCCCATTCCATGAACATCTAGTGGAGCTACTGGCCACAGTACTCTCTGAGCAGCCACTGTAGCCATAGTGATTGGTCTAATGATTGGGCGCATGGTTAAGCAGGCCAATCCAAGTCATTCTCTGAGATATTACAAGGGTTCTTAGAGAAATAAGTTTGCTGTTTCTATAGAGCTTTAGTGCTGGAATAGTCTAAGACTGGGATTATGATGGCCAGTTGATTCATCAGATGGAGGGAATGTATGTAACACTGAGTAAGATTAGAAAGATTAGAAAGAAAAGCAGAGGTAAGAGAAAGAGGGAGCAACAGGGAATATGAGGAGATTGAATCTTGGGTGAAAAGCCTATATTTAAGTGCTAGTCATTTAAAATCAAGCAGAACAAACAAACAAAATACTCAAAATCTCTCCCGCCAACTTCCTAGTAACAGAAACTGATAAATTCCCAAGTCTGTTAAGCTACTTTGAGTTGTGTTTCTGTTGCTCGCGACTGAAAGAACCCTGATTAACACACTTGGTTCCTGTGCATTTGAATCCAGGAAGCATCCTGAGGTTTTACGAATGGTCGTTAAATGCTATTTTCATCATGCTAGGAGCACTAAGGTTATCTTTTACTGCCACATTTGGGACATCAGATCAGAAAGATGCTCTAACTGTGATTGTAATGCATAAATGCAAATGACTTGCACAGAATTAATAGCATCTTGCTCATGCAATTTTAGAAAGGACTCTTTAGAAACTTCTATGATGAAACACTTTGGACTTCTGAGGTCAGTAATTTAGACCATCAGTTAAATTCTAGTTAATTGCTGGGCGTGGTGGTGCACGCCTTTAATCCCAGCACTCGGGAGACAGGAGATTGCCATGAGTTCGAGGCCACCCAGAGACTACAGAGTAATTTCCAGGTCAGTCTGACCTAGAGTGAGACTCTACTGCGAAAAAGAAAAAAAAAAAAAAAAACTGTATAGGTTTTACTGAGATTCAGGTGAGCGTTGGCAAGGAAAGAAAAGGTTCTTCAGTGTTTTATCAAAACAAGTCCACTAACAACATAGGAAGTCATTAGGGTCTTAGGATGGCTAGCAACTTTATGCCTGAAATTATACCCAGGGGCTGTAGGCCCTCTTATAGGATAGAACTGAAATGGTCAGGTTTGCTGGCTATGGCTTTGCCTTATTGCTCTGCTTATCATAAATACTGCACGTTATAGTCTCATTGTTAGATCTGCTTACAGAAACATGTGGTGGGGAGATGTCACAAATTCAGGGTGTTTCTTTTTAACCAGTAAGAGTAGTATGAACCTTTTCCAAGTCTGTACCAAGATGTTCAACCAAGGCTGGGGAGATGGCTTAGCAGTTAAGGCGCTAGTCTGCAAAGCCAAAGAACCTAAGTTCGGCTCCCCAGGACCCACATAAGCCAGATGTACAAGGGGGTGCATGCATCTGGAGTTCGTTTGCAGTAGCTGGAGGCCCTGTTGCGCCCATTCTCTCTCTATCTATATCTGCCTATTTCTGTATCTCTCTCTCTCAAATAAATAAATAAAAATATTTTAATAAAAAAGATGTTCAACCAATGCCTGCTGTTATGACGGGACTTAGACTCCATCTAAGGCTCCTCTGTGAGCAGGTATTTTGGACTTTTCTCCTTAAGAAGAATCTGGGCCTTATAACTCTTCAATTGTAATCTACAGTAGTAGCAAGGTATAAGGGAGAGGATTTGATTTATAGTACTTCAGTTAAATCTCAATATTTGTAGTGGGTCTGTGTCTTAGAACTGTAACTTTCACAGAGATCTCTCTAGAAGTCTATTTCCTATTCTCCTGCACCACACTTATTTTCAAATCCATTTCATTAAATAAATTCTTACTTCTGTTGATAGTTTTTGTATTCAGTTGAGGGAGTGTGATGTGATGGTTAATCTTGGTTGTGAACTTGATTGGATTGAGAGACACTTAGGAAACTGGCCTGGGTGTGTTTGTTTATGTTTCCTAAATGGAATGGCTTATGGGCTAGTGAACTAAGGGGTAAAGACCTGAGCTGAAAGTGAGTGGTGTACTTCCATAGGATGGGAGCCCAGGTAGATCAAAAGGCCTAAGAAGGGTGAAGCTTGCACCTGTGTGCATTCACAACTCTTCCTGTGTGGGCGCATAGTTGGCTGTTGTGAGCAACTGAGAGTATCCTTTCTAGAACCGTGGCTCAGGACTTATCATGCCATACTCAGCCTTCAGCAATCCATTAAAATGACCATTTGAAGTATTTTTTTTTTTTTTTTTACCTGTTTATGACTCTAGCAGCTCTTGTTCTAAGAAAGAAGGTCTTGAATGTCTCCTGGGTGTGCTATCTCTCCAGGTTTTATAGTGGCACCTGGTCCTACACATGTCTCTGTAGAGCCAAGAAAAGTCTTTCTTTCCCATGTCTCTTATGTTTCTTGTTATAGAAACAGTAATGATGATCTCCAAGCTCTTTACACGTAGTAGAGGCTAGATATCACAAGTGAAGTTCTGCTTGCTTGCCCGTTCTTTCTTGGTCCTCCAGTTCCTTGGTTGGCATGCAGCAGGGAGAAGAGGCACTACACAGCCCTTCTGCTTGTGCCAATGACTCATTGGGTCCCTGGGAGCCAGACACTTGGCCGGGGAAGTCAAATACTGCTTCTCAGTTCAACACCCTGCCTCACTGACCATCAATCTGTCAGATTCCTTTCAGCACTTGTCAACTTACATCACTTATTAATGAGTCGAAACATCTTTTACTTCAGCTCCTATTCTATCTGATAGTAATTTGCCCACAAATCACTCCTCCTAGTCCCCCTTTACTGTAGTCTCCAAACAATACATCTCTGTCACTTTTGTTATTGTATAGTTTTAGGCTTGTATAGGAATACAGCACGACAGATCACAGAGGGACCAAATAACCTGATTTTTTGGTTTGTTTTCAAGGTATGGTCTCAGTCTAGTCCAGGCTGACCTGAAATTCACTGAGTAATCTCAGGGTGGCCTCAAACCCACAGAGATCCTCCTACCTCTGCCTCCTAAGGTACTAAGATTAAAAGTGTGCACTACCATGCCTGGCTGAACCTGAATATTTTACGTTCATGATTTCTGAACAGGACTCATGTGCTCTGAGAGTATTTCGAGGAAATCTGATGCCTCGTGTCTTGGGATGGTAAGTTCTGCTATTTCCACTCATGTATGTGCCTCTATTATGACATAGTTAGGCAACTTAGAGGAAGTAAAGCTTTGGGACAGAGGTAATCTGTTGTTGTTTTATTGAAAATGCTAGATCAAATTGTAACTTTCTGAAGATGAATTGTAGATAGTCTTAATTATTATAGCACTGCCATTTAACTGCAGTGAGGGAAGTAGAATTCTTTCAGTGGTATGATTTGAGAGTAGCCCTGCCAATAGATCAAAAGTTCATTTTTCCTGGGCTGAAGAGATGGCTTGGTGGTTAAGTGCCTGCCTGTGAAGCCTAAGGATCCCGGTTCAAAGCTCGATTCTCCAGGACCCACGTAAGCCAGATGCACAAGCTGGCGCATGCATCTGGAGTTTATTTCCAGTGTCTGGAGGCCCTGATGTGCCTATTCTCTCTGTCTGTCACTCTCAAATTAATAAATAAAAATAAACAAAAATTTTAAAAGTTCATTTTTCCAAATCTGAGGTCTTATGAATTGGTGGCTAGTACATTTCCTAATTTCTCTGAATGCTAGAAGAATATAAAGGGATGTGGAAAATAGTCACTATTTTACATTTTAAGTCCAAGAGCCCATCTCCTCTTATAAAATCTAAAGCATAAGCATTTCAAGAATTTTTAATGCATATATATGCAAGATGAAGCTTAAAATGCTAAGCTACCTGAGCAGTCTCAAATTATTGTGGGTACATTTTGCACAGAAGAGAAAAATATTGAAAGTCCTCTTCGAGTGTATTTATTCCCCACAAGGTGAAAAGTTGAATTATCCCCCTGGTGATGGTAATCTGAATAAACACAGAGCTTACAAAATGTGTCTTCTGGCAGTTATCCTGACAGGATGCAAAGGCTATGTGCTATTGCTACTTTAATCCCAACCTCTAGATCTGTTCTCCTCTGCAAGCCACTGGACAGGTTCATGGGTCATGAGTATAATGCTCTATGCTTTTACTAACCACTAATCAGTAAATATTTGGCCTACATGGTTGGTGATCTGCCTTTGCATTAGACTTGGGAGTATGAGTTTGTTTCAAGAATAAATGAGAATTATGGCTTGGATTGAATTCAGGAACCTTTTTGTTCATAAGTGTTTCTACCAATTATTTTGATTCAGGACTGGGGTAAATGCCTCTTAGCTGTGTTGGAATGTCCAGAAAATTCTCCTGCAGGATAAACCAGGCACGATGACCTGTTATAACTATACACAATAGACAAGCCAATGTTTCAGGGAAGAAGTCAGTTTGGTGTCTCTTTACTTAGCCATTCACTGTGATGTACAGTGCTCAAGAACATGTTTGAATCTCATAACTACCGTCTGTCAACTCCTGCCCAGATCTCACTTTAAGAAGGACTTCTTCAGTGCCATAAGCTTCTAACCTTCTCGTGAATGTATTGGTATTGCTCTAGGCAAACAAGAGCTCACCTCCATGCAGAAGTGTACTGGAGAGGCACATTAGTCACTCATTTAAATTTCACACAGGGCCAACTAATGCTGTGGCACTTTGATTACTATGTGGTTGCCACTAGGTGGTTTTTCACTCTAGACCCTTTCCAAGGACTCCACATTTTGCCTTTAAGCTACTATAATGTCTCATAGGAATCCCAAGAAGGTTTAGCATTCATGAATTTTTCACGTTTTGACTCTCAGAAATTTTACTCTCAGAAATGCAGGGATGCTTTTTGGGCTATTCATGACCATTCCAGGACAGGAGCCATTGTCAAATATCACCTTTTCTGATCTCCTGGACACCTGATATAAATGAAGTGTCCGCACGAGGTGTTTGTGTAGTAATTGCCTACAGTCAACCCAGCAGCACTTAACTTGCTCATGGTGGCTTTGTCCTCTCCCCTTCTTCACTCTCCTGTCCACACTCCTGCTCACCAAGGTCCTGTTTAGAAATAAATCATGCCTGTAAACAAGCCTTTGTCTCAGGCTCTGCTTTCAGGCAAATGCTCCATACAATATCTTGACATAAGAATCTACAAGTTCTTTGATTCTGATATATCAAGAGGGCAGCTTTGCAACTTCTGCACTAAGTTTTCTGCACAGCAACAATGCCAAGGTCTTGGGGCCAGAGAGATTGCTCAGTAGTTAAGGCATTTGTCTGCAAAGCCTAATGACCCAGGTTTGATTCCCCAGTACCCATGTAAAGCCAGACGCACAAAGTGGCACATGCATCTGGAGTTCACTTATAGTGGCTTAAAGCCCTGATATGCCCATTCTCTCTGTCTGCCCCTCTTCTCTCTCTCTTTCTGTATAAATAAAATGTATAAATAAAAAATAATTTTTAAAAAATATCAAGGTCTTGTGATATAGCTCTGTCTCTCTTTTCTCTGTCCTTTCCTCTCTCTGTATAAATAAATAAAATATTTTAAAAAAATACCAAGGTCAGGGCTGGAGAGATGGCTTAGCAGTTAAGGTGTTTGTCTGCAAAGCCAAAGGAACCCGGTTTGATTCTCCAGGACCCATGCTAGCCAGATGCACAAGGAGGCTCAGGCATCTGGAGTTCATTTGCAGTGGCTGGAGGCCCTGGCATGCCCATTCTCTCTCTCTCTCTCTCTCTCTCTCTCCCTTTCTCCCTATTTCTCTCTCAAATAAATAAGTAAAGAAAAGAAAAACAGAAACAATTATTTTAAAAAATGCCCAGGTCTTGTGATGTGGTGCAGTGGTAGAGTGCTTGCCAGACATGTGCAAGGCCTTGGGTTGAACCCCTTTCTCTGAAAAAACAAAGACAGGAGAGGCAGTTATGAGGAGATAACCTTGACAGGTACTAACCAAGGGGTGTGATGACTATATCAGCATCCTGAAGGAAAACAGCTGACACACTTAAGCCATGACAATTTCAGGGTGGCTCAGAGACAGAGATTTATATCAGTGGCATGGTGGGACATAAGGCAACATTGCCACTATAACAAGAACTCAGGATTGGCAGCTGCCAGTATCTTTAGATAAGAATTGCCATATAAAATGCGGCATGTACTGTTATATTTGAAATTCAAGTAATAAATAATGCCTCAGTATAAGTATGACTGAAATGTTACATGGGACATATTTATATTAAAATTACATTGTTTATCTGAAATTCAAGTCTCTTGGGTCATCTTGTATACGTATTTGCTGAATTTGGCTCTTTACTTTGGATTCAAAGAGAAAGGGGCCTTTAAGAAGAGTCATGTCACTCTTCAGTAAGCTTCTGTCTTGGCACACAAATAACTCAAGGTACCTCCACAAGGCAGAAACTGGAGTATAAGGACAGTGCTGTGAGCTCAATCTCCTCTGATCCTGTCTGAAGATACCAAGAGGGAACCACCCAGAAGGCAAGAGGGCAGGGGAGCCTGTGGATGCTGGCCATCACCAGTCGGCCTCTGCACAAAGGGGCAGAGAGTGGGCACAGCAGGAGGGCATTTAGAGGGCTGGAGAGGTCCAGCTCAGAGGCCCTTGCTCCTTCTGTGCCAACGTGCACGCACTGAGCCAAGGTCACGTTGCTAGTCTGAAGCCAGGATGTCTGAGTAATAATTCCTCCCTCTCCACTATCCACTTTCACTGTTCTCCCTCCTGCTTTCGTTGGCTGTATGCTCTTATTAATTCTGTGCCTTTCATTGTGAAAAGTTTTATGTCCTTGTGGGTGGGGAGAGGAAGCAGATATAAATGAAATTTTAAAAAAGTAGTTTCTTCTATTCTGAAGGAAACCGAAATGCATTCTGCATATTAATCGTTGTACGGGTTCAAGTCACTGGAGATTTTCACTTAATCATTTTATTACCTGTGAACAACACTTCACAACAGCCCCTTAACGTCTGTCAATCAGATGCAGAGGGACATTTGAAAATCTCTACAAGGCATTGTCTCCGTGTTATGGGGTCTATGATGGATATTTTTATTTCATAGCTCAGGACCATAGCTACAATGTCAATTTAATTTTATTTTATTGTTATTTATTTTGGAGAGACAGAGAGAAAGAATTGGGGCCCTAGGGCCTCAGCCACTGCAATCGGATTCCAGATGCTTGTGCCTCCTAGTGGGCATGTGCGACCTTGTCCTTGCTTCACCTTTGTGTGTCTGGCTTCTGTGGGATCTGGAGAGTGGCACACGGGTCTGTAGGCTTTGCAGGCAAGTACCTTAATGGCTAAGCCATCTCTCCTACAATGCTAATTATCTAACTGGAAATCTTCATTTTATCCCTTTATTAGGGTTTTAATTTTTTTTTTTTTTTCAGCTGTCACTGGCAGTGGCATTTTAGTGCTGTTTACATGAAGAAACAGGTGTTAGTCATACCACAAGTGAGCAGGTGCCTGAGCAGAGGATAGCACACACATTACGGAGAGGCAGACGCCAGCCTCCTTCACGAGCTAAATGACTCATCTCCTCTCAGAGGGAATGATTCAAACTCATGGTTCAGAACATTCGAAAACAATGCCTTGCTGAGAAACTCACCAGGTGACTTTTCAGTTGTTGAAACTGACTGTTCTAGCCTCAAATGCCAGCATCTGTAATTAGGCAAGAGCTTGCATTTGGTGAGTGCTTCCTCTGCTTAGGGTCCTACTCTAACTGCTTTGTGTACATCTTCTTATTTGATGCCTGCAACAGCCTTCTGAATTAGGTGTTATTATTAACTTCATTTCTTAGTTTCCTTATTTACTTTTTAGTTAACAGACAATACAATAGCTTACATTATGACATTTTCTTAGAAGTGTATCACTGTAATTTTCTCGTATAAAGCCCCTCATAATCCTTCCTCCCCCCCATTACTCCTTTCCCTTCTTCTCCCTGGATAGATCTCCTTCTGCTTTCATATAACTGTCATGTGCACATCCACAATTGTATATTCACACATGTATTCAGAATGTATTTGAATCTTCATTATAAATGAGATATTTGTCTTCCCCCATTATCTTCTCTTGCTTGTTTCCCCCCCCTTTTTAGGATATCCTCCCCCCTTATTGTACCCTTATACTCTTGTGTCACACAGAGATAGATTTCTGCATATGATATAAAAGTATGGCATTGGCCTTTCTGAGCCTAGCTTACTTTGATTAATATGATGCTATCTAATTTCCTACACATGACATGATTTTATTCTTTTTTCATAAACAAAACTCCATTGTGTATGCTATATTTACTTTCTTTCTTTCTTTCTTTGTTATTTGATTTTTTTTTTTGTTGTTGTTTTGTTATTTCGAGGTAGGGTCTCACTCTAGCACAGGTTGACCTGGAATTCATTAGGTAGGTTCAGGCTGACCTGGAACTCACTGTAACCCTCTTATCTCTGCCTCCCCAGTGCTGGGATTAATGACGTGAGCCACCATGCCTGGCTGCTATATTTTCTTAATCCATTCATCTGTTGGTGGTCATC
The DNA here is from genome assembly GCF_020740685.1 of Jaculus jaculus. Classification (NCBI taxonomy): domain Eukaryota; kingdom Metazoa; phylum Chordata; class Mammalia; order Rodentia; family Dipodidae; genus Jaculus; species Jaculus jaculus. The sequence goes on along the minus strand of NC_059105.1, from coordinate 36,082,391 downwards.
TAGGCTGGTGCTGTATCATGGCTCTTGTGGCCAGTGCTGCACTGGACATGGATGTGTGGGCATCTCTAATGACCTAGGTTCCTTTGGACATAGATCCAGTGCTGGTAGCTAGACCGTGTGAGTTCTACTTTTTGTGTTTTGAGGAGCCAGCCTCCATACTGACTTTTCAGTGATTATATTAGTCTTTAGTGCATCAGCAGTGTATAAAGAATCCTTCCCCACCCACTGCCTCCTCACTAGCATTTATATTTCTATTTGCTCCAAAACCTGGCACTGAGCACAACATAGATGAGAAAGGAGACTGGCTTGGAGAAAAAGGAAGGGCCTGAGCTCAGGGTTGTGAATTTAGTCTACAAAGCAACTACCTGTCTTTGAATCTATGCAGTGGAAAAATAGGAACTACCTAGACTTAAATTTATCTTCATTTTATAGAAATGGAAACCGAGCCCATTCTCTCTGTGCATCTGTCTCTTCCTCTCTCTTACTTCCTCTCTCAGATAAATAAATAAAAATATTTTTAAAGAAAAAGGGCTGGAGAGATGGCTTAGTGGTTAAGGTGCTTGCCTGAGAAGTCTAAGGACCCAGGTTCAATTCCCTAGTATCCACTTAAGCTAGATGCACAAAGTGGCGCATGCATCTGGAGTTTGCAGTGGCTGGAGGGCCTGGTGTGTCCATTGTCTCTTTTCCATTATCTGTCTCCCTCTCTTAAATAAATAAATAAGGTATTTAAAAAAGAAATTGAAACTGAGGTGCTGAAAATTATTTGCCAAAGATCTACAGGCAGCATGCTAAATATTATAGCTCTTGATTTCTTTTCACATGAAGGAAGATTGGCAGGCGGCAGGATGGAGCTGACATAGTAGCTGTCTAGTGACATTGGTCACTCCAGGGCTAAATCTCTGCATACTGTCCTAGCATGCTGTTTCTGTTCTCATGGTCACCTTATGGTGAGTCTGGCTTTTGCATTCATGTTCAATTGAGAAGCAGTCAAAAGACTGGGCTGGAGAGATGGCTTAGCAGTTAGTGCTTGCCTGTGAAGCCTAAGGACCCCAGTTTGAGGCTAGAATCCCCAGGACCCACGTAAGCCAGATGTACAATGTGGCACATGCGTCTGGAGTTCATTTGCAGTGGCTGGAGGCCCTGGAGTGCCCATTCTCTCTTTCTATATATATATATGTGCCTCTTTCTCTCTCTCCCTCTCTCTGTCGCCCTCAAATTAATAAATAAAAGTAAACAAAAGACTAAAGAACAAGAAAATAAGTTACATGCTTTACTTACATCTCATTGGCTGAAATTTAGTCTCAGACTTCACCTTAGTACCATGACCAAATCTAGCCAAAAGGGTGCCTAGGCAATAGTCTTTTTTATACCATGTGGAAAATGCTCAGATATAAATTTGTGATCTTCCATAAAGGAGAAATGGAAGAACAGATATCCATGCAGGAAAACAGAATCTTTGCTACAGTGGTGGGCTGGTTTTGAACCTGGATTGTTTGGATCTAGGGGAATCTTGATTCTTTTTAAAATTTTATTTATTTATTTATTTATTTATTTATTTATTTATTTATTTATTTATTTGACAGAGAGGGAGAGAGAGAAAGAGAGAGAGAGAGAGAGAGAGAGAGGGAGAGAGAGAATGGATGTGCCATTGCAAAAGAACTCCAGACATGGGTGTCCCCTTGTGCATCGGGCTAATGTGGGTCCTGGGGAATCAAACCTGGATCCTTTGGCTTTACAGGCAAACACCTTAACCACTAAGCCATCCTTCCAGCCCAGAATCTTCATTCTTTTGGGACTACATCTTACCCACTCTTGGTACTTTTGGTAATACATGAACATTTTCCATGATGGCATCCAGTATTTTATATAACAGTCATCATTACCAAGAGAGTTAAACCCTCACTAAAAGAGTCTGACAAAGACTAACTTTTGGGCAGAATAAGAATTCTGAAAAATAACCAGCAAGAACTTGTAGTGGGGTGGCGCATAAAAAAGCACAGACCTAAGAACTGGGTTCAACCTCCCTGGCCTCTCAGGTCCATTGTACGTCAGAGAAGCCAAACAACCTTATCATATATCTGTCTTCATTGATATTAATCATCTCCTTAAATAAACTAATTCTCAAAAGAAAATATAAAATGCAGAAATCTCACAAAACTCATGCTGGTAGTGGTAATGAAAATTCTATCAGCAAAAGCGCGTTTGATTAATCATATACACGCATGATTTTCCTCTTATACCATCTGTTTAGAAGATGAAAAATGTATTCTGCTGGTAGTTTGACATAAAGTATATTTATAGAAAGATTTTATTTATAGTCTGCCAGCAGATTCTGAGCCTGCCATGACATAGCTTTCAGAACGAAGTATGCTAAAATGTTCAAATATTAATGCCAACAACATTCTTATCATTAAAACATGAAAGTTAAAATGTTTTCATATTCAGTTCATATTTGGAGTCTTTGGCTGCAGACTGAACAGTCGATTTGTAACTCAGCTTAAAAAATATTAGAACAACATTCGATACCTTTGGTTAATCTCTGAGACTGATGGAATCTAACTGATTCTGGTTAGCCCATTTTCTTTTCTGGCTGCCCAGCATTAAGACAAACAAAGCTTATCTCAGGAAACATTTCCACAGAACAAACACATATAATCACTGATTTCCAGTGATGGGAAGATCACATTCCAGGAATTCCAAAGTAATGGGGAAATCTCTGTAGGGTGATATTGTGATCTAGATCCTTGACATTCATGTGTTAGAAGCAGAGAAAAGATTAAACAATAACACTAGGTCTTCTTAAAAAACAAAACAAAACAAAAACAGGCCCTAATCCCTTGTCACATCCTTATCCATGCACACATTGCATAAGTTAAAATTTCATTTGTACTTGGCTGTATTTGCAACCTCAAGGGTGCCTGTGTAATCTAACACGCCACCTGAGGCAAAAGAAAAACCCTGTGCTTTCTTTTCCTTTTTTTTAATTTTATTTTTATGAGAAACAGATAAGGTAGTTGAACACTAGGAATATTCTGGAAGGTGTTAGTCATGTTCTTGGCCACTTGCCTCAAGTATCTCTGATACACACACACACACACACACACACACACACACACATACGCGTGCACACACACACACACACACACACAAATTCCTGGTATCTCTTTTACAGTTTTATTGATTTGAAATAATTTTATACAACCCTCAGGATGAGTCAGATTGGCAATAGACTAATACAGACTCAGAGGTGAGAGGTTGTGCCTATGAAAATAGAACATCTCTTGTTATCAATAAATTGGATCCTTTTTTGTTTATTTTTATTTATTTATCTGAGAGCGACAGACAGAGAGAGAAGGAGGCAGAGACAGAAAGAAATAGAATGGGCACACCAGGGCCTCCAGCCACTGCAAACGATCTCCACACGCATGCACCCCCTTGTGCATCTGGCTAATATGGGTCCTGGGGAATCGAGCCTGAAACCGGGGTCCTTAGGCTTCACAGGCAAGCGCTTAACCACTAAGCCATCTCTCCAGCCCAAATTAGATCTTTTTTAACCTTTCACGTAATAAACTCAGCAGGCAAAAGTACACTCAGAAATAGTGTGAGGAAAATAAGCTTTTTGCTATAGCCAAACCCAACCCATCACAACCTGCAAAAGAGTTAAGGCTTCTGGGGAAAATTGTCTTACTTAAAAGGAAAACGACAACAACAACAAAATCTTGTTTACGGACGTCTCTTCTTTGAGGACCAAGGATTACATCCATGAAACAGCACATGATTAATGTGTGGTTCTCCAAGTATTTGTTAGCAGAGGTGGTGGGAAGGACATCTGGACACATGTAAGACATGTCTCTTTTGGCCCCAGGAGGAAGAGAGCCCAATGTTAGAAGCAACAGAGACAGACACGCCCTAGAGACTATTGAGAGATTTGGCAGAGCATCCTTAGCCCATGGTGAGACAGGTCTTACCAGGATGAAGGTCATCTGGAGTAGGTGGTAACCAGGGAAATACTTTGGTCCTCATGCTTGGACTGGGAGGGGCAGACATCCTGTCTCTGATGGCTTTCCAGGGCCCATCCTGCACAATGAACTTTCCTTGGCAGGTGCAAGCTTAGTCCTTCATTTCATCTACTGAGACATTTGTGAGAGCCTGAGAGAAAATGATATTGAAAACAGCAACACATACTGGGGACCAAGAGGTGGATCAGTGGATAAAGGACTTGGTGCATCAGCGTGAGGACCCGAGTTCAGACCCAGCCCCCCAGCACCCATGTAGGTGTGGTGGCCTATCTTTATCCCAGCATGTGGGAGACAGAGACAGGGGCTCTCCAGGACAAGCTGGATGATTAGACTAGCCCAACAGGCAAATTCTGGGTTCAAATGAGAGACCTTGTCTCAATAAATAAGGTTATGATCAATAGAGGAAGACACTCGGCTTTAACCTCTGACTTTAGCCTTCCTGCACATGTGCACACATGCCGTGTGCATTTGAATCATGCACACACATATACCCACACATGTGTGAACATGCCCTGGGCTGAGTGTTGCAGCTATGATCTCATTGAATCATAACTGCGCTGCAAGGATATTTGGAGTTTTATTTCTTGTCTTGCATTTGAAAAAAAAAAAATGCTCTCTAAGCCCATATTCCTGGAATCAGAATCAGGCAGAAAGTTGGATTGAGTTCAAAGACGTGTAAGACAAGTGATTAGGCATTTGGCAGAGTGAAGTTACTGAGTGCTCATAGACAGAGAAAGGCACGGTACCAAGTAGGGAGTGAGGGTGAGATCGATGGAGCTCTTTTGAAATTTGTGATCCTCAGCGTGGCTAGCAATGACCAGATGGCAGGGTGACAGTGTGGATTTAATCATCCAAAAATAAAAATCACTCTTAATGGTGAACTATGTGAAAGCAAGGAGGTACAGTGGCATCAAATGACATTACCTTGGGGAACACGTTGTAAATATAAAGCAGTGGGCTATTCTTATAAATATTATAAAATGTGTATTTGTACTAAAAAAAAAATGTAGACAGCTTCTTGGCCACATCCCAGCCAGATCGGAATTGTCGTTTGAGGTGGATAAGGGTTTGAAGCATAGAGCTTCCTTCCTCTTCCTTTTCCCTCACCATGCAATTTCTTCCTCCAGAGGGCACCAACACCCCATCCCTGGACCCTTCCGTTCTCTGCTGAATGCTGGAAACAACTCTCAGGAAAGAACGGGCTTATAGACCAATAAACCAATAATGAGACTTCCTATTTTAGTTTCAAATATCTTTAAAAACAAATTGCATTTTGTTTAAACCCAGACTGATCATTAAACAACAACAACGACAACAAAATCCAGTGTATTTGGGAGAGGAAAACTGGGAGATTGTATTCATGTTCTCAAAAAACGGTGGGGCCAATGTTCAGCCAAGTCCCAATAATTGCACATGATTGTGCTTTCACACTTACAGGATATTTTCCTTAAGTCTTGGTGGGAGCATGAAAAGAAACCTTATTTTGTATGTGGGGGTGGTTCAGATACCACCGGACACACGTTAGTGACAAACAGTCTTTGTTCAAAGCCCAGCAGTCGGTGCGACAATTGTATGCCAAAGAGAGCTTAGCACTCCTGTCTTGAATACGTGACATTTTTATTTGGGGCTAGGAATATTACATGGAGAAGGTGATGCAATGTCACCATGGCCTTGCCACATTCTTTCTGCGTTTGCTTTCATGTGGAAGGACGTGTTTCATTTCTCTTAATCCTCATTGTTAAATCGCATCTGGGTGTAAAATCCAGTTGTCTCCTATGCATCATCTACGCTCTTTTGAGTGGTGGGAAGCAGTGCGGCCTACAGTTTGGCTTTCTGTTTCTTGTAGGCTGTGAGCTAACGGCTGTGTGGTGGGAGTCAGCGTTTATAAAGGCTGTTTACATCGTTTACTGTTTTGATCAAATAAAATTTACAGCGATTTCTATCTGAGGGCGACAGAGACACACGATGGTTATTACGTCCAAGGTTATTAGGCACACATGGCAAGCAGATTGTGAAGTTAATAGCTTTATCCAGTAAAGCCAGATTTGGGCGCCCTGCTTCCTTATTTGACTTTGGCTGTGGTCACAGATATAAAGTCATAAGAGTGCTGTCACTTAAAATCATTCTTTTCACTGTGAGCTCCTTCTTTCTTTCATCTTTATCTTTTTTTCTGCTTCTTCCCTTTTCTGTATGTAAATAACAACCCGAGCCATGACGGTAGCTGGGATCATCTTCCCTGCCATACTCTGCAACTCTCATGGCTCAGGGATGAAAAGGCTCTGGATTCGGGTCAGCATGCCGGGAGAATCTTGACCTCAGCTCCTCTATCTTCCTGTGCCTTGGGAAAGGTCCATTCGTACTTCCTTCCCTTTGTGACCTGAATTAACCTCTTATTTCCGTGGTTGCAACTAATAACCCCAGACTTGGTGGCTTAAAGCAATGGCTTATTCCCCCCACAGTTCTGGAGGACAGAAGTCTAAAATTGAGGTGTTAGCTGAACTGGGCTCTCTCTGAAGGCTCTAGGAAAGATCCTTCCTTGCTTCTTCCTGTGCTGTCTTGGTAAATCTTGGCTTGCATCTCTCCCGTCTTTTCATTGTCACACAGCATGATTCCTCTTTATTTCTGAATCCACATTTCCCTTTTCTGACAAGACAATAGTCCTACTGGATTTATGGTTATCCTGGTCCAGTATGACTTCATGCTAATTCGATGATAGCAGCAAAGATTCTTTTTCCAAATAAGGTCACATTTAGGGTTCCAGACAGATGTGAACTTTGTGAGGACACCATCCAACCCAGTACACAGCTCTATCCCTATTCCACCTTCTTCCTGAATGTGTTTGTTTGATCTGCTTCCTGTTCCTTTCTGGTTCTTGACTGGTTTTCCTTACTGCCAAGTTTTCACACCCCACATAGATCTAGACACATTCATTGAAAGCACTGATCCAGAAATATACTTAAATGCATTTGAAGTTGTGATGACTCAAAGCCTGAGACCATAGCAGAAGATGTACAGGAAAAGGAGACAGGCCAACGGTGAATCCACAGGAGAATGAGGCATGAGGGGTAATGTCTCGAGAAGCCTTAGACCAGAGGGCTGAAATGAAACAATTGACTTCCAGAGATCAGAGTTTCTGGGATATAATTCTCTAGCCTTAGATCTGTATGTAATCTATATGGGAAGGGCATGGTAGGAAAGAAAGCAATAAGAGCTTTAAAGCCACCCTTTGCATTTGTATCCATTTCCTAATACTTGATACTTTTTGTTCAAGAAACGTCTACATCAACTTGCTACTTTGAGTGGGAAATAAAGTAAATTAAAGCACGGATATGAATAGGAGAATTAAATGTGGTGGAACGTAGCAGAAGGACATGTGCTGGTGGTGGCTGGAAAAAGATATAAAGTGGGTTTTCTGAGAGTAATACTGGATCCCAGGCATAAAAGAGAGAATGAAGAGGGAGCTACAGTCTTCCAGGTTCTGTTGAGTCTGGCCTGCTTATCTCTACCTCTACAGGGACATGGATAGAAGTGTTTCATATTTTGAGCAGCTGGGCTGACCCCACATCTCAGCAGGTGTTTCCTGTGAAAGGGGCCATACCAGTAATTATCACCAAAACCTGTGCCCAATGTGGTAAATTCATGGGTCCATTCATAGATGTCACAGAAGAATTGCTATATTTATTTAAGGGCCTTGGAAGGGCTTGAAGGCCACATTCATTGTGCCTGTCACAAAAGACCTTTCAATGATAGATGTCAAGTGATGAAAAGAAAATCCTACTAAGTTATATATTAAGGCTGAAGCGGAAATTTCAGCCAACCAGCTGCCCTGGGAAGGACTTGCAGTAATCTTTGAACTTACTTCAACTAGTTTGTAGAGACTCAAAAGTTGTTATACCAGAGCAAGCCTGAGATTTCTCTCTATCCAGACCCACTTCTCCCACTGAGGAATGGAGGCCTAGAGAGGGGAAGTGATTTGTCTAGAAATCACACAAGGCAAAGCCTGTCCTGAAGCATAGATCTCCTGAGACAAATGTTCCATTCCATGTGCTGCAAAGTGGTTCAACCATCTTAAAGTTAGCTGTTCTCCACCATTCTTCAGAGCATCACAGTGATGGATGCCTTCGGATATTTTTCAAGCAACATGTAACTAAAGAGAAAGGGAGAATAGAAGAATCTTATTATTCATTGCTATGGTTTTGTGCCAGACACTGTGTCCAGTGTTGAGCTATTGTTTGAGCCTCTAGCCCAAAGATACACAGGATACTGCTGAGAGTCACAATGGTCAATTTTGGTTAGGGTTCTTGCTGTATATATTTTCTATAGGAACTGTTGCTCTGGTATAAAATGTCTCATGTATCTTACTAGTGGATGCAGCAAGGGCAGAGTGGTGGGTACTGGCATGATGTCTGATACAAGGCTGTAAAATTGAAGTTGATGTGTAAGTTCCTGAAGACTGAAGGGACTATAACAATCACACTACTCTGCCATCCCTTGGTAATGTGGACACGTTATGCACTATTGCACTATTCTCTGTGAACCCTCCATCCTCATCTTTATCTATCTATCTATCTATCTATCTATCTATCTATCTATCTATCTATCTATCTAATAAAATATAAATAGTTCAAATTATCCTTTCAAATATAGTTCTTCTGCCTGGCTTGTTGCTAGCTCTGAACTGTGAAACAGTGTTGGGTGAAGGACAGACCAGTTAGTTAAAACATGGCATGGAGTGGGGCTAGGGAGATGGCTCAGTTGCTGGGTACTCTCCATGAAAGCATGAGGACCTGAGTTTGGACCCCCAGTTCCCCATGTGGCTTGTGCTGTAATCCCAGCACTGGGGAGGGGGAGATAGGGAAACTCTGGGGCTTTGTGGTTAGCTGGCCAAGCTGAAGCCACAAGCTTTAGGTTCAGCAAGGGGCCCTGCCTCAAAAAATAAGGTGGGCAGCGATTGAGAAAGAAACCTGACATGAACCTATGGCCTCCTACCTGCATACATGTACATGTGCACACACATAGGCACCCACACACATAAAAACATGTACATACACGCATGTACACAAAGCTGATATTGCTTAGCATACATTGTAACGCATGCTTACATTGCCAGTGGCTCTTTCACTGTCTAGCAGGAGACCCAGGGGTCACACTCAAACACTCCATTCTAACATCCCAAGTCCATGGCACAGTCCCATAGAATATTCCTTTAAACTAGTCTAAAGTGTATCTCCCACTGCTCTTCTGTTGAGGTCCTAGTTCAGGCCACTGTGGTCATGTGAGAGGAATGCCCTGAGCTCCCTTTGTTGGGTTTTTTTCCTGCACCATTTTCTGCTCTAACAGACGTGAGTGGTGTCTTCCCAGAGCACCATTCTTTACAGGGTGACCTCTGCCAATGCGTCCAGGATGAAATGAGTTGGACTGCCTCTGTGGCTAAGAACTTACACATCTACCTCACTGGAAATTTGAATGACCTTCTATTTTTTGCACCAACTAAAATCTTTTATTTCATTGCCCTATACTCTCCCCAATGCATTCTCTCTTCCTATCATGTAGCCACTGCTCCATACATATTTTTATTAAAGGATTTTTACTTTTGCTATCTGGCTTTCCCCCTTAATGTTTAACCTATTCTCATCAAGACATTATTGCATATATTGCAATACTACTTAAATTAAAAAATTGTTTATTTTTATTTATTTATTTGAGAGCAACAGAGAGAGAAAGAGGCTGAGAGAAAGAGAAAGAGAGAGAGAGAGAGAGAGAGAGAGAGAGAGAGAGAGAGAGAGAGAGAGAGAAAATGGGTGCGCCAGGGCCTACAGCCACTGCAAAGGAACTCCAGATGTGTGAGCCCCCTTGTGCATCTGGCTAACTTGGGTCCTGGGGAATCGAGCCTCGAACTGGGGTCCTTAGGCTTCATAGGCAAGCACTTAACCACTAAGCCATCTCTCCAGCCCCTACCTGCACTTTAAAAATTCATCCCAAAGACCACCTTTTTATGAGGATACTTGTAGTCAAATAAATTGTTTTGTACCTTCTGATCTGTGCTGTGTCCCAAGAGTCATAAAATACTGAACCTGAAGATGTTCCTCATGAGACATCCTTCTGTACCCTCTTGTATCATTTTGCAGTTGTTTCATTCACAGTTGATTCATAACATGGAAATCTTAATAGCTCCTCAGGCATTCAAGACAAAGTGCTTAGAATTGTGTCTGTTGTACAGTTGACCTTTCATATATCTTCCTCCCTTCCTGTTATCAGAAGGTTGAAGGTTATCTGATAATACTGCCTCCTCCTCAGCAGGTATTTCATAGTGTCATACTGTAGTCTTTAATCAATGCTTATTGACCAGAACATGGTTCATCTAATAGATCTACATCCTTGAATCTGACATCAAACATGTATATGTACGAACTCTTGGTTCATATTATTAATTTCTTAGATCAATATTCTAAAATTATGATATCTAGTAATCTATTTTTTTCTTTTACTGAAGCTTTCATCTTGCCCAACTCCTTGGTGCTTAATGTTAAATATTAGTCTGGAACTCTTACAGATTAAAATTCTTTCTTGGTGGCAAGCACCACTATTTCCCATGACGTTCTTTGCCTTGAGACAAGAGTGCTGCAAAGCCCGCAAGCTTTGCTGAAAAGTGGAAATTTTATGTTTTTTTTTTGTTTTTTTTTTCATATACGCCTAACTTTACTGTTGGCAGGAGGAGAAAACAGAACTAGAAATTAGGAAGCTGAGCTGAAGTAAATCCAACTTTGCAATTCTCCAAGCACTCGCCTGGACAGCTGCCTTTGCAAGGGAGAAGTCAGTTTTCAGTCTTGCTTTCAAAAGCAGTCTTGTTCTCCTCGGATGTTCTCGCACAAACTTTCTAACTCACTAAAATTAAAACATTTGTTTCTGACTTCCTGAACATTGTTTATAGTTCTCAACTGCTGGCCAGAGTGCACAATTACTCCCTGGAATAAAAACACCCTAAATCATATTTATTTCAGTTTCAGCTACTAACCATGAAAGCTTGTTTGAGTTTTCTGTATGGTGATAAGATTGATGTTGCACACAATTATCCTCGGCCATGTACATTCTACAAACAATCCCCAGTTTAGCAATAGTTCCTCTGAAAACAATGTTCCTTTGCTAGATAGTATTGCACCATAAAACTGATCCTTCCAGAGGATTCTAATCATCCAAATCTAAGACAACATATTATTTATTGCAAATGGTCAGCAGTATTCCAAATACCACTGCAAATTAGATTAGAAATTATTCAGTTCGAATGTAAACATCCCACTAATTTACCTAGTGTCTGGTTCTTTTATTTGATATTCAGGAACTTAAATAATTTAATGTTGTTTAGCTCTCTATTGAACCTTTGCTTTCTGGATATTTACTTAGAACTTCCCAGTATTTATTTCAGGATATTAGAAGTGCTTGGGGAGGGTGTTGTTTTTACTGTCCAGGAGGCAGACAGAGCAATATTGTAGCATTTGTGGAGATAATGTGGCTGCAGGTTTACAAAGTCTTGCCTGTTTGGTTGAAGAAGGGATTTTCCACATTCCTTCTGTTCTAGACCCATCCACGTAACACAATGCCAATGGAGAGATTACCAGCAGTGACACACGGGGAAGGGGGCAATACTGATCTGATGGCCAAATTGCTTTTGTGTGCATTCAGTCTTTTTCTCCTCTATGATTTGGACTTTAGAAGTAAGCCAAATGCACAAGGTGGAACATGTGTCTGGAATTTGCTTGCAATGGCTGGAGACCCCGTCATGCCCGTTCTCTCTCTCTCTCTCCCCTTCCCTTTCTCTTTCTCTAATAAAAATATAAAATATTAAAAAAGAATAAATCTCTTCCATTGACTCATGTGGGCCTCGGTTTCCTATCTGCAATATGGGCACAAAAAATGTCTTGCTTGAGAGGTGATTGCAAGGATTAAGAAAGAAATATTTGGGCTGGAGAGATGGTTCAGCAGTTAAGGCACTTAACTGCAAAGCCAGATGACCTGGGTTTGATCCTTCAGTTCCCACATATGCCAGATAAACAAAGTGGTGCATGCATCTGGAGTTTGTTTTCAGCAGGTGGAGGCCCCGGCATGCCCACTCTCTTGTCTCTGTCTGCTTACAAATAAATAAAAAAATTTTTTTTTTAGAAATTATCTTAACTGTTTTTAAAAAGAAATATGTGTGAAAGCATCTAACACAAATTTAGGATTGTGTGTGTCTAGGAATTCCTTCTTTTATATTTATTATGAGTCTGTTTAAAGATTTGACAGTGTGTTTGAAACTGAGCATTTGCAGTTGAGAAGCACTATTTCCCCTTTTCTCTATCTCTATCTCCTCCTTTTTGTTCCCCTCTCTAAAACACACACACACACACACACACACACCAAGGTCTTGCTACGTAGCCCAGGTTGGCCCCAAATGCCCAACCTCCCACCTTCGCTTCCTGAGTGTGCACGCTGGGGTTAAAGGCGTGAGCTTGCACTCTTCGCTTTCTTTTCCTGTCAGCCTCTGAAGCTTTCTTTGCCATCTCCCTTTCCCAGTCACGTTCATTCTCAAGCGCCCATCTATTGATGAAGCACTGGTAACAGGCTGAAATGCTTGTTTCCACAGAACCTGTGTAGAAAAAGCTAGGTGCTATATGTAGTGTGAGCGTCTGTAATCTGAGTGCATCTGGGAGGTGTCGACAGGAGACTTGACCCAAAGCTCATGGGCAAGCTAGCCTGGCAAAAAGAACAGTGAACAGAGAGACACTTCCTGGAACAAAGTGGGAGGTAAGGGACAACACCTGAATGCTGTCCTCTGACCTCCACATGTGCGTGGTGGAGTGCACATACCTGCACTCACACACACGAACACACACACACCATCAAAAGTGACTGAAAACAACTTGAATCATTAGCATCTAAGTGGAACTTACACTCAAATGTTTCTCCTAAGGCTGTAGTATAAAGGATTGCCTGAACAGATATAGACTTACAGGGACTTGAATTCATGCAGGTTCTTTCCATCCATAATTAATTGAGTGCCTACTGTGTGTCAGAAGCTATTCTAGTTACTGGTACCATTACAGTGAAGAAAACCAGATTTAAATTCTGGGCAACCTTTCAGCTTCTATGAAGTAACAATCATAGTTTCTAATTTGACCCTACCGAAGGTGATCAGTAGAAAAATGGCAACGCAGTAGAACGGGGCAAGCAGTAAGAAAGCCAAGAAACCTGGGCATGTCTGAGCAGACATAGTCTCACGTTCTCCCATGAAGACCCCGTGGTCTTTGCAGCCTAACAAATGGTTCTTTTGGAGCCAAGTAGGGCTAAGGACTACATTTACAGTTTAAAGTGCTTAAAATATAGCTGGTGTTGATGGGAGATTTGCTTTATTAGTTCATTTTTATGTATGAGAGAAACTGCAGTCAAAAATTCAGTCTTCATCTTTTTTCGATTTGAGCCTAGGAGATTTTTGGCATAAAAGCTTTCTCAGTTTCAAATGTTCCAACTCTAGCTGTATTTATGTGACGCCAAACCAACTCGTTGAAAAATTACAAGTATGGGAAATTATCCAACTCTTTTGTCTACAAACTGCCAACCAACCAGGTTGCCTAATTTTTTTTATTCACTGAATTGTCCTATCATTCAAATGAATTGACTGACAATGGCCTGCGAGATTCAAACAAAACATAAAATCTGTTTGTATAATTCAAAGTGTGGATTCATTCTTGTCTGGCAGAACATATTCATTGTAGGAAAGACATAAAATACAGAAAATATAAGAAAGCAAAAAGTCACCTGAAATCCTACCACACACAAATATATACTCATAAGATTTTCAGAAATAGGGACATATTTTGTATAGCTAGGATACTGTTGCAAATATGACTTCCAAATTTACTTGATAGCATACTATAACTATGTTAAATATTCTTAAAATCATAATTTGGTTTTGCATGTTATTCCTTTCTATAAAAGGGCTGTTGCTTATTTTACTAATATCCTTTGGGTGAGCATTTGAGTTATGCCCAAATTTTGCCTCCTCTAAAAGTTCTGTAATAAACCTTTTAAAGAATACCAGTATACTGATTACATTCATAGAAAACAGAATATTTTAAAGCTCTCAATGCACTTTGCCAAAATTTCTAATCAAGAATATTACAGCAAAAATTATAGCAAATTTATATCCATATGTTCAAGGTTGTTTATAAAGATTCCCTTTTCATTCTGTTGCCAATTTTTAATCTTTGCCAGTTTGCTAGGTAAGAAAAATGATATTTCATTGCTTTATTTATATATCTTAAATTACTAATAAGGATAAACATATTTTATTTTTTAAAACTTTTTAATTGACTACCTGCATAAATACAGACAATAAACCATGATAATCCTCCCACACTTTCCCCTTTACAAATCCACTCTCCATCAAATGCCCTCCTTCTCTCCATTAGTCTCTCTTTTATTTTGATGTCATCATCTTTTCCTCCTATTATGAGAATCTTGTGAAGGTAGTGTCAGGCACTGCAAAGTCATGGATATTGAACCCAATTTCTGTCTGAATAATTGCATTGTAAGGAGTCCTACCCTTCCTTTGGTTCTTACATTCTTTCTACCACCTCACCCTCCAAGGACCGTGAACCTTGGAAGATATGATAGAGATATTTCAATGTGGAATACTCCTGCCACTTCTCAGCACTGTGGTGCCTTTTTAAACTTTATTTATTTATTTATGAGAGAGAAAGAGGTAGTCAGAGAGAGAGAGAGAGAGAGAGAGAGAGAGAGAGAGAGAGAGACATTGGGCATGCTAGGGCCTTCAGCTGCTACAAACGATCTCAAGATGCATGTGCCACCTTGTACAGCTGGCTTAAGTGGGACTTAGAGAATGGAACCTGGGTGTTTTGATTTTGCAGGCAAGCATCTTAACCCCTAAGCCATCCCTTCAGCTCCTCTGGTAACTTTTGAGTCATCCCAGTGGTCATAGCCATCTCAAATGAAGAGCTTCTCTAATGAAAAGTGAGAGTAGCATTAATATATGGATATAAATATTGGGTAAAGTGCTTACTAGGAAGTTTGGTGAGCACAATATATGCATTTAGCCAGACAAGAGCAGGCGTTACATCCTAGGGCTCATGACCCCCCCCCCCCAACATAGGCTTTTGAGTAGGTTTTCAGTACCAGGCATATATTCCCTCCCATGGAGTGGGCCAACATACTTCATTTTTATTGGTCACTTGCATTTTCCGTGGTCATTCTCATTTCTAAATGTCTTCATTTCAAAATGAAGGAAAAAACAAGTTGTGATGGCTTTTTAAACATTTTTAAGTTTCCATTTTCAGAGAATAAACATTTGATGCCTGTGACTTCTTCAGAAGGGTCATTTGTCCTTGCAGCAATTACTTAGGACTTACTAATAGAACCCTTTGAAAGAAAACTCAACGAGGTATCGGCACTAGGCTGAAAAAGTGTAAGAAGATAAATTTTGTTGCAGTGGTGTTGCTGTCTGGCAGCCATCTTGCTGCTCCCTGTCACTTTTCAAAAGGCTTGCGGGAGAGTGACTGTAACATGGTAATGCTCACTGGCTGCTTCCTTGAAGTCATTAGCAGACCTTCCATCTCCTGAAAGTGGCTATTATGAAATCCGATAAGGCAAAGTTAACAATTGTGCTTAATTACTTTCACTCACGTGTTCATTAAAATTAAGCACCGTCAGCCCATTCATTATTATGGAGTCATAACCTGGATATGGTCAAGGTTCTGTCAGACTTCCTTTCTTTGTGCCAAGACAAGCAGACCCGATGCTCATCTACACAATGCAAAATCCTGATGTTTTCTAAAAGAGCAAACCATATTGCTTTGATAAGGCCTTTCTTGAGTATCCATTTTATTCCTTCAGATAATGTGTTTCTTTTCTCCTTTCATACACATTTTAATCAAGAAAAAGTATCAAAATCAGCACATGGCTAGTGGGTATGTGCCCATACCCTATAAATAACTATGCCAGCTAGTCCTAATGTGGAAAAATGGAAAACCAGATCCTGTTAACAAAAGGAAAATTCCATTTTTCATACGTGGTACTGCCCTTGCTTCTGGCTCAGTGAGAAACAAGCGCTTTCCTCTTCTCCATATTTATTATATTAATGTTCTGGCAATGCAGGTATTTCATTCTCTGTAGCAAAGGCACCCATCTATCACCAAGCTCATTTCACACAGAGTTTGCTCTTTGCAGAGAAACATTGGTACCATTTTCCATCTTTTGTCAGACATTCCCTGCCTCCCTCTTAAACAGGCTGATATTGAAATAGAAGTCTGGCATTCAACTAGACCACAAATAGGCAAGGCCCTCACTTTGTGCAGGACTTAGGCAAAGGATAATGCTAAACTAGTAGAAAGAGAAGGAAAAGTGAAAAAGCAACAATGGTGAAAGGGCATTTGATGTTAACCTGTCTTCTGAGGAAGTAACTTCCATGACCCCCTCTTATACCCGGACTATTGTACATTTGATATATTCCTTTGTTTTTAACTTATGGAGTTGTATAATCAAGCAAGACGCATATGACCCAGAAAAGTTTCAGAACTACTTCTGTAGGTAAGGCAGAGCTTTTGCCACCATTGTATTTCTCTAACTTTTATTTTAAAAATTATGTTGTGGCAGTAGTGGTGGTTTAGCAGTTAAAGCACTTTCCAGGGGATCTAAGGACCCAGGTTCAATTTCCCAGAACCCTCGTAAGCCAAGATGCACCAAGTAGCACATCTGTTTGGAGTTTGTTTGCAGTGATTGAAGGCCCTGTCATGCCCATTCTCTCTTTCTCTTTCTATCTGCCTCTCTCCTTCTCTCTCTTTCTCTCTTATTCTTTCAAATAAATAAATAAATAAATAATTTTTTAAAAGTTATGTTGAAAGAATGTTCCAGTAAATAGCTTTATACACACAGCCTAGTTTTATGACTAGCATTTATTCCACTTTATCACATATCTACTTAAAATTCTGCCCATTGACAATCCATCATAAATTTTGGTGTATTTCAAAATAAATTGCTGGGCTGAGAAGTGGCTTAGTGGCTAAGGCACTTGCCTGCAAAGCCTAAGGACCCAGGTTTGAGTCCCCAGAACCCATGTAAGCCAGATTCTCATGGTGGCACTTGTGTCTGGAGTTTGTTTGCAGTAACTAGAAGCCCTGGTGCATCCACTCTCTCCCTCTCTCTTTCTCTTATAAACAAAATTCTAAAGAATTTTCAAAAAATTGCTTTGCTGGCAAATGCCTTAACTGTTAATTCATCTGGACCCAGTTTCAATTTTCTAGTACCCATGTAAAGTCAGATGCACAACGTGACACATGTGTCTGGAGTGTGTGTGCAGTGACTAGAAGCCCTGGCATAGCCATTCTCCCAATCTCTCTCTCTCTCCCTCAAATAAATGAAATATAAATAAATAAATTGCTAATATCAGTATACTTCTTAAATATTTTACCCTGTGTCTAATTCAGTAGAGTCTGATGTCATCTTACAGAGTTCAAGTTTGAAATGAAATATGTATATAATGAAATGCACAGATCTTAATTGTATACTTGTGGAGTATTTCAAATGCGTGTCTGTATCTTACCAAGACAAAGAAAGCTGTCATTGTCCTCCTACTTCCTAATGCCCCTTCCTTCTCATGTTGTCCTGCCCTGCTACAGTGTTATGTAAAAGGACTCATATGTTATGTTCTCTTTTGAGTAGAGTCTTTCACTTAGCATAATGTTTTTGAGATCATCCAACATCCAGTAGTTTGTTTCTTTTTATAGCTGTGTGGTCTTATATTATGCCATATTTGATCTATTTTCCTATTAGCTGGTATCTGGACTATTTTCTGTGTTTAGCTATTGGCAAAATTTTTATGAATATTTTTCATATTGTATTTGATGAAGATATGCTTTTATTTCCTTTGACTATATACCTAGGAGTGTCCTTGTTGGTCACAGGAAAGGAATGAATTTCATTAAAGTAATTGTTGGATCCTTTTTCAAAGTGTTCAGACCATTTTCCATTCTTACCAACAACAAACAAAAGTTCTTAGGTGCTGCTCAGCCTAACTAACATTTGTGATTTTTTTTAAGGTTTTGGATATTCTGTTGTGTTTGGAAGACTATATATTATTTGTTTGGAAACAGGGTCCAACATTAGTCCGGGCTTGAGTCGAACTCACAGCAATTCTCCTACCTCTGCCTTCCAAGCACTGGTACTAAAGGTGTGTGCCACCATGCCCAGCCTGGAGACCATTATAATTTCATACACACCTTCCTGTGCCTAAACTCAATGCAAATGATGCTCAAGGTTTGTATTATTCTCTGTCAGTGTGGAGGGACAATGGCCTTTGGCTTTTGGGCAATGTTATCTCTTTCTTACTTTTTGGTAGTGAGGTGATGGATGTGGAATTTAAGACAAAATGCCCAATCAGGAAAGCCTGGTATATTGACAAACTGACGGGAGCCCGAGCACAGCAGTCACTGTAGTCAGGCAAAGAAGACAGTATTCACAGTGCATTCTACTGAGTTGTTTCCATGTCTTTTTTAAAAATCATTTATTCCATTCAACAATTATAGGAAATAAGTGTAGTTTCTTTGATTACAAAGGAAGAAACTAAAGGTAAATGTTAAAAGGAAAAGAATTACCCAGGGTCATGGTGCTACTAAAAGATGCTCCCAGTTCACAAAGAGAAAGGGGACTCAAGTACATCTGAAAATCCTATTTAACTTATGTTAGATAAGTAGGTAGGAAGTTCTATTCTCCACCAACTGCGAAAGACATTCATAATGTTGGTGACCCTATTAAAGGACAAGCAGAAGAGGAAAGTGTTTTTTCTCAGCATTATCTGGAGCATTCATACAACACTGAGTTAATTCATTATCAGACCTCAACACAACCTCTTCATGGGTAATACAGCTTTCAGATAGTTCATTAGCTTTTCTTGTCCTTTTTTTGCTTCACAGACAGGTTACTTTGCCATGTCTGTGAAAAACTTTCCATCTGGATTAGATCACTTAAATGAAAGTCAAAAAAGAGAGGTATAGGCTCCTATGCCTCTATTGGGCCCCTCAGGAAGGGAAGACTGTTCCAGAAACAACATCAGTTTGGTTTCATAAATTGGACAACCGGGAGAAGTAGTGCAATGAATAATAATCACAGACAGACTTTTTCTTAGGTTGTTTCAGACCGAATCTTCCTCATATCATTAGGCCTTTTAAAGTTGATTGTGGCGATCACTAGTGAGCTGTTGGCTGGATATTCCTTTAAAGTATTTACCTTCATCTGGTCATGTTTCATATTTATCTTAATGTCATTCTTCCCTAAGTGATTACTGGTGATGCATTGCATTTTAATGACACTTTTACTTACTTCCATTTACTTTATTCTTATAATGACCCTTTGATGGGGAATAAGAAAGGAAACTAACATGTAAAAAGTTCATTCATTCATTCACTGATTCAACATTTAAAGACCCTGGTGTGTCAGGCAGTCACAGAGTTGCAAACGGTGGTCTTTTGCTTTGAAAAGTTTATGATTGTGGACAAAGACAGATATATCAGTAGATAATTACTTTCAGATGTGAACAGTGGTATGAGATTTAAATAAAGAGTGTGACTACAGCAGGGAACAGTGGATGACTAAGGGTGAGTTACTTGTTACTTGCAAGATATGAAGACAGATATAGGGAGGGCTGACTCTTTTTTCATTAAAATAGGTGGTTTTCTAAAAATATTTTTAAAAACAACATGCAGTATTTCTCTACAAAATAATTAAAGAAAGCTTACAAAAATATACACATAATGTAAATAATTTATACACATATTTTCCAACTTTAAAAAAAATGGCTTCATGATACAGCACCTTCAGATAAACCTGAAAGTCACTTTACTTCTCTCTTATATATTTTTTCCTCGCCAGCCTGAATACAAAGATGAGTAGGCAAAAGATGTCAAGGTCCATAGGCAATTTTCCAACAGAAAGACTTATGGTTTAACCGTAACCAATTACTCTCCCTAATGACTAACTTGCAATACAGTGTGGAAGTCTCAATGGACCCCCAGGTCTGCATCCCGCTGCTCCTCAGCTCACTCTAATCCTGATCCCTCGCCCCCACCCCAAGAATTCATTTTTCAAAAGTTGTCATCAAATGGACTTAACTGCTTACTTTATTTTTAATGTCCTGAGGATGGACAAGGCAGTGAGGGAGTGAGAAAAACCCAGCTTTTATACCAGTAGAACCCCCAGGGATAACATGTCATCATTTTCATCATTTTTCACTGGGATGGCTTGGAATTTTCATTTCAGATTTAGGAGCAATCCAGTTCCTACTCCTTGTTATATGGTATCCAAGAAAGGCAGAAAGTCCCAACACATGCTCTGGAAGAAAGGAAAATAGAGAATGGACTCAGTATAGTAAAATCTCCTGACAGTTTTGGATCAGAGTTGGACACAGAGTTGGATCTGTTGGACTAAATTAAACCAAGTAAGAGCAAGCTGTGACTGAGCTTTGAACTCAAAGATTCCAGTTTTGTTATTCCTCACCTCTTTCCTTAGAGTATGAGTGCATTAAAAACTGTTTCACTTTCCTTAAAGGAGGAGTGTGTTTTTATTTTCTGATTTAGTCTTCCATTTATCTTCACCTCCTGTCTCAGAGATTTGAGAAATGCCTTGCAAAACCCATTCCCTCAACCTGCAACCAGCTTCCCATCCCATTTGTTTAGCGTCAGCTGCTTGAGTTATAGGAAGCATTGTAGCCTTTTAACTGTCGCATCAGACAGACGCCAATTCCAGTAATAAACTATGTGCTATGCTCACTCTTTACATTCATGGAAAAACATTAAAAAATGGTGTTTGGAACACTCTGCTGGCACATGAAAGTCTATTTCTACTACGTTTCAACAAAAATCTATTTGGAGATTCTTTTTCTCCTTTTACATCTCTCTTTCCCCCTTCACCTTAAAAAAAGTTGAAAATTTCATAAGTTAAATGAATGCTTTATATAATTTCTTGCTAATGGAAGTCACAGGCTCCAGTAGTGAGTTTTTTTTTTTTCCTATGGAAAAATAGCTCATGGCTGCTGTGTGTGAAGTCACACCCTTGAATTATGAGTCTGGATCATTGCTGAGTAGATCTCTTTGGTGCCAGAAATCAGGGTAGTGGCAGGAGAGAAGCGTTGGCAGGCAGACAGAAAGGAAAGGATTTGTTGGGAATGCATGCCAGGACAATGTTTAAGGAAAGCAGAAATACAGTGGAGGCAAGGAGAAGGCACTGGAGTTATATGGAGAGAGTGTTCTGGGCTGTACTTGGGCTTTCCATGCTGCAGTCTGATCTCCAATACTATTGATAAGTGGAAAATGCCAAGTTATAATGCTTATCCAGGAGTGATGCGAACCAGTCTTTGTGATGTCAGGCAGGCAGACAAGCAGATGAAGCAAAAATAATTCTATGTGTGCCTTGGGTTAAAAGTGGACTATTTGTATATTTTTGTGGCTCAGTGCCTGTGTCTTTACAAATGCAAATCTAATCTCTTAGGCCTGGAAATTAAGCCTCCATGCCAAACTTTCATGAATTGATTTACCTGTTTACCCCAATTTAGGTCAGGTTAGATGGCTGTGCAAATGGGCCTTATCTGGGGTGGATTATTATCGTTTACATTTTCTTCTGACCCAGCCTAAATACAGAAACATTTAGCCTAAGTACAGAAACATTTAGTTAAGTTCCTAGGGTTAGCTCTTCTAAACTTGCAAGGGCTTCGAGCTTAAATGAGGCTGATATTTAAATAAAGGGTCAGATTGTTGGCGTGTATCTCTTTTGAAATAATCTTAAACTCAATTTTATTGCTCAAGGCAATGCATAATGACATGACATGTCTATTGTGTCCCCGTTAATCAAGCAGTAGCAAGTTATAAATTAGACCACACAGGAGAATGCTTATGGCGGGGTGGCAGAGGGACTCCATGGGAAAGAAGTAAACCTTAAATCCATGTTGCTTAACTTAAACCCTTTTTTGGAGATTATTTGTTTTACAAAGACAAAGGTGCTATCAAAAAGGATAGAAAGATAGCTTTCGTAGGATAAACACAGACTTTAGCTTTGAAGAAAAGAGAACTCTAGGCCTCTGAACCACTGCAGGGACAAACACGGAGAGAACAGTGAGTGTTGCTGCTCAGCTGACATAGGAAGTGAACTGCAGCCTCACGCATGTGAGGAGCCCCATCCGTTCCCAAGCAAAGCCAGCTTTCTCAGCCTTGGCACTATTGCCACTTTGGACCATGCCTTTCTTTGCCTGTGTGTGACGTTCTGGTACTTGCAAGTCCCCTGACCTCTGTCCACTAGTTGCTAATAGCACCTCTCACTCCAGTTGCAACAACTGAAATACCTCCAGCCATCAGCAAAGTAAATGCTGGTGCTGGTTGACAGCCATTGTACCAGAGCAGGTCCTTACAGAAGTCAGGATGCTTAACCGATGAGAAAAATGTAATGGCCAAAAAAATAGTGGGATTATAGAAAAGAGGTGCTATAGGGTCAGGCAAATGTGAATTGCAAGCTAAGATCATTTTATCCAAGTTTTATCTTGCTCAAATGAGAGGTTCTGGAGATTGTAGAATGTGGGATAATTAAGGAAGGGTTGAAGGAAAATTTTAAAATAATGTTTAATATAGAAAAATGGGTAACAGTCTTTTATAAAAGGATATCGGTTTTTATGTTTATGAGTGTTAATGTGATATTTACCTGAGCTAGCATATAAAATCACTCACAGAATAAAACACTTAAGCCTCTTAGTTTATGTAGATTGTGAATTATCACTCCCTACCATGTGCCATACAATGTGGCAGTCACTGAGAAGCCAGTGGGAGGTAGCAATTTGGACCTTGTTTTTATAGTAGTCTTCATGGCTGGCCATTGTTCAATGGTGTTGGACAGAAAACTCTAATGGGGTCATCTGAAGAGTGTAGAATGGGTTTTGAGGAAACTGATCCGTATGGGCCCAGAACATTCCTGTACATTAAGAATGCCAACAATGCAAAGCCCTGGTCATTATTCTTTGTGTGTGTGTGTGTGTGTGTGTGTGTGTGGAGGGGGGGGGTGGGTGCATTTCTCAAGGCACTATCTGTGGCAAGCAACCTTCAGGAATGAGCCAATGTCTCCCTCTGGGATAGAGTAGACCTGCACACTGCTTGCTAATAAAACAGTAGCAATAAAGCAAGTTCAATGTTCCTTCTCTGTAAAGCAGCTTATAGGATGCAGGGCATCCACCCAAGTTGTTCCATGTCTCCCCAAGGAACTTTGGGGGTGCCAGGGAAATGGCTGCTTGCTGTGCTATAATTAGTGAAATCTTTTTGACCTAGGATCTCTGGTGTTTTTCTAGTATCTATGGAACAAAACCATGCTAATTTATCATTCTGTGTATGAAATGACTATGTCAAAGAATAAAATCAAGTTTCAGATCCAGACATTGGGATCCAGGAAATGGAGGTTTTAAAATATCAACAAGAAAATGGGATTCGCAGAGTGAGTATAAAACACTTCAGTGCTTTACCTGTGCAAGAGTCCCAGAGAGTAAACTGGTCCCAAATGATTCAGGAAGCATGGCTCCAGGAGTGATTTCTTCAAGACAGAAATTGAAAAAGAGGTTTCCTTGACATCACAAAAATAGAGGTTTATATTTCTGATGGAGAGTCTGAGGATGCTATAGAGCCTTTAAGAGACTTTAGGAATTCCCACTTAACCAAATTGATTCAGCTTTACAGCAAAGACACCACTAAAGACATGACCTTTCACCTAAACTTCAGATTTCAGATGGCGCCCAGATAGTTACCGTGAGCTGAGGGACAGAAATGGAGGTGGAAGACTAAAGTGTCAGGATTGAGAACTATCTTGTAATGAACTCTAGGTGGCTGTGAGCATGACTGGTAACAAGTGCATCCAAAGTCTGATGAACATTTGAAGGACTTATATTATTTGTCTTATCAAGTGCACTATAACCTTAAAAAAATCTCAGTGTAATTTTTGTTTTGAAAAATCTTAAAGCAACTCCCAAGTTGAAGGTGTTATGTTTAACCCACACAGTTCTCAAACAAAATAGACATACTCACACCTGCGCCCGACGTGCCAATGGCAAATAACGGACAATGAAGAATTCTCTACAGTATAGATTCAGGAGCCATGGAAAAATAAGACAAAATGAGGAAGTCTTCTCAGAAAAAGAGAATCAGGGTCTAACCAATGAATTTGCCAATCATCAAGGACTGAAATCCTACCGCTGGGAAAGGGTTTACCATAATTGTGACATGCCAATGCCTGCTGAGCGTCTTCTGTCTTTATCTCCATATTTCCTTCTTTTCCCCAGTAGCTAATGAGTTTGGGTGTATAGTGGAAAGGGAGATGAGGGAACTTTTTGTCTTCTTGGTTCATAGATTACTGGGCTTGAAGAGTCCTATGAAGAGACCTCTCTAGAAGGTTGGTTTTTCTTTTAAGTGTTTTTTTTTAAATTTATTTAAGAGAGAAAAAAAAGGGGGAGAGAGAGAGAGGGAGAGAGGGGGAGAGAGAGAGGGAGAGAGAGGGGGAGAGAGAGAGAGAGAGAGAGAATGGGTGTGCCAGGGCCTTCAGCTGCTGCAAAAAAACTCCAGATGCATGTGCCCCTTGTGCATCTGGTTTACGTGGGTCCTGGGGAATCAAACCTGGGTCCTTCGGCTTTGTAGGCAAGTGCCTTAACTGCTGAGCTATCTCTCCAGCTCTGTAGAAGGATTTTGACCTTTGATAAGGAGGCAGTGACTGCTGGGTCTTTGGGGGTTGCCCTAGTGGAAGGACTGATTGTAGTCTACTTGGGGGAAGATGGGTAAAGCACATATGTATAGCTTGTGCTGCATTGTTTGAATCTGACCAGTGGGCAATAACTTGAAGTTGTATAGACCACTCCCCATCTCAGAGCCATATAATCCTGGTGTCTTTGAAGATACAGAGGGTTCTACAGGGCATTGCAAGGTTCCATGGGAGATAGGCACATCATGGGGAGAGGAGCACTGGGGACATTCACATGCAATTTTTTATGTATAAGAAATGAACTAGTACTTTGGTAAACCACTGGAATTTGGACATTTTTGTAACTAATTATTGATACAGAAGAAAATGAAGAGCATAAATTTACTTATGATTAGTATTTTTATTTGTTTTTTTTAATAAATAAATTAATTTTGAGACAAAGTCTCATTTTATAGCACAGGCTGACATATATCCCATTTTAGCCTCAAATTCACTGGAATCCTTCTGCCTTAGCTTCTCAAGGGCTCAGATTATGGGCATGAACAACCATTCTTATCTCCTGAGTAATATTTTTATAATTGTTTAAAAATAAATATTAATTATTCTTTCAATAATATTTGTACTCCTTTTTTTTAAAAAAAAATAAGAGTTAAAGGCAGAAGGTTGAAAAAATACATTATACTTTGTGGAAAGAGAGGCTAAAAGAGATATAAATACTCATGTTCCTAAGTTGGGTGAATATTATTCTTTTTGTTTGTTTTGTTTCGGGCTTTTTTTTTTTTTTTTTTTTGCAGTAGGGTCTCACTCTAGCCCAGGCCGACCTAGAACTCACTCCGTAGGCGTAGGATGGGCTCCAGCCTCTGTGATCCTCCTGCCTCTGCCTCCCAAGGGTGAGGACTAAAGGTGTGCACCAGCATGCCTGGCTATAACCCTAAATTGGAAATCACTAGGTATAACTCAAATGTAGAAATGTAGAATTAGCATGTTACTTAGAAATATAGAGGTATCATAAGAAATACTTTAAGAGTGGAGACAGCATTGCGGAAGAGGTGGCAGAAAGAACTTAAGAGCCGAAGGAAGGATAGGACTGATTACAATGCAATTGTCCAGACAGAAACTGGGCTTGAAATCCACGACCTCATAGCACCTAACACTGTCTTTACAAGACCCTCAGAATAGGAGGAAGGAATGATGACATCAAAATTAAAGAGAGAACAATGGAGAGAGGGAGGGGATATGATGGAGTGTGGATTTGTGAAGGGGAAAGTGAGGGAGGTGAGGGAGCTATCATGTTTTATCGTCTACATGGAAGCTGTCAATAAAGAAAGAAAAAATTAAAAAAGAAAAAAGAGTAGGGACAGAAAATCAAGGGTGGAACCAGAGAGTATGTCTTACGTAATAACTTTTGATAACTATTAAAGCTATATTGGTATAAAACTGTTAAAAACAAAATGAAGCTGATTGTGGTAGTACATGCAGGTAGGAACTTGCTGAAGAGGCAGAGGCAGGAGGATCAGGAGTTTGAGGCCAGCTTGGGCTACACGTTTAAAACAAAACAAAACAAAACAACAGAAAAAGATACAGACTGAGAAGTGGACTTAGGACAGTCACTAGTGACCTCAGTGAGAGAAGCACCACTGGCATAGCAGAGATGGCAGCAAGAAGGGGGTGAAAAAAATAGATGAGTGTCTTCTAATGACTTTGGAAAGGGCTGATCTTTATGTATAGAAGATGATTTACATTATTGATTTTCTAAGATTTGCACACCATTTCTGCACATGAACCTTACACTGATGTGTAAGAAAAGAAAAGGTAAGTGAGGTTACTTAACATTTACATGAACTTTTTCAGCAACACAGGCTCAAGGGGCTTGCACAGTCCTGAATGCTTAACCAAGAGCCTGACCAGATCCAAGCCACCTGGGTATCTGGGTTTGGATTGTCACCCATATGCCCTATGTAATTTCACAGAAAATTTCATAATTAATTAAAAAATAAAAAGTAACTTCCAAAAAAACCCTTATGGGATGAATCTTCACTGGATGTTTCCATCTAAGTGATTATTTGAAAGCATTTTCTATTTAAATGAAGGCAAGATAGAGCCACTCAGAATGCATTACCCTTAACAAATAAAGTATGATTAGATACCAAAACACACCATCCATCTTCACAGTAATTAGCCCTTATGTGTATTAGCTCTGATTGCTTTTCATAGTAAAAAAAGATTTTCTAATCACTTTCTAAATTTTACACACACATCAGGAGAACAGAAACTCAGGGGAATCCCTGCTTAACATGGAAAGAAAGCAAATTAAAAATTCAAAGGTAGGATGTGGTTTTTCATACTTTCTGAAGGGAGGAAAAGAGCAAATCACAGATCTCTTGTTAGTATAAAATTCAATGCATTTATGCTTTTTTCTAACTCACAATTAAGGGCTACACCACTTCTTCCATGGGCTACCACCTATTCTCAAGAATGGAAAAGGAATGAAGAATTTGTAAAAAGGAAAGGAAAGTGAGTGTTTTAATTAGTAAAAATACAAGAGTGAGCTTTGATTTAAGATCAAGCAGAACATCAAGAGGAAAAAGCCTTATGGAAATGAATCTGCAGAAGTAAGACAAGCTATTCTGGAAACATGACTGGGTTTTGAGTGTGTGCCTCTCCAGGTGGCCCATTTCCTTAAGATGAATCTCCTTGTCTTGTATAATTTGTCACTTTTGCAGATACCTTGGGGAATTTTACTTTCCCTTATTTATCTCTGGGAAAAAGTCCATGTTAGTTATTTCCTGGGGAAAATTCCCCACAAATCCTAGCACATCATGAGCACCATCTCCTTCCATTGAATTGTCCCAATGACCAAACAAAATGGCTTCTCATTTTCCAAAGTTTGTATACATTACTTTACTAAGGTCAAAAATGTTCATAACTGTATTGCTGAAGACTCCATACGCAGCTGACACGTAAAATGGAATGACATGGCTGGAAGCCAGGAGAGAGTCTGTCCCCAGACAGTCAGCGTGTCTAGTGCCAGAAGGCGCTACATAGGCGACTGGGGGAAGTGACCAAGATCTGTCCAAGCAACACATTGTTTAACCTAAGTAGCAACAATTAACCGGATGTGATACCCACACAAGTGCAATAGTGGTACACAGCCATGGTGAGGAATCAATTGCTCTTGATTTGGCTAACTGATCCACTCAGTGGTACTAGACCCTTAGCTGGAGCTGGGAAACAAGTCAGAACCATACCCAAACACAAGCCCACTCTACAATATCAAGCTACCATCAATCACGGGGTATAAGAGGGCCTACACCTATCAAACTGTCTATCAAAAAAGTAAGTGTTATCTCAATTTTCTGGGTGCTAACTTACTCTCCGTTGGAGAATCTGCTTCTCTTTTCCAGATAGATGCAGATCCTAAGAAGAGAGCTGCCCCAACATACCTCAGAAGGGGCCCAACTGAAACTAAGGACAACTGGCGAAATAAGCAAGGGTGATGTTTTCCTGTGAACTGGATACCAGCACAAAGGGGAAGGAGATCAATGCAGAGAAAAATCAACTCCTACCAAATCAGAGAGCCAGAGCCTCAGAGGCCCCCAACACCTCAGCACTGAAGCAGACCAAAAATGAACCCAACATGGCTCAGGGAAATCTTGCGGAAGAGGGGGCGGAAAGAATGTCAGAGTTACATGTTGGGTCATGATTTTCAGAGACATTTATCATACTAATAACTGGGGGCTAACTCCACAATGCACGACCCATTTTCAATAATAAGGAGGGTCTAATGGGAGGGGGTAGATCACAGATGAGCCTAAATAATGGTACCAAACTGCCTGTATTTACTGAAAAGAAAACTAATAAATTAAATTAAAAAAAAATGTTCATAACTGTTTGATTCAGGACTCAAACCTGACTTGGTAAGACTAAAGCTGAGGGTGCCAAATACTACATTTCAATGTCCTCAGTGTATCCAAGTGAGCCATCTTCTCACACCTGGGCTACCTGCTCTAGGTGTCTGAGCTCCATCCAGAACAGCAACCACTAATAACCATGTTTCATCTTCTTTTCCCTTCTCCATTCAAACACGTGTCCTAGATTGTAAAACACTATAGCTTATGAAAACACTGACATCAGAAAATGTCCTGCCTGTCTTAAGCCATCGCCCCACTGAAGGCTGAGTAGAGTTCTATAAATGTGATGTGATGTGTGTGTGTGTGTGTGTGTGTGTGTATGGGGGGAGGGAATCTATAGCTAAAGCTGTGGATCCATTTAGATCCATGAATATGGGACCTGTGTTAGCCATATCTTGCTTTCTTACTATTACCTGACTGATGCTGACACCTTCCTTATTGATTATCTTAAATTGTTGATTTTTATTTCTTTTTGTTGTTGTTGTTTCAAGGCAAGGTCTCACTCTAGCCCAGGCTGACCTGCAATTCACTATGTAGTCTCAGGCTGGCCTTGGACTTACAGTGATCCTCCCACCTCTGTCTCCCAAGTACGGGGATCAAAGGTGAGTGCTACTACACCTGGCCAATTTTATTTCTTTTTTAAATATTAATATTTTATTTATTTATTTGCAAGCATAGAGATGCAGAGAAAGAAAGAGAGAGAGAGAAAGAGAAAGTATGGGCGCATCAGGGCCTCCAGAGCCTGCAAACAAACTCCAGAAGCATGCACCACCTTGTACATCTGGCTTTACATGAGTATTGGGGAATCAAACCTGGATAATTATGCTTTATAGTCAAGAGTCAAGAGCCTTAACAACTAAGCAATATCTCCAGCCCTGATTTTATTTCTTTATGCTTGCTTTATTTGGAGTTGAAATAAGTGGAACAGAAGACAATAATATTCATAAGAAAAACTGAAACCAGCGAATCATGTAGTACAGGGATATATCCTCAGTGCTTATGTTTATATCATATCCATTTGAATTAAAAAAAAAACCCTGCTAATAGGACAGTTACTAGTATGCAACGATTCATCTAGAAGATACTTAATAAATGAGTGACAATTTCTTATGCTTTCCTGTAACAGTGACTGATACTCAATTTCCCTGGAGCCATGTTAGCATGGAATAAAACACAAGGCTGGCAGGAACTGTATAGTTCTTCCAGCGCAGAAGTTTCCTTATCATAAGTGAGAAAACTGTCAGGGCTGGGCAGTGACAGTCCATGTAGACTCTCTAAGCCACAGCCCTGTGGTGCTGGGGACTGATTTTTTGGTTTAAAGACCCGGGCCTGCTATGTTCAGTGTCCTGTTTGAATCATCCCTCTGTCAACCTCTTTTCCAGGCGCTTCCTTACTGACACTTCTATCATCACTAACTTGGAGCTTCTGCAATTGTCCAGCTCTCACAAGCCATGGCCGTCTCACTATTGTTCCAAATGGGTCATTCATACACAAGTATCTCCACATCAGTGCAAGTGTTCTCCCGACCTGATCATGTGCTCAGCTCCTCGAGTTCCCTGCTCCTGTGGACTTTCTGACAGCCTTCTCTCCCCAACCACCCATCCAGTCCATTATGTCATAAGTATTCCAGACGCAACTTCGTTTCAGTCCATCAAGAGTTTATGTTCTATGAGAGAGTTTCAGATCGCCTTCTTCCCTGGTTACACTTAATGTGAAAAAGTGCCAGTAGAAATAAAATAGCTCATACATCTAAATGATTTAAATTAAGTAAAATAAAATTTTCCACTCTTTTGAATTAGGCCATTAAAACTATAGCTTAGCCTAAGTACAGTATTAATGAGCAATATCTCAAGGAGAGTATTAATTTTGCATTTCCTGACATAAAAATTTAAAACATGCAATTTTAGCTTTGCTTTAGGTAATGTTTTATATTCCCTTGACTTTTATTTGCAGACCCTAGAAATTAGGATTAGAAAAAAGGGACTAAGTTCAAAATTGGATGCACCAAGCTCTTATTGGGTATTTGCTCCCCTCTCCTCTGGGTGTTAGATTGCAGACCTAAACCAGATATCTAGGGTCACATGGCATTTCATATCATCAAAGCATTGGTGGTAAAAGTTTATGTGAAACAGACCTTTTAGATCTGTTGGTTTAACATGTCAACATTGGCAAGTTTAACAAAGGATGGTTTAATAAGGAGAGGCAAGGATATAATGCTTGGGATCTCTGGTGATTAGGTGCAAAGCCTAGTCAGAGTTCAGTTTTAACATGTTTTCTTAAAAGCTGGGACTGCTGTGAATCAGTGTTGGCACAATATGGCATCCATACATCTAGGGTACAGATCCTAAGTCAAGGGTAAGGCCCAGGATCTTGACTCTAAAGGATCCTGGAGATGGTGGAAAGTCTGTCAGTTCCTCATAGGTACTCAGCTCTGAGGAGTCGCATGATTTTTCCTTTGGCTTTACACACCACAAATCTCAAGTCAGAAGTATAAGATTACACACCAGAGATCTTTTCAGCCACCAGAGTACTAAAGTCCAGAAACAGCTACCTTCAAATGATGGCTATGTCCTTTAATCAGGCAATCCAATTAGCCACACACAAATTATGAAGTCAATATACCTAAAGCAATTTGTCGGCAAAAAAAATTCAAAGCCTCCCTGATGAATTTGCAATCAAGGAAAACTCTCTTTCTTCTTCTTCTTTTTTTTTTTTAAATTTGGAAGTTGGACACAGAACAGAATAAGGCAAACATTCTCAATGTTGAGCATTGACTAAGAGATTCCAAAGTATCTGCCAACATTTTGTTTGAGTAAGTTGTGAGAGAAAGAGAGGAACACAGAGGGTAAGATTGGTAGTTTAATTGTATCATGTTCCCTAACAAGAGATGGCAAATATTGTATTTGATAAAAAGTAAGAGATGTCTTATTTCCATTGTTATCGAGCTGAGCAATGAAAGATTGCTTGTCATACCCTGCAGCACTGTCAGTCACAAAGGAGCCAAGTTAACTCTTATTTTTCCAGTCTTTGCGGCACTGAGCGTCTTTGAGAGTGGAGGAGAAACCACAGGAGCTAGTGCGGTAGAGCTATGCTTGCTGATTTTCTGCTCAGTCCCTGCACTGTTCCATTTATCCCACGAACAATGTCCAGGTGTTTACTGCCCTTTAAGGTTCATGAATCACCCAGGATTTAAAGATGTCTGAGAATGCTTCCATGCTCTAACTACTTATCATGAAGGAAATTCTTCTGTATGATCTTCCTGCTAGGTGCAAATAATTTCACAGATAAAAGAGTCCTTACAGTGAAATTTACAATTCATATTTCACAAATGAAGATTCTAAAGCCCAGGAGGCAAAATGATATACTTAAGATTCTAGAACTAGGGCTGGAAAGATTGCTTAGTGGTTAAGACACTTGCCGGTGAAACCTAAGGACCCATGTTTGACTCTCCAGATTCTATGTTAAGCCAGATGCACAAAGTGATGCAGGAGCTCAAGGTTGCACATATGCACAAGATAGCGCACATGTCAGGAGTTTGATTGCAATGGCTGGAGGGCCTGGTGTGCCAATTCTCTCTTCTCTTCTTTCTCTTTCTCTTGCTCTCTTGTATAAAAAGGCCAGTCTATTGGGCTTGCCTCAAAAAAAAATTATAGAACTAGTTATTAGAAGCCTGGGGATTACATTTCAGGGCTACTGACACCATGGCCTGTGCTTTGGAACTATTTTGAATGGACTGAGTTTGGGAAATTGGTGAGAGATGAAGCCACAACTTGCAGAAGACTGTATTTATGGACACCTGTGCATCAAAATAAAAGCACTTCTATTTTATATCTTCCTTCTGCTGAGCGTTCTTTGGCCCTCAGCAACAAAATCCTTATGAGAGCTTTTGGATTTATTTTATAGTCAGATACAAAACATAAATACGGGGGTTTTTATGGTTAGACCCAGATTAATCAAGTCCTGCATTCTGTTTCTCCGTGGAATATACTACAAATCACCATAGTTCTTCTTAATCCATTTATGGATCTCTTATTCATAGATTTAAAAAAAGGTGACTCTACTCTTTTTATATAAATTATAGGCTTCTTTTTATGCCATGTGGGACCCTTGCAAATTTGGTCTACCTTCTAGTATCCTGGGATTGAATGAACAAATTGGTATTCAGATTAGCCACTCTCATATTTACAGATTGAAAGTCTTTTAAGTCTTTCTTCCTATAGCATCATGCTTCCTTTGCCAAATCAATGTGACTGTTGTATTCTAAACTATTTATATCTCTGTTTTTCAAGGAAGCAGGAAAAAAGCAAAACAAAATGAAGTGATGGTTTTCCCAAGTCATGCTGGAAGTCACTGGCAAGGCCAAGAGCAAGTCTAAGCTTTCTGGGTCTCAGTTAATTTCCAGGTCCCTGTCACAGTGTTCTGTTACCAAACACTGTTATTTTTTGGTGCATTTGGCAGTTTGCTATTAGGGGAATCTAC
Organism: Jaculus jaculus; assembly: GCF_020740685.1. Lineage (NCBI taxonomy): Eukaryota > Metazoa > Chordata > Mammalia > Rodentia > Dipodidae > Jaculus > Jaculus jaculus. The sequence continues at coordinate 36,049,222 of NC_059105.1, read as the reverse complement.
AGAAAGCTTCAAATATCAAAAGCCTCAATGTTCAATGGCAGAGTAAACTTCTGCAATGAATGGGAATTCATTGTGGAATATGGTAGGAAGCATCAGGAGAGGAATGTGTTGACTGGTGTTGAAAGCCAGTGAAATCAATTTCAGAGAAAAAGTGAAGGCAATAGACAGCTATTTTCCACTGTTCAGGGTGGGGTAGGACATATGAAGTGACTGAAAGTCCTCAATCTTATGTGAGGACATACATTTTTATTTCTCTCAGTGTCTTGTCATAAATTCCTGTGCTGGCTAAGGAAGTGTTGAATGGAGATGAGAAAGAACAATGTTGTTTCTATTATGGACATTTAACCATTGATACAGTTTCATGTGTATTTGTTGAATGCCTAGTATGTGACAGCTATTATATGAGGCTCTGAGAAAGAAAAGTAAATAAAACAGACATTTTCTATGTCAGACACGTTTAGTTACAAGTGATCCAAAACCCTTCACAAACTGGCTTGAACAAAACTCAGTTTCATGGCTCATATAACTTAAGTTTCAGGGCTTTGCTTGACTAGAGTTCAAATAATACTATCAGGTCCCAGCTTCTCTTCAGCTCTGCCTCCTAATATGTTGACTCTATTTTTTTTTTTTTTTTTTTTTGGTTTTCTGAGGTAGGGTCTCACTTTAGCTCAGGCTGACCTGGAATTCATTATGTAGTCTCAAGTGGCCTCAAACTCACTGCAATCCACATACCTTTGCCTCCTGAGTGCTGGGACTAAAGGTGTGTGACACCACACCCGGCTGTTGACTCTATTTTCAACAGCGTAGGTTTGAGAATTTAGCTCAGCTGTAGACCTCTTGACTGTCAAGTAAAGAACCTTGGATTCTACTCCCAACACGGAAAAAAAAAAATCATAAAATGGTTATGTGGTACAAGACACCACTCATGCCACAGATCTCATGGACAGGGTTTAGAACTTCATGCCATTTCATTGGCTACTGAACTATTGATGCTTCTTGCAGCTATGATCAAGTTTCCAACAAGAAGAAACTTAAGGGAGGAAGGGTTTCTTTCCACTTGCAGTTCAAGGATACATCCACCATGGAGGGGAAGGCCAGGGGGTTCCATGGTAGCAGGAGTACACATCTTTGGAGCCTTCCCCTCACATCTTGAAGTTAAAGGAAGCAGAGAACAGATAGGAAGAGGTGCTAGGCTGTAAAACCTCAAAAGCCTTCCTCCAGTGACCCATTTCTTCCAGTGCAACTCCATTTCCTAAAGGGTCCATGATTTTCCCAAACAGCACCGTCAGCATTAAGTGTTCAAACACATAGCCTATGGAGAACATTATGCTTTCAAACCACAATAGCTACTGTCATTGGGTCACATACTCATTCCTGGAGATGCAAAGCTTTGATTGATTATTTCCTCCCTACCCTATCCAAATAGCATAGACACTATAAGAGAAAATCATGCTCCAGAAGGAGCATAGGATGATGATGAATGGATGCTCAATGCAAGATTCTGTTCTTTTCCCTGAGGAGCAAATGTTCCAGCAGACAGTGCCTAACTGCAATCCTACTAGGAAAGTGTGAAGGGGAGAGTAAAAGCCAGTATAGGGATTAAAAGCAATTAAGAGAGATTCATCAGTAGACTATCATTTGCTGTCTAGGAACTCCCCAAAGTGAACATTCAACAGGGATTATCACCATGATATTATAAGTATCTTAATCATCCTGCCAAAATCATCATTGTGCCCACCAATCATTCATCACTGTATAATCTCCATAGATACAGACAAGTTTTTACCTGCCATCTTCTCAGTTCCTTAAAATTATTCATGTTACATACTTTCTCCCACACGTTTGCCTCTGCTTCCCCTCTAGGTTTAATCCTATTGCATACCTAACTTTTCCAGAGTAGAATTGTCAACAAATTAGAGTGTGTCGTTTGTTCTCCTGTTTTAGTTCTTCAGAACATTTTGGGAGACAAGCCTTCCAAGAGATCTGATGTGCCACAAAGCTGCAATATATTATCAAGTCTGAAATGCTAGTAAGAGTCTATGGGAAGAATAGTTAAAAAGAAATAGTGAATTTAAGTAGAGGGAGGAAATGCCACAATTTTTGAAGAGATGTGAAAGGTATGTTCCTAAAATGGTTTCCATTTAATACTGGGGTCATCCATTATAGAAAATAGAGGAATAATTCAGCAAAGAAAGCTAGAGCCAACATTGTTTGCTGTAATGAAAACCCTCATAGGGTTGTTAAGCTAGCCTTGTAGAAAAGTAGCAGTGGCAGGAAAAGCAACAGAAAGCACAAATGTGAGTGGTGCATGCACTGCTCACCTCTGCGAGGCATTCACACAGCGGTGAGAGAGATTGGGAACATCACTGGACATGCCAGGGTATAGAGTGGAACTCATGTGGGGGTTAAGTAAGCTCTGTTTTAACAATCTGGCTACTGTTGGTGCTTTATGGGTCTTGGCAGCTGCTTCAATTGTGATTCGTTAGAATAAGTGGAATATTGGGATTTACTGGGTAATTCTTGAGCAAAATTTCTCTTGGGGAAACTTTGATTTGCCTGGAAAGATAGTACTTTTATAAGGTAAAAATATTAATTTGTTCCAATATCTTCCTCCATGACAATACTATTACCTTGATTTAAGTTTCACCCTTTTTTTTCTCTAGGAGCTTTATGTAGGCTTTATGTGGAACATTATTTCTGTTTATCATCATGAAATCCCAAAGGCAGGTAAATAGTAGGTGTTATGATTCCTATTTTAAAGTTAGGGAAGCAGAAGCTCAGAGAATGAGAAATCCTAGTACTTTCACATACAGGCAATAGTTTGATGGAAGCCCAACTGTCCATCATCAATCTAAAGAGACTAATGTAGCCTTCCAAAGCTCTCTCTTGATCATAAGACCCCCTGAGTTACAGGAGACTCAGAAGCATTCTGTTTGGGGGCCATGAAGCAGAAATGTGTGCTATTATCTTTCTCAGCTGGATATGATGACTTTATGTCCATTTTCCTATTGCTCATCTATGATTCACAAGCTATTTTTTCTTTAGTGTTCTAACTCATATTTCTAGCTTCATGATTTTTCCTTTTGTTTTCGCTCCCCCACCTTTCTTTTTTTTAAAGTAGTAAGGTCACCTTGAATATAAAGTATCACCTCTTATTTACTACCATCCTCTTCCCTCAACTCTCAGGAGTCCTGTTGCCTTGCTGTATGATGCTACCATTGAAAATTTACCAGTCCAAAGTGAAGAAAAGTTGAACTCGTTGCGCAGGCATGCTGCCTACCTCCTATATAACAGGACCATTAGCAAAGTCACCTGAAAACCACCTCGGCCGATGGCAGTCAGCAACAGCTGGTTGCTGTTCGTTCTTAAGCCAAAATGAACAGAGCCCGTAAATCAGTGGTCCACAATCTTGGTTGCCCTTGGCAATCACCTGCAGGGCTTCAGAAACTACATCAAAGCTCAGTCTCTGCTCTCTAGTAGTTGTAATTTAACTGATATGGAGCAAAGTGTAAGTTTTAGCATTTTGTTAAGCATTCCCCAGGGTTAAGAGACACTGAAGTGGGTCCTGAATGTGGGTCTGTTCCTTCTTCCTTCATTAATAATTCCCTGTGCTCCAAGATAGGGACATCATCAAATACAGAGTACAGTGATCTGCACTTTGCCTGTGTTCTCCTACCGAGTCTCACGAGATCCTTATAGAGCTGCTGTTGTAATGGCTCGTGTCTCACAGATGTGGAAACTGAAATACAGATGGTTGAACAAGTTGTGTAAGGTTGCATCTCCAGAAATGAACGGAAGTGTCTGGCTCCAAAGTTGAGGCACGACCGTTGTATTACAATGCATCTGTAGCCACAGGTATTAGTCGGGGCTCACCAGAGGAACAGAACTAATAATACACGCACACACATATGCATATATTAAAGGCAATTATTGGGTTGGCTCACATGATAGGGGTCGGGTAGCCCAACAATGATTGTCTGCATGCTGGAGATGCTGAGAAACTAGTAGCTTCTCAATCCACAAAGCTAAATGCCTCAGTAGTCCTGATCTGGCACTGAAGGCCTGGAAAATAGTCACTGGCCTTCAGTTCCTGTTGGAACCTGAAGAAGCTGGCTTCTGATGTCAATGAGGGATGCTGGCAACAGCAGTAGAGCCACTAAGGTAGACACCCCCACCAGCAACAAGCAGAGGCAAGCAGATAGGCAGTGCCTTCTGTCCTGGGAGCTATGTATGTCTGGGCAGTTGGGAGAAGGTGATGTCCACTCAGTGGGAGGTCTTCTCCTTCCCACTCATCTACCTGGAAATGCTCTCACTGATCCACCGAGGCTGTTTCTTAGCCGATTCCATATCTAATATATTTTACAATAAAGATCATACCACACAAGCTCTGTGTGTCTAAATTCAAACACTTCTCCCTTAAATATCCTCACTTCACTAGTTGTAGATGCTTTAAGAAGATACTATAATGTGGCACTGAAATAATGCAGACAAGGGGTTTAAAAAAATTTCTATCAAAATAACCAAATTACTGATGCTTCCAGTCATTTTCAGATGGATTGATTGAACAGAACTTATTGACAGTGTAAGTTCTTTTTTCCCATGGCAGTATTTCAGAATCCATGGCCAGTTTCATGTCCCTCCCACATTACTAGAGGCAAGGACCTTCGTAGGTACAAACTTTTAACCTCTAACGTTCCCTGTTTTATTAGCTTTCTGAGTTTTGTTTCTGTAGCATGTAGCACCTACCCAGAGCCCTGCAAAATTTCAGGATAAATCCTAACTTCCACGCACGCCTCGACTGTGAGGATATCTTTAATGTGCTATTTATTAGATATGTAAGTGCAAGATAAGAGTGGGTTGGGTCATTGCCCAGGGAAGAATCATGAAGGGGAGGAAATCTTCAGTCAAGATCTTTGAATCCACATCCCTGCCAATTGTTCCCTAGTTGCTGTCAGATGACTGTGTGCTGAGGAGTGTGTGGTGGGAAAAGCTCCAGAACCATCTCCATAGGGTCTCACTATAACTATTGGAATGGGAAACAGCTGAAATGGGCAGTGGAGGCGTGTTTACAGGGAAATAAAAGGCTAATATAACGCCAATAGAAATAATCAGGTTAGTGAGCTACTGTGTTTCTTGGCGTTATAGTTACCTTCTCACTGCTGGACCAAAAGCAGCTTGTGGGAGGAAACAGCTTATTTTGGCTTACAGACGTAAATGGAAGTCTCCATGATGGCAGGGGGAAATGTGGCATGAGCAGAGGCTGGACTTCACTTCCTAGCCAACATCGGGTGAACAACAGCAGCAAGAGAGTGTGCCAAACACGGGCAAGGGGAAGCTGGCTATAACACCTATAATCCCACCCCCAATCTTCTCCAGCAAGGCTCCAATTCTCAAATTGCCAGCAGCTGGAAACCAAGCATTCAAAACACATGACTTTATGGGGGGGGGGGACATATAACTCAAACTCCATACTTGGACTAAGAGGAGAGTGGCTGGGGTACAGGGGAAGTCTGTGGGATGATTATATTCAAAATGTTTACGTTTAAACCTAGCACTATCTCTTTCTTTCTAAAATATATATTATTTCTTTATTTGAGAGAGAGAGAGAGAGAGAGAGAGAGAAAGAGAGAGAGAGAGAGAATAGGCACACCAGGGCCTCCAGCCACTGCAAACAAACTCCAGAGGCATGCGCCCCCTTGTGCATGTGGGTCCTGGAGAATTTAACTGGGATCCGTTGGTTTTGCAGGAAACACCTTAACCGCTAAGACATCTTTCCAGCCTCTACCACTATGTCTTTCTTGTCTAAAGTGATTCTCCTGACCAATATCCTCTCTCCCAAGGGGATTAGTGTGTCTAGTCCCTTGTCACAAACTCCAAATCTAGGATCCTAGGACATACTCATTCTCTACACCAGAACAATATTTTTGTGTTTAAGCAATGCTAACTTGGTGAAGCTCAAAATATATGTAATTAGAAATGGGTGATTCATGTCAAATTTAAAGCAAGCAATTCTCTTGATTTGCCCAAGACTGTCAGTTTGGAACCCGAAATTTTGCTTCTGTGCACTACCCAAGACAAGAGCCAGGCAAGCCAAGAGAGGTTGTCAATGTACAATGTCAACCTTCCTAATTTTATCACGAGGTCCCATAGCCAAATAGACGACTTGTTGCAATGTCTCTGCAGATATTTGTAACTTCCTCTTGTAGCCATTACACAAATGCCTTTTGGAAATTCCAGTGGCTCCTGATGGCTATCAGGGTTCAGCGGTTTTTGGCACATCTATGAATTAGGAAGGAGAGCATGGGCTTCTGTAGCCAGTTTCATCAGGGCTAATTTTCGTGACGACCACCCTTCCTGAGTTCATCTGGTTCTCATGGATGTATCTATGTGACGCAAGCATGTGACCACCAATGAGTTCCTGGGAGCAGGAGTCCTCCCAAGCCGTCGTGAAATGCCGAGCTGCCCAGGGACTACAAGCGGGTGTGTTGGAGATGCATCTCTTCCTAATGGAACGTGGAAAGTACTGTTTACATTTAATGGCAAGGCATTTCCCTGGGAAGAAGGAAGAATCAGAAATTCCACTTTCCTCCACAGCATCCTGCTTACCTTTTTCTTTCAGCATAAGTTTTTCACAAACTTAATTTTTTCATCTCACTTCTGGGGGAAAGAGCGTAAGTATAATGCATAGTAAAAATGTGAACCGCTGAAATCCAATATTTTCTGCTCAGAGGAAGAAAAGTTGGCCAGGAACTTAAAATTGCTTTTTAATGAAAATTCTTGTTTAAAAAAAAATCAATGCCATTACAGGTAATTACTGAGCATATTTTATTTTAATGCAAATTCTTTCATTCATGGCTAATTTCCTCTTTCTTGTTTTGAGGGTAAGGTGTAATCAGCATTTAATAGTCACTCTTTCTTCGTGTAGGACTGGACTGAGGCAGCACTTGTAAGAAAGAAATTACAATGGATACCACCTGATCCTCAGTGCTCAAGTTACTCATTTTAAGTGTAGCCCAATGTTAAAAAGCAGATGGAAAAGCACTGAACCTGAAGTTAAGGATATGTAATGCTGATTCATTAATTTGCATCCCCAAGTATTTATTGGGTACAATGTGCTGTTCCGGGTTACAGAGTGCAGAGTCATGTGTGGCCCTCTATTCATAACATGCAGCCATGAAAATAATGCACCACCCCAGCTTTAGAATGAAATCAGCTTATATAATTAAGTTTTTTTTTAATGGTTAGAATCTTATATTTAACTGCTGGAGTTTATTTACAATGAAATAATTCCTCAACTTAAAAATGAATAAAAATAAAGTATCTTAAAATGTTACCTTCTTGTAAGGATAAGCTTGGGCTGGGATGCTGGAGTGATGGGCTTAAGGGATTCAGGACCCAGAGGTGATGCTGATGGACCACGTCACCCTGACTCACCTCATACTAGCAATCAGTCCCACATTATCTGAGTACCCAATTTACTTTTACATTTTAAAGTTGTAAAATGCAAAATGATTTTTTTCACTTCCTAATTATAAGTAATAAAAATTTAAGGGAATATAAAGTTTAACTTGTCTGTTAATTGAGGGGAAAGAGCCATGCTAAATCAGTCAAGAACAGAATGGTCATGGAAGAAACACAGAAGAAACTGCCCGAGAGGATCCAGTTTGCTATTTTAATTAGCATCTGTCAATTAGAATGACAGGAGGGAAGGACTCCTGATTAATGAAATCATCATTCCAAATTGAAAGGGAAGGTCAAACAGAACATGATGTCTCATTTGACATCGTTTTGAGGGTGTTATATACCTAAATTTCTGGAATCCTCTTTTAGACCTCCTGAGACCAGACTGTTAATCTGACCACTCAATTAACTCTGGGTATAATTAACTGCCTGCATGACTCTGCTAAGACCAAAGCTCTGTCAGCAAGATTAGCGCCTCTGGCTCATGTGAGGGTTGACATGATTTCCACTCCTACAGACTGACTGAGGGACAAGGGTGGGGATGTCTCCAGTCACTCCCTGACTCCTGTGTCTGTAGGACATGGCTGTTCCTTTACGATTTATCCAGAGCATGGAGGGGACCTGAGAGACTATTAGCTAGTGTTTGAACAAATTTCACAGTGCAAGAGGCCAAGTTCAGCAGTTAGTTTGTTAGTTAAACTTGTCTACATCATAAAAAAAAAAAGGCTTCGAAACCCAAGTGGTGTTCAGTCACTAACCCCTCCTGTGAAGTTAGCGAGCCAGAGCATCTGTCCACATCCCGATGAGCAAGGTGCGGATGTCAGTCATCGCTCATCAGGGCTCCACTGATAGCTGGCAAGCCACCACTTCCAAAGCACCCCTCTTCTCCAAGATCAGCACAAAGTAAGACCTGAATGTTCTGGCAAAATTTAAATTTTATCCATATGAACTTTCCCTGTTGAAGTCAAGCTCTGGTTGAGGAAGTGATGACCTCATGCATGATGCTTTCTGACAGATACTTTCCCCTACTCTTGCCCAGCCCTCGTTACATGAAGGAGGAGATGTACCAGCAGCAAACACTAGTGAATAAATAGTTCTACACATAAAACTACTTGGATATCTTCAGATGAATAACAGGCATATTAAGGACTGAGGTAAAAGTTCTTGGAGAATTGTAATAGAGCCGTAAACATGCAAGCTATTGGTGGTGGCAAAAATTACTTTCTGGACCATTTACAGATGCAGTCAAGGCCTCTGGACTGTGGATTTAGAAATCATTTAGTATAAGTGAATCCTAAAGCAAAAAAAAAAAAAAAAAAAAAGAAAAAAGAAAAGAAAAGAAACTGTTTTGTTGGTCATCTTAAGTGAAGATAAATATGGAGAGAGACAACACATAGGTGAAAGGCCTTTTCATAGAAGGAATTTTGTTATTGGTAGAGAAAGAAAGAGATGGGGAGAAAGAGAAGATGAGTGAGCAAGAAAGAGAAGACAGCTACTGACGGGTAGAAAAATCTACTTATAAATGAGAATATGAGGAGATATGGCTTATTCCATTAGCAATGGATGGGAGAAATTTACAGCACTATGGAAATAGAACCGACTGCAGAGTTCAATTGATTAGGGAAAGCATAGGAGCTACTATATCCAGAAGGGAGGGTGTGAAAACTTATGAAGACTGCTATTTTCCAAGAGTGTCTTTGTGATAAAGGATTTTTGGGGTCCAGGGAGGGCTTGGGAACCTGAAATTTTGGGTCCTTATCTGATTTAGCAAATAATTGGTAGACTTAACTCTCAGAAGGTAAGTTATGAATTATGAGGTTTATTTTATGGGGAATTAAGATCCATGGGAAAAGCTAGCTGAAAGACTCAAATCAAAGGAGAATTCTCCTCCTTGCCCAGATGGAAACGGAGAGGGGAGGTGGAAAGAATCTCCTACATGGAGAAATCTCGGGGTGTAACAAGGCCCTGGAGGAAGCACCCACACCCACACATGGAAGGCAAAGCATGAGGCCCAAAGGATCCCCTTCTCCTAAGAGAGCAGAGAGGAGTAAGAAAGAAGGAAGGACCCAGAGCAAGGAGAAGTCATGCATGTGACAAAGTGAGAAAGTACCCCAAAGCAAGACACATGGAGGAGGCCAGCAAGAAAATTCCCAGGTTGAAGGAAGAACCCCAATCCTTCCCAGCCATGCTAGGCACAGGGGAAAAAAGAAATCTGCACAGTGGTATTCAGGTGAAGCCACAGGAAGCAGAGAGAGAGTGGGCTTACACACATGGTGAGGCCCTTAATTCAAATCAGTCATCCAGTAAGGGTGAGCCTTGTTCTCAGGCTCAGGTGTGTAAGGAGAAAGCTTACTGGTTTGTGGACTCAGGAGGCTGCCCTCCAGGCATACTGAGATGAGGAGGAAGCAGGAGGCTTCTGCTGGGGAGTATAGCTTGCAGTTCTCTTAAATGAGATGGGATCAATTTGTGGGTTGTAATCCTGCCAGGGCAGACTGGGTGGTAGCTCCTTGTTGTCTTTGAGCCACCAACCCTGTCTGACTGCAAATATATCTATATCTATATCTATCTATCTATCTATCTATCTATCTATCTATCTATCTATCTATCTATCTACACACACACACACACACACACACACACACACACACACACACAGCCATTTTACTCATGTTTCTCCTTCACTTGGTGGTGCTCAAAGTCCAGAGAACTAATTAAAACAAAACAAAATTGGCAGAATTCAAGTGGCCTGAGACATGCAGAGAGGGTGAGGCACAGCTCCAAAGTGAGACTGCTGGGGTTCCTTCTGGTTTCATGCTTGTCAGCTGCGAGACTCCACTCTGTTCCTTCTTTCCTCTCCTGTAAACTGTAAGTGTGAAGCATAGCACCTACTCCATAGGGTCATCATGAGGGTTCCCTCGGAGCACGTCTCATACTGCTTAGAGAGTACTAAGCCCTCCATAAATGCTGCCTTGTATTATGGCTTTTACCTAAGATGGATAAGACACTGTGTCTTCTTCTATTGTTACATTTTTATTTATTTAGTTGAGAGTGAGAGAGAGAAAATGGGTACACCAGGGCCTCCAACCACTGCAAAGGAACCCTAGATGTGTGTGTCCCCTTGTGCATCTGGCTTACATAGGTCCTGGGGAATCAGGCCTCGAACCGGGGTTCTTAGACTTCACAGGCAAGTGCTTAACCGCTAAGCCATCTCTCCAGCCCCAACACTATGTTTTCTGAAATCTAAGACAACAATACAACAAGCAACAAAACAAAGCCAAAAACCAAGCAACCAAAACCCCCAGTGTGTGTGGTGATAGCTGCATAATTCTAAATGCAAAACTGAGGACATATTGCATAACATGTAAGTGGGAGTGTGGAAATCAGGAGACAGAGAAAACGGGGGTCAGGGGATGCAGAGAGACTGTTTAGAACTTATTACAAGGGAGTTAGTCACCATTACTTGGACTTAGCAGGGTCTCAAAGGCAGGCTGGGGACCGGGAAAGCTCTGGGAATGCTTTAGGTAATAATGTTCAGGACATGCTGCTATAAAATATGGCACCTTAGCATTTGAGAAAGCAGTAGAATGCCAGTTATGGGGGCATACACCTTTAATACCAGCAGGGCATACACCTTTAATACCAGCACTCATGAGGCAGAGATAGGAGGATCGTTGTGAGTTTGAGGCCAACCTGAGAGTACATAATGAATTCCAGGTCAGCCTGGGCTAGAGCAAGACCCTACCTTGAAAAATGAAAAAATGAAAAACCAAGAGAGAGAGAAAGAGAGAGAGGAAACAGAAATAATAATGGCACTATTACTTCAGCTTTCTCCCCTGAAGCAGGCCATAGCACATTCGTTCATGAGATAGCCTACCTATACGTAGAAAGAAACATGTTCATCTCTGAAAACAGATTCTGAGACGAACCTGAAAAGATAGATGTTGACAAGTAGCCCCTCTACAGCCTAATACTGAGTCAGCTTAGAGGTGACAGGGCCCCAAAGAGAATAGCTTTCTCTTGGTTAAACATGGAAATTGTCCTTGGGCCTCAAGGGGAAAATGTAGACCATTTCACCTTACTACAGGTCAGAAATATCAGAAGGGTCTGGCCTTTCCTAATCTCTGCCCCTTTAGGGAGTCCTTCTGTACCTTCTGAAAAGGCTTTTCCTAGAGAATTAAGATTTCTGGAAAGATTGCCCTTTCCTGGAAATTCTGATCCTAGACACTGACATCAGGACTAGACTGGCTAAACCAGACACCCACCTATGGGGTTCATAAAAAAATAAATAAAAACACAAGTCGAGGTGGGTTTTTCAACCCGCCTCTTGCCTCCTTAGACAAGAAATGTATCTTCTTTCCTTCTCTTAGGCCCCCTTCTCTTAAAGACCTTCCTTCTAAAGCTCTAAGCTATAGAAGAAATCTTTCTGAAACTTTTCCTCTAGTCTATGAACTTTATTTTTGATATCATAAGACAAGAATCCAGAGAACACCCCAAAATTATTCATATGTTGGTGAGGAACCCCCAAATTCCAGGTCATTACTATTTGTTCACACTCTCTGTCTTATCTTACTTCTCTAGACTTCTGCCGCAATAAACCTAAGGATAAACAGATATGCACCTGTTTCTTTGAGTCTTCATTCCATTATAAAGGCTTGCATATCCCATAAAGGTGTATATGTTTTTTCTCTTGTTAATTGCATTTGTCATGTGAAATAGGGGCTTGGGGAGTTCAAGAAAAGTCCTTGAACCCCGAACTCTGAGTTTGTGTCTGGTTTTAGCCATAGAATTGGATAAACCAGACTGAGAAGGATGATTTATGAATATTATAATTTTATTCAGAAATATATGAGAGAAAAGGAGGGGTTGCAAGCTGAGGAAAGGAAAACGGATACACCCATGTGGCCCAAGAATCCATGTGGGAAGTAAGCATGGACCTGAAACATGAAAAGGGACTTAGAGAGGAAAGAGAAGAAAGTGCAGAGAGCTCCCGCCATGTGGAGGGCAGGAGGGGACGGAAAGCCCATGGGGAAGTAGAGGAGCGTTACCAGGATAGGAACCTGGCAGTTCAAGAGAGATGAACAGCCAACAACAACAACAACACAAAAAAAGCCTTGCCCACGTGGTAAGGATCTTTATATAATCTTATTGTGGTGAGCTTTACCCAAAGACTTAGGTGAGTCTGAGAGACAGCTGATGGGTGTGGACTCCTGGAGCTGGCTCAGGATCTTCAGCCATGAAGCCAAATTCTGGGGCTGAGCTTAAACAACCACAATGCCAGGATCAGACTTAAATTCTAGGAATGGGGAACTCCCTCCTAGGAGGGGCTCAGGTTGTCTATGGAAAAACAGATCTAGAAAATGTCTTCAGTAATGAGATAAGGAGAGGAAAGAGCCTTCTCTGATCTCTAGTAAAGTGGAGACTATAAGGACAGACATAAGGACCTATCTGCCTTTTACCTTCAGGGCCCATTCACCCTAAACTACCTAACAAAGCTACCTGACTCCCTCTCAGTTATGTCCCTCAGCCATACATCTACCAAGAAAAAGTATTCCTTTGCTCCTATAGTATGTTTTAGTTGGGGGCTTTTGACATGGGGAAACTGGACACTGGTTAACTAGAAGTAAGGGTATCTTCTCTGATTTGGCTTGGGTAGAATTCTTACCTTTTTTTGGTTGGTCTTGAGTTAGAAGGGAGGAAATAATAAAAAAATTGAAGGAATCTGGTAGTTATTGGTCCAGCTTATATAAGGCTCATTGCTGTGAAAATTTTGGCTTAGCTTCTTGGACCATGTCTTCTAAGGTGATGGGTCAGCGTTCTACTGGCATGTATGTTCTAGCCAGTATCCATGTATATACCTAGTCTCTCAAAACAACTCATATGTTTGGGCAAAGATTTTTTTTTTTTTACTAAAGATGGAATGTTTTACCTAAATTCTTCAAATGCATTGCTTTTTATAGTTTCCAAGCACAATGGTAACAGTTAAAAGAAGCTATTGATAGAGGAGAAAATAAGAAGGAGTGGGTATAAATGCACTTGAAAATAAAAATTTCTTTATTAGCAATTGAAGTGAATACAAACACATTATTCTAATTGCTCTCCCAGTCCTAGCTTACCTTCTTCCCCTTTCTCTCTTGGGTTGTATGGCTGATATCCAAAGAAACTTCCAGAAGCTTAAGCCAGGAAATGCACTTAATGTTCTCTGAGGATGTGGCTGTGAATTTACTTAGAAAAAGTAGTATTTTCTGTTTTTTTCTTAAAGGAGCTTCCATAGAGACGTGATGATGGAAAAAATTCAATTTGAAACCCATGAGTCAGCTGCTCAGCACAACATTCATAGAGAAAAAATTCCAATGAACAAAATATAGAATATTAAGGAATGACTCTTGGTTCTCCATTTTAGGGGAAAACTGGGAATATCATGTCATTAAAGTTCAGCACAAAATAACATTTGAGAAAACAAATTGGAGATCCTCCATAAAAGTAGTGAATGTAGATAATGCGGAACAACCTTAAGATCTTTTCCAAATCTTAATGTGCTAAGACGAACCCCCACTGGAGAAAAATTTGTGACAGTAGTACATGGAAAGCCTTTGTGGGTCATTTACCCCTTAAGAATCCTGCCAGGTCCCACCTGCACATAAATTCCTGTGTTCCTTATATTGTTCCTTATTTTTTAAATTTTATTTACTTATTTGCAAGGACAGAGAGAAAGAGAAGAGAGAAGAGACACATAGAGAGAGAGAATGGGCAAGCCAGGGCCTCTGGCCACTGCAAAGGAACTCCAGACACATGTGCCCCTTGTGCATCTGGCTTACGTGGGTCCTAGGGAATTGTACCTGTGTCCTTTGGTGTTACAGGCAAACACCTTAACCACTAAGCCATCTCTCCAGTCCTGTTCCTTATTTTTATTGTTCTTTATATTTAAAAATTTATGTAAGTAGCCACAAGAGACAGAAAGAGAGAGAGAGAGAGAAATGCTACAAATTCAAAGAATGTGGGAAAGTCTTCTGTTGTCCCTTGCTTGTTCTTAGGGTACTTGCCAGAGGCCACATTGGAACAGAACAACATATATGTGAATAAAGCATGTTAAATCTTTAGTAACAGATCAGAGGTCCCTACCCCTTAACAAGTGTGTTTAAGCTATAGGGTTCAAGCACTGTTAAGAATGTCAATTTCCTAGGTCTTTATTGTAAGCACCTCTGAGTGTGTGTGTGTGTGTGTGTGTGTGTGTGTGTGTGCGTTTTCTGTGGATGAGCAGACCTGTCCAGAGCGGCTCTTGGTCTCCTTGAATGACAGCTGACAGACCCTTTCTTTACCCCTAGCTGCCTCCACTAGGAGCTGTCAGGCCTGCAAGTCCTGCCCTGGCACCCAGCTGTACTGTCTGCGTTGTGGCAGCTGCCTACTTTGAAGAGACTCCATTCCGGCTTCAAGGAACATTGTTAACTCTGACTGGCAGTGAAGTCACTTCAGCTGCTAACGTCAAACTTCTGTTTCAGGAGGATGTGACCCAGTCACCACTCGGGACTAACTGCATGGGCTCCGGGAGAACTTTGCCTAGGCCACTGTAGATGTCTGTGGACCCAACCTGCAAACCCTTCCCAGACGACTCAGCAAAAGTCTCGCCCTTGTCGTTTACAATCCCGTCTAGGGGTGCTGGGTTCGTTTTTTCTGCAGTCTCAAGAATTCAAAGGAGGAAAGAGCTTAAAAGAACAGTTTATTTCAAAGTAAGAAGTACAGCAGAGGGAACACAAACTCCTCAGGAAGAAGGGGCTTCAACAGGCTAACCCAGAGGGAAACTAGATTTGTATCTAATGAGGGAAGCCAGCCCATCTTGACCCATGATTGGTCAGCTTAAGCAAAGACAAAGGTACTGATTGCTTAATGATGCAGCCAGTATTGCGCAGGTCCTAGAAAGCCTGCCAAGCCAGCCCACAGGCAGAATACTCACTTATGTGAAGGAAGAAAAAGGAGGAAGTGGCATCATCCTCTTTGCCATCTTGGTTAGTAGACAGCCATCTACCAAGAGTCATTTTTCCCTATCTGTGTCTGCCTAGCCAAAAAACCCTGCGTAACTCCTGTAGCATTTCCATTATTCAAGGAATGTGACTGGTGCGTATGTGAGTCTTGCGATTGGTGTTGATGCAGGATTTTGGGGTTCAGGAGGGATTCCCTCAAATTTATGAACCCTAAGTTTGGGTTCTATCCTACCTTTAACAAGGAAATTTTAAAGACAGATTCAAGAAGGATAAGTTATGAATTATTAAGTTTATTTATGGAGAAGTCACAAATTGTTTTATTTAAGGGAGATTGGGTTCTAGGAAGGAAGGCTGGAACAGCGTCATAGGCACATGGGAAGTAGGAAATATGTTTTCATGTGTAAAACACTGCATGGGTTATAAGGTTCCTTTAAAAAATATGAGGTTTGTTTAGGGAGAGACTGGAGTAGAGCTATATAAGCACATGGAGGGGAGTTCATACAGCCCACTTAAGAGAAACTGCTGTTTTCAAAGCAAGACTGGAGTACAGCCACAAGCACGTGGTGGATAGATAGAATTCAGGAGCTCATATAAGGAGACTTAGAAGGAGCTCCCATGGTATCTGCCATGTGCTTTCCTATGGAGGGAAATTAAGAGGGCAAATGGTGAGACTCAAGGAAGGATAAGAGGGAAAAAAATCAAAGCAGAGACCAAGAAATTCAGAGGAGACATGAGTAATGAAGAGAGTTACACTGATGGTTACCCTGAGTTTAAGGACAGGCAGCAGGCCTGGCGTTAGAGAGAGCACCACACAGGAGACCTCACGTGTCAGGGAAACATGCATGTGGTAGATTCAGAGTCCAGAGGAAATCATGCATGTAGTCAAGGTAAGAAGTTGCCTCAAACTATAAATCGAAGGCAAGAAGAAAAGTTCCCCTAGACCGAGAAACAGTGTTATGTTCTCCCCACTCTCCCAGGGGAAGCCCCGGACTCACATGTGTCCTTGTGGCCCAGGTGAAGGGAGGCGGGTTGAGCAGAGCCAGAAAAGCACTGTGTAGCTGAGTGGAAGTGGGTGGAGCTAGTGACAGGAAGAAGACAGCAGCCTTTATAGGCAAGGGGAGGACCTGATTGGTTTGTATATTTGAGGAGCTGGCTATAACACCCTTAAGCCTGACCCAGGTGACATACCTCCTTCAGCAAGGTTCCACCTCCCAAATTGCCATCAGCTGGGGACAAATCATCCAGAACACATGAGGTTCATAGTGATCCTTCTAGCTCAGCCCCTGAGTTCTGGGATTAAAGGTGTGTGCCACCACGTCCAGCCACACGCATTTTTTTTTTTTTTTATAATTTGAGATGATGTGTGAAAAATAAGCCATGGAAATACTCTGTAAGTATGACAAATACAGAAAGCTTTATTTGTTCTTGATCCCTAGTATAACAGGCACTTAGAAATTGCATTTGCTAAAATATACTGACTCCTCCTTTGGACCTACAAAGTAAGTCTAAAATCAAGATAAAGTCTGACATCAATGCTTTCGTTTTATATCCCCTTTCTTTACTCGAAGTCACCCGATTACCTGTGTACATAGTTATTCACAGTATGAAAAGGCAGTGGATTCTGGCAGGTACAAAAGCCACCAGCCAGACAAGACGTACATGCCAGGGCAATAGTGTCACATAAATTATGGGGATAATCAACTGCTCTCTGGTTAAATATAAGGTCCACTTAGTATTAAGGGAATTCATGCCTGGTACTGAGAACCAAGTAAGAAGTCTGGTACTGAGAACCAAATAAGAAGGTCACAGACCCTAGAGGAAAACTCACATTTTACTTTAGCTAAAAGCCTAAATGACTGTTTTCATCCCCTTTCATTCATGCTGCTGTCATTCTTGACTACAGGATCTACTTTAAAAAAATATTTAATCAATTCATTTATTAGAGAGAGAGAGAGAGAGAGAGAGAGAGAGAGAGAAAGAGAGAGGGAGGGAGGGAGGGGAGGAGGAAGAGGCAGATAGAGTGACAGAATGGGCACACCAGGGCCTCCAGCCACCACAGATGAACTCCGGGTACATGTACCATCTTGTGCATCTGGCTTATGTGGGTGCTAGGAAATCAAACCTGGGTCCTTAAGCTTTTCTGCAAGCACCTTAACTGCTAAGCCATCTCTCCAGCCTCAAGAGTCTACTTTTTGGAGATGGCAGTGAATAATAGGGAGACCCATCAATATGATGGAAGAAATACCAGCTGCCTAGCATGAAATGAGTCATCTGTATCACAGCTGCCATAGTTGGCGAAACTTTATAGAGGAAGTGGTGGGCTCCATATGAGTGCTGTTCTCACTTTGAGTCTGAGACCCTCCTCCAGGGAGATGATGGTCAACACTGAGGAGACTCAAAATCCATCAAAGCAGAAAACTAGAAGCTGCTGAGAGCCCGTCACTAAGGGATGCTTACAGCGTGTACTACAAGGCTTGGGGAACATCACAGAAGAGGGGTGGAAAGAATGTAAGAGCCACAGGGTAGGAAGGCACCCTCTGAGTCATTCTCCACCACACAGAGATGACTGCTATATACACAACCCCAAAGCCAATACTGATAACCCCACTGAAGCGGGCTCTCAGTGGAATGGGGGTGGGAGGAGGAGAGGGGACATAAGAGTATAATGTGGGGCTGGAGACATGGCTTAGTGGTTAAGCACTTGCCTGTGAAGCCTAAGGACCCTGGTTCGAGGCTTGACTCCCCAGGACCCATGTTAGCCAGATGCACAAGGGGCGCACACATCTGGAATTCGTTTGTAGTGGCTGAAGGCCCTGGCATGCCCATTTTCTCTCCCTCTCTCTATCTGCGTCTTTCTCTGTCTGTCGCTCTCAAATAAAAAGAGTATAATGTGATGGAAATAGGACCAATTTGCGATATGTTCATATACTAAAGTTCTCAATAAAAAATAAGGCTCTCTTTCATTAGTAACTCATCCTTGGGCTGGAGAGATGGCTTAGCAGCTAAGGTGCTTGCCTGAAAAGCCAAAGAACCAAGGCTCAGTTCTCTAGGACCCGTGTAAACCTGATGCACAAGGTGCCACATGCATCTGGAGTTCATTTGCAGCAGCTGGAGGCCCAGGTGTGCCATTCTCTTTCTCTATCTGCCTCTCTCAAATAAATAAATAAATTCAAAAAATATTTAAATGAAATTAATCACCCTTAAGAATGGATTCCTAGATCATTAATTTCACTTCTATATTCTGATATAAAAATTACAGTGAGTACCGGGCGTGGTGGCACACGCCTTTAATCCCAGCACTCGGGAGGCAGAGGTGAGAGGATCGCCATGAGTTTGAGGCCACCCTGAGACTACATAGCAAATTCCAGGTCAGCCTGGGCTAGAGTGAGACCCTACCTCAAAAAACAAAAAACAAACAAACAAAAAAATTACGGTGAGAAATGTCCCTTTAGGAGCCTTCCTAGCCATAGCATGTACACTGTGATACATAGTCATGGGCTATGTGGAGATTAAAAAAAAAATTTCGGCTAGAAAGTCTTTTAGATCTATGGGGGACAAAAATATATATTTTGAAAACCATCTCTATGTGTTTTGCTGTTATGAAAGATGTATGGACTTACTGAAGAAAAACTACCTTTGACATTGAAGTATAAAGTCAAGTTTACTTTGTATTGCCCATTGTCAGTAGTTTGGATTATTTTCACTTTCCTTTCTGCACAAAAAAAACTATTTTTTTTTTTTGAAGGGGAAAACTAGTGAGAACAGGGAGAGAAAGTCTTCCCTTTTATGAGCCAAATAAATTATTCCTGTAGATGCTGGCAGTAAATGGCGGTAGAGGGCAGAGGCTGAACATATACAGTGAGACACATACACTACGCTTCTAGAATGCTAAAAAAAAAAAAAAAAAAAAAAATCATAGGTTTTTAGTCATGTTTCACCTTGTGAAAGAGGCTTTGAGTTTTTCAGCTTATTTTAAGGTCCAGGTTGGAAGCACTGAATCGTTACTCTTCCCTGTCAGTTCCTGAATCAGGATGAACAACTCCCCTTGCTGAACCCTACAGAGACTTTTCGTGGTTTTGGTCTAGGGGAGTGAAGTTTCTAAGGCTCAGGTGAGGCAAGTATCTGTTGTGTTTCCTTCTCTGCCAGGTTAGGGACCCATTTTATACACATCGTCCTCTCCATGCTTTATAATTTAAAATAGATTTTTTTTTTTTTTTGCTTTTCCAATTATAATAATGATAGAAAAATGCTAGTCTGTTGCCAGTTGCCATAGGAACCAGGAGCAACTTAACTTCTTTTAAATGGGAGATGGACACTTAACTCTCAAGTTTTTTTGGAAATCAGGATGCAGTCATATGTTTTGTGAAGACCCTACTTGTGAATAGTATACCTTACATTGTGTGTGTGTTTGTGAATGAAGTTACTTTTGCATACACATAATACAAATCCATAAGAGACACAGATCATAGCTCATTTTTGAACTAAATTACTTTCTGACAGAGACATGTGAAATTAATTGAATTTCAAACAGTATCCAAAAGATAGATTTAACACATGGCATCTCTTTATCATGTTTTATTTTTTTGAAACTTACAGGAAGCGTTTCCCTTCCTTAAAAAAGTAAAGGATGTTTGATGGCTGTGACTCATGCAAATGTTTTTTTTTTTTTTTTTTTCAGGAAAGAAGAATGGAGTGTCATTAGCGAGATGACTACTAATATTAACGTTATTCTGGGCAGCCCCAAGGAGAGGGTGGTGGGGAGAAGTCAAGTGTTTTTAATGAGGAACAAAATAAACAACCTGAAATGTAAGATGAATCTGAGAATCCAGGGTTCCAACCTGGACCTGCAGATGCACAAGTCTGGTTCAGTGAAGTAATTTGGTCCTTGCAAAGTGCACTTTGAAATAGACAGCTTTATAATGTAGAATGATTGAAAGACTTTGAAATTCCAGGCAAAGTCATAAAAAATATTCCTGCTTTAAAAAAATATATATTCCTGCTCAAATCTATCATGGCATTTTAAAGAGTGCTGACTCCATAAATTCTGACTTTTATCAACAGCACTTCAATAATGTTCAGAAAATAAACTTCACAGGAAAACCTCGGGTGTTCAATTAGTGTTAAACGTTTTAGGGCAGAAACTGAGATAATGAAATTATGAGGACAACGGCAGCTTAACGTTTTGTGGCTCACAAGAGATTTATGCATTCCAATATAACCTCAAGCTACGCATATGGCATACTAAAAAGAATGGATTCCTGACAGGGGAACACAGGGCGGGGAATTGGACTGCACTTGTCTTAATACCAGTTCTTTGTCTTAACAGAAACACTTTACAAAATAAAGGAGAGGAAAAAAGCACCTACCCTTGACTTGTTCTCAGTACAAATTCAGGCTTTGCTTCTTCCCAGACCCCCTGCCATTATTACTCAGATAACGGATGAATAGAACATAGCTTCTTTCACAAGAATCATTTCCTCTTTATCACAAATTGCATTAGGCTCATGGGGGGTCCTGTGGGAACTGCTGGTCTAAAGAAGTCACCAGAGAAATGGTTGGCCTCTGAACTAAATAAGAGCAAGCAGCCTCTCTCACACAACTTTTCCAGAATTTCAGCAGGAGGTGAGAGCCGACTTAACGGTGGTACAGGTCTCACTGCCAGATGCTTCTGGCTATCCCCTTGCCAGGCTTGCACAGTCTGGTAGGAAGGCACTCTCTGAGGGATGGGGGCCGGGTTGATCCTGGAGCGCCTCTGTGGACCTTTCAGGATTTCTCTCGAGGCTCAATAGATTGGAGGATTGCAAGGAAAATGGGAATGGACTCTCACCCTCTCTCATGTCTGATTATCATAACATCCCCTAGCAGTCTGGAGAAATTAAAGGACTGAAGGCAAGGAGGCTGCCAGCTGGCTTGTTGCTGGTGGGCATCTCAGATGATTTAACAAATTCTAGAAAGATCCTTTGGAAATGTTGGGTAGTCTTTCTTTTGTAGGCTGTTTATCTTCCAAGATTAGGGGTTGTAACCATAAAGCTAAGGGATTCTCATGGTTTCGTAAGTTTACTTATGGGTAGAAATGATCTCTTTATTTCAACAACCTTGCTGGAGCTCATACTTTTCTTTGGAATAACTTACTATTGAGGCAAGTTACCTATGAATATACTGATGCATCTAACCTCTTTGCCCAGGATAAGCTCATACCAGAGTTAGAGGAGCTGAAATTCCCCAGAGTCATTTCTCTGAGCTTCTCCATAGAATGAAGTACAAGAGGGGTTTGAAGCCATGGTGACTGGAGTCTAGATTTGGCCTTGTCCATCACTTGATCTTGGGAATGTTAAGTTCTCTGAGCCTTCATGGCTTCTATAAATGAAGGCAATGGATATTTCAAATGACTGTTGTAAGGATTAAATGCAGGTTGGTATATAAAGTACTTAGCAGAGCCTGGCTCACAGGAAAAGATCAATAAATGACATATTAGTTTGTGAAACTCCATTAAAAGACCAAGACCCTAGAATCAGTAGGTAGCCACTGTGGCCTCTTGTGAAGCCACATCCATCTCCATACATCTTACTGAGGTTTCCTGGTAGTGCACCTTTGCTACCTTTCCTGAGTTCCTTTGGTCTCAGTAATGATGCGCCCAGGATCCCACTTAAAGTATTAGACTTTGGGTAGAGGTAAGGAAGAGGCATATAATTACAGACGTGAAAAGAACTTCAAAGGGCTGTGCTTCACCTAAAATGCAATTTAGGGAGTCCTTGCTATATGTTAAGAAACCTAAGAATCTTATAGCTCATTAAGTTTCTCAACAACAGCTGATATATATATATATATATATATATATATATATGTATATATATATATATATATATATAATTTTATTTCCATCTGCAAAATAAGAAACTGAGGCCTAGAGAACTTATCAGGCAGTTCATGGAAAATGCAGTGCTGAAACTCAGCCCTATGTGAGAACAAACCCACGACCTCAATCACAACCGAACACTGTTGATAGCAATTTAGGTAGCTATTTCCTTTTGAAATACATTTAAGGACGTGAGAAATATCTTCGTGTTTATTCATCTTTGTAGTCAAGAATTTTTTTTTCCCTTACGTTTAGTTGTGCTTTTCACCTAGGTGGGTTCATTTATTTTGATTCTTAGTCTATAGAGACTGTAGTACGGAATAGTGTTTCTCATCATAGCAACTACGTTCAATACTACCAACTTTAAGCCACCTACTATCGTTCATTTTTACCAGCAAAATTATCCTCAACACTTCAGTTTCATATGTGGAGGATGTAAGAGGAAAGAGAAGCCAGACTGTTAAGGGAGGAGTCCAATAAAACAGGCCCAATTTTTAAAATCCCATGGGGGTAATTTTGACTCAGTCCAGCAGGGGGCGTGGCGTTCCAGCGACTATGGGGGCGTGTCACGCCTAAGAGCATCCTGTACAGGGAAAACACAAGTATGGGTTAATTTTTTTTTTAATTTTGCGTCTAGATCTGGCAGTGATTATATGTAGGGGACATAAATTTCCACACATTTTGAGGTGTTCCTGTGCACAAAGCAGGCTCCTTCGGCCCGAGGGCAGCCCTCTGACAAAGAGATACATGTGCCGGCTATTGGGGGCTGGTGTATTTAAAAATGAAAAGAGAGCCTGGGGCTGGGTGGGGAATGTGGACAGCAGCTGCCATGCTGACTAATGCTGACAGAGCGAAAGGATTTTTCCTGGTATGGGCATTTCACGTTCCCTTAGTAACTCCCGGAGGCCTCATTTAGTCCTTTTTTTTTTCTCAACCAAGGGGAGAGAAGCCTTCCTCTGTCAAGAGAAGCTGAAAGTAGTACGTCAAAGACTACAAATTTTATGGGACAGACGCAACCTGCCAATCCATAGCTGTGTGATCTTGGGCAAGTAGATTGGTACCTTCAACCAGCCATCTCCTTAAGAGGGGAATAGTTCCTACCATCTAAAGGAGCTGGGGAAATAATATCTTTCTTTAAGGCACCTAGTAGAGTGCCTAGCACTAGTAATAACTCACAGGAAAATGCTAGCAGCTATATGATGTCTCTTTCCTCAGCCCTCCAACACTATCACAAAGGAAGTTATCCTTTAAGTAACCCCCCAACACTGTCAAATAAGGGAATCCTGTTACAAAGAGGCAACTCATGAGTATTCATATCAGAAATGCATAATCATTACTCTGCATGGAACCAGGAAGCCATTATTAATGAGCTTATAATTTCTTTTCTTGAATTGTGTGAAAATAGATCATTGACCTCAGACTCAAAAACATTTCTCAAAGGTCATCTGTATCCCTCACTGCTATAGAATCTATCTGCAAGCAGGCTGATTCTACAACTTGGAGCCGTAGCTGTGTAAGGATTCTTGTCAGTATCTAAGTAGCTGCCTGTCTCCATGTGCCAGGGCCGCAAGGAATGGAGGTCTGCATTCATCAAACCAGCATCTGAATTTCCTTTTCCTGAGCACGGCTGTCAAAGCTGCTCATGAACTGTTTTCTAATTTGAAAATAACAGCATGACCTCATAATTGTTAGTAGCCTTATCTGTTAGCATCATGTAGAGAGAACACACATGCAAGTATTACTCTGCAGTGTGAGCATAGTTAAACACAAGAAGGGAAAGGCTCTACAGCTATTTAAATGGCTGGTACCCACCAGATCAAATCATGCTCAGGGGCCCATGGGTCTGGCTTTCATGGAATCTAAAAAGGGCATCTTGTGTCTAAATGTATTCTTTATGCAACAAATAAGAGAAATTTTCAAGTACCACCTTTGCTTGGTCAAGTATAAAACTTTGAGATTATATGCTACTTTCTGTTTTTACTTTTTGTACATAAATTCATAATTGCACATTGAATTAGTATATATAATATCTCCCCCTGCGCCCTGCCACACAATACTACCCTCACTTCCTCATTACACATTCAAATTGTCCTTTCCGTTTCCATGCAGGTCTTCCTTGGCATCTATCATATAAGCATATGCATATATGTAAAGAAGTCCTACAGAGTGATCCTCCTGCCATTTCCTCTAAGTGGAATACTCAGAATCTCTCCATGCTGGCATGTCACTGGTTGCCAAAAATTATGTTCACTTATGGCTCACTGTGGGGTCTCTGTGTGCTCTTCTCACTGATGCTAATGAAAGTCATGTAGGCATGTTATGGGGAGAAAGAACCCTGTGGATGCTCTCTCCCAAACAGATTGAAAGGCTGGATCGAAAACCAGACTATCACTTTACTGTTTATTTTTATCACACCAGGTTTTATTAACCAGATCTCATATGATGATGTCCAGGCATTTCACCAGCATGATTGTGCTGATGGAGAACATGTGTAGCTAATCTCCTACACTCTGATCCGCAGTCTGGGCTTGGGAAACTGGTATGTGGGCAAGGTTTCTAAGCTATCCACATCAGCAGTGGAGGTGGAATTGTACAGAGATCAGTTTTAGATTGTTTGGCGCCCACTCTAGGATTTGCTCTATAAAAGATGAAGATCATAAGAGACTTTTGACTAGAACATGGCAAAGGTCTCTCTGTGTCCTCAGAAGGCCTCTTGTATGAGACAGTTCTGAGAGGAACTCATTTCCAAGGAAACCATAAATAACATTCACTAACCTTTCTCTCAGATTGCATTTTTAAGCATTTTCTTTTTACCCTTCTCCATAGAAAAGCTGCATCCTCAAACAAGCTTGCCTTTTTATGGCAGAAAATTTTATCCTCAATATGATCTCAAGGGTATGGATTGATTATTAGATCATTCCTCCAATTAAGGAAAATCAATAGATTCTTGGTTTACCTCCAAGGTCCCTAAACACTCACATCTCATAATTCTACTATTATTCAAGTTGCTAAAGACACTTTGTGTATTGCTTTTTGAAAAGACACTGAAAAAAAAAGCACATTATATGGAAGGAAATACTATTATAGTCAGGTGGGAGTTGCTTGTATTTCTGTCTTATTGTATGATTAAATATGATTAAAGATATAATATTATAATAAGGTAACCTTGGAACGTTGCCCTAGGGGAACCATAGATGATGGATTCATTGGCCTAAAATTGGGATGTGGATGCAACCATTAGACCAAAGTCAAGTAGCAGAGAATGGGAGCAGTGGTCATCCAGGCAGGTACTGGCCTCTGAAGCAAGCTCCTCATCTGTAGCTAAGCCTGGGGAGGAAGGTGGCGATTTGTAGTAGCTCTGGTAGGTGAACCGAGAAGTAACAGTGCTATATTCCTAGACAAGGATCCAGGCCTGTCAGAGAACTGAGGTAATCAACAGGATAAGGACAAGAATCTGCTCCCCAAGGCCCAGAGAGGACAATAACCTGGGAATACACTGATTGCACAGCAGACATTTAGGATGTACTTAGTCTATGCAAGGATTTTTGCCAAGCTGCTGTATACCAGCTCCTTTAATAAGATTCAGAGGTAGATGCTATGAGCTATCATCTCTTCATTCCAAGTGAGAAAACCGAGGCTTAGAGAAAACACAAGGCACTGGTCCAAGGTCACATAGCTAGGAAGTGACAGGCCTGACATAGCTGATTCAAATTCAGGTAGGTTGATTTCAGGACTTTTTTTCCTACTCTTCTGTAAGACTTCATTAATTCAAAGTGATAAAGTGACAGCACTAACTTGAAGAGACGGAGGAAATATTTTCATGAAGAAATAAATTCTACACAGGAGCATCCACATATTAACAGGACGGTGTGCATTGTGTGTCTGGGGATCATGCCTTGTACATCCGTGTGCTGAAAGAGAGGCTGCCGTGCAACACTCAGAGGGGATATCATGTTTGTACACCTTCCAGGTTGCCCATCACAGTACCCGACACATCCTCATTTCGGTGCTCTATACGCATGACTGTGGGGGCAAGACATTTTGGTATAGGGAGGGAAAGAGCCAGAACTCAAGAGGTCTCACGACTGACCAGAAGGCTTTAGAACACAGATGAAAGGGCTTGTCTTGGGGCATGGAAGCAGTGGTCAGAGGAAGTCAGAGTCAGGGTAGAGTCCATACTGGGACCTCAAAAAGGAAGTGGCACAATTCTCTCACTCGCCTTCTTGCCTAGGAATCAAGGCAGGACTAGAAAGGAGAGCATCAGGTTCTGACTACGGGTGGATTCTTTGCATAGGCTGAATGCCTTGACCTGGTGGTCTACACTTGGTCCACGGCTTTAAGGCTATCTCCATATTGATGTCTACAGGACTTCTCCCTTCAGAGGTAAGATAACCAAGATAATCTCGTGATCAGATAAAAATAATATAAAATGGATATATATCTGCAGAAGGATGAAAATAGATTCTTCTCTCTCGCCATGCACAAGAATTAAGTCCAAATGGGTTAAAGACCTTAACATCAGACCTGAAACTCTGAAACTGCTAGAGGAAAAAGTAGGGGAAACCCTCCAACATTTTGGTCTTGGCAAAGACTTTCTGAATACAACCCCAATTGCTCTGGCAATAAAACCACAGATTAATCACTGGGACCTCATGAAATTATAAAGATTTTGCACTGCAAAGGACACAGTGAAAAAAGCAAAGAGGCAACCTACAGAATGGGAAAAAATCTTCGCCAGCTATATATCTGATAGAGGATTAATATCTAGGATATACAAAGAACTCAAAAAGTTAAATAATAAGGAATCAAACAAGCCAATCAAAAAATGGGCTATGGAGCTAAACAGAGCATTCTCAAAGGAAGAAATATGAATGGCATATAAGCATCTAAAAAATGTTCTACATCACTAGTCATCAGGGAAATGTAGATTAAAACTACATTGAGATTCCATCTCACTCCTGTCAGATTGGCAACCATCATGAAAACAAATGAACATAAATGTTGGCAGGGATGTGGAAAAAGAGGAACCCTTCTACACTGCTGGTGGGAATGCAATCTGGTCCAGCCATTGTGGAAATCAGTGTAGAGGTACCTAAAACAGCTAAAGATTGATCTACCATATGACCCAGCTATAGCACTCCTAGGCATATATCTGAAGGACTCATCTCATTTCCTTAGAAGTACGTGCTCCACCATGTTTATTGCTGCTCAATTTATAATAGCTGGGAAATGGAACCAGCCTAGATGTCCCTCAACTGGTGAGTAGATAATGAAGATGTGGCACATTTATACAATGGAGTTCTACTCAGCAGTAAAGAAAAATGAAGTTATGAAATTTGCAGAAAAATGGATAGACCTGGAAAGGATTATACTAAGTGAGGTAACCCAGGCCCAGAAAGCCAAGCGCCACATGTTCTCCCTCATATGTGGATCCTAGCTACAGATGACTGGGCTTCTGCGTGAGAATCAAAATACTTAGTAGCAGAGGCCAGTAAGTTAAAAAGGAGACATAAAGGGAAGAGAAAGGAAGGGAGGAGGATACTTAATAGGTTGATATTGTATATATGTAAGTACAATGATTGAAATGGGGAGGTAATATGATGGAGAATGGAATTTCAAAGGAGAAAGTGTGGGGGGTAGGGAGGGAATTAACATGGGATATTTTTTTATAATCATGGAAAATGCTAATAAAATTAAAATAAAATAAAATATATAAAATACCTAGATAGCACCTTAAAATTTCCATGTACAAAACTGGACCTTTTTTTCCCACCATCTCCTGCCTCAAATATCTTTTTCCTTAGACCCTCCAAGTTTCAGCAAATGGCACTGATATTTATACAATTGATTCAATATTTACACACATGTCATAAATTCAGATTATGTCCTTATTTCTTGTTCTACATCTCCCCATTGTCTGTTCGGTCTATTCGAAGCCCTGTGAGATGACCTCAAAATACTTCAAATCAGTGGTTCCCAAACTTGTCTACACACTGAAGTCACTAGAGAGCACCAAATCTTGATGCTAGGGCACATAGATGCTTAGCAGTTAAGGCACTTTGTCTTTGAAGCCTAAGGACCCAAGTTCGAGTCCCCAGAACCCACATAAGCCAGATGAACATGGTGGCACATGCATCCGGAGTTGTCTTGCAATAGCAGAAGGTCCTGCTGCACCCATTCTCTCTCTCTCTGCCTCTTTCTCTCTCACACACACACAAACAAATGAATAAATAAATAAAAGTTGATGCCAGTGTCCTCTCCTCAGTGATTAATCTAATTGGTCTGCATTTTAAAATAATTCTATTCCATCCAGGTGATTGTGACTGCAGCGTAATCTGGGGACCACCGACAGATATCTAGCGTCCCACCCATGCCACACGTCTTCGGCACCCCTGCTTGAATGATTGCAGCACCGCCTATGTGATCACTCAGTTCTTTCATTTTTTTTTTTAAACTCGTTCCTTTCACCCTCTGTTTTCTATACGGTTGCTAGAGTGAGCTACTTAAAATGTAGGTCATAGCAAGCCACCTTCCTGTGTAGAACACTCCAGTGGCTTTTTGTTGCAGGAAAGTAAAATCCAACCTCCTTTTTGAGCCTTCAAGGTTCTACAGAC
This sequence comes from Jaculus jaculus, assembly GCF_020740685.1. Lineage (NCBI taxonomy): Eukaryota > Metazoa > Chordata > Mammalia > Rodentia > Dipodidae > Jaculus > Jaculus jaculus. Next base: position 36,020,315 of record NC_059105.1, on the reverse strand, counting down.
ATAATTTCTTTGTTCCCTTCTGACTGCTCCTCCTCAGCCCTCTCTCATTCACGCTGAGCTGCAGTCACACCAGCTCCCTACTTAGCTTCTCTGAGGACGTGCCATCTGATTTCCATCTCAGGGCTTTGGCATTTGTGGATTTGTTGCCTCTTGTGTCTCTGCTTCTCGCTGCTGACTTCCTGGTCTCTCAGGTGTTAGTCTGAATGTCATTTCCTCAGAGTAGCCTTGGTAAGCCTGTGTCCTCTACTCCTACCGTGGATGCTAAAATTTCCCTTTTCATTTTCTTGATAGCACTGAGTTAATATGTTTGTTTGCTCACAGTACTCCTTCTCCTGCTAGATCCAAAGATGGATGCAAGTACAGCATTTATTTCTTTTGCTCACTCCAGCATTGCCAGGATGTAGAGCAGCTTCTGCTTTGAAGTGGTTTCTTACTAAGTCTCTGTTGACTATAGGAACGGTGGAAAACCTTATTCAGAAAGATGGCTTTTCCCAGGAGTCTGACACAGTCAAGATTTAGAATTGATACAGTATAGGGTGTGTCTAGCACTGAAACATCTCAAACCATCCAAGGTTCAGGGTCCATTGTGGAAGAGGTGGCGGAAAGAATGTAAGAGCCAAAGAAAGGGTACCACTCTTTACATACAACTGTCCAGACAGAATTTGGTCTCTATATCCAAGACCTCACAGTACCTAGCGATACCTACACAAGACCCTCATAATAAGAGGAAAAGAGGACGACATCAAATTAAAAGAGAGACTAATGGAGAGAGGGAAGGAATATGATGGTGAGCAGAGTTATGAAGGGGAAATTGAGGGAGGGGAGGGAAGGGAAATACCATGGTTTGTTGTCTGTAAGTATAAAAGTTGTCAATAAAATAACATATATCTTTTAAAAAAGTGTAGTACAAGGACAAGTCGAAACTTAAAACTCAATTCTGTTTTCTATATTTTCTTTGTATTCAGACATTATGGGACCATAAGTGGGGTTGTGATAGGGGTATAGTAATAGAAAGAAGTAGGGTTCAGTAGCCACAATACTTTAGTTCATGCTGAGGTAACAAACAGCACCAGAATCACTAGTGAGTTAGCACAATAAACATGTTTATTTTGATAGGTGTCAGACACTCCAAGAAGTTGTCTGTCTTCAGGTGGAAGCTCAACATTCCCTTTAACTGGTATTTAAGATGCGTCAACATAGCTGCAAGGGAGAGGGCGGACAGTTGCTCAGCAGTTCGTGCCTATTATAGTTTACATTCCTCAGCCAGAATGAGTCACATGATGGTCCCAGAAGAGAGGAGAATGATGAATCTTGGTAAGCAAGTAGGAGCGTCTGCCACAAGTACCAATTAACATGGACAAACAGGAGCTTCTTTGTGCAGTGGTGGTAGACACCAGTGAGACTCAAAGCTCATCAAAGCTGAAAATATGAGGTTGTTAAGAGCTCAGCACTAAATGAAACATCTCCACCACGCTTTCCAAAGCTCAGAGTTCATTGTGGAAGCATGGATATCAAGAATGGAAGAGGCTGCCAGGTGTGATGGTGCACGCTTTTAATCCCAGCAATCAGGAGGCAGAGGTAGGAGGATCGCCATGAATTTGAGGCCACCCTGAGAATACTTAGTAAATTCCAGATCAGCCTGGGCTAGAGCAAAACCTAACTAAAAAAAAAAAAATAAATAAAGAGAGAGAGAGAGAGAGAGAGAGAGAAGAGAGAGAGAGGGAGGGAGAGAGAGAGAGGGAGGGAGGGAGGGGCACAGGGTAGAAAGGAGTACTCTGAGGCTCTGTCCTCTTGGCTGGTGCCTTCGTGAGCCCACAGTGGTTGTTTGGACCCCTATAAGACCTCCACTGTTCTGAGCCCATCAACATTTTTGTATTGAGAACAGAGGAGTACAAAGCAGAGGAAGGGCTACTTAGAAAGAGGAGGATCTTCAGTAGTGTGGGGCTGGGAGAGGAGGTTCAAAAGAGGGTATTGGGGTGGGAATGAAATAAAATTAGAGAATCAGTTCTCAATAAATATATACAAAAAAATTGAACAAAGAAAATCACCTCTGCACCATGTTTAGTTTTGAATTTGGTGAAAGTGTACAGTACTGGAGACGTAGCTCTAAAACTGTATTTTTTTCAATTTTATTTTACTTAATTATGAGAGATAGAGATAAATGGCTCTGTCAGGGCCACCAGCCACTGCAAATGAACTCCAGGACATGCATCACTGTGCTGGTTTGATTCAGGTGTCCCCCATAAGCTAAGGTGTTCCAAATGCTAGGTTTCCAGCTGATGGAGATTTGCGAATTAACGCCTCCTGGAGGGAGTGTATTGTTGGGGTTGGGCTTGTGGGTTTTATGGCCAGTTTCCCCATGGCAGTGTTTGGCACACTCTGCTGTTGCTATTGTCCACCTTATGTTGGCCAGGGGGTGATGTCCACCCTCTGTTCATGCCATCATTTTCCCCTGCCATCGTGGAACTTCCCCTTGAGCCTGTAAGCCAAAATAAACCTCTTTTTCCCAGAAGCTTCTCTTGGCTGGGTGATTTCTACCAGCAATGCCAACCTGACTGCAACAACCACCATGTTCATCTGGATATCATGGGTACTGGGGAATTGAACCTAAGTCTGTAGACTTTTCAGGTAAGCACTTTAACTGCTAAGCCATCTCTGCAGCCCTAAAGCTATTTTTTAACCAGATAGATAATGAAATAAGAAATTCTAGAAGATGTGAGGTTTGATGGTAGTCATCCCAGGCACTTCATAATTATTTCTCACACTCTTGGCAAGAAATATTAAGGCACAAAGACCTTAACTATTCTATCCTTCTGAGATGGTCTTCAAGTCAGACTTTGTGACTGAAGATATTAGAAGCTTCCAGTTTCAAAAATCCATTTTGTATCTCTGGGCTTAGTGCTCAAAGTTTTCTTCATAAGGTATATTTATATAGCAGAAAAAATGGACTCTATTCAGGTTCTCAAATTCATGGCCTCAAAACTGAATTGTTGCAATGTCAGTGATCAGGGTCTCCCTTGATCCATCCACTGGTAATACGAGATGCTTCTGAGAACTCTTCTAATTGTGTTCCAGAGAGAGGCTGGTTACATGTGTGTTTGAAGACTGTATTTACTGTCATCTTGTTCCAGGAGCAATTCAACTCAATAACTTTGATCTTTCAACTCACTCAAACAATTTTATAGGTTGCTTTCTTCCTTGGTTCCTAGTTAAGTATTGAAATAAACAAACGACCCCTTCATTGCAAATGCTCACCTGGAAACCTTAGGTTGTACTTTAATCCAAGTAGATGGCTTAGAGATATGAACCTCAAAAGGAAGTCCATGCCTCCTGAGCTTTCTCATAGCTGTGTGGTGTAGGGCTTCCATGGTAACAAAATAAAATTCTTTTTTAATGCAGTGACTTACTTTAGACACACTTGAAAGATATAGGCAAGTAAAAAGTGAAGGAAGTTATGGCAATAATGGTTTCAAGAGTGTAAACTGGTGTCTGGGTAATGTCTGTGGACATAGAGACTTAATGCGGCCACTCATCCTAAGTACCAAAAAAGAAGCAGTTTCCAGCATTCAACCTTCACACCAGGAACATGTTTCTCACCCAGTAAGACTTGCTCCCCTGGGCTGACCAGCGCTTACTATAATGGGGAAGGTGAGCTATGATGTTGAGAATATCCTGATACACGTCACTCTCTTACGTGGATCTTCCTCACCTACAAACACTGTAGGATTCCTCTTCTAACATATGTCCCATTGCTTCCCATTTCCTACTGCAGCAAACTGCTAATCGTTCATCCCAGAATCTCGTGCCTGACACTTTGTTTCATGTATCCTGTGAAATCAATGAATGAATATAGATTTTGATAATATCAAACTACATATAGATTTTGGTGACATCAAACTCCATATGTCTATTTATTCTGGGATTTTAACAGAACTGTCATTGTCACATGAACTCTGGAGACCAAGATGAATGAAGGTGACTTTCCTTTGTTCTTGGTAGCTTTGTTGTCAGTGGCCTCTGACCTCTTATATGTTTGTTTGTTTGTTTTTTGCATGTAGTTGTTTGTGTGGCTCTGCAGATGCAAAGTGCACACACATTTTCTATCTCGTTTGAAGATTTATTTTCAAGAAGCTAACTGTACTGATTCAAAAAAAATCTATACAAAATTTTCATGCTGATGTTGTCTGGTTGCAAATGTGGTAAGCAGAGGTATTATCCAGTGTCATTTATTTTTTCTGTTGAATGGTATATTTTCAAATGAGTTTTTAAAAATATCAAGTAAAGGGGCTGGAGAGATTGCTCAGTGAGTAAAGTTTCCTGCTTACAAAGTCTGATGGCCTGGGTTTAATTCCTAAGCCACCCACATAAAGCTGGATGCATATGCATTTGCAGCAGAAAGAGACCCTGGAATACACACACACACACACACACACACACACACACACACTAACTTAAATAATTAATTAAAAATACATCTGAAAATATGAATATTATGAATATGTGTATAGGTGAATACTTTCTTAACTCTGATTTTTGTGCAAATTCATATTTCTTAACAAATTTATTTCAGGAAAATTCTAAGGACATTGAATAAGGTATGCATATTATGATATTTAACTCCATGTAAAATGAATAATTGAGAAAATAAGAACAACAAGAAATAAAGGCTATTAGGAGGAAAAAGCTGATGCCAGTACAGAGGTTGAAACAAAGATGTACGTCCTTTAAGTTCTCCAATAGACAATGTATAAAGCAGGATTCAGTGTTCCTTCTCTTTATAAGATAACATTAGATGCTCAGGAGTGACCCAACCCTTCCTGATACTAACGCCTGAAAAGCAGTTGTCACATAGGCCCTAGTTGAGAAGTCACAGTGTAGTTCAATTGATAAAACCTGCACAGTAATGCTCTTCTAGTAAGTGCAGTAAGTTTTACAAGATAGCTTCTAAGGATGCCTCTCAATATAAGCTGATGACATTCAACTCAATGTAAAAGCAATTCAACAGAGGACCCCATGTGATGAGGTCTTAGGGACACAACTGTCTGCCATTAGCTGAATCTCAAGATATATTTTAGAGGGTCAGAGGCATGGTTGGACACCAAGGTGCCTCCATAAATCGTTCCTTTCAATTAAGCTTTGAGTGACCGTTGCCTGACACTGAATTTAAGACGACACTGTCATTGACATGGAAAATGGCCTCTGGCAATCTCAAGAAAGGCTGCAAAGATACAGACAATCAGACTGGAGATTCTAGAAAACTTACTTGCTATTGGATGTCATCCAGCACCAAACGCCATACATGAGTCAAGTATAATTCTGTTTATAGGAAAGAAAATTCAATATACAAAAGGAAATTCAATGTAATGTCCACTGAAAACATTTCATTGTTTAAGGATATGCATATGTACTAAAAACTGAATTGGAATAATTAAAAATACATATTTTATACACATTTTATCTTATTTTATTTATTTTTATTAATTTTTTATTAATTAGTTTTGTATTCAGCAAATACAGTCAGTTTGGTACCCTTATTAGGCTCATCCATGACCTACCCCCTCCCCATTGGCCCCTCCTTGTTGAGATATATGGGTCATACATTGTGGAGTTAGCCCACAGTTATGGGTAAGATAAATGTCTCTGCATATCATGACCCAACATGTGGCTCTGACATTCTTTCTGCCTCCTCTTTCGCAAAATTTCCCTGAGCCATGTTGGATTCATTTTTGGTCTGCTTCAGTGATGAGGTGTTGGGAACCTCTGAGGCTCTGGCTCTCTGATTTGGTAGGAGTTGATTTTTCTCTGTGTTGATCTCCTTCCCCCTTGTGCTGGTATCCGGTTCATCAGGAAAACAGCACCCTTGCTTGTTTCGCCAATTTTTCTTAGTTTCAGCCGGGGCCCTTCTGAGGTATGATGGGGTGGTTCTCTCCTTAGGATCTACATCTATCTGAAGAAGAGAAGCAGACTCCAACAGAGAGTAAGTTAGCACCAGGACAAATGAGATAACCCTTAATTTTTTTTTTATAGAGAATTTAATAGGTGTAGGCCCTCTTATAGCCCATGATTGATGTTAGCTTGATATCGGAGAGTGGGCTAGTGTTTGGATATAGTTCTGACTTGTTTCCCAGCTCCAGCTATGGGTCCCCTAAAATTTTCTTTCAGGTAAATGGTAACTTAAAACTAATTTTGAGATCTGAATTACTTAACTAAAAGACGAACTCAGAGTCAGTGGATTTGCAATAAAAGCCCAAAGATTCATGCTCAATTAAATGATCTAGCCTCAGAATTAAAGACCTAGAAGGATACTGCATTCCATTATTTTGGGGAAGGTGTGTCATTTAAAGCATACTTTTGTAATGGGTGCTAGGGGTCCAGGAAAGTTCTTGCACTCCAAACCCTAGGTTTGTTTCTATTTTTAATCAAAGAATTGAATAAAAAAGAAGACTGAGAAGGATAATTATTCTTATATTTCTTGAGGGAAGTACAGAGCCAAGGAAAGGTACCCAAATGGCTAGAGATCCCATGCAGAGGGCCTGGAAGAAAGCGTGGAAAGAAAAGAAAATTCAAGAAGCTCCTGCCATGTGGGGAGCTGGAGGGGATAAAGAGCCCATGTGGAGAGTACCCTCCTGGCTGGGCCTATGGGTGGGCCAAGCCAGCCCAGGCCCAGCCAGAGGAAAAACTCACTCAAGTGATCAGAGAGCCAGCCCTCCCCTTGCAGAGGTAGTTATGACCTTTGGGTGGTGGGCTGTCTCCCGGCTCAGGTGAACCAGAGGGCGGGCTGGTTGGTGAGGACTAGCCCTGATACCAAGTCCTAGGGCCTGAACTTGACCAACCACAAGGCTTAAATACTATGAAAGACCTCCCTCCCAGGAGGGGTTCTGACTGTTTGTAGAAAAACAGTTCTATGGAACTAGGCAAGAGATAAGTCAGATCATCTTTGATTTTTTATCAAGTGCAAACTTTCTAGCTCTTTTCACATTCAGGGGTCCAGTCACCTTAATTGTACCCTCCCTCACTTTCATAGCAGTTTGGGTGCATACTTGAGGAAAGAATCCTGTGGCTGGCGAGATGGCTCTGCCAGTAAATCACTTGCCAGGCCAGTGTGTGGGCCTGAAATGGGATCCTCAGCACCCACATGAAGTCCAAGCCAGGTGGTGACCTGACTGTAATGGCAATACTCAGAAGATGGAGAGGGCGTCCCTGGGGCATGCTGGCTAGTTAGTTATACTAGCCAAACTGGTGATTCAAGTAAGAGACATGTCTCAGGAAAGAAGGTGGAGAGTGATGGAGGAAGACAGCCAAAGTCAGTGTCTGAATTACACACACATGCACACGTACCCACACACCTGTGTGTCCACATGCATATGAACACACGTAAACACGTGCATACACACCACATCACTCACACACACACAAAAAAAAAGAGTCTTGGAACATGCAGCAGTAGTGTTTGGACAACTAGTCATGGAATTCCGTCACTGTATGCTGTACAACGAGCATGTGAGAAACAGGTGAAGTGTCCATGAGAATAGGGACAGTCCTGGCGCCAATTGTACCGGCCTTGTTAAGTCTACGTAAAGCTCTTCCTTCATACTTAGGGTATTAAAAATCCGTCAGATGGTACCACAGCAGGCTAATGTTGTGGCATGTTCTGAAGGCATTAATTTGTTTTTCTCCCTGCTAAATAGAGGGAAAATGTGAATTTTAGTAATTAATAGGCACTTACCCTTCTTTCGTCATATTGTCAGCTTCAGTTGGTTTCTCTCTTGCCATTAACATGTCTAATGCATATGTCAAGCGGAAGCCTGACATGCTAGTGGCAAACAGAATATTATGTGAAGGCGGCAATGTGTTAAAACAATTGAGCGAGCAAGCACTAAAGTTTGCTGCTCAGGCCATATGTTGCAGTGTTTAATTTCCCGTAGTGGAGAAACATGGTTGTCAGAGAAAAAGATGATGAATACATTTACTTTGGGCAACTTATTACAATGAAGAATGACTTTCCAGAGGAAGGGAACAGAAGAATTAGGCATGTATGCTGAGCATATGGGAGGCATTCAGACGTGGGCAAGGAGAGCAGGACTGTGAGCTTTCAAATGAAAGACATTTAATCAATGCATGTGGCTGGTGTTGATGTATGGAAGTGAGAAATGGGTTTTGATTTGGAAGACAGGAAGAAGGTTAACGGTAGTACAGGTGGTGACAGAATGATTGATACTTTGAGTAACTAACAGAGAAAGAAAACGTAACTCTTTCGATTGGGCAACAGACTCCAGAGAACAATGTAATTCTGAAAAACACAGAACATGAAATGATCCGGGGCAGGTCACCTGGCTACAAGAAAAGATGACAGGTAGAACGAGCTGATGATCCAGTGACATGATCAAATGCTAGTGAGAGGGACACACTGGGGAGGGAAGAGAGAGCAGAGGCCAAGGGCTCTAATGGGGCGAATCAGAAAGAGCTGCAGCTGGGGGTAAACAGGATCCACACCGAGGGGGAAATGATGGCTAATGATTTTCCCAGGCAGACATCAGTACAACTTTGACTTGTTCCCTTAAAGCAGACCTGAAACCTACAAATTCCACTTATACTTGGAGAAACGCTATCATGTATTGACATCAACATTCTGCTGAGGGGCTGTGAAACACAAACACAGTAGTTTTATTTCTTCCTCACCACCATGATTTCTAGGTAGGTCTGAGTAATCACTTCCTTTTTGTTTTTGGTTCCCAAAACACATGCAAGAGTTCTATTCATGTCTAGGGGTGAGGGGTTAGCTCATGAACTCTGGGAAGCCACATAATGAATTCTTTGCTTGTTATAATTCTTTGTTTAGGGAGATGACTTTAGGAAGATAATTTTTTTTTGTGAGGGGCAATGTTAATCACTAATGATTTTTACAAAGAATATGTAACAACTTGACTGTGCTCAAGATACTAGTCGTACCTATGCTCAAGAAATCCTGTGTTCATGAAAAGTATACTAAATTTGTGCCCTGGAATGGTTCGTTTCACGTGTGATTAAAGTAATGGGTTTAACAGTCCAAGGCAGTGTGCTGCTTTTTTCTTAAGTGAGCACTTAAAGGATACTTGAAGTGTTGACTTAGCCGCATAAGATCTTTTTTTCTTAAGTACAACTTCTCATGGGTCAGAGAAATTAGGAGTTTCCCTTCAATGTTTCAAGTATGAAACATTAAAGTAGATGCTGGCCACAGCAGCAGCTCCTTTTGTGCTTTGTGGGGAGGTGTGAGAAGATGGGGAGGCAGGGCAAAGGACTACTGAAAATGGAATGTGAGATTTTGAAACACGGGTATTTATCTATAAGACCAGAGTGGCCATTTGATCTTTACATGTTGTCTAGTTATGCCTTTAGTTATTTCATTTTTCTGAAGATTATGATTTTGCAAAGGAGAACTTAGGAGTCGCAGATGGTATTGATTAAATTCCGAGTCTGTGTCTAAATTGATCGAACATAAATTACCCTTGAAACCAAAGATGAGGAATGGGTGATTAAGGGAAAGGCCAGAAAAGAAGGATAATTAAGTTCAACTGCCGTGTCTCTTGCAGAGGGATCTTTACCACGTGAGGAAATAATGCCTCAGTTTCCTCCATCAGACAAGGAGGAAAACACCTTCCATTCTCATAAGTACTGTGAAGCTCATTTACTGCCTGATATCTACTTGGAAATCTTCACACAGAAGGTGCTATAGATGTGAAATGAAATGTTAACATTCAATATCGTGTAAGTCTCACTCTCTCAGTTCCTCTTTAAGTGTCTGCCACTTCTGCCTTTGACAAGGAAGCCTTTTGACCTGCTACCCTGAGTCCCTTGACTAATTCTCTAATGTCTAAAAATTCCACTTACACACAGTGTCAGTGGACACGGAGCTGCCATCACACCCCTTAAAAATGAATTAAATCTTATTTATATCTGAACATAGAGTGCACTCTTGGGAATTTGATGAATGATACATAAAGCAGTAGGCCACAGTTGTAACCATTAAAGTCATCAGAAATGGTATGGCTTAAAAATAGGCAACATGAGCTTCATAAATGGCAGGGGTCGAACATTACAGTCGTTGAAGGTGCATAGATGGTGCACATCCAATTTGGGTAAGGGAAACTAAAGTCAGTTCGGCCCCTGGAGGGTGTGAGTATGGTGAGTGAAGCAGAGATCGTGTGAGCTGGTAAATTGCCAGAGAAGTATAAATGACCCATAGGGCATATTGGGGTTTTTGTTTTTTAGAAAAATCTGGAACTAGAGATCTTTATAGGAACTACCCCAAATTTAAATATTTCTGACAATTGTAACATCATATTGCATGCCAAACAAAACACATCTACCGGCTGCATGTGATTGCTGCAAAAGATCTCTTTCTCACTCATCATAGCTGGAATTCTTCCCATGGGTATAAATGTCCTTCATTTGCTTCATATACTGATAATTCCTGGAGAAAAACCAAGTGCCCTGCACTGTCAGGGAAATAGAATATGAGTGGCATTGGCCCCATTATTGAGTGACCCACAGGCCAGGGGAAAGATCAGACAAATTTTCCAACGTGCACAACATAAGAAGGAAGAAATATAATGCCAAAACAGCAGCATGAACTGAGTTTCACAGGGTGTAAGGAGGAGTGAGCACTCATGTTGTGGGTTTTAAAGAAAATGACTTCAGAGAGTGCATGCCTGAAATGTTTCATGAGTGGAATTGTGTCTGATAGATAAAGATGCTGGACCAGGGCATATGTGGCACCAGCTGGAGCACAGGCATGTGTGTGGGAGAGGCTGGGGAATGTTCAAGGAAGCACATGCAAGCAAGTTTTGGCTGGGGTGTTGTGTAAATATGGAAGTGACAAGGGTTGACGAGAGCACTGGAAAACTGTGAGTCAGAGATGGGAATATATACCTGGTAGTGTGAGAAATGAGGGCAAATGAAGGAGGTTGAACTAGCTAGAGGCAGAGCTTATTAATTCCTATTTATCTGAGCCTAGTTACCCCCAGATGCTGAAGGCTTGCATCACGGATGTGATTGCAGTAAGGTAGGTCCTCAGCTAACACGGGTGTCAGGGGTCTGTGTATTAGGACTCCATTCCCACTAATGAGTGAGGTCCTAAGCCTAGCAACCGTGATGTCCAGGACTTCTGTTTAATCCATGAGATGCTATGTTCTCCCATGTTCTTGTTGAGTACTCAAAGATTGAAAGTTATTTAGCCTCGAACACTGAAAAGCCTACCTCAGCCCCTAACCAAAGCTTGTTTTTTGCTGACTTTCTTTGAAGGATAGGGTGTGGGAAGAAGGTACTGTCCTCTGTCTTATTTCAACCAGTAGCTGGGAACTATCTCCAGTCTATGTGGATCACTCTTCACCAAGTAAGACACTTTCACTATCTGGCTGGAATAGTCAAGGCTCAGAACATGCACTTTGTACTCTTGGAGCACATCATTAAGATGGTGGAATATTCTCCCTGGGGTTGTGTGCTGGCTTTATCATAGTGTTCCCTGTTAGTGGTTACATTTTAAATTAATTTAAGAAATAATAAAATATAATTCTTCAGCTCCATTTGAAAATGTTCAGTGGTCACAACCAATTAATAGCTGCCAAATTGGACAATATAAATCTAAGGCATTTCAAGTTTTGGATAAGTTATACAAGACAACCTTGAAAGCCCTACTTTGTTTATTAACTAAATGAGCTAAGCATTATAATAGATATTCATGCACAAATGCACACTGAGCTGATGCTACTTGACTCTGGAGTCTTAATGGCCTGAACTGGGGTAGAGAACAATGGAAGAAGGGAATGCTAGTCATGGTTCTGGTGTGAATAAAGAAATAGATATTTGCCTTGAAAAATTTCATCAAAATGGAATGTGAGCTAATAAAACTCGAGGAAAAAAAAAAAAAAGAAAAGTGGTGACATACTGTGCAATCCTAGACCATTAATGAAAAGGCATCCATATAAATCACAAGAAATCATTACAACTTTGGATAAGTATAAGCATGGGCCATGTTTGGAATGGAGTTTTAAATTCTATTGGATTATGCACAATAAAATATATTGTGAAATTTTACTAAAAGGTGCCATTGAGAGAACCAAAAAAAAAAAAAAAAAAAAAAGCCTCCAGCCTGAACACATCTTGTTTTCTCATAAAAATAAAGGATATTGCATTCTTGAAGTTTATGCCAATGGTGATTTAACATGCTCACATTTAAGATGCTCTGCTCATAATGAAGAGAAACTTGTCAAGCCAGGTCTTAGAGAGCTTGCATGCTGATTGGAGAGCCCACAGTCCAGACGGAGGAGCCCTTGGACTAGAATGTAGAGTCTGTGAAGCAAAGATCGAGTTGGTCCTGCTCTCTGTGTATACCCAGAATTTGACACAGCACCTACTATACAGAAAATTATAAAGGAATGTTGGTTGAATGAAGGGAAAAAAAATCAAAACAAGAAAGTTAAGACTCTGGGCAGTAACATGTTAATCTAGAATCTTAAAATTTGTGCTAAAATAGACTTGCTAACCTCTTTAGAGTTAAGTGGAGGATTATTTCTTTTCCTGAAAAAAAAAAAATGCAATGCTTGGGCTGGAGAGATGACTTAGTGGTTAAGTGCTTGCCTGTGAAGCCTAAGGACCCCAGTTCGAGGCTTGATTCCCCAGGACCCACGTTAGCCAGATGCACAAGGGGATGCATGCATCTGGAGTTTGTTTGCAGTGGCTGGAAGCCTTGGCGCACCCATTCTCTATCTATCTGTCTTTCTCTTTCTGTTCTGTTGCTCTCAAATAAATAAATAAAAATAAGCAAAAACATGTAATGCTTTAATGAGCATATATTTGCATAGTTTTAAAGATATATATCAACATAAACCAGAGAGAGAGAGAGAGAGAATGAGTGCACCAGGACCTCCAGTTGTTGCAAATGAACTCTAGACGCAGGCACCACTTTGTGCATCTTGGTTTACATGGGTACTGAGGAATCAAACACAAGAATTTAGGTTTTGCAGGCAAGGACCTTAACTGCTGAGCCATCTCATCTGTCCAGCTCCCGCTCCCTGTATCTTTCCTGTTTAATGTAGCGGGTATCTAACTTTTCATACAATTATACATTTTACATTTCTTCATTCAGCAGGCTTTCTTGGGCACTTATCTATATTACTACAGAGTCAGTAAACTTTTGTCTCCCAACTTTTGTAGTATTCTGTTGTATGAATATATCATAATCTGTTTAACCTGTTTATCTTAGCAATTTCCTGGATTTGACAATTGAGATTATTTCCTTTTCTTCGTCTTACAAACAATGCTATGATGAATACCTTAAGCATATGTCCTATCATTTATTTGCTAGTGCATGTGTAACATAAATTTTCAAAAGTAGAACTATTGGGGTAAAAGATATATTCATTTATAATTTTGATAGATTTTGCTAAATTGCTCTCCATATGGGGTTATGCTAACATATACTCCCACAAGCAATGTATAAGAGGGCCTGTTTCCTACAACCTTTTCAATGGAGTGTATCAACAGAGTTTTGGATTTTTGCCAACCTGATAGGAGAAAAATGGTATCTCAGTGTAGTTGTGATTTGCATATCTTTTATTATGAGTGAAGTCAAGCATCTTTCCAAAATTCTAAGAGTCTTTTTTATTTCATTTTGTGTGAATTATGTGTTAAGTATTTTCCCCAGTTTTTTCTATTAGTTTATTGACTTCTTATTTCTCTATAGAATCTTTTTATAAATAATATATCAAGGAAACAAACTTTATTTTATATATAAGCTGAAATTTTTTCATAGTTTGTACATTTCTCTATTTTATGACTTTGCTTATAGTTGTGTGTATGTGTGAGTGTGCATGTGTGTGTATATGTGTGTATGAGTGTGTGTGTATCTGAGATTTTGCTTTTACTGCTATATACTCAAGTTTCTTAACATTTCCTTACATGGATAATAAATTTTGACTCAGGGTTGAAAAACAAAACAAAAACCTTTCCAGAGATTAAAACTGACCAGGATTTTTTTTTTAATGTTCCAGTGGTTTTCTTTCTATCATCTAAATTTTTGATCCACTCAGAACTAATCATTGCATAAGATGGAAGGTAAAGAGCCAATTTAATTTTTTCCAGATGCTACCCTTTTGTCCTGCATCATTTATCAAATAGCTCTTCTTTGTCCCACTGACTTGCGGTGCCTCTTGTAACATACACCACTTACAGGGATAAATATTATTGAATAGATACTGATGAACATTTTATCTGAACATCTTACATGGTTATGGGAAAATTTATTGGGCTGTTTATGGATCAGTGAAGGTCTTCTGGGGACCCTAGCTTGGTCAAAAGTCTTTAGAAAAGGCTCTCTGTGGCGCCAAAGACTAAAATCCCCTGTTTCATGTAAACACAGGTGGGTTGAAGGTCTCAGGAGTCAATGCTTCTTGGGCCTCAGGTTATGGCAGGAACATAATTATCCTTTCTTAAAGAAACTTCAGGGATAGGCTGTTCAGATGAGTGCCAGGCTCCTTCCTGGGCAGGTAGTGCCGAGGGAAGGACCAGGCCTGCTGGTTCCTCCCTAGGGATTGAGAAGGAAGATGAGCTTCGGATGACCCAGAAACCTCTTCTGGCCATCGGAGAAAAAACAAAACTGAGTTGGGAGTCTTTTCGAAGCCAGAACTCACAGAAAAAACTCGCTTTATTGCTATGAGCAGTTTCCTGTATCATGTTGGGGATGAAGGCGGGATTTTAGGATGGGGGGCAGTGGGGGGGGTGAGAGGTAAGGGCCAATAGTAAACTGTAACTATTGAAATGGTAATTACAATTGCCACCTGGAGGTGGCAGGCCAGAAGCCATTAGGCATCTTGCTGAGTCCTAGTTGGCCAGAGACAGGTCGCCAGGCTTTAGCTAGGCTCAGGAATTTCCACTAGACCTCACGCCTGGGCCTTTCAGAGCCCAACAGATGAGTAGTGCTTGGATATGTTCCTCAAAGTTCATGTGTAGGAAACTTAATCCCAACAGAATTAAGAGGTGCTACCTTTATGTGGGAATAGTCTTCATAAGCAGGTTAATGCTGTTATCACTAGAGCAGGTTCCTTACATAAGAATAAGTCCAGCTCCCCTGCTACCATAGGAAGTCATGTGCCATGGGATATGAGGCTTTACCAGATGCAGCCCTTCCATCTTGGGCTGCTTAGCCCCCCCAGAACCAAAAGCCAAATAAATTTCTGATCCTTACACATTATTCAATCGGAGGAATTTTGTTATACCAGTACAAGACAGATGAAGATGAGTAGAAAGAGGAAGCTTTCTTTGCTATGCCACTGCCAGGTCAACTGCTTCTCCCGGGCTCTGTTCTTTATCTGAAAAAGGAGAGACCAGAAGCAGGTACCCTTCAAGGACCCTTGAAGCACTGCCATTCCATGAATGATAAGCAGGAGCATTTTGGCCTCTCTTTAAGAGAACTGGATTGCATTCTATTCTTACTTGGTCCCTGTCTACATTACATAAATCATGCCTCCCAAGGAGGTCAGTGCTAGGACTTTGAGTGTAAATCTAAGGCTGGCAAAACTGACCACTTGTGAAATGTATAGTGAATGGGACATAGCTATAGAAATATTTATGATGTAACAAGAGATTTGCAAGATAGAAGACATGCATGCTCTCTCTCATTGGCATTTCTAAGCCTGTAATAATACATCTATCTGCAAACTTTTGAACCTGTCCTATTGCCCTCTCAGGGCTTATATACTCTGACATTTCCAAATGTAGTACAAGCTCTTCTCATGTAAAAGTGTGCTCCTTCTCATTGCAAAGGCAAATTTTAAGATGACATGATCAAAGATGGTGGAAGGACCAAATGTTGGAAGTAGTTATTTACATCATCCTGGATAAGCAGCCCCTTGGGTACCATATCAAAAGCTATGCTTGTGACATTAAAAAAAAAAATCCTCAGCCCACTAGCAGCAGGAGGTGTTGAATAGGCTGGCAAACATTCATTTTTTTTAATGTGGATCCTTAAAGCATCACAGATTTAAATCATATATCTGAATAACATACCTAAAAATGGCTGGAAGGCAAACATATTTGAGATTAAACAATACTCATTAAAAATACCAATAACCATCTCCCTGTATTAATCACATCAAATGATTTTGTTTTTCTACACTATGCAGATGTCTTTCTCTAAGCAAAGCAACACATTTCTATTTCGAGGCTATTAACAGTGGAGCAGCTGTACACTACCAGAGAGTTTTTAGAAATCATAATGAAATTAAACAGCCGATAGAAAAAGAAGAAAAAGATGTCTTCTTTTGAACTCTTGTGGTTGATAGCACTATTGTATTGAATATATATTTCAAACACATGATTCATTTCCATAGAGTAATACTACATCAGTATATTGTAACTAATTGGAACAAAGCCTTCAGGTTTAAAAAAAAAATTACATTAAGGAAGCCAAATGCTTTTTCCTGAAGGCACAAGAGAACCTGTTATTCACATAGTATTACTCTCTAATAAAAGTGTAAAAGATGTTCCATAGGTGAGCAGCAATTGATGTTTAAGAGTGAGAAGGTGATGGCAGCAGAAACCTTTTCAATCATGCTCCATGTAACAATGGAGCATGTGGGAGAACGGCCTGCTACATATAATGTGGGAGAGGTGTATGCTCTGTACATGACTTATAAAAAGGGCCATGAGACTCTAGGCCCAGGGGCACTTTTTGGTTATATGTCTTTTCCAGTTCACCAGCCCACTAACATTCTCAGGTGCACCCTTCCCTTCTTGAATAATCTGTCTCTATTTCCACTACATTCAAAAATGAGTACACCAACAGGGAATAATAGTCAACTGGATGAAGCTAGAAAAGATTATACTAAGTGAAGTAACCCAAGTCCAGGAAGACAAAATTCACATACTCTCTGTGTCTTATATGTGGATCCTGACTTTTAATGTTTGTATGTGTGTAACTGTGGGCATATGAAACAGAGTATGGGCTAAGACTAGAGACAGGAGACTCTTGAGAGGGAAAAGGAGGTGATGCAGGAGGTGGAGAAGGAATGCAGAAAGGGAGCTAAATTGTAGGGAGGAAAGAGAAAAGAAAAAGTTGTTTGATAATACTCGGAGGAAACCTAATTGTGTGTGTGTGTGTGTGTGTGTGTGTGTGTGTGTGTGTGTGTGGTTTTTCAAGGTAGGGTCTTACTCTAGCTCAGGCTGACCTGGAATTCACTATGTAGTCTCAGGTTAGCCATGGTGATCCTCCTACCTCTGCCTCCCAAGTGCTGGGACTAAAGGTGTGTGCCACCATGCCCAGCTTATTTTTTTTTCTTTTTAATGAAAGGAAAATGTGTACTGTGAAAGTTCTAGTAGCAGAATTGGCCAACAGCAGTTGGTGAATAAGTTGTGTGCCAAATGTTGTTCAGTACTTAACTCTTTAAATTACTTATGTATTTTAACCTGTTACATCAATGAGAGATAACATGGTGTTTTTGTTTTGCTTTGTTTTTCAAGAAAGAATTTCAAAGACAGATATGTACACATGTGAATGAAACACCAGAATAGCACAGGGATATTGAAAATTTAGTTTCAGATAACTGTAATAAAATGAATGTTGCAAAAAAGTTAGCCATGTGAAGTTTTTGGCTTCCTAGTATATATAAAATTCATGCTTACACTGTAATGTAGTCTATTAAATATGCAATAGCTCAATGTCTCTAAAAAGCATATAGCTTAGTTAAAAATACTTTATTGCTAAAAATGCTAATTATCACCTGAGCTTCAAGTTGTATATTTTTACTGAGAACTTTATTATATGAACATATTGCATATTGGTCATATTCCCATTGGGTTTTTATGTTCCATCTCTCCTGCCCCCATTCCACTGAAGGCCATTCTTAGTATTCAATGTGGGGTCATGAAGGTACTAGTCAGTCTCTGTGGTGGGGGTAAAGCTTCCCATCCTGTGGCTCTTACATTCTTTCTGCCCCTGTTCAGCAATGTTCACTAATTCTTAAAGGTCATGGTATGTCTCTTTTAGTGGTGAGCTCTCAACATCCTCTGATTTTCTGCTTTGATAAGTTTTGAGTCTTTTCAGTGTCTACTGCCATCTGCCTGGAGGAGGTTTTCAGGCAAGCCGTGACAGCAGCTCTCATATTTCATTTGCCACTTCCTCTGTCTTGTCTCCCGGGCCCTGCAGAGTTGACTCTTCTCGCTCTAGGCAGTCAACTTTCTTTGCTTGTCATTCTGATGGGTCTTGGGTCTCCCTGGTATTTGCTGTCATCTGTAAAAAGCAGATTCTCTAGCCAAGACTTACAGTATCATGGCCAAAGAGGATAAACATGGATATTTAGAAGACAGTTTCAACATGGTCTCTCAATGTCCTACGACTGTAGCCTGTGGATCCTTCAGTAATAGGGTCTTTCCATTTAGTTCAGATGGGTAACCAAGCGCTTTGAAAATAGCCTGCATTGTTCTGAGCACTTCATGGGCCTCCGGATCAATGGCTCACTGCCTGGGACTGGAATTCCCCAGCAGCAGCCTATGGTTGAGGGGTAAAGCTTCCTCACCCCTGCAGGGTGGTTCTATCCAGTCAGTTTCTCTCTCTCTGTCTCATCTTTCAACTAGTTAAGCCAAAGGAAGGTTTATATGGTACAGATTCATGCCCTAATTACTTTTGTGTATCTCTCCTTCCCTCCCTTATCCCAGACCCTCAGAGATCCTTCTACCTCCCTGTATTCTGTCCCTCAACTTAGCCTGTTAAGTATCCCCTCCTCTCATTCCTCCCTGCTTCTCCTCTCTCCAAGCCTCGCTCTAGCTTCCTTACCATTATTACTGATACTTACCACAATTTGTAAACAAATCAAGTAATTCTTTGTCAGGAACTGAATATGAGAGAGAACATGTGGCATTTGTCTTTCTGAGCCTGTGTCACCTCACTTAGCAGGATTTTTTCTAGGTCCGTTCATTTGCCTGCAAATTTCCTTTTCCCTTACCACTGGGTGTAGAATTACATTGTGTATATTTTCTGCCAGTCTAGGGTTTTGCCAGCTGCTCACTGACCAGGTAGTGGCTGTTTCAAGATGTGGTGGCCACAGCCATTTATTAGAGGCAGAAAACGATGACATTTGCTGCAGCGATTCACCTCCTTTCATAAGAGATTTCTCTGTAGCATTCTGGGTAGCATGTTACCCATAGTACAACTTCTTTCAAGATCAGAGTCAACCCTCTCAAACTCTGCTGCTAAATTCATGCCATAATCTAAAGCCTTTATTGTCATGTCAACAACATTACAGCGGCATCAGCTGGATGGAGCAGTTTTCATCTCAAGAAGCCTCTTCCTTGTCTCATCCGTAAGAGACAAATCCTCATCTGTGAGCTTTATCATGAGGCTGTGGCACTCAGTCACGTCTCCAGTTTCCACATCTAGCTCTACTGCAGCTGAGTTCCCTCCTCCAGTGGTCTTGAATGCTGTTAAAGTCATCTAGGGGATTCGAATTCTCCCAAACTCCTGTTAATGTTGATATTTTTTTCTCCTCTCACTAGTCATGACTGACTGTTCTTAATAGTATCTGAAATAGTGAATTATTTTAAGAAGCACATTTCAGTTTTCCTAGATCCATCAGAGGAATCACCATAATAGTTATAGACTTATGAAATGTACTTCTTTCAAAAAATATTTATTTATTTGAAGGAGAGAGAGAGAGAGAAAGAGAAAGAGAGAGAGAGAGACAGGATGCCAGGCTCTCTTGCTCCTGCAAACACATTCCAGATGCATGTGATGCTTTGTGCATCTGGCTTTACATGGGTACTGGGGAAATCAAGCCCAGGCTGTCAGGCTTTGCAAGCAAACATCTTTAACTACGGAGCTATCTCTTCAGCCCTAAATATACTCATTAAATAATAAGACTTGAAAATTAAAACTAGTTTAGAATGGATATTGTGTGAGTATACATGAAAGTGATCTCTCTGTACATATCTTGGGTAACTAAGGTGCTTTCTGAATGAGTGATAGTATCTGGAAGAAATTGCTCTCTCTCTCTCTCTCTCTCTCTTTAAATAGTAGGTCTGAACAGTAGTCTAGCCAGTAGACCATATAGTCATCAGAGGCGCTACCATCCAGGCTTGTCACTTGTACAATGCAGGCAGAATGGATTTACTGTGAGTCTTATGACTTAGTATTTTCAGAGTGGTGAATGAGCATTGTCTTCAGCTTAAAGTCATGAGCTCCATTAGCATCTAACAAGACTGAGTTAGGCATTTGCTATGAAGGTCCTAGATGGCATCTTCTTCCAACAGACATCTGTTCCATCTGTCACCACTGACCTCAAACAGCTGCACTGCCTGCAGCCCTGGCTATTTCACCTTGTCCTGGAGCTTGTGAAGATGGCTTCTTTGCTTAATCCTCATGAGTCAACCTCCACTGGCTTCAAACTTTTCTTCTGCAGTAACTTCTCTTCTCTATGCTTTCACAGAATCAAAGGAAATTAGGGCTTGCTCTGATGTAGGTTTTGGTTTAAATGACTATTGGAGCATGTATGATTTCCTGTTCATGCTACTAAGCTTCTCCTATAGGAACCATAAACCTGTTTGACTTAAACAGTTTTTTAAATTATTAAATTATTATTATTATTATTTTTACCGTTTGTGTGTTTAGTAGAGTAATACCTTTAATTTTATTCAAGGACTTCTCCTTTGCATTCACAACATGGATAACTGGAATGAGAGGCAAGCCTGTCAGCTTGTCTTGACTTTGGACATGCTTTCCTTACCAAGCTTAATCATTTCTAGGCTTCTGATTTAAAGTAAGAGATGTGTGACTCTTCCTTTCACTTGAACACTGAGGTCATGGAAGGGTAATTAATTGGCTTACTTCCAATATTGCTTGGTCTGAGGGAGGCCTAACGAGGGAGAATGACAGAGAGGTTGGGACATTCAGGACATAGATAATGTTTACCAGTCAAGTTCACTCTGTTAGATCTCTTTTCTTTAATATACACAAATATGACCACCCTTGCTCTGTTCTGGTTATAATTTGCAGAGGGATCTTTCCTCTACCATGCACAGCTTGTTCCAGTCAGCTTCTCAGGGCTGGTCCAAAATACTCTACCCCCCCCCCCCAAAATTAGCATGGTAAGATTACTGAGCATGGATCCACAATAATAGATACAACAGTAATGAGAGGATTTTGTTAAGTCAGGACAGGTTCCCAAGATGGAGTCACCAAAGATAACAGAATGGTGACAGAGGTATAGGAAAGTACATTATCCACATTATTCAAGAAATCACCCAGTCCTTATCCTCTCTTTGCCTCACAAGGCTCCAGGTCACGGTTTCCTGCCCCCTTATCTCCTAAGTTACACTGTCAAGTCAGTTTTCTGGTGTCACACCCTAGCTATTTTAAATGGTTAATGTCATGATCTCCACTAAAGGAACTTTTCTATTCAATTTAACAAAGGAGTTCTTTTTCCTTCCTCACCTTCCCCCAACTGAAAAATCCCTATAAAGCCCACTACCTGGAAACTCAGGTTGGCTGTGCTCTTCCCTTGTAAATCAGCCCTGGAAACTCATGCTTTTCCTGAATAGAAGCTTTCATTTTTGCCTCAGAGTGGTTTGTGTGGTCTTGATCACTGCCAAACCTTACTGACTTGAAATCTAATTACCAAAATATAACACAAATCTAAGTACCAAAATGTAATACAGGGACATGAAATGCCTGCATCCAGTTGTGAAAAGGACTCTGATGGCAAATAGGACACAGGGTTGCCACAGACCTTCAGCTTGTAAAACAAACACAAACAAAAACACAGTATCTTGGAGGTGCATGCAAGGAAGTGAGGCACAGTAAAATGCCTGGAAATATATGAGCTTCACAGTGTCTATTGTTTTGGTTCCAGCTTTATGTACTGATAATTTATTCTAATCATCAAATTACAGATATGTGTTTATTTCAGGTTTACACTGTGAGGATTTGATATGCACTTATATGGTGAAGTAACTACTAAAATTAGGTTAGTTAATATAACCAGTACCTCCCATAGTACTTTTTGTGCATAGTAAGAACACTTAAGGTCTACTCTTACAAAATTTCAAGTATAAAATACATAATTATCTATAGAGGATCGGATACAGCTAAGGGACATTGTGTCAGGCCCTGGGTTTCATCTCTAGTGCCAAAATTAAAAAAAAAACATTTAACATTTATTATTAACTACATTCTCATGCTGTACAGTAGATGCCAAAAGTCTATTCATCTCAGAACTGAAACCTTGTGCCTTTTGACCAAACTCTTCCCATTTGCCCTGTTCTCTAGCTCCTGAAAACCACTATTGGTTTATTTTTAATTTTTAAAATTATTTACTTATTTTGGTTTTTTCGGAGGTAGGGTTTCATTCTAGTCCAGGCTACCTGGAACACACTCTGTAGTCTCAGGCTGGCCTTGAACTCACGGTGGTCCTTCTGTCTCTGCCTCCCAAGTACTGGGACTAAAGACGTGAGCCACCATGCCCACTTACTGTTTGTTTATTTTTGACTTCTGGGACCCATTGGTTATTCAGGGACATGTTTAAATTCTCTGTATTTGTGAATTTTCCAGTCTTCATGGGATAATTTCTAGTTTCATAGCACTGTGGGTAGATACAATACTTCGTATGATTTTGATCTTCTTAAATTTGTTATAATTTGTTCTTAACTAACAACTGTTTTATCCCAGATAAAGTTCCATGTGCATTTGAGAAGAATATATTCTGTTGCTGTAGAAAATAATGTTATTTACACATCTGCTATGCCTATTTGGTCCATAGAGTTCAAATCTTCTGTCTGAATGATCTTGCTAATAGTGGGCTTTAAAATCCTCTAGAATTACTGTACTGTGTTTCTTTTGCCTCTCAGTTCTATTAATATTTCCTAGAAATTTTCAGGAACTTCAATATTGGGTATATAAATACTTGTAATTGATATAGCTTCTTAACTAATTCACCTATTCATCATTATATAGTGGCGTCTTGCATCTTTTTTGATGTGTTTTAAATTATTTATTTTAATTGAAAACTGAAATTGTATGTATTAATTGTGTATAAAGTTGATGTTTTGAAATTTTTACATTCTGTGGAATGGCTAAAGTAGTTAACATGTATTACTTTATATACTTATCTGTAGTAAAAACACAATCTAGGACCAGACAGATAGCTTAGTGGTTAAAAGCACTTGCTTGCAAAGCTTGATGGCTTCAGTTCTATATCCCATGTAAAAGTTAGTTGCACAAAGTGGTACATGTGCCTAGAGTTCTTTTGCAATAACAATAGGCCTTGGAGCACCCATTCTGCCTTTTTCTTTCTCTCTTAAATAAATAATAAATATTAATCAATTTGCTCAGTGACTTTCAAGAATGAAATGTGTTATTGTTAATCATAGTTGCTATGTTGGAAGGCAGCAATGCTCACCACTATACCACCAACGCTTCATAGTTGCTATGTTGTATAATAGAACTCTTGAATTTATTCCTCTTGAGTTATATAAAATGTAAATTTTTGTATCCTTCAATCAATAGCATATCAACCTCCCTCTTCCCCTAAACCTGTGGTAACCACAATTCTACTGTATAATTCTACATAGCCAAAATTTTTAGAGTCCACATACATGTAAAATTATGTGTTTGACTTTATTGTAACAGCTTTGACTTAAAAAAATCTTTTATTTAATATTCACAAGTATAACCACTCTTGCTCTCTTCTGGCTATAATTTGCAAGGGAATCTTTCTTTCACTACACACAGCTTATTACAGCCATATTCTTGCTGCTGGCTCAAAACACTAAACCCAAAGCAGCTGATGGGAGGAAAGGACTTATTTTTGGCTTAGTGTCTCAAGGGGAAGCAACATGATGGCAGAGAAAAGTATGACATGAGCTCAGGCTGGACATCACCTCTGCCACAGCAGGTGGAACCCCACAGCATGAGAGTGTGCCCAACAATGGCAAGGAAAGGCTTGCTATAACACCTGTAAGTCTGCCCACAACAGTATACCTCCTCCAGCAACTCTCCAATTCCCAAATTGCTGCCAGCTGGGGACCTAGCATTCAGAACACATGCTTTATGGGGCGGGGGGGGGGGACCTAATTCAAGTTACCATACAGATTAAATGTAGTCTTAAAGAAAGTTTCTTATAGATATACAATTGGATCTTTTAAAATTCATTTTAGTCGTTCTCTCTTTTGGTTGTAGAAGTCGATTCTTTTATTTTCAAAATAGTTGTTGATAAGTGTTTGCTGTTGGGATTTTATTAGTTGTATTGTGACTACCTTCTTAGCTCCTTTATTCCTTTCTTCTGTCTTCCTTTGTGTGGTGTTATCTTTTGATTTCTTTTTCTTTATCTATCTACTACTAGTGTTTATTTTGTTGCTGTAGTGAGACTTATATAAAACATTTTAAAGCTATCTATAATGCTCCATTTGAAGATAGTAGTGTAACTTTTCTTTTCAGATTAACTTTGATTGCTTGCCAAAACTATGCCTACTTTTCTTCCCTGACAATTCAGCTATGATTTATATTTTAGTACTATATATCCACTACCATATTATTATAATTAGTTTTTATCCACACTTGTCTTACTTTCATACAAAAGTTGAAAGTGATTGCAAATTCTAAATTTGATTATATATTGACTTGTAATGGTGAATTTTATATCTCTGTATGTTTTATGTTGTCAATTAGTACACTTTCATCTCAACTTGAAGAGTTCCCTTTTAATACATTTTGTATGGCAGGCTTAGCACTGATGGACTCACTTAGCCTTTGACTGTTTGGAAAAAATCTATCTTTCCTTCATATCTGAAGGACAGCTTAGCTGGATGTAGCATTCTTGGACAGGAGTATTTTTCTTTCACTATTCGAATGTACCATCTCTCCTGGGTTGCAAGGTTTCATGTGAGAAATCCACTGATAGTTCAGGAAAGCTGCCAGTCAGGATGTAGTGTTACCACCCATGATTCATGTGCTGGTCAGTTTAAGCCTCGTCCTGCTTTACTCTTTTTCTGAGTGACCCTAGGTGGCAATCTGCCAATATTCCTTTAAGGAGAAATAGGAGCAGGAAACCCAGAAAGTACCTCAGCATGCCAAGGAAGCTGGATGCCTGCCTTGAGTTCTCTTTCCATACTGGAGAAACTGTAGATGGGGAACCCTATGGTGTGGCTTTGGGAGGAACTCAGCATGGTCAAAGTGAAATTATTGCTTTGACTTTCCCAATAGGTATTTGATTTTCTGGTTTATGTTCCAAAAGTGTGGGTGTTTCAGCCTCGTCTCCACATTCTGGCATACACATAAAGGACTTGTCTGTGAAGAGTTTCTACTTAGCATATCCACGAGGGAAACTAGAGCTGAGAACTCCTATCCTGATATCTTGCTCTGTTGTTTCTTAATTAGTGGTCCATGTGGAGCATGAAATTCAAATGAGAATAACAAAGGTTACTTATTTTCCTTTTGGAAAGCACACTGTTTTGATGGGAAAAATACAAATTATCATATGCTAATATTGGCAACATTAGTTCTAGGAAAGCAAGGTGATAATAGTTTAAACATTTTGATCTTATGGATGGAATTAAATGGATACAATGCAAAGAAATGAATGAAAAATTATTACATTGTTGGCTCTGAAGTTGAAGGCCATTTTTGTTGTACTGTATTTTTAAATGCTTTATCCACACAATGTGTCACCATTTTGCACTTACAAAGTGTAGCTCAAAACCCTTGTCAATGCCTTATATCATGTGTATTAGTCAGGGTTCTCTAGAGGAACAGAATTACTAGAATGAATTATTTTATAAAGGGAATTTATTGGATTAGCTTATAGTAGTCCAATAGCAGTTGCAGGCCTGAGAATCACCGAACCTGGTAGCTGCTCAGTCCACGTGGCCAGATGCCTCAGCAGTCCCGACCTGGCACTGCAGATGGTGCCGGAAAACCTGGAGGCCTCCTGAGGAGCCGGAAAGCCTGGAGGCTTCCTGAGGAGCCGCTGGGTTTCGATCCACATGGGTCTTCAGTTGATATTGGTCTTTAGTCCGTACTGGTCTTCAATCCACGCTAGAAGGTAGGGAGCAGCTCCGGCAGCCAAGTGGAAGGAAGGAAGGAAAAAGGGAACTCTTCTACCCAGAGCTTCCTTATATCAAGTCCCTCTCTGAGCGGGACCGCCCACTCTGGGGGAAGGGCTCACCCTGGGAGAAAGACCTCCTCCTTTAGTTGATCCTTCCTAGAAGCAGCCTGTGGATTACTAAACAGATCAAGTTGACAACACCTTAACTATCACATCATGTCACAGAGTAATTTGATCTTGTTGGGCTGCTGAAGAAAGTTGCACTACTGGCAGGACTTTTATTTTATTTTGGTTTCCTGTACCTGAACTTCATCTTAAACTGAACGATCCAATTTGATCTCTCTTCACTCCATGATGTATTTTGAATACTCACTAAAAACATCTCACTGGAGTTGGACACATGTATTTTACTGAAATCAAATGTAAGGCTCATCAGACAGACTTGTGTGACAAAACAAATTGTGTGTGAATCCCCTGGCTCTTGCAAAGTTTTGGATAGCAAGTCAATCCACATGGTAAACATGAACCCAAGTCTCTGGCTGACAACCTTCTTTACGACACAGATGGAAGAAAAAGCACCTGTATTTTCAATGCTCCCCAACTAAAAAGCTATACACATAAATAACATACGGAGAGGTCACCTGTCATGTCTTTAGTTAGGAGATGTTGGTATGGAGAATATGACAAGTAGAAAATAACATTAACTGTAATTTGAAGCTGGACCTGCTAAGGAAATCAAAATAGGAAAATCCATTTCAATGGATTCCAGCCTTCTAAAAGCATTCTAATTTTCCTAGACACAGCTTTTTTATTTAAATCAAAAGCTCTGGTTTCCATCTTCTTTTTCTGGTAACTCCAGAAAATTTCTAAGGGAACAAAGCAAGAGAGGGCTCCAATTATCTCCAGCACACTCAGGGAGCCTTCAGAAGGGCCAAATACAATTTGTTTTACAGGAATGCACCTCTAACACATAGTCTTTATGAGAACTTTGATCATGTACCTTCGATCCTTTTTGACTACCAGAAATATTCTCTCTCTCTCTTTTTTTATTCCTGCAGAGTCAACACATAATATTAAACAGCCTGTCTGCAGTATCTAATTAACAAACTGACTGCAGAAGATCACTTACAACATAAAATATTAAATCATCCTAAAAACTAATATTCTCCACACCTCATAAATTAAAATAAGCAATGAAATAAAACTCTGATGCATATCATTCTGGGCCTTTGCCCCTGAAAGCATCTCTACTCCTTGAAGCATTTAACCATTTCAAAGAAAAAATATATGCAATGCAAACACACACACACACACACACACACACACACACACACACACAAACATGCGTGCGCGCCCCTCAAGCAATCTCAATGCCTTCTACCTCTGGTTTAAACTTCATCATAGCAACTTTAACTCAAGACCTCAGACTACTTCTCTTGATCTTACGCTTCACAAATCATTTTAAGTTCAGCGATGGAGATCATCAGTTATATGTCTTTTCATTATAATTGCACAGCAGACTTGGAGCTTAGTTCTGTTCCCATTGGCTCAATGGTCGTCATTTATGTGCTTTGTATATTTAGGGCATTATTTAATAGAAGCTGCAATCTGTTTGAAGAATGCAAGGGCTGTTTGATATTAACATAGAGAATGATTAATCAAAGATAGCTTGGTCCTAAAGCAGAGAGAGAGAGAGAGAGAGGGAAAGAGAAAGAGAGAGAGGAGGTCATTAGCAGGGTGAAACTGGGAAGCAAGCTTTGACTAAGAAAATGAGATGGGCTAATACTTTGAGGATTTACAAAATAAATAAATAAGAAGCTTATAGTCATTCATTTCCAAAGCTTTTACTGTAAAGAACTCTAGCATTAAGAGATCTGAAGAGATATTATATTATTTCCAAAGCTAGAGATCATTTCCTTCATAGTAAAATATGAAGCTATTTGCACTCAGGTAATTGCTGAATTCACCAGTGTCTCTAACAATAATTATTTCTCAGCACTGGAATGTTTAGATTATTTCATATTTTAAACAAGAAATATCAACAGATGCAGAACCAGACGTTGGGTATGAGACAGAGCTTGGCTAATTAAAACTGGTACCCTAGTGAGACTCCTCTGGCACTCCAAGGTAAGGCCTCTTTTGCCAAAGAGACAGAGGTTTAATGTAATTAGTCAGACATCATTCCGAATTAGTTCAATTTTCTACATTGTTTTGGCAGTCATATTTGCTGAACATTTTCCCATCATATATTTGGGAAAATGGGACTGAATACCCCAAGGACAATATGAAATGAAAAACCAATTCTCTTAAGTTTAGATTTTCTCCAAAAAAATTATGTCCAAAGTCAATCTAGAATTGTTTCTATGGGACATCTTTCCACAAACTGAGGGGCTTCCCATTGCAAACATGTATTGTCTCACATAGATCTCACTGGAATAACCCTAAGATGCTGCTGAGGTGTGTTGCTTTCTGGAAAAGTCAGTTCTTTCTGCCATTTTTTTTCCTTCTGGTTCTAGAAATTGCACAGTCCATAGCTCATGATCTTCTCCTTTATCTGTAGCATTAATAAGATCTGGCTATGACTGTCTCATAGTTCCATGTTCCATTTAATTGGTCTCTTCCAGTTCCTTTATCCATGTTTAGTTATGTATACATTGTGTTTCCTTTTTTTTTTTTTTTTTTTGGTTTTTCAAGGTAGGGTTTCACTCTAGACCAGGCTAACATGGAATTCACTATGTAGTCTCAGGGTGGCCTCAAACTCATGGAGCTCTTCCTACCACTGCCTCCCAAGTGCTGGGATTAAAGCCGTGCACCACCATGCTCAGCAAATTTCCCTACTTTGAGATCAGCTGATTAGCCATCTGAATTTACTACTGGCAGGTTCCAAAGAGTTGAAAATAGATCTTTGCATCAACCACGAGGGGAACACATTCAATATTTGACACACCCCATAAATGTTTAGGTGTGGGGCTGGAGAGATGGCTTAGCGGTAAAGCGCTTGCCTGTGAAGCCTAAGGACCCTGGTTTGAGGCTCGGTTCCCCAGGTCCCACGTTAGCCAGATGCACAAGGGGGCACACGCATCTGGAGTTCGTTTGCAGAGGCTGGAAGCCCTGGTGCGCCCATTCTCTCTCTCTCTCCCTCTATCTGTCTTTCTCTCTGTGTCTGTCACTCTCAAATAAATAAATAAATAAATAAATAAATAAATAAATAAAGGATATTTAAAAAAAAAAGTTTAGGTGTGTTTTATTTAGAAGGTAATTCCAGGGAGCACTATGAGGAAAAGAAAAAGAGGTGGGGAAGGAAGGAAACAGAGTATGGTCATGATTAAGTTATTGCTGTGGGTAACAGGGACTGAACCTCCTGGGAAACACTGAGAAAGAACACTGAATGTGCTTCAGGATTGTGCCACTGAGGGGTGGGCAGACTGGAGTACTCATCCATCGACTGTCATTGTTTCCTTCCTGAAGGCGCTTCCATACATGTTAAGCCTGTCATCATATACAAGACCTCTCTTCACAAACTTAGGAAAGATGGCTCCAAGTAGAACTAATTTACTTTTTTTTCATGGTACTGTATCACAGATGACAATATTCACATGTTAAAATGAATGCATTATATAACTCCAGTATAACTTGAGTGATATGGCTACCTTTGAATGAAGCAGTGTGGTCAGAGGGTTGAGAGGCTAGGATTGGTGAGGTTGAAACATGTGCTATAAAGCACATGACTGACAGTCACACCATAATCACAGGGGATAGGGGAAGAATCGCCTTCCAGAACAAAAAGGTACAGTATTGTGCAGGAAAAATAAAATCAATAATTTCTGAAAGTATGAAGCATAGGCATCAGAAATTCACAGCTTCAGTTGACACCCCGATCCACGTGTCCTGGCTCATGCCTGTGAGTCTTCAGAGACAAGGAACATAGTCCCTAAAAGGGAGAAAATAAGTAAAAAATAAAAGGGAGAAGACAACAAAAACAAAAACAAAACAAAACAAAAACACCAGGCAGACATGACCTCAACCCCAGGACCAGGAGTTCCTGGGATCGGTAAGTCAGGTTGTGGATCTCTCTGGCTTTTGTGTGACTTTTGGGAGTTGAAAGAGACTGTGTCCCAGAAGGTTGTGATATTGAGTCAATACTTGAGGAAGAGAGCACAAAACCAAAGACAACAATAAAGGAGGCAGAGAAAAGAGAAAGGAGAACCACAAAAAAAGGACAAAGTAGAACACAAAGAAATAAAAGGGAAACGTAGACACTACTACTTACACTAGAAATGTAAGGTAAATTGGGGCAGGAACACATTTTAAAAAGCAGGGGAACCTAAAATTAGTGGGACACGGTGGGATAAGTCAGGTGATTGATAAGTGTCTCTGGGTTTCTAAGCCTTCTATTGAGCTTAGGTAATCTACTTACCCATCTCTATGCCATCTACCATCTACCTATCTATTCCCAACATCTATCTAATTCGGGCTTTCTAGGGTTAGAGTCGGACTCTGAATGGTAATTGCATCGCAAAGAAATTTATATCTAACTCCTGCGTGCTTTAAAAACATGTCTTGTCTTTGGATAAGTTTTCTGAAGAAGTTGAAAAGGCAGTTTCAGTATATAACACACTGAATAGGCTCCTAAAAATAGTTTCCCCTTCTTTTGGTA
Source organism: Jaculus jaculus (assembly GCF_020740685.1). Taxonomy (NCBI): domain Eukaryota; kingdom Metazoa; phylum Chordata; class Mammalia; order Rodentia; family Dipodidae; genus Jaculus; species Jaculus jaculus. The sequence goes on along the minus strand of NC_059105.1, from coordinate 35,989,595 downwards.
TTGTTTTGTTTTATTTTTCTCACTGTTTTTTTTTTTGTAGTAGTTGTTGATATTACTATTTTTTTATTAGTAATGTACATACTCAGTGTGTAAACAGCCATGCTGGTACCATCGTTAACCTCCTCCCTGTCCTACCCCCTCCGAAGGGACTCTCTTCCTTGGGGATTGTGGGTCGTGCATTGTGGGGGTAGCCATCAGTTATGGGGAAGAGGCAATGTCTCCATGCATAATGCCCCACCTTGTGGCTCTACCAATCTTTCCGCCCCCTCTTCCACAAATTTCCCTGAGACATGTTGGGTTCTTTTTAGGTCTACGTCAGTGATGAGGTCTTGGAGCCTCTGTGTCTCTGGATATCCTCTTTGGTAGGAGTTGAGTGTTCACTGTGCCTACCTCTTTCATCCTTCTGCTGGTACCAGGTTCACCAAGAAAGCAGAACTCTTGCTCATTTCACCAATTACTCTTTGGTTTCAGCTGGGGCCCTGCTGAGGTGCGATGAGCTGATTCTCTCTTTGGGTTCTGCGTCCATCTGAAAAAGAGAAGCAGATTCACCAACGGAGAGTGAAGTCAGCACCGGATAAATGAGATAACCATTATTCAAGGTTGGGGTCTCGCTCTAGCCCAGCCTGACCTGGAATTCACTATGTAGTCTCAGGGTGGCCTTGAATGTACAGCAAATCTTCTACTTCTGCCTCCCAAGTGCTGGGATTAAAGGTGCGCGCCACCATGCCTGGCTTAGTTTTCTTTTCTGTGTGTGTAAGATGTCTTCCTCAAACACTGTCCATCTTACTGTTCCGAGGCTGGGTTTCTCCTTGAACCCAGAGGTCACTAATTGGACTAGACAAGCAAGCCCACAAGGCTTAGGAATCCTTCATCTATCTCCTCCTCCTCAGTGTTAGGATTTCAGGCGTGTGCCACCAGGTCTAGCACGTTCATGTTGATTCTGGGGATCTGAACTCGGGTCTACATGCTTATGTGGCAAGCACTTTACTCCTTGAGCCATCTCCCCAACACAGGTTTCTGAAAATCTGCCTTCCTCCCTCCTTTAGGATAGCTCCACACTTTGCTCAGTCTGCACCACCATGGAGCGTGTCATCTCTCTCTTCCAGTTTCTTCTGGTCTACTGTTGTCATTCCCACAACTTCCTTCTGCCACTTTCCACGTTTTCCCTCACTTTCCTCCATATTCCTCTTCAGTGGAGGCAGGAGCTGAACAGCAGCATAAAGTACCTTCTTGGGAAGGCAGAGGGGAGAGGCCCTGAGTACTTATGCTTCAATAATGCTCCCGAGGACTTGCTCCCCCTCCCACCCCGCGCCCTCCTCTTTCTCCCCTCCGTCTTCGCTGCAGCCTCATCGGGTCCCATGGATCAGTCGCCAACGCTCAGCTCTCTGTCCGCGCCCAGGAGCTACACACCCTGGAGGTGACCGGCCAGGAGACGGTCGCCCAGATCAAGGCTCACGTGGCCTCGCTGGAGGGCATCGCCCGGGAAGGTCAAGTCGTGCTCCTGGCACACCACTGGAAGATGAGGCCAGCCTAGCCCAGTGTGGGATGCAGGCCCTGGCCACTCTGGGAGTAGCTGGGCACATGCTGGGAGGTAAAGTTCATGGGTGCCTGGCTCTTGCTGGAAAAGAGAGAGGTCAAACTGCCAAGGTGGCGGAACAGGAGAAGAAGAAAAAGAAGAAAGGCCGGGCCAAGCGGCGGATGCAGTACAACTGGCACTTTGTCAATGTCATGCCCACCTTCGGCAAGAAGAAGGGCCCCAATGCTAACTCTTACGTCCTATGTAATCTTGGCTTTTGCTAATAAAGTCACTTTGCCCAGACCAGAACAAAAACCAACTCCCGTTTTTGTGTCTCATACCTCATCTTGCTCAATTCCAAGAATAGACTTAAGAAAACAATGGGATTCTCATTCTGTGACAGACTGGGCAACTGAGTCGTCACCCAAGATCAAACTGAAATTTTTTGTTTTGTTTTCTCTTCCTCTTACATGCTAAACGATGCTGCTGGATACTCGTGGTTCTTAGACTTTGGCATGAATTAAACTTCACTGGGAGATATTTGTTAAATGTGAGAATTACAAGGCCTTACCCCCAGAGGCTTCAATTAAATTGTCTCTTACTGGGGCACTGGAACCTTCGCGTTTATGGAGTGCTCAGGTGACTGCCTTGCAGGTGATTCTAATGCAGCTCAGACTCACATCACTCTGAAAAGCACTGCTAATAAATCCTTCATGGCGAGGATCGTTTGGAAGTGATGGAGGACCAGGCTGCTGCGTGCCTTCATAGGCTTCTGTTTTTAAGATGCAGGTACAGGTATATAACTATTCAAGGTCTGTATCAGCTTTGCAAACAGTGCATGAATAAACATGCTCTTCCTATGAACAAAACCTTTCACAACAGGATAAAAGAATTTGGTCTCTGCTATAATTCAGAAATAATGCAAAAATATACCCTATGGTATTTCAGGTTTAGGTACAAGTATGAAAAAGCTATCTGTGGTCTCTGAGAATGGTTTTTATGAAGGAGGTGTCTTCTCTGGTGGGAGTGTTGAAGAACAGGAAAGCAAGTCCATAGGTTTATAATACCGAAGGGTTTTGATTCTAAGACATCCACGTCTAAAATATTTGATCTTTTGAAAGTCATGTGGGTCACGACCCCCTCAGAAACATACAGCAGTGGGTCCACTGGGTTCTCTGGTGGCAGGAAGAGTCCTGGCAACACCGGTGGCAGAGATTGCCAGAGAAATGGGCGTCTCCGAAGGAAAACTCTCTGCTCTAAGAATTGTCTTCACTCCCCTTTTCCTGGCTTGTGAGTGGGATATTGGCAGGACTCCCCAGAGGGCTTTCTTGGCTCACACCTGTGAGCACACCTGGTAGAAGGTTCTGTGATATGCTGGTAGCAGCCTCCCATGTCTCATGCATTGTGCTTACTGAATCTCCTATTTACTTATTTTTGTCTTTTTTAGATAGGGTCTCACTCTAGCCCAGGATCACCTGGAATCTACTATGTAGTCTTGGGCTGGACTTGAAATGATACTGATCATTCTATTTCTGCCTACCAAGTGCTTGGATTAAACGTGTGTGCCATCATGTCTGGCTTATGTCTAGTTTTTAAAACAAAATTTTCGATGGGCTGGAGATATGGCTTAGTGGTTAAGGCACTTGTCTGCAAAGCCAAAGGACCTTGGTTTGATTCCCCAGGACCCATGTAAGCCAGGTGCACAAGGTGGCACATGCATCTGGAGTTCGTTTGCAGAGGCTGGAGGCCCTGATGCGCCCATTCTTTCTCTCTTGCTCTGTCCTGTTCTCTCACTCAAATAAAACTGAAATATTTAAAATTTTTCATTGTGCACATTCACTGCACGTGGTACTATTACATGAGTACATTTTCCATACAAATTCACATACTACGTTTAGCAAATTGCCCTCATACCTTCTAACTTCCTGTTTTTCACTCCTTCCCCTCCCCAATTAGTCTACTTTGTTATACTAGACAGTTTCACTTTTGCTTTCATGTCATCTATACATACATACACGATTTTATTTATCCATATAAAACCTAGGAATGACAAATGAATGAAAAACATTATATTTGTTTTCCTAAGACTGGCTTAATTTGCTTAATATGATTATCTCTGGTTGTACCTTCTGCAAATGGCATAACTTCATTTTCTTCTCTTTTGTGGCTGAAATAATTCGACTGTGATATATATTACATTTTCTTTACCTGTTTCTTGGTGGTTGGATGCCTAGGTTGGTTCCATAACTTCGTTATTGTGAATTGTGCTAGAATAACATTGATGGTCAAGCATCTGTGAAATACTGACTTGGAGTTCCAAGAGTATGGACCTGAGTAGTATAAATAGGTCATGTGAGAAATTTCAGATTTTTAAAAACTTTCCAGGCTGCATAGATGGCCTAGTGGTTAAGGTGCTTGCCTGCAAACCCAACAGACCCAGCTTTGATTCCCCAATACCTGTGTAAAGCCAGATGCACAAGGTGGCTCATGCATCTGCAATTCGTTTGCAGGGGCTAGAGGCAGTGGTGTGCCCAAATTCTCTCTCTCTCTCTCTTTCAAATAAATAAAATAATAATATTAAAAATATCTTTATATACTGATTTCCTTAGTGATTGGACTAATTTACAGTTCCAGCAGCAATGTATAAGGGTTTTCTTTTGTCTACAAAAGGTAGGGTTAGGCTTACGGTGAGGGTTAGTTTACTGAATGTCCTGATTTTACCAAGAGGCCAAGTTGAATGACTGACTTAAATCATCCAGGTCTGTGTTAATACATGAAATGTTCACACAGTGACAAAATTTCATAATTATGAATTCCTCAAACATAGTTTTGTGGTTAATCAACACACAACTATATATGTAAAGTCCTTAGCAAGATATCCAAAATGTAGAAAATGCTTCTATAAATGTTATCTATAAGATTAACTTAGAACTTAGATTCAAATTTACTGTATCCATTAAGTGCCACACAATGCTCTAGATTCATCCATCATATGTGAATCACCTACCCAGCCAAATCCTGGTGCTGCACAGAAAGTTCACCAGACATGGCCCTGCTCTTGGGAATATACAGTCTAGGGAGGAAAATAGATATGAATCAAACATTAAGCACATTTTGATAATATTCCCCACATTTGATAATGAAACATAAGCTCAAAGAAGACAGGAGACTTGGCAAAAATTCAAGGTCTGTAGACAACAAATCAGAGAGTGGACAGAACCAAGCCTCACTCCCCAACCCAGACTCATTCCTCCACCACTAGGCTTTGGTGACTGGGTATTCATCTTCTGTATCTTTTTTTAAAAAAATATTTTTTAATCTCTTTATTTATTTGAAAGAGAGAAGGGGTACACCAGGGCACTGCCACTGCAAACGAATTCCAGAAGCATGTGCCCACCTTAAGCATCTGGCTTATGTGGATACTAGGGAATTGAACCCAGGTCCTTAGATTTCATAGACAAACATCTTAACCACTAAGCCATCTCCAGCCCTCTGTAGCTTTTTAAACCAGCATCCCATCTCCATCACCAACCACCTTGATTGCATTCTTCACACTATGTGGGTAAATAATTTCCAACATACTGGGAGTTAGGTCGTTAGGATATATTTCATGGCTATGAAATGTGGAGGTGAAGAGAAACCTTTGCTTCCTGTGATACTTTTGTTTCTTTGATCAACTACCACCCTAAAACTCCAAAAAATAAAACAAAGCAAAATAAAATTACAGCTTGGAGAGGACCAAAAATCTGGAAAGTTACGCAGTAAATGAAGAAGTATAAAATGTTTTCCTTTTCCAGAAGTCACTTCCTAGAGGCTACCATATTACGAAAACATATCTGAAAGTCATTCAATAGCCTAAGTAGAAATACTGTGCATCATGGCTAAAACTGATGGAGGAAAGAAACCTACATGAGAATCTTATATTGATGCCATTGTAATGAAATGAAATATTCTTACTGTTTAGTTTTCTTAATTAAAGAAAAGTTACATCTATGATGATTTTAAACCTCAAGCATTTAACTTTTCTAAGGATGTGCATTTTCTTCACAGCTTCTTCTCCATTCTTTAGAGAAAATGAAGAGAACAAAAGTAAGGCAGTGAAAGGAGGTGGGAAGAGAAAATGGGAAGAAAGATTGGGCTCTGGGAGGAGGAACTGGCTGGATCAGAGGAGTGGGGTACAAGATGCTTCCCCTCAAAATAGTCTTTCAAAGCCATTTACTTTGTTTGACTTTATTTTTTATTATTCATTTATTTGACAGAGAACAAGGGAGAGAGAGAAAGAGAGAGAATGGGCACACCAGGGCTTCCAACCACTAAAAACAAACTCCAGATGCACGTGCTCCCTTGTGCAGCTGGCTCCTGGGGAATCAAACCTGGGTCCTTTGGCTTTTCACGGAAACGACTTAACCACTAAGTTATCCCTCCAGCCCTTGTCTGGCTTTTACATCGAGAATTTAGCAAGAGTATCAAAATTTAGTAGCAATGCCTAAGATTATTTTTAAAAACACTGGTAGTAAGTCAATAGTTCCTATTGGGCAAGTTAATAAAGGTCAGCTGGCTCCATTGGAGGATGCATGAGTTCAAGCTTCCAGGACTGAGTTAATGAAGAAGTTTCCACCTGAAGGGTCACCCAGAGCTCAACTCTCCACGTGTCCCAGGTGCATGGAAAACAACACTCAAAGTAAATAATCTTGACTTTTAAATAATAGATTCATTTGGCCTTGCCATTTGGTGCTACAGCTGATCATCTTGAGCCTCTTCAGCATCTGACAAGTTTCAAGAGCATCTTTCTATATAGAAAATTCATATGACATCTATACAGGCAATTATGTGTTTTCAGTTTTATGTGATTCCCCCCTCCTGTCGCCATGGGATTCCCAAGTCTCCTTGGGTGGGAGACAACTTTCTTTTACTTTTTTACTTTTTCTTTCTTAAACAGTAATCTGCCTGGGCTCAACAATTGATCCAAGGCTGTTTTCTGAATATCTGAAATAGTGTGTTCATCTACATACATTTTTTAGGAAGAATTCACTAATTTCACAGGATTCTCAATGAAGTTTGGCAACAAAATAAACTGAAGGGGCATGGATTTCACAGTTTCCAGTGCTTATTACCTACAAACCCATTCACTCTCCTGTGCTAACAGCTTCCCTTCTGGGTAGCATCTGTGATTTTTACAGGGTACTACAGACTGCCCCCCTCCCCTCCTTTGGCCACCATTACTCAGAATTCTTTCCCCATTTCTGATTAAGGTACCTATTCCATATGTACATTTCAATCAAGGTTAAAACTGCAAGGTTGGATTCAATTTAGCCAGATTACTTGGTGCAAAACTCAAATTGAAGTCAATGCTCTCCTCAAAGCCCCCCCCCCCAACACCCCTTATAAGAAGGCAGTGAGGCCCTGCTATTTTCTCTGTCATCCCTGAGGGGCCCCACTGTTACCTCAATCCCCGAGAAAGCCCCAAACCGCATTTCCCCATTCTGGACGAGGTTGGGGGTGGGGGTGGGATGTGAGGGAGGGCTGGAGGGGGAGGCAAGCTCAGTGCCCCCTGAGAATTTCCTTTGTCTTCCTCCAGGTGTCAGTGTAGGCCCACGCATCTTCCCTGCCTCCCAGCCCCCTCCTTGTCCATTCATAAAGTGGAGGGTGATTTGTGATCCGCCTTACTGTGATTGCGGAGGGAAACAGCCATCTTGGCTTGTCTCGGCATTAGATTTGTTTTTCTAATTTCTTTTTACTTGAAGGTTTACCAGCTGCTTTATTGCCAGAGAGAGGCTTCCTTGCGGTCTCTTTTCTTTCTCCTCCCCCCCATTGCTCCCCTCCTTTTTGTTCCTAGAGACAATCAGTGTCTCTGGTCCCAGCTGCCACTGCTGATTTTTCATTACAGTTTAATTTAAAACTGGGATTGGAATGGAAATGTCTTTTTGCCATTTGGGGTTTGTGAGGCCTGTGGTTTTATTGCCAAAGGCACAAATGTTAGTTACTACTGTTTTTCCAGGGTTTGCTGGGGAGGGGGCCCGAGGAGGTGGGAATGTGGACGTGGGGTGGGGGCGGGGGAGAAAGACAGCTGGACTCTGCAGAAGCGGGAGGGGGAAATCCCTTTCCGAAGGCAACATTATTCTGAGAATTGTTTTGTCTGATGTTTTCAAGAGTTGGGTCTAGAAAAGGAGAAACTAGTTGTGTATCATCCCAAATGTCCCTTTAGTTGGGTTAAATATTTGTCAACCCTGCCAGCCAGCAGACTGGAGGGGCATGGTCACCAGGTGGGGGAGGCCGGTTTTCCTTTTAAGTCATAGTAACCATCCTGCTTCTTCACTTGAGTGTGGCGTTAATGAGAACACCCAAGGAGGGACTGGACTCTAGACAAACTCAGAGGGAACAAACTATCATTTCTACCTAAAAGGAGACATCAAACTTCCCCCCTTAGCTTCTGTTTTCTCCAACCTTTTCAAGTCTTAGGTTCCAGCCCTAGAGTTTTATTTAATGAGATTCCTCCAGCCTTGGAGGCCAGTCCGTCCACACCTCGTTGCCTGTAATTCCTTAGAAGGCTCCTAGTGATGGACAGATTTGATCATATTAAAACCAACCTCCTAAAGTTTCCCCGTGTGGGTGTTAAAACTAAGAGGGGAAGACGTTCTTGCTTGAAAATAATTCTGCAGGAGGGGGTAGCAAGATACTGAATACTTCGCTGGCCTTATTTGAAATGTTTAGTATTGACATTAGAAGCAGTTGTTTTCCAGTGCTGAGGAATCTCCAGAAGCCAGAGCTTCTTATCTGTCATGCTAAAAACAATTACTGTCTCCCCTCCCAGCAAGAACTCTGTTCTTCCTGGATAACACCAGTGTGGGCTGTCAAACTGAATGCTCCATTATCTCCACAGATCATGCTGACTCTTCCCATGTTGAACATTTCAGCCTCCCTCCAGCTGGCCTCAGGCTGCTCTGGTATTGGTAACCTGTCTGGGGTAGAGACTTCTCACCACCACCCAGCTACTCAAAGATTCAGGGCGCTTTGCAGGGTGCTCTTGCTGTAGCGTGCGTGTTTCGTGTGCTCTTGGTTAATTGGGATGTGTTTTCCCAAAGCATGCACGTTTCAGGCAGGTTCCTGCTTCTCTTAAATTCCACTACCTAACGGCCTCCACCTTGGGCTAGCGTTTCTCTTTCTCTGTCCACGGGACTAAAGCCAGCGATTCCACAGGCAATTTCTAAGACTTGTGGTCCTCTTTGATGTGGACGATCTGGTGGCTGGAATTTCCTCACAGAAGCCATTCCATGGACAAAAGTGGAGAGAGATATTTTTCATTTCTCTAGTTCAGAGTTCGTGACACACAAAAGGGGAAAGCAAACAAAAACAATGGGAACGGTTTTAACCCCACCGCCAGCTTCCCTTCCAACAACAACCAACAAGAAAACAAAGTATCTGCGCTCCACTCTGCGCCTCACGTGGTTAGCTCTCACGTGTCCACCACCACTGGGCTGTAAAGCACGTGTGCCGCTGAGCTTCCTGGTGTGACACTGAAATATGTGTGAGGAAATGCATTTCCCACCCCTCCGTGAAGACTCGAAGCTAGAAGGAGCTAATGAGCATTTGAAGAGAACAGATCTTTTAGCATGCATCCTATTTTGTTGGGCAAGAAAACAAAAGCTCTCACCTTTGTCAGCCAGCACACCTCTTTTAAGGTAAACTTAATACTAATCAATAGACTCCAAGGGCTGGACACCCTGTGCTGGGAGGAAACAGGTTTCATCTTCAAATGCTTTCTGCGGGATACCACACGTTGCGGTCAGCCCCTTACAAAGAAAACATTGTAATCAATTTTTTTTTTCTCCCATGTTTACCAAGGCAAATTCAGGGGAACTATGGATTAAATATTAGTTGTCTTGTTCAACAGGAAAATGGGCGTTTGATCTTGCTTTGTACTACAAGAATCTCTTCAGAAATCTCTTGGAAATTCTCATAAACTTGCATTAGTGGCCACATATGGGATCTATTAGCTCCTCATTTCTGCTTGTTCTTAGCAAATTTTTGTCTGGTGACTGCATCTGAACTTTGGGGTGTTTTTGTTTTGCTTCACACCACAGAGAACCCTGTTGACTGGCTTGAATTTTGAGAAAATATTAAGCAACAGTCAGGCTGTGGTTGGGGTGAGACTAGGAACTGCCAGGAAAGTTTGGCCAAATGTTTGTTCTGTGAGGAAGCAGGAGGCAATTTTCTTCTTCAGGATTTGGGGGATTCCAGACCTGCCAACATTTGGAGATCTTTTTCTCTTTGCTTCTTTCTTTCTTTTTATTTGTTTTTGTTTCTTGAGGTACGGTCTCCCTCTAGCCCAAGCTGACCTGTAATTCACTATGTACTCTCGGGGTGGCCTCGAACTCATGGTGATCCTCCTACCTCTGCCTTCCAAGTGCTGGGATTAAAGGTGTGTGCCACCATACCAAGCTTGTTTCCTCCTTTTTGATGAAATTAATAAATCAGAGGTTTCTTGCTATCAATGTGTACCCTCATGGTTTAACTATGAGAGAAGAAAATGGTATTGATCTCCAAATTTTTGTTTCCAAAATATAGGACAAAGTAGCAATGTGTTTTTTCGCAAGACATGCCAATAACCTTTAGATCATAAGGTGTTTAATAATTAAATCATACCAATATTTGCAACAAAAGCCATTCGTGTATGACCAAAAAAAAAAAAAAAAAAAAAACAGATTTGGGGGATGTTAACTCAAAGAAAGAAGGCAGGCTGAGAAATTTAAAAGAAAATTAGCATTTCTTTTGTGCTTAGTAATTAATAAATTAAACACAACAGTGGGTGCTTTCCTCCACAGCCAGCATTAGGGGACTTCAAAGGCTGCTTTTGAAGTGGGACCCCAGCAGAGAGGACTCCACCGTTTATGCTACTTTATAGTGGTAATATACTGTCTGGAAAAAACAGATGCCACAAAATTGCACAGATTGTATCTCTGAGTATCTGAAACCCTAAAACTTCAGGGGGCCAAGGGAGGTCTCAACCTTTTGATTTACAGAGAGAGCAAGAGCGAGATAGAGAGAGACCTAAAGGATTAAATTGAAACAGGCACTTCATTTCTTTCCTTCATTTCTCCCTTCACCTCAGGAGACCTGCGTTAAATTCCACTTAGATCACAGCTAGACGTGGGTTTGATGGTCTCAAGCCACCTTTTAACTGTACGTTCATCCCATAAATAGAAGATGAATAAAGATGTCAAACTTCATCCATATGATATTCTGACACACGTGGCTCTCTCTTTGCAGAAGGGCTGGGATGCAGGTAGACACTGCACGCCACAGAGAGTGGGCACATAAACAGGAGCAGTGGGATCCCAAGCCGAGCGTCGGCAGTTAGCTGTCAGTGTTGTGTACAGAAAGGCGGCACCTGGGCTGCTAGGAGATCAGGTGGGCGACATTTCTAAAGCCACTGCTGTTAGATGCTGTGTGAAAATGGCTATTTTCCAGGGCAGACAAAGTTAAGACCTATGTTTAAAGGCAGGTGTCCCAAGCCAGATTCAACTCTTCGCGTGCTGAAGAAAAATCTGTGGATACTGATTTGGGGAGTATATGATTAAAGTTGATTCATTGGTTTTTGTCCTAAGTAGGCAAAGAACCAAATATAACAACTAGAAAGCAAGAAACACACTGCCAAATATTGATATTTCCTTCCCTGGAATACTCATGGCTATTTTTAGTTTGTTAATGTAAAATGCCAGTAAGATGAAAAGTGAAGTGATCCGTTTCCAGAAGAAAAACCAGTCGAATGTTCATTAATAATTCCTGTGGAACGCTCCACGGGCCTTTATCTGACAGTCTGACAAGCTGAACTAAACAACAGAGACTGTAGGAATGTAAAAGACATAATCTTAACACCAAGTCTTCTGAAGATTTGGCTGTCATTTTACATTAAAGGCAAGGGGTAAAAACCTCCATTGAAAGACAAAGAGCTTGCAGCATGATTGCAGTGATAAAATTTAGTGGGGGAAGGAAAGGCTGACATCAGAGTTAGCAAATGGTGGTATTGAACAGCTAAGCTTTCTTCCCATGACTAGCCTGGGATTTCTGAGAAAGATACAAAGCAGGTATGATGAGGTATGATGCAATGTAGTCGAGTGATTCCTCTGTCTGCTGACAAATCTTTGTCATCAATAAGAACTTGACATGTAACAAATGCTGGGCTAACCATTGTAGAAAACGAATTCAAAGTTCTAGTCTCTGTTTCTATGGTAATTTGCCTTTCCCAATATCTTTCCTATTACAGTATCTCAATGGATTTTTCCTGACAATGCCACAAGGTAGTAAGGATGAACATCACTGGGCTGTTTTACAAATGAGGAATCTACTGTTCAGAAACACTGAGGGACTTGTTCCAGGTTAATGAGTTTATAAATATCTGAGTTGAAACCAGATCAAGATTTTTTTTCCTTCCCCAATACTTGTCCTATACCTTAAAATAAAACAAGTGCAAACAGCAAAGCTTGGATAGCCTAAGACCCATCCAAGCCCAAACCCAATTGAAGGTCATCATTTGCAGAAAAGAGTTATCAAAAGCAGGACAAGATCAAAGTGCAGGGGCCTATGAGAATATGCTCATGTTGCTATTTCTCTAATGGGAGTGTGTTCCTGTGCGTATCTTTAGCAAAATTCAGGAGCGAAGCAGTCTGTTATAGTGACTATAATATGATTGCTTTTCTCCAGATCATCTTATAATTAATAATAAGATATTAACGAGGACTTGCACCTGTATTTACTTTATGTCAGCTTATTGTCCAAGTACTTTATACTCATTGATTTATTTAGTTCCTGGGAAGCAAAAGTTTTAATATTATACAGTATGAAATCCATGACTTTATTTTGCTTCTTAACTGGGCACAAGCTGGAAGAAAAGGCAGCAAGCAATGCAAATATCCATTTGAGTAGACTTTGTAGTAGCCTCCATGACATCTCGACTGAACGATGGCGGGAGGGAGAAGGAATGTATGTGTGTGCTGAGTGTGTGTGTGGTGGGCCCCATGGAGTCATCTCTCTCTCTCTCTCAACTCTTTCTCGCTCTCACTTTATCCATATTTCCTGAACACACCCTGTCATATGCCCCTTGGTTAATAACCCTCTAGTGCTTTTAGAGCAAAGGTTGGCCTGCAGCTTTCTCCCCTTCCTGCCTCCTGTCAGGAGAGGAAATCGCAGCCTTCAGAGGGACCTGACACAGGGGGAACTGGATAGCACCAAAGGGTCAAGGGTAAGAATGCAGGCAACAGTGAGAAATCCCAGATAGTGTCCAGCCGGGGCTCGGCAGGAAAGGCTTCTCCACATGTGTTTCTCCTGTTTGCTATCTTTGGTTCCTGCAGGAAAGAAAACTACAGCAGATTTGCCTTGACTGTGCTGCACATAGCCTTCCAATAGCTAGAGAATAATTTGGGACTTTAGGGGAGGCATAATCCAAGACTATGGGTGTGAGGGGGTGCCAGTCTCCTGTACAAAAATAAACCAAGAGGGCTGGAGAGATGGCTTAGCGGTTAAGCGCTTGCCTGTGAAGCCTAAGGACCCTGGTTCAAGGCTCGGTTCCCCAGGTCCCATGTTAGCCAGATGCACAAGGGGGCACACGCGTCTGGAGTTCGTTTGCAGAGGCTGGAAGCCCTGGCACGCCCATTCTCTCTCTCTCCCTCTATCTGTCTTTCTCTCTGTGTCTGTCGCTCTCAAATAAATAATAAAAAAAAATTAAAAAAAATAAACCAAGAAATGTAACTGAATGATGTGGGGTAGGTGAAATAGTGGGTTTATACATAATTCTTTATCATGTTGTGTTGATCTGACAACCACAAGGACAAATCTTCTTGTGTATAGTAGAGATGGTGTGCAGCGGAGCACTCTCTGAGATGGGCGTATTATAAAAATCTCCATGGCATATTCCTTGCAAATGCATCCTGCTGGAAGGTTGTTGCTGATGGTGACAATGCCAAGGGCGGGAGGCAAGCTGCATGGCCCCCTCCTCATCCATCTGTCTTGGCTGCTTCTTCTCTGCCACATACTTGGCCTTTGATGAGATTGCACCTTCCTAATAAAGGTCAATGTGTCCTGACGTCAGTCTCTCTTCAGCCCATTTTACTCAGGGTTCATTTAGGTCTCTTGAGTTATGACAGGATGTTCAGACAAAAGCAGCAAAATGACAGACCAGGAGGTCATGGGTTAAAGGTGTGGGCATTGATTGTTTTGCTAGTGATGTTTCTAATTCCCATTAACTTTCATTAAGAATTATGTGTATGGAGCATGAGGAGGAGGCACACTGATGAACCGAGTCTCTCTTATTGCCAGTGAATACAGCCATTTATTAGTGAAGCTCTGTGTTCTCAAAGCATGCAGCTATAAAGCTCACAGAATTTTATACCTAGAATGGACATTAGATCATTTAGTCAACTCTCCTTCTTCACAGAAGAGGAATCAGGTCCTGTGAGGCTGTTCACCTATCCGTGAAGGTCATTTAGTTATCAGCAGAGTTGGAATTTTGTCTGTAGTGTCTTACTCCAACTCCACCTCCTAACACCTCAGGAGGCACAATGTAATGCCCAATCTGTACTTGAGTATGTGTGTGATTTGAGGCATATTTAGTAGCAAAAAGCGATCTACTCAAGTAAAATGAGTTTACATTTGAGGAAGTGAGTTCAGCTGGAGCTAATAGGCAATAGTGTTAATTAGTCTAAGGGAATGGGTCCAATTTCCACAAGGGCCAATTAGCTTTGCACAATGGGAAAAAAAAAGATTGTTTCCTATACTTGGACAGTACTCCTCAACTCAGCCAGTCCTATCTCTGGGGCTACCAGGTGAACGAGAGATGACAAAGCACACACACCCTCCCTTGCTAGCAAAACCACTCCAGGCATTTCTCAGTGGAATCACCTCACTGCATTCGGGGTAGATGTTCTGTGAAAAAACTTTGATTTGGATGGAGCGCATGTTCACACCTGTCCTTGTCACTTCATTGTGAAATGGCAGCAACAGACATTCCTCCTCTAGTTTTCCACATTAGAACCTCAGACCCAGAAAGGTAAATTTGTCTTTGCATCTAAGATCATGCAATGAAAGGGCATTGACTTCTTAAGACCTAAGCTTATATTTTCTGGACATTTCCCCAAACTAGATGACTAAACTACTTACAGGCACAAAGTTCTGGCTTTTAGTGACCTCAAGGAAAATAAGTTGCTCTGACCTACATCCGTGTGCTTTTATTACCTAGCTAGAGTTTCTTGTCCATGATTTGGCCAAAGATAAAAGAGGGTTTGGTTACAACTGCAGTTTTCTTTGGCAAAACAGAAATAGGTACAAATGAGAACTTCCCAAAATCCTTGAAAAGGCCTCAGACACATTGATAGGGGAAAGTGCAACTACAGACAAGAAAAGAACCTTAAAGATATAAAAGTAAAGGCACGTAGTATGCCCATGTTTGTCATTTCTTGTCATTATTTCAGGTCATGGTCATTGTGACCAGTGACTAACTTGTGAAAGTAGATAGCGTCCTTTGTGGAAATTACTAAGTTGTCTATAGTGAACAAAGCATTCAGAAGCACTGGGTAACTGTAGACACGAAGTAGAGTGAAGCAAGTGAGATGTAACTAACTGTAACCCTCCCAGAGAAGGAAGGCTAAAGGCACCTCTCAGTATTACCCCAGATAGAGTCAACCTAAGTATCAGATCACAGATTCAAGCACAGACTATGCTGTCTTTTTGATAACCGTAACAAATTTAACCATTGTTCAAAAAGATTTCAATGCATTACTACTTGATTCAGTGAGCCCTTAAGTTCTATTAAATATAAGAATTCCCGATGCTAATGCAGAGAGTTTGGACAGCCTTTTAGAATTCTTACCCTACATACTTTATTAAGTATTTCTGGCTTCTTTGAGACTTATTTTCATAATGGAACAGAAAAGCAGCCAAGACAAGCAAGAATAGCTTCTCAAAAGACCCATGAAGATAACTGTACACAGCATCCCACATCCATATGAGTGGGTATGTTTACAAATGGACATTGGCTTTCTCCTATTGAGAATATGCTGGAGGTAGTAAACTTCAAAATTATAATAGAGACTCTACTGACACTCAAACTATTGTGTGACTAAGCAGAAGTGGTGACAGAAAGATAGAACTTGTTGGAAGAGTCTCAGGTATTGCCTTCCAGTCTTTCTTCCACATCTTGGCACGTTTTCCCCGAGGAAGCCTATTTCCGTTGGCCAGTTCTGATTCTGATAAAGTTGTCCCTTAAAATAAGAGACATATGCTCCTTTTATAACTTTGAACCACTTGTTCTTTGGCCTTTAGAGCCAAAAAAAAAAAAAAAAAAAAATCAAAACTTTAGAGCCTATTATCTATTAAAAGTTAGCTGTCATTAACCAATAAATTCATTCATTAATTCATTCTATTTTCATTTTATACTGTGTCATATTCAATAATGAATAGACATGTATCCTCTGAAGGGTCTTCACTTTATAAGTGTCTGTGTCTTCTTCAATCTAAAATCTCTCAGTTCCCCTATTTGTCATAAAACATAGGGTTATTGGGGATCCAGCATATATTAGGTCCTGGGTTACATTCTGTACTATTCTCAGCTGTCCATATCCAACGAGATAGATGTCATCAAACCTGTGTGAGCCCCGAGGGACTTTGGTTCATCAAGATGAAGTTAGTGATCCTGGCTCAGACAGCTCGTACATTGGAGGTGGTACTGCAGACCCTCCAGTGTTAGTGTGAGCCTTCAAGTGGCAGCGCCTGAATGGGAATACAGGGAGTAGCAGGTGCTGTGTCATAGAGGAGTGGATCCTCTCCCCTGGCCCCAATATGATCACAATAGGTCTTGGTCCTAATACTTCCTTTGGAGACTACTCTACATCATATATACAACATAGTAAAGTCACTATTAGCGCATAGGAAACATTTTCTATCATAGAGTTTTGAAAAGATTTTAAATATTGTTTGCTTTAGAAAAAAATTACGAGTAACTCATTTATTTATGACTTATGATTGGCAATGATTTCTTGGCTAGCTTCTTGCAGACTCAGGAATTCTTGTAAAATGAAAATATATAACCTACAAATTGTTTTCAAATGCAATGAAATTTTATGAACCCCAAATATAACAAATTGACATTGTGTTACATTTTGTAGGTGCTTAATTGAACATTTATTAATTTCAATGTATCGGGTTTATATTTTATTAATAGTAAAACTTTTGAGGTCTTAAAACATTTATTGACTTTTGAAAAGAACGCAGGCTATAAATTTTGCATTGCTAGTGAGTAAATAAGTTTGGCTCCTTTACATTCTTTGCCTATGACAGAAGAACCCTCTGGTGTGACTTAAAATGACAATAGCTTCTTTAGAAGGGTAGCTTGTGGAGTTCTCTCTTTCCACTATGGCTTCTAGTTATCTCATCTGCCAATTTGTATGTGTAGGAAACCAGACAAAAGGGTTGAGCAAACGCTTTGTATCTTTTAGCTTCTCTTGATTACCTCCGTCTTTCTTTCTTGGTCTGCACCCCAAGCATGCTGAGGTGCTCCTTCTTACATATAATTAGAAGGAGATATGTGGGATCATGGATGACATCATACCACTACATCTGGTTTCACAAGGTGCCACTGAGGGGCTAGGCAGTACCTGTGCTGAGGGAGAGAGAAGTGTGTTTTGGGGGGGGTGAGGGGTGGATTATGGGGTTACTCTTGCCTGGAATTAGGAAAGAGGAAGACACCAGATAAATTTAAATTTAAATTCCTTATCTTTTCTCCTGTCTTGCATCCTTTCCAGATATATCCAGCTTGTCAAAGGCTCGTCCCTGTTTTGTTTCTTGGAACTTTGCAAAGAAGCTGGACCACTGAGAATGGAGACATACCACATAATTTGCATCTTCTTTAGCTATTCATCTTTTTCTGCACTTTCACTCTTACTCTGGTCCTACATCCTCAAGAACCCAGCTAAGAGATGGCCAACCACCACCACGATGCCATTCATGGACTGAGAAACTTTCCTCGATTGTTCTTTAATCTATGCCCTGGCCACCTCTGCTGCTTTTGCTTTATTAGCTTTCTTTCCAAGCTCAGCCTTGGCTACGTCTTTTTCTAAGGTAGATCTAAAAGAATATGGAATCTCCTATTGACTAAACATGAAAGGATGCTAAGCTAGGTATCTCTTCTCTTGCTGATATGCAAGTAGATTAAAATTTTTTTTATTTATTTTTATCTATTTATTTGAGAAGGACAGACAGAGAGAGAAACAGGTAGAGAGAGTGAGAGAGAGAGATAGAGAGAATGGGCGTGCCAGGGCCTCCAGCTACAGCATACAAACTCCAGATGCATATGCCCCCTTCTGCATCTGGCTAATGTGGGACCTGGGTAATCGAGCCTTGAACCAGAGTCCTTAGGCTTCACAGGCAAGCGCTTAACTGCTAAGCCATCTCTCCAGCCCTGCAAATAGATTTTTGAGCTCAACTGGCAAGATCTTTTATTAATCCCAGTTAAATTTGATTTTAGTCAGTTCATTGTTACTCTTGTTTGTCAAGACTATTTAAAATCCTGATATATTTATTTTCCATATTCCTTACACCTTTGTGCCATCCTTAAATTTTATGGGCCTTTTAATTTAATTTTATAAATTTTTTTGTCTATTTTTATTGATTTGAGAGCGACAGACAGAAAGAAAGAGGCAGAGAGAAAGAGAGAGAGAGAGAATGGGCACACCAGGGCTTCCAGCTACTGCAAACGAACTCCAGACGCGTGCGCCCCCTTGTGCATCTGGCTAACGTGGGTCCTTGGGAATCGAGCCTCGAACTGGGGTCCTTGGACTTCACAGGCAAGTGCTTAACTGCTAAGCCATCTCTCCAGCCCCTTTTAATTTTTGACTCATTCACTGATGTTTATTCCGGCCATGATGAGTGGGCAATCTGCAAGACCTAGTCCTAATTTACACCATTTAGTCATGTGTTTCTTTCCTTCCTCAGGTCAGGCAACTCAGTTCCCTTGCATAAATGGACAGTGAGGGCTGAGTTTGGGCAGACAACAATGTTAGATATCCCTCTTTGGATACAAAGATAAATTAGATATTGAAGAGGAGTCCTGTTATTTAAAGAAATACAGCCTTGTGGCAGAGATATTGCAGAACTTTGTTGTTTGGGTTCTCCTCAAATCACACCTAGTCGATAGCTGCTTACTACCTCCCCCTAGATGATGGGTTCTGATCCCCCTGTAGGGCTGGTTCTGATCCCCCTGGAGGTTGGGTTCTGGTTGGAAGGCAAGAATGCAGCTCAAGAAGTTTTCGGAAACTAGACAAAGTAGTGAAAGAATCACTTTCTCCCACTGAAAATTGAGTTTACAAAGAAGGTGTGAATTTAGAAACAAAAATAACCTCCTTCCTAAGCACCTACTGGTGTCGATGAAAATTCTTTGCCAATTCTCAAAGTCCTATCGTGGTTGCAAATTACTCTGTCACAATAATTGTTTCCTGTTAGCTTTTAAGGCAAGAGTGAGAGGTTTATTGAATGGTAAGAAGAGCATCTGGCATTTCTGGTTTAGTATATGGAGTTTCAGTAAATGTCAAACATACATTTCTTAGAAAGAAAAAAAGGGGGAAAAGTCAATGGAGAAAGAAAACTAAAAGGAGTGAAACTACTAGGAAATAATACCTCTGTATTCTCAGAAATGTGCCAGAACACCCCAGAAAGTCCTTGGTACCTTTTAAAAATGAGATTTTATTGAGGTACAAGACACATACTGCTTCTACGAAATTGGTGCAACTGCTATAAGGAGCAGAAACAGGACAAAATAAGAACCAACCTCTGAAAATAAACTAAGAATAAAGGCTAGCAAGTCAATTACCTGGCTAATTTAGTAGCTATCTTGGTGAAATACAGAGAAAGCAGCAACAAGCCCAAACAGAATGTGATACATGAGTAAGTCAAAGGCTAGAATTGTGGAAAAGCAAGCCTATTGCTAACAGGTGAATCAGTCTGCAAAAAAGCCATCAGTCATGTTCCCCCAGGAGGCCAACTGTACTGGATAGGAGCAGAGGCTCATTGGTTTCTGTAAGTTAAAGGACTTGGAACTCCCAGACATGCATCCTTTTCCTTGTGTCTCTTATTTTAATGGTTTCACACTTATAAAATATTGTTAACTAATTCTAATCCATGTTAGAAGCAGGCATCCAGAACTTCATGAGCACACACATTCAACTCACATGTACACAGGGCTAAGATTTCACAAATACTCTGCTAGCCACTGGAAGCTCCCTAGATGGATGTTTGGACCATGACAGAACTGAGCTGGAGAGGTGAGCTTCTAGTCGGACATGGGGGAGATGGTGGGGTCCTACATGTGGTGCCAGTAGCTGCCTGGTAGCTTCCTGCAGTGGTCTCATGGGTGGCAACTCAGCAACCAGAGAGGAGGAAAACAGGAAAAATTATACTGTTTGCAACCCAAATAAATCCCTGAGGATTTATGACTTAATCTTAGTGCAGTATCACTGAAAGAAACGCAATCCAGTTAACTGAAAGTAATTTAAAAAGCAATTTCAGTCTTTACTTGTTCTCTCAAGGAACATTAAAGGAGATCCAATTCATAATCTACAGCCATACTTGGAAAAATTCCTTTTCTTCTTTTCAATTCTTTTACATACACAATAACCCACACCAGAGCCTCTGGAGCATCTCTTTCTGTAACCCCCTCACTAAGTTCCCTGGACCCCCAGCTCCCAGAAAGAACACCTGCACAGCCTCTGTCTTCTTTCCCTGGGGCCACCCAGACATTCTGAGTGCGTGACATTCTGAGGCTGCTGGAGATCCCACTGCTCCCTGCTGGAGGAAACACAGAGATCTACTTCTCACCAGTGAATAGCTTGTTGACCATCCCCCATACCTTTCAGGGGTGTGTGTGTGTGTGTGTGTGACATTTCCTGATAAAATACAGGGCATCTACTTAAACCCAAATTTCAGATAAATGGTGAATAATTTTTAAACATGAACATACTCCACACATTATTGGGGTCACACACACGTATATTTATGCTAAAAAGATATCTTTATCTAAAACTCAAGTTTAAGTGGATGTCTTTTTAGGCTGGCTTCAAACTTGTGACCCTCCTGCCTCATCTTTCCACGTGTCTCAGTTACTGAATGTTGTATATTTTTATTTTTATAAATATAGAATCTTAGAGATAATGATTTATCAAAATTCTAGTTTGTTTGAGAGAATTGAATAATACAATATATTAGATACTTTTAGAACTCTCTAGGAAGAAAGAGAAGTGATCTAGAATTTCTATGGAATAAAAGAAAATACAATTTTTAAATTTTGTGTTTGTATAATATTCTTTGACCACCTTACCCAGTTTTACCTGTGACAAAATGCCTGGACACAGGACCATGCTGGGGTAGATAATGTTGTGTTCAGAGGTCATAGGTTGTCACAGAAAAATCCCAGTGCCAGAGGTGGGCTACCTCTCAGTGAACATTTGGTCATGGAGGTGCCTGAGGCTCACAAAACAGTACAGGTATTTCCAGTGCTCTTGGTTTCTCATCAGAATTAAATGGTAAGATTCTTTTACTGAAGACAGCCCATGATTTGGCTGGAGGACACAGAGAATCAAAGCTGGAAGTGAACTGGAAGCCTTCTCCCTGTTGACTAGAAGTCTAGTCCTAGACAGTGTAATCCAGGCTGTGGGGAAGAAAAGTCGTGAACAGTCTTAACCAGCAGTAGACCCAGTGAGCTACACAACTGGCCAGGGAAGATGTACCCACTGATGTGTTAGCAGCATGACTGGTATGGGTGACAAACTGGTCTCTGATTGGATTTAAACCTTGCTCCACTACAGGAAATCCATGTCTGGTACTGGAAACCTAATCAAAAGTTAATGGCTGGGAAGGCCCTATTCCCTACGGGGAAGTGACTATTGTGTTTGGCTAAATGAATACATTGTGTCATCAAATTGCCATCTAAATATTTATGGTTATGCCCACGGATTAGTGCTACCTTTTTTGTTAAGAGAATCTTCATTATTTTTCATCTGAACTCTAGAATTTATTCAGTTTTTGGCTATTATACTTTAAAAAGCTTAAAATTAATGTGTGTTGTATTATTATAGATATTAATGATATTCAATGTGGAGTTGCCATGCATGCATATAGCATGCATTGATCATATCTATCTATCCTCGACCTTAGCCACACTACCTCTTAGCAACCTTCCCAGACCATATTCATCACTCTATCTTTAGGTTAACTTGTGATTTTTTTAAACTTCCACATGGGAGAGAGAAGATGTAATTCTTGCCTGTATTTGCCTTATTTTGCTTAATATGATGTCCTCCAGTCCCATAGATTTTACTATGTATGACAGAACATTTTCTTCTGTATGGTTGAACAATAGTCTCTATATCTATCATCTATCTACCTATCAATCACCTATCTAGATATCTGTCTTCTATGTCTATTTTACATCCACCAACCTACCTACCTTATATTCCTTATCCATTCATTTGTCAATGGTCATTTTGTCAGGTCACATGTCCTAGCTATTGTGAATTAGGCCACAATAGCCGTGGACATGGATGTATCTCTTTTATATATTAACTTCATTTCCTCTGGATACATGCAAAGGAGTGGGATAGTGACATCATCTGGAGTTCTATTTTTAGTGTTTTGAGGGTATGAACACTGTTTACTACAGTGTCTTTCCTTGTTTCTATTTCCACCACCAGTAAACATGGCTTTTCTTCACAACCTTGCTAGCATTTATTACTTACTTTCTTTTAGGTTTGATAATAGCCCTTCTATGGTTAGTGATATGAGCATTTCCTCATATACTTATTGGCCACTTTTGTTTCTTCTTTGGAGGAGTGTCTTAGATATTTGCCCATTTTTAAATTGGATTACCCATTCTGTTGTTTCTTTTTAAGTTCTTTACATATTCCAGATATCAACCCTCTGTCAGATCAATAACCTGTAAATATCTCCACCATTCTGTAGGTGGTCTCCTCACTGTTGACCGCGCAGTTGCAGACAATCTTCTGTTTGGTGAAAGGCAGTGACTATGGGGAGACGTCACATGCATCAAAGTCAGAATTACTGTTGAGCATTCAGACACCAAATGAGACGTTTGTATCAAGCCCTTCAGCAGCATTGCAGAAGAAGTGGCAGCAGGAATATGAGAGACAAAGGATGGTGAGGAATGCTTTGCAATGTGTCTTCTGGACACAAGTGGCTGCTGCATTTGTGATTTCATAGTGGCCGTTGTTACCTGCACAAGACCTGCAAAACATTGGGCCCATCAACATGTGGCCATGGATAAGGGCCAAAAAGAAGAAAGACTACTGCAAAGAAGGGGCTCAGGATGGGGATGGGGGACGAATTGTGTGGAGGGAATTAAAATAAAAATGTATTATGCACATGTATGAAAATTATTAAAACATTTTTTAAAATTCCTGGTCAAAATAACATGCATAAACTAGGTATGTTTACATACTTTCTGCCCTGAAGTTTAGGCTCTTCCTTGGCATAATACTTGGGATGCTGAAAGGGTTAGAGAATAGATCTTTTTAAATGTACTTTAAAAAATCTCAGTGTCATCTAAAATAAATAATGTACCCAAAAGTATATAAGGAGAGTATTACATACATGTCAAATTTCATTAGACTGTGACTTTCATCTTAATATCAATGTATCTAAATACTGACATGCAAATGAAGAGTCTTATTTTTGAAAAAGTCACCTTGGAAAGTGATGTATTTATTCTAAAGAGGTTGCCCCAACCCTGGTGGAATTATTTCCAGCACCCATTTGTGAGGCATACCCGGGAAATCACTCTTATTTTATGATCTCTCTTTGTTTTGTCCTTAGACTCTATTACCCAGCCAAACCCCTGCTTTGCCCATCCTGCTTGTTTCTAAATGACTTTTGGCTGGCTCCAAAGGTCATATCTATGCTCCAAGGGGGAAGATTCACAACCACTGGGAATACAGTGACATCTCAATTAACAACCCCCCTGGGAGCAAAGCTCTTTTATAATAAAGTGCTTGTATTAAAAATGAGATTAACTCCTTATAAATCATACAAAGCAGAGTGGCCCCGATGTACTAACTGGACAAAAATGACTTGTAGAAATGCTTCTGTTAGTCCTTGTCCTTTTCAAAGGGGGGGGGGGGGGGAAACAACTACCTCCCTATTTCTATACCAAACACAAGTCACTTTACCCACCCTTCTCTGGGTCCGGAGCCCTTTCCCACCCTGAACTCAATGGTGATCTCCTCCCTTGGCCTCCACCTCAACTTTAGGTGCCAGTCCCCTTTCCAGTCTTAAAGTGATGAAAAGTTTGCACTCTCCAATTCTTGACCTGATTAGACTTTCCTGGGAATACATTCATTTATTCAAAAATATTTATTGAGAGAAAATTTTAATGATGTCTTACTTTAACAAGCACCCTGAATTATGATTGGAATTAAAATCTTTCTGCCTTGATAGAGGAAAGCCCGAAATGTTAGCGTCTATGTAGGTGTATTTTAGCACATGAAAGGGTATGTTAGATGACTATGTCTTGAGGCAACAGTCTGACTTGAGAGTATAAGGAGGCTCCAAATGCTATCTTTTGTGGTCCAGTGGCTCCTGTCATCTCCCAGAGAGTCAGGAGAGTGGGCACACTGCGGTTGCTGGAAGCCTGATTCTCCAGCAATTGGGAGTCCATCAGCTTGATGAACTCACTGTAGTTATATTCTCTGCAGACTCCTGTTTGTATTCTACAGTGTCAAGGAGAGTCGGTGCTTCAACATAGCAGCAGTGAAAAGGAAAAATTTTAAAATAAATGTATTTTTAGTGAATGTTCTTTCCTTTCATAAAATGGGCACAGTAATAGCTGGTTCTTCTTCAAAACCAGTTTTCCTAGTGATTGGCATTGTTATAGCCAACAATATGATGCTTTAATATCAGCACAATATACTAATCCTTTTTATAGTTCTTAACCACTTTGGGGAGAACAATCTGGAGGATTTGTCATACAATTGCCTTCCTTCTTTTCCTTTAAAAAAGTAAACTTTGGGCTGGAGAGATGGCTTAGCGGTTAAGCGCTTGCCTGTGAAGCCTAAGGACCCTGGTTCGAGGCTCGGTTCCCCAGGTCCCACGTTAGCCAGATGCACAAGGGGGCGCACGCGTCTGGAGTTCGTTTGCAGAGGCTGGAAGCCCTGGCGCGCCCATTCTCTCTCTCTCTCTCCCTCTATCTGTCTTTCTCTCTGTGTCTGTCACTCTCAAATAAATAAATATATTTAAAAAAAAAAAAGTAAACTTTTAGCTAGTACATTTATAAAAATATCTAACATTTAGAGATTCTAGAAAGTGACACGTGGGGGTGAAGGTTAATGTTTAAACATGGTTCATTCTTCTACATTTAGGGGAAGTGGAGGTGTTTCTACTC
Source organism: Jaculus jaculus (assembly GCF_020740685.1). NCBI lineage: Eukaryota > Metazoa > Chordata > Mammalia > Rodentia > Dipodidae > Jaculus > Jaculus jaculus. Next base: position 35,964,648 of record NC_059105.1, on the reverse strand, counting down.
TAGTCATCTCTCTAGTCCATGGAAGCAAGAACAAGCAAAATGATGCTGCCCTATGATGAGGGGAAATAACCATGCAAAGCTGCAATGACTATCTTCAGATCTGATGGTAGATTCTTAGCCTTTGTGTATATAGATGAAGAGGTAGATTTTTATAGCAAATTTGCTTTCAGAACTAAGTCCCTCCTACACATCACACCCACTCCCAAGCACACACTCACACTTGGGGTTTGAGAAGTTAATGTTGAAATTATGATTTCAGAGATGATGCAAAATTGGTTCTGTACTATTAAAAATGATGCCAATCATTTTAATTAGGCATATTTATATAATTGTTCATAATGGACATTTATTGAGAATCAACAACAATCTGAGCTGAAACTGGGTAAACCAAAATAAACAGTCACAAATGAATAATTCTTAATGACTAGAGATATAGAAATATAAATGAAAAGGCAAAAACCTATAAACAGAACTGATATATTTTTCCTAAAGGCAAGGAGGAAATGACAATGCATGAACACATCAGTAGATAGATCATATTTCCTCACCACTGTAATTTTTATTCAATTTGAAAACACTTATTAATTAAAAACAAAGTTTTTACTGACTTTTCCAAAATATGTATTTTTTTTTATGGCAATGGATGTTGAACCTAGAGTCTCTCACACCCTAGGCAAGTGCTGTCCCAATAAGATACATGAACATTTTGATTTAATTTAAAGTTTTATTTTTGAATTACACTCTTACTAAGTTGTCCAGGCAGAACTTGAACTTGTTACCAGTCTGATTCAGTCTCCTTAATTGCTAGGATTATAGCCCTGTGCTCCCAAGTGTGGTTGAATTTCCTTCTTCATCTACTTGAAATAGTTTTGGGGGAGAAGCTGCTCAGAAAAACTATTTGTCCCTTCTCTGATGGTACCTCCTATAGAATTTCTATTTTTTTTAAATCAAAATACCGTAGAAATATTTATTTCATAGTTTTTTAAAACACATTTTTGACCTGAAGAATTTGTACTCAAGCACAAGTTTTTATAAAAATTTTTAAAAAATATTTTATTTATTTATTCATTTCACAGAGAAAGAGGGAGAGAGAATGACAGAGAGAGAGAGAGAGAGAGAGAGAGAGAGAGAGAGAGAGAGGGAGGGAGGGAGGGAGGGAGGGAGAGAATGGGCACGCCAGGGCCTCCAGCCACTGCAAACGAACTCTGGGTGCATGTGCCTCCTTGTGCATCTGGCTAACGTGGGACCGGGGAATCGAACCTGGGTCCTTTGGCTTTGCAGGCAAACACCTTAACCGCTAAGCCATCCCTCCAGCCCAAGCACAAGGTTTTTTTTTTTTTTTTTGGATTTTTTTTTATTATTAATTAGTTTTGTACTCAGTGAATACAGTCAAGTTGGTACCATTGTTAGCCTCCTCCCTGTCCTACCCCTCCCCCTGGCCCCTTCTCATTGAGGTATATGGGTCATGAATTGTGGGGTTAGGTGTCAGTTATGGGTAGGAGGAAATGTCTTTGCGTATTATGACACAACGTGTGGCTCTGACATTCTTTCCGACCCCTCTTCCACAAAATTTCCCTTAGCCATGTTGGATTCATTTTAGGTCTGCTTTAGTGATGAGGTCTTGGGAGCCTCTGTGTCTCTGGATATCTGATTTGGTAGGAGTTGATTGTTCTCTGTGTCGATCTCCTTCATCCTTGTGCTGGTTCACCAAGAAAACAGGGCCCTTGTTTGTTTCACCAATTATTCTTAGTTTCAGCTGAGGCCATTTTTGAGGTGTGATGGGGTGGTTTTCGCCTTAGGTTCTGCATCTATCTGAAAAAGAGAAGCACATTCTCCAATGGAGAGTAAAGTTAGCACTAGATAATTGGGATAACCATTATTTTTCTGAGAGAATTTAATAGGTGTAGGTCTGCTTGTAGGCCACGATTTGTGGTAACAGCTGTCAAGCCCAAGTTTTTGATTTTAACACTTAGCAAACAAAGCACCCTGCAGATGATTCTAGAAAATTCCCATATGCATAGAAATTTTCATTAAGGTAGACAGGATCCATTGTTTTGATGCTTTAATTGATAACCACGAAAATAAGAGGGAACAATGTCTGTAGCATATGTGACTAGATTGATCTTTCAATTCTAGAACTGTGAGATACTCTGGGAGGTGATAGTTGATATGAAGACTATATTTACAAAGAAAATTTGTAGATTAATGACTGATTAGGATTCTTAATAGATCTCTAAAGGAAAGAGGGGAATGATCAAAAGAGATTGTGTATTATAACATCCTTTTTCTATAGAAAAATCATTAAAGTTTTAAACACGGATTTTAGATATGATATTTGTGCTAAGAGAGAGACCAGTGAAGTAGAACTACATTCAGAGTAGAAGCAAAGGGACCATGAAGGAGACATGATGAGAAAGATGGCTGGGGGAAATGTGAGCAAAGCAGCAAAGGAGACTGTTTAAGGCTTCAAGGGAAAAGTATAAAGGGATGAGAAACTAAAGGGGAACCATTCCACCCAGGAACTGAACAGAGAGCTTTGGTCACAGGAAAAGAAAAGCTAACTGAAGAAAAAGAAAACCGTAAGAGAAACTAGAGCTGAAATTCTGGAATTGGCATGGCTGTATATGATTTCTATACTTGTATGTGGCCACATACCACAACAATAAGCTAGCTTCTTCTGTTAGCTTACTGCCTGTTTCAAAGCAGTATCCACCTTGACTACAGGTCATGTCTGGAAGAGGAAAGAATGGGCTTTGGGTGTGTGGTCTTCAAGAGGCAGTGATAGATATTTATTTCAGGTAGATCACAGTGCATGGTACCTTGCATCTCTGGCAGCTTGAGTGTTCTATAAGGGAGCTCGGTTCCTGAACTTGGCTTTGCCATGATTTCCTTCATGACAATGGCCAAATTGGTTTAATCCTTTGGAATCTTTGTCTACTTGACAATAAGATGGGAAATGATTGTCAAAGTATACTCCTGGGGGACACCCGCACTGAGTAGGTGCCTCTGGGTGGCTAGTAGGTAGGTGTGAGGCTCCATTGACTCATAAATACATGTTTGACCATTTTCAATCCATCTTATACCCTGTGGGTCCAAATAGGATTTCCTGACAAAAATTTTTCTGAGTTAAGATTTGAAAATGACTACTAAGCAATTTCTAAAACTACAAGTTTGTACTAATCAGTGTGTACCTTTGCCACAAAACTTCATTCTTTTTTTTTTTTTTTTTTATAGCAATGGGAAGTGAACTCAGGGCCTTGTGCAGCTATGCAAGAAGCTAGCTACTACAGAGCTTCTGGCCCAGCCCATGGTAATTTTGAGAGAGGGTGATGCTGTAGCTCATGCTGACCTTCAGCTAATCATCTTCCTATCTCCATCTCCTGAGAGCACTTCCTCCCAAAAATTTTTTTCCCAATTTTATTAAACAATTTCCATGATTATAAAAAATACCCCATGGTAATACCCTCTCTCCCCCCTTTTCCTCTTTGAAATTCCATTCTCCATCACATCCACTCCCCATCTCATTAAGTCTCTCTTCTATTTGGATGCCATAATCCTTCCCTCCTCTTATGATGGTCTTATGTAGGTAGTGTCAGGCAATATGAGGTCATGGATTTCGAGGCCAATTTTTTGTCTGCAGGGAGCATGTTGTAAGGAGTCCAACCCTTCCTTTGGCTCTTACATTCTTTTTTCCACCTCTTCTGCATTAGACCCTGAGCCTTGGAAGGTGTGATCGAGATGTTACTCGGTACTCTAGTTACTTCTTTCCAGCACCACGATACCTTCTGAGTTGTCCCAAGGTCACTGCCATCTGAAAAGAGAAGATTTTCTATACAAAGTGAGAGTAGCATTAACATAAGGGTATGAATATTAAGAGAAGTGCTTACTGGGCAGTTTGATAAGCATAGAATAGACACATATCCAGACGTCAGCAGATGTTACACCCCAAGGGCTCATGACTACCCTTTTTAAGTTTTCAGCATCAGGGATGTATTCCCTCCCTTGGAACAGGCCTCCAGTCCAATTGGAGGGTAGTTGGTTTCCACCATGACAGACGTGCCACTATTACACCCATTGGCTCATTTGGCCTGGCTGGTCAATTATAGGCTTGCAGTGTCCACTGTTGAGTATCTTCCCTGGTGGTATATCTTTCTCCCATTGAACTGCAGGTAGAATGTCTTCTTCCAACTTTCTGTCAGCTGGTCTACATGGAGGAGGTTATCGGCTCAGTTCCAGCAGGATTTTTCAGTGGCCTTACAGTCCAAATATGTGGACTCTTCAGCGATAGGGCCTTACCATCTATTCCTGCAAGAATAGATTAATGGGGGTGAAAAGGCCTAACGTGATGTCAGGGGAGGAGATTGAGTAAAGGAAAGGTGGAGGGAGGGCTAATCAAAATCTGAGAGGATATAAATAAATCAAGTGGAATCCTTCAGTTTTGGACAATGGAACACTCAGGAGCTGTAGATCATTGCTAGAAAAATTTCAGTGCCAGGGATGGGATACCTTCCAGTGAGTTGTTGGCCAGGGAGGTCCCTGATGCCCCCAAAACATTATAGGCTGTTGCTGAAGCCAAATTTTTTAAAAAAATATTTTACTTATTTATTTATTGGTAGAGAGAAGGAGGGAGAAAGAGAGAAAGAATGGGCACACCAGCACAAGGTCCTTTAGCCACTGCAAACAAACTCTAGACATATGTGCCATCATAGACATCTGGCTTACATAGGTAATGGGGAATCGAACCTGAATCCCTAGGCTTTGCAATCAAGCACCTTAACTTTTAAGCCATCTCTCCAGCCTCTCTTTTCATTTCTTTCTTTTTTTTTTTTTTCAAGGTAGGGTCTCACTCTAGCCCAGGCTGACCTGGAATTCACTATGGAGTCTCAGGGTGGCCTCGAACTCATGGCAATCCTCCTAGCTCTGCCTCCTGCGTGCTGGGATTAAAGGCGTGCACCACCACGCCCAGCTCTTTTCATTGCTTAATGACACTTGTATGTTTATTTTGAGACATGTACGTTTCCCAGGCTGGCCTTGGACTTCTGATTCTCTCAACCTTTGTTTCCCAAATATGGGGAATCCAAGAAAATGAGAGGAAACAATGTCCATGATCTACATGCCATTTGAGACAAAACACTGACATGTGGAGAAGTGTAGGGTACATTGTCACAGAAATGTTGAGGAGTAACCACAAAACTTGATGGATTCAACAATCGACATGCATTGCCCATGTATTTGCTACTGGTGAAGTAGGCTAGGGCTAAGGAGGACATAGTGTTGCTCAGATGGACCATCAGCTGAGGAAATAGTTGATTTCAGGGGCCCATGTGCTGGCTGTTGGCTGGGCCACATGGTCCTCTTTCATATGACTTTGGCATTCCTCCAGCAGACTAGCCTAGCCATACCATAATAGTGGTAGCATAGGAAAACACACTCACAAAACAATCTTTCTAAATTTCTGCTTATGCCATTTTTCTTAATTGTTCTACCAGGTAGGCTTTATGACCCATCCCAGTGGCAGTGAAGGAGGACACTTCCCAAGGATGTGGGTACAGAGAGGCAAGAAAGACATGTAGCCTTACCATGTCATAATCCTAAGTTTTGTTCCTGTGAAAGTAGATGGAGCCATGGAATTTAGATTTTTGAGATTTCATTCTGGGCTTCTCTATCTTGGCTTTCCTCTACGTGTTCACTGGCAGCTTCCACTGTGGGAGTAGGTAATCTCGGTTGGTGTTCCTTTGCTGGGTGTCATGTGTCATTTGCTTTGCATCGGAGTATTGGCCATCTTAAGGTCGGTTGTCTCACCGCAGATGCAATAGTAGTAGCTCTCATATACCGTGCATTGGGTGGCCTCGTCTAAATTGGTCAAGGTACGTGTGGGATTAAAGAATATCCACTGGGTTCGGGTTGATTCACTTGAGCCTGAGCAGGATCTACTTTGTGCTTGCCACCTCCCAGCAAATCTTTGGAGGCCTGTCTTTTCTGGTGTCCAAGTTGGGTACTTTTCTTCCAGTCTTATTCCCTGTTTGGCTTTTTGGAGTGAGATCAGCTCCCAGGGTGGGGGGGGGGCTTGCAAAGTGTGGGTGAGAAGTAGTATCCAAGTTAGTTGGCTGCTCACAACTGATCTTTCACTGATTTGTCCCTTCCCAGACAGCCACCCTGGAATGGCCACCAGCCCTGGTGCCCCAACTGACTGAGGCCTTCACGAGCCCACAGTGAATACCATAACCCCACGGAGGAAGCCCCCCCACCTCAGGTAACAGGAGCTGGTGTGAGGGCAAAAAACAGTATATTGTGTTATAATCTATATAATAAAAAAAAAAATCAAGACAGGAAAGGTTAAAATGTGAGTCAAATGTGGGGGATGAATGTTTTATTTTCTGTCTAATTGGGGACTATGGTAAATCTTTAAAAGCTTTTGAACGTCCATGACAAGGATTAGCTTCTAATTTAATATAAGAAATCCTAATGTTTTATTTTTTGACAACTTCCATAATTATAGACAATAAACCATGATAATTCCCTCCCTGCCCCACGTTCCCCTTCACAGCTCCACTCCCCGTCCTACCCTCTCTACCTCTCAGTCAGTCTCTTTTGTTTTGATGAGGGTCTTGTGTAGGTAGTGCCATGCACTGTGAGGTCATGGATATCCAGGCCATTTTGTGTCTGGAAGAGCATGATGTAAGGAGTCCTACCCTTCCTTTCGCTCTTACAGTCTTACTGCCACTTCTTCCACAATGGACCCTGAGCCTTGGAAGGTGAGATAGAGGTGTCAGTGCTGAGCACTCCTCTGTCACTTCTTCTCAGCCTTATGGTGCCTTTGAATCATCCCAAGATCACTGCCATCTGAAAAGAGAAGCTTCTCTAGCCAAAAGTGAGAGTAGCATTAATGTATAGGTTTGAACATTAAGAGAAGTGCTTACCAGGCAGTTTGATAAGCATAATATATGCATTTACCCAGACACCAGCAGGCCTTATATACCTACGGCTCATGGCACCCCCCATCATAGGTTTTCAATATCAGGCATGTATCCCCTCTTTAGAGTGGGCCTCCAGTCCAATTAGAAAGCAGTTGGTTTCCCCCATACCAGACATGCCTCTACTATGCCCATTGGCTCATCTGTCCCAGCTGGCTGAATTTAAGGCTTGCAGTCTCCACTGATGCTTATCCCCAGTGATGATTTCTCTTTCTCCCATGGAGCTGCATACAGCACAACTTTTTCCAGCTTTCTGTCGGCTGGACTACAGGGAAGAAGTTTTCATCTCAGCTCCAGCAGGATTTCTCAGTGACCTTACAGCCCAAGTATGTGGAGTCTTCAGCAATAAGGTCTTACCATCTATTCCTGGTGGGAAACCAAGGGCCTCAGCAATGGCCTGTAATGTTTTGGGTGAATCAGGAACCTCCCTCCAGGGAATTCATTGGAAGGTATCCCATCCCTGGCACTGAAAATTTTCTAGTAACAATCTATGGCTTCTGGGTGTGCCATTGTTCTAAAAGAGTAGGTTTCCTTATGAGTTATTCTTATGCTCTTAAATTTTGATTAGCCCTTCCCCACCCTTCCTTTACTCAATCTCTTCCCCTGACCTCACTTAGGCCATTCCACCCCCCAGTAATCTGTTCTTCTACTTACACATATACAATACCATCCCTTTAAGCTTCCCCTCTCTTCCTTCCCTTATAGTCCCTTTTTAGCTTACTGGCCTCTACTCCCAAGTTTTATTCCAACTCAAATATAAGTACACACACACACACACACACACACACACACGCAAAATCCCGATTTCTCTGTCTGTGCTTTGAAATAAAAATTTCATGCATTGAATATTTGAGGATGAAATTTTCATACAAAGCATCGAAAGAATGGGTACCATTTTAATTGTGCAATATTGTAAAGCTCTATCTATGCATGAGTGCCTGGTGAGAATATATGTAAGAGACAGAGAAAGAGAGAGAGAGAGAGAGAGAGAGAGGGAGAGAGAGAGAGAGATTGTACTTTCTTAACCCCTTACAGTGTAAAATTGCAGCTTACAGAATATAAGCCCAATGAACTGAATCATATTTTACTGAACCAAAGAAGGGGTAACCTGTAACAACGGGGAAACTTTACCCGTTGGAATGGTAAGTTTATGAGTACTTTTGCCTGACCTGCTGTCGCAGAATTTTAGACAAAAGTGGGCCAAAACCCCTGTCAAGAAGCTTTGTGCTTTTATTTGCTATTGCAGTGCTTGGGACCAAACTTAGAGCCTTGTGCATGTTAGGCAAGCACTCCACTCCTGAGCTACACCCGCAGCCCTGAACAAGTTAGGGTCTCACTCTAGCTCAGGCTGAGCTGGAATTCACTATGTAGTCTCAGGGTGGCCTTGAACTCATGGCGATCCTCCTACCTCTGACTCCTGAGTGCTGTGATTAAAGGCGTGCACCATCACGCCCGGTTCGAAACAAACTTTTTGACTGGAGTTGGGAAACCCTCCAGATACGTCATGGGCCTTCCAGCTCCTCCCTTGGACATTCAGGACCTTCCTGCTTAGCAATGTCTTCAAGTTGCCCCTGAAATGCCATCCATTATCCTATACACAATTTATTAAACCAAAATCCCAAAACAAAGAGTTTGTTTTGATGCCCACCTTTAATTTAAATACTTAAGCTAAATAACTTAAACCTAAGCAGCTTACCAGGTCAGCTTGTGCTCATTGCCCAAGAGTAAGTCAAAAACAATACTGCAAAGACTGAAGAGAACTCGTGTGTGCTGCTCAAGTGTTGTTCTTGGTAGTGCATAAATGGAGGTAGTTATTTTTCTAGACGGGTGCCTGTCAAGCTTTCTCCCTAAGAAATGTCATTTGGGGTGTCATATCCAATTCCAGAGATGTCAATTAATAGCCTGTAAAATGGTCCCAGGATAACCCGTCTTGATAAGAAAAGCATGTCCTAGCCACTGTGACGAGTATGACCTTGTCATAGACACATGCCAAGGCAGCACTCAACAGCACCATCCATTTCTGCTTCTCTTTAGGGTCTTTGAGTGACAACTTTGGTCAGATGAAGGTGGAAAGGGAACAAAAACATGAACACAGTGGTTTCCAATACATCTTCCCCCCTTGTCTTGGGGCAAAAAATTACACCATTATGTCATTTTCATGATGTGCTCATCAACAGGAGTGAAAACCTCATTTGTCATCTTTTGGTGTGATAGAAAATCAGAGTTTAGGGACTTCAGCGGGCCTGTCAGCAGTCTTTGCTGTCATGAAAAACAGCTGAGGGATAGCAAGAACATGGGGCTTGCGAGAGAAGCTGGGCCCCGACACTCATTCTGAAGACTGAAACCCACTGGTCGTCTATTTCTCAGCATTCCAATCCAATTTGCTGATGCTCGTTAATCAGGTTCCCAGGCAGGCAGGATGGAAATATGCCACTTAAATCTGCAAATACAATAATGAAAACTGATATTTGTAATTGTATCTGTGTGGTCCCACTGACGCAAAACTAAATGGATCTCCAGCCCAATATTGCTAAATGAATCCATGCACACATGCGGCCCGTCATGTTGGAAAAGGGGGCGTCACTTCTCATGTCCTGACATGATGGGGGCATTTTTGTCCCTATACATGATTAAAATAGTTCTCTCCATTCCTGAAATTGCCTTTCTATGGTTTTAACCCCATGTCTTATGCTGAAAATGTTTGTGCTATGTTTGTTCATTCCATTTGCTGCACTCTTGGGGGACAGCTGTGGTTCCAGATGGTAGAGGGGGCACTTATGGACACTTTTCCCACTCACAACCCAAATATCTTCCTCACGGGTGGTCTCTTTACAGTTCTCTCTCTCTCACTCACTCTCTCTCTCTCTACACACACACACACACACACACACACATATACATATATATGTATACATACATGTAAATACACACACACATATATAGTTTTAATCTCATTTTGTCATTTACTTCAAATGATGAGAACTTCTGCAATCCCCACCATTTCTTTTTTTAAAAAAAAAAATTTTAGTTTCATTTATTTATTTGACAGAGAAAGACAGAATAGGCATGCCAGGGCCTCCAGCCACTGCAAACAAATCCAGATGCGTGAGCTCCCTTGTTCATCTGGTAAACATGGGTCCTGGGGAATCGAACCTGGGTCCTTTGGCTTTGTAGGCAAACACCTTAACTGCTAAGCCATTCCCCCAGCCCTCCTCCCCCATTGCTGACCCTATTTCAGTGTCTGCCATGATCCTAGAAACATCACTCACCATAAAAAGTCACCGAAGCATAGTGAAATCTTTACCGTGATCTCACTTCAGTAGGAAGCTGGGAGAAAACATTCGTGGTAATTACGACAACTCATTTTCTACCCACCTACTCCCTTCCCACCAATATTCCTGTCTTCAAATTGTTTTCCCATTGCATTGTCCTCTGAGCTCTTCCTTTGTCTCAACCCACACAGTCTCTTCTGTTCTTTTTGGAATCGGCTTCTTTTTTATTTTTTAAAATTTTCTATTTATTTATTTGCAGGCAGATATATAGAGAGGAGACACAGACAGAGAACATGGGTGCGCCAGAGCCGCTAGCTGCTGCAAAGGAACTCCAGATTCATGTGCTTCTTTGTGCATCTGGCTTCATAGTGGGTACTGGGGAACAAGTTGTAGGCAAGCACCTTAGCTGCTGACCCATCTCTCCAGCCCTGGAATCAGCTTCTTATTTCGTAGAGTGACTTGACTTTCTCAATCCCCTCTCCCCACGTTCTGCCACACAGGGGACTCTAGACTGCCTAGGGAAGAAAGAGTCCCCTTCTTTAAAGGATGAGTGATAGAATTTAAAAATGTGCACATTATTATTTTTTTTTGAAATCTCCATTATAATCCATTATACCTCTTCTGGCACATATGTAGAGCACACACAGAGCCTCACAGTGTCTCTCCTTCCATGACTCCAGTGACATTCCAAAAGTAAATGGTAAATGATGGTATCTATTATTATGGTACTTGCTTAGGATTATATCTGATGTAATAACTGCCATAGCACTTGCTATGTTAATCATTATTTCATATTAATGCCATTTACAATATTTTATTTATCTGCTAGAGAGAGAGAATGAGAATGGGCACACCAGGGCCTCTAGCCAGTGCAGACTCCAGATGTGTGCATCTGGCTTATGTGGGTCCTGGGGAGTCGAACCTGGGTCCTTAGGCTTCATAGGCAAGCACTGTAACTGCTAAGCCATCTCTCCAGCCCAGATATTATTACCATTTTGAGGGAAGAAATAATATTCCACCCTTTCTGCTATTTCCTATAAGGCAGTCAAAATACTTTACATATCTTCAGTGCTGAGTAGATGTCGGATCAAGCCATATGGTTGGGTAGGCTATGGAGTGGGTCTCCATGAAATGGTTCTCCAACACTTTCTAAATAGAGGTTATACCTGGAAGGCTTAAGATCATTTTAGAGACCTCAGGAAGTGACCAGGCATATGAGGAAACTGTTTTGAATGGCAGCTTTTCCCATTGGTTGAAAGTTAGCATTATTCTTTTGGGGGAAAGGCCTTCACATGAGTCATTTTTTTCCAGCAACAAATACATCTATTGTTTCTAGGCATGGGATGTGGTAGTAAAACTTGTCACAGATTTCTGTGATTGTTCATAAAATATAAATGATTCAGACAAGAAGAAAATGTTAATTCTTTTTAGAAGAAATTTCTGCCTGGTATATGCAGTTATGTGCTCTTTTTGTCGAAGTTAAATTTTGACAGCATTTTGACTCAGACTGCTCTCCATCCTTCAGTGGAAACCTCACAGTTCCCAGGTCAACAAAGGATCTAATTAATGAGTCTTGTTTAAGTGGGGCACAGGCGGTCAGAGGTTTGTGAAATTTGTCCTTTTAGTGTTTAAATCTATTATATGCTTGCTTTTCCCCTTTGTATATGAAAAAGTATTTTTTGGTAAACTTCACGACAACTTCAATATATATAGAATATAACTATTCTGTGTTTGTTTTTTCCTCCCCTATAGTAAGATGGAGGTTTGAATATGCAGAATTTATCCTGAACTTTTCACCTCCTGAATTTTCAAGCAGATACTTCTCATGCTGTTGTTCGAATTTCAAAACAAACCAAAAGAACCCAACAGCTAGTGGTGAATCCTCAGAACATAACACATTTGGAATTCAGATTTCAACAGTGGGGAAAATTTCCTTTCCCTGGAGCCATTTTTGCCTTTTTAAGAAGTTAGACAGTGCAAGTCTGTTCCACCCAGAAGGAGGCGCTGAGAGGGAAGTGAGGGGCAACTACTCTCTTTGTCATGTTGCTCTGAGCCCAATTTCAGATGTTTCTAGAAAGACAAATGAGAATTTGTTCATTCATGGACATCTCTTCTAACAAACTCACTACACCAAAAAAAGAGAAAAAAAAAATAATGCTTGGACTTTTGATTTCCATGATAACTACCTAGAAGAATATCCTGTGTAATGAAAAGAATATCTAATATCATTCACATGTATATTTTTCCTGCGTATAAATGATACATGGCCAAGATAAAATGCAAAGAACTACAGAATAGAAAACACTTTACTCATAGTATCGAAAACTACTCATTAGCTGTGACATACCTCTTTATATGTTGTGTGTGCTGATGTGTACACTATATTGTGTTTTCTAGAATGTACCCACATGCATCTATTTAGATTAATTTTAATTTGATTAAATTTTCACCTTAATATAAACAAGCAAGAAAACTGCTTGAAACTGCATTGCCATTCCCCCGCCCCACTACTTCCTAACTGCACTAAAAAGAAACAATTTTACAAACTGGCTGCAAAGTGAGCTTTGAAGGCCTATTTTCAGAGAATTGGTAATTTTAGAGCCACCAACAGGCGGAATTTTTGATTGGTAAGGAACAAACAAACAAAAAGGAAAGATGCTGCGAAGGGTAGAGAAAATGGTTGAAGTAATCAGCTGGGTTGTGGAAGTGAGAAGAGGAGGGAATGAGGGAGCTATCGCATCTATACCTTATTCAGAAGAACGTCGTCTCTGCTGGGTGGGCAAGATGCCAGGAAGCGATAATAAAGGAGCCACGTAGGGCTGCAACAAGGTACTCTAGAAATGCATTTTCCAATTAGTTCTAAGTGCTTATTCATCAAGGCATACCACAATGCTTTTGGTAACTGAATTGTGCAAGCCGCTGTAATTGGCAATTGAGAAGCGTCGGTGCAAATGTTTTGATGCCTAATCCCGAAATTGTTTATGCACCACATTTCCACTGAATGGATTCTCTGTCTTGGAGTGGGATCCACTTGGAGATGGACCCCAGGTTTTGCTCCTTTCTACTCATCAAGCATTAAATTAGGTCCATTTCCATGGGGATCCCTTTTTCCTGATAAATTTGAAGAAAAGAACTGAAAGTGGATTGTAAAAAATTCTTTCAGGAAGGTGGGTGGATATTTTCGTTCAGTCCTATAAGGAGACTTGAGAAGGTGCTAACAAATATATCTTTTCTGGATACTGACAAACAAAAGAGAAGAAAGGAGTCAGGAGCCCCAATTAGAAACTCTCCTTGCCCTCAGATGACATCACAAAGCGCGGCTGAGCATACCGAAGTAGCCAAACTTGCCTGCACTGCAGGAACAGTCCTAGATAGCCCTCCTTTTTGATACCATTTTATATTTGCTTGCTGTCTACTAATCTAGAACAAGGATCAAACCAGATAAGAAGCTCTGGTGACAAGGGTAGTATCACAGGATGATTCTTGACCTTAAAAACTACACTAAACAAACAAACAAAAACAAAACAAAACAAAAACAAAAACTGGGGCTAGAGAAAGGCTCACACACAAGTGTGAGGGCCTGAATTTAGATCCCCCAAAATCCATGCAAATGTCAGACTCCAATGGCAGAATGAGAGGCATAGACAGGACACTCTCCAGTTTGTGGGACAGCTAGTCTGGAATATACTGTGGTGAACAAGAGGCCCTACCTCAAACTATAAAATCGTTGTACTTTTCAGTAGCTTAGAAGTGTAAATAATGATATAAAAGATTTTATTCATTCTCATAAGTTTTCGGGTATTGAGTGTGAGAACTTTGTGACAATTAAATCAATTTCTACTGGAGTCCCAGGGTTGAACTTACACAGCTTCCTCACAGATACTTCTTAGACTAAATAAGGAGCCAGCAACTTAAGAGGATGGTGCGAAGTAGAAAAATGGAATTTCTGGTCAATGAAGAGCTTTGCAGCAAGAATTACCACATCTCACAGACTGAAAATCAAGCTTATAGAAAAGAGTCTTATTTATAATGGGAAGAGGAGTGCAGCCAAAATTAGGCTTTGAAAATAGCTTTCTGATAGCACTATTTGACTCTTGAAAAAAGAGCTGTCATTAAAAAGAAATTTACTTGGTTCATACTTTTCATCTCCAGAGGCAAAAAAAAAAAAAAAAGAACCACAGATTGTGGTACATAAAGCTCATAGCATATAAAGAGTTATAGATACAATAACTCGAGCATTCCATTTACAATATGAAAGCAAAGGCTAAATCATCATGCCATTTGCCTTTGCCGGTGTTTAATCCAAGTAATTAAAATGTAAAACTCCATGGAGGATGCAAATCTCTTTCCTGCTGCCCACCACGGAAGCATGACCCAACCTTGGAGCTCAGTGCCCACCTGCACCAACAGGCTCTGCCTCACCTGAGGTAGAGGCCATTCAGATCCTTCCGATAAGCATGGCTGAATGCCTTTTCTGTGCTCAGCATACACAGCCAAAAAGATCACTGCAGAATGAAAATGCCAAGGGATTAGCAGACAAGGCCTGTGATGTGCTCTGCACCTGGTCAGCCTGGCCACAGAGCCATCCAGGAAGAATCAGAGCTGCCTGCCCAGGTCACCGGGCTGGCTGGGTTCCTATGAAGCCTCAGGGGAGTCTGCGTTGGGCAGGACGCAATGCAAGCAGATGCGTGGTTGAGAGCATGCAGCTATCTCAGGCCATCCAAGCGTTCAGCAGAGCTGGGAGCAGAATTTGGCCACTGGCAAACAAAGTTGAGCTGCGTATGGAAAACCCAGGGAAGGTTCTCTGAAGCCGTTAGGTTGAAGACTCCTAAAAATCTTCTCTCAAGTTTTCTCATTTTTTTTTTTTTTAATTAGAAACTTCATTGTATGGACAAATCATGTGTTGGTCCCATTCTCCTCCTCCTCTTCCCCCCACCCCATCCCACCTAGAGCCCTCAGTGGAGTCATCGGGATTCACCATTGGGGTTTTGGCTACCAGTTGTGCGAGCAGCAGTCATTCATTGTGTGTGTGTGTGTGGGGGGGGGCAATGCCTCTGGATATTTCTTCCTACCTGTGGCTCTTACAATCTTTCTGCCCCTGTCTTCCGCAAAGTTTCCTGAGCCTTGGAGGGTGTGTTGGAAGTTAGCGGTAAGCTGTCAGCTATGTCTGGATTTCTGCTTTGGTAACGTTTTGAGGGTCTTCATTGTCTAATGCCATCTCCCAGGGGAAGGTCATTCTGACAATTTTTTTAAAAATCATTTTTATTTATTTATTTGAGAGCAACAGACAGAGAGAGAAAGAGGCAAAGAGAAAGAGAGAGAGAATGAATGGGCGTGCCAGGGCCTCCAGCCACTGCAAACGAACTCCAGACGCGTGTGCCCCCTGGTGCATCTGGCTAACGTGGGTCCTGGGGAACCGAGCCTCAAACCGGGGTCCTTAGGCTTCACAGGCAAGTGCTTAACCGCTAAGCCATCTCTCCAGCCCCATTCTGACAAGTTTTAAGCCAACACATGCCATTCCAGTGAGTGAGTGAGCACGGGTCTGAATTACCAGTGCCCTGGCTTTCATGTTTCAGTTGCCAACTTAATCTAGTCCCTTGCTAAGTATGTGGCTGGTCCAACTTTTTTTTTTTTTTTTGCATGCTCTGAGATACAAGCTGCCTGTGGCCTGTGCACCTAGCCCAGTGCTCAGAAAGGACCCACCATGGCTTCAATGACTTGCTGTTATAATGTTGATGTTCTTAATACAGTTCGTGAAAGGAACACACATTTTCATTTTTCTTTCGAAAGTCAGTGGACTACTCTTTGCTGCTTCCTGGGACATGGGGGTTCAGGAGCTCTTAGCGGGGTGGGTCCGCCTCCCCTTCACCACCACACACAGGCTTTCCCTGCTCTGTGGGCGGCTGCCAAGTGCAGGCCGGGGCAGGTCTTGTTCTTGCAGATCGCGCGTGTGATGCTGCTGAGGGCGATGTCGCGTTTTTGTTGGTGGTGGTACGCACGTACACTGCTCCCGGCTCCCGCTGGCCATATCTCCGCTTCATGGCCAGAACAACAGCTTTGCTTTTGCTCTTGTGAAGCTGGATACAGAAAGAGGCCCCCCCCTTTTTTTTAAAAATAAAATGCTTTTTATTTATTTATTTGAGAGAGAGATGAGACGGGGAGAGAGAAAGAAGCAGATAAGTAGAGAGAAGATAGGTGCACCAGGGCTTCCAGCTACTTCAAACGCTCTCCAGATTCATGCACCACCTTGTGCATCTGGCTTGCGTGGGTCCTGTGGAATCAAACCCGAGTCCACAGGCTTCACATGCAGGCACCTTAGCCCCTGAGCCATGTCTGCAGCCCCCATTTTCATTTTTTTGCATCAGGCCTGTGAATGTGCAGGTGCTGCGTCTGCTCCCTTAGCAGTTGACCACATGTCCTCAGGAGGAGGGAGTTTTTTGGTCTTCTGTTGGCCCCTTTTGTTAACAGTTGTTATCAGTGGTACAGGGTTACTGGGTTTTCTCTCAGCCTCCAGATTTGCCCATCTCTGTCACACTCTGCCTCTGAAGCTGGCCCCTACAAGCTCCATCATTGTGGCTCCTTTGCAGACAGGCTTCAGGTTGGATTTAATCAATAAGAAGATGAAAGGGCAGGAAGAGAAAAGTTTGGATTTTCTTTGGCCTGCCCCATCCTCCTTTCCTCTTTGTTATAACCAGATCTCTCTGTGAACGCAGTGTCTACCAGGCGTCCCTCCTCCAAGGCTCCAGTTCTAAGTGGGCCCTGGTCACCTTATTTTCCTCTCTTGCCCCCTTTCTTTCCTGGGCTGAAATGACCGTCTGTGGTTTCTAAATCCCAGGCTTCACTAGCTTTGGCTCCTTCCTTTACCCTCTGTAATAGTCCTTTCTTGAAGTTTCTCCACGCGATCTCACCCGGGCTTCCAGTGATGCCTCAGGAAAACTCCAGCAGGGGTTTGTCATGAAACGCAGACTTATCCTCCATCTGCTGCGTACTTCCAGTCACGTAGCACTGGGAGCATGGGCAAAGGCTCTGCACACACATGTTCCTGAGGCTTTCTTAGATTCTTTTTCCATCTCCAAATAGTCTCCTTTCAAATTCTTCCAGCTATAATACTTTCCCACACTTCAAGATGTTTTGAGCCGCATACTGCGAGAGCAATTACAGCACGCGGGGCTGAGGGCTGGTGTTTCAGCATCTGTCTGATCCCGGGCCAGGCCTGGAAGAGAGATGTTGTGATGTTATCACTCTGGGCTTTCACACTGTTGTACCTCCTGGGAATAGACTTTTTTTGTTTTGGACAGCTCTTGTGCTTTCCAATTATACTGCATGTGAAGGTGGTGGAGGAAGGGGGAGGGGCAAAAGTTTGTCTCTTTCTAGAAGCTCTGCTTGGGCATCTCCTATCTGCATCTGTGTATTGGTCACAGTTCACGTTAGTCTTCATTTCTTTCATCACACAGAATCTTCTTCAGCATAAGAAACTTGTCTTTCGCTTCTACATCCTGCAACAGGACTCAACTCACAAAGCTGGTTAATTGTTAAAGCAGGTTTTCCTGTAAGACTTTGAATGATTAGTTCAAAAGAAGAGGCATTACCATATTCATCCCATGGTCAGGGGAAGTTAATAGTCAATGGGGAAAAGATGAACAAAGAAAGGGGAGGATTCTAGGGGACCATCAAATACAGTCGGCTTCGTCATCCAGTCCATGTACCTTTAACTCAACAAAGCAGCAATGGTATGGAATTACCAGCTCTACCATCTGTGTGGTGTAGAGGAAATAGGAGACAACATGCATAAGCCTTTAAATAAAGCAGGAGGCCATGGCTAGGGCCATCTGAATGCATCAGGGGAAAGTGCCTCATCCAGTCAGCAAGTCTGGATCCTGCTCCTAGCTCTGCTGTCCTCCAGCTATCTGGTTTGGCATCATGCCATCTAACTCTTTTCTACCTTTGAATTTTAACCTGTACCATAGAGGTGATAACACCTGCTTCGCAACCTTCCAAGAACTGCTAGGAGAGCCATGGGATCAGGCAATTTACAGGCCAACTTACTGAGGGCAAAAGAGAGGTTGGCCTAACAATGATACTCCATCCCAGGAAGAGCTTGTGACCTTCCAGGAGGCAGGTGTGCTGACTTCATCCCAGAAGCTAACTGTGTCTGTTTTGGGGGCCCTGTGTTGTCCAGCACAGCTTTGAGGCTGGTGGGCTACTAGGGAATTCTCGTTCCTGCCCATGCACCTCCACTCTTGCTTCCCAGGGTTGTTCCTCCCTGGTTTTGCTTTGGTGAAATGACTCACTAATCCCTTCCTTCTTTCCTGCTTGCTTTTGACTAGAGAGTTGTAGACGCAAGCATGGGCTCAAAACATTTGGTTGGAAAGTCACCCAAGGTTCACCAGGTGGGAAGTTTTCGGGTTACCAAATATAACTTCTTGTTCCATCCAAGTCTATGTCATATCATTTTCACATTCCAGCTGTGGTGTATGTGTGTGTGTGTGTGTGTGTACGTGTGTGCGTGCGCATGTGCCCGTGTGTGTTATGTGTATCTACTGGAAAGAAGGGTCATGGACCAAAAACCCATTTGAGTTTGTTTGGATGAGTAAGAAATGATGGGAATTCAGAGTGCAAAGGATTATAAATATTACAGAAGTTATTCAAAATCTCATTTACTTTTAGTCTGACTGCCTCTTTACATATTTAAATTCCATTTGCACCCACGGACCCTGATACTCTTAAAGACAATAACAACAAACAAGCTATTGCTAAGGGAAATGTAAATTGGTTTGTTTGCTGCTTTCCAGTTCTGGACAGTGAAAAGACGAGCAATTGTTATTCCAAGGGTCTCATTCAATATACAGAATCTTTGTCTTTCTTAGGAGTTGCTTTAAAGGTTAACCATTTTTAAAGAGTTCTTCTTGCCCAGGAACCAATTTGAGACTCTTTTCATCCAGCTACAAAGTTCTTACAAACGTGTTATAGTTTCTCACACCAACACATTCAAGCTCAGTGAGAAAATGGAGGGAATGGATTGCATTGCGGAAAAGCATTGTTCTTTGACCTTGACCAAACCATCATAGTGTAAAGCTTCTAGAAGCAGACTTTTCCTGGAAGCATTTGTGTTCCAGGGCACAAGGGACTAGGGTTCTGCTAGGTCCGCGCCCTGCCATGCGCTGGAGTCAGCACACATATAGCAGTGATGACGGCAGCAGGAATCTGTGTTCAAGATGTGGATTCGTCCCAGCACATTCCCAGGCCCCAAGGCCCTTCCTTTCTGGATAATACTTTCCAGCAGCTTACTTCATGCGCTCACTCGGAAATATCTTTTCACATGTAAATTCTATTGGCTTTCGGCTCACTTTTTACTATAAATTATTATGTATAAGTCAGATGATGAAGTCTGGCTAGGTCTTCTAATAAGATCATCAAAAGGAAATAATTGAACACAATCCCCCCCCCCATCTAGGTGTGGATCTAAGTGTGCAGGATCTCAGCAATGCAGATGTTTTCTGTCTTCCCCTCCCAGATGAAGAAAAAATCTACATAGACACTTAAGCTACTAAAAAATTAATATTTTCACATATAGTGGTTTATCCAGCTAAAGAAATTCTTTAAAAGATGAACTAAGTGCACATGTAAAATGGGACTTTTTCTTTTATTTTGCTTGTTTATTCTGAGAGTCTCAGATCTCTCTCTCCCTCCTTCCAAATGATCATGCTCATACTAAGTCTGAGATTCTGGAAACATCTGGTAATGGTCACTGAGGATACCTCTGGACTAAGAAGAGAGAATATCACTTCACCCTGGCCCCACCTCAGCAAGAACCCTTCCTTAGAGAGCACTTTTCCTCCTGGTCCCAAGACCATGAAACCTTCTGTCTACCCCTCTTTGGTTCTCTTACCCCTGGTATACACACTCTATGTCCCCTCTATCTCTCTATCTTTCCCTTCTCCTCTTTTCCTCTTCTTCCTCTCCCTCTTTGTTTCTGGTATGTATGTATGTGTGTGTGTATGTATGTATGTATGTATGTATGTATGTATGTATGTATCTATCTATCTATCTATCTATCTATCTATCTATCTAGTCTCTGCCCTTCATAATGCAATCAGCAACCTGGTTGGTTATAGAATAAACTCTGGGGACCCCACCGATTGATAGGTGGACCCATTGGATGGGCTCACCTTCCTGGGCCAACAGTGTGGTGCATAATGTTTCCCCAGAGAAAATGTGGAGGGAGATGGGCAAATCAGGATTGAACCTCTTTAAGGTCACAGTATTTATAGCCTGTTGTACCTTATGAAAAATTTGTTGATGACAGGGGATAAAAAAATTACCTGAGAGGAGAAGTTAAGATCCTTTAGGAGGTCAAATAAAGGGGACAGCTCTTCTGTAGTTATGGGTATCCAAGGCCTCATCCAATTAATTTCTCCCAAGAGCGTTTGGAGTTGAAGCAAGGTATAAGAATCCTGAATATAAAGTTGTGGTTTAATGGGTGAAACTGTGTCTAGGGTAAGGGTTGAGCCCAAGATCTTAAAGGGAGGCACAGTTTGAACTTTTTCAGGAGCTACTTTAAAGCTGTGAGTATGAAGGATAGTTAGACATTGGTGGGTAAGGTCCTGTAGTGTTGAGGAATCTAGGCACCCAAGAATAATATCATCCTTGTAAATATAAAACAGGGTATTGGGGAGATTGATAAGAGAAGAGAAAATGGATGACAGGTAATGTTGACAAATGGGTGGGCTATTAGCCATGCCCTGAGGTAAGACAGTCCATTCAAATCTCCTATCTGGGCCACAAAATTTAACAGTGGGTACAGAGAATGCAAATTTTTCCATGTCTCCTGGATGGGGATGGATAGAGAAGAAACAATCTTTAATGTCAATGATAGTAATATGGTATATATTGGGAATAGCTGGGATACATGGAAGTCCCCTCTGGAGGGTTCTGAAGGGGATCATGCATTCATTGATCTTTCTTAAATCATGTAAAAATCTCCAGGACCCATTAGGCTTTTTTATGACAAAGACAGGAGAGTTCCAGGGGCTAGTGGAGGGACGGATATGTCTGGCCTCCAACTGTTGATCAATAAGTATGTGGAGTTGGTATAACTTAGAAGAAGGGAGAGGCCACTGCTCAACCCATATAGGATCCCCCAGTCTCCACTGGATTTTAAATGGGGGGGCACTGGGCAGTGGCCCTTAGAATTGGGGGTGTTTATTGGAGTAATTGGGATGACATCCCCTCCCTTCCTGAAACTGTTGTTGATATATTTTTTTTTATTTAACAAATCATTATAAAAGGCCTATGGTCAGTAGTGATGAAAGCCTTAGCATCTTCAAGGATGTCTTGCCCCAGTAAGTTAGCAGTGAGCCCAGTCACCTCGAGAGGGGGGACTGTTCCCTTGTCCCCACCTGGGTCAGTCCAAGGGAGCCACGTGGCAGTCTCCCAGGAGGTGGACTGCCCACAAACTTTTAGTAGGGGAGGGCCGGGCACAAGCTGTCAGGAGAGGGGGGCACTTCCTCCTTTCTCAGGACCATTTGGTCCGCTCCAGTGTCAATAAGAAGTTTGAATTTTTTATTGCCACTATTTAAAATAATTTTGGGTCTAAGGCCGGGGACCAGGGGGATGGTCCAGTGGGCTTTGATAGTCTCTTTCCCCTTATTTAACTGGGCTGGGGGAGCCCTGGAAGAAGTTTAAAGGCTTTCCCTGTATGTTAAACTTCAACTGACAGTTCCTAGACCAATGAAACCCCTTATTGCATTTAGGGCAGCAGGTGTGAGGGGCGTTGGTCATCTCCCCAGAGGGCGGGGGAGGCTTTGTCTTGTTGGGACACTCCTTTTTAAAGTGGCCCACGTCCCGCACCCGAAACATGTTGATTTTTTAGGATTTAACTGTAATGTGTAGATTGTATTGTCCAAATCTCTCTGTTTATTTTCCTGAAGGGCGGCAGCCATGGCCCTAGACTGATGGGAGATAGTGCCAATGTCCTTGGTGGCTACAATCCATCTACTCATGGAGCTGTCCTTGAGACCCACACAGGCGAGGCAGTGATCGGCCATCATCTCTTCCCAGACCAACATTTTAGTAAACTGATCCCATAATGCCCCTGGGAAATTTTCTTTGGAGACTTTTTCCACCCTATCCATAAATGTAGTCAAGTCCTCAGATGGTTTTTGAGTAATACTCATAAGGGGGGTTTCAGAGGGTCCCTCATCAAGCTTTTTCCATGCCGCCAAGCCCAGTGCCCTGACCTAGTCCCTATACGGGTCAGGTATAGCTGCCTGTTGAGTACCTGTAGCATATTGATCAGAGATACCGGAGAGCATCCCAAAAGTTATTGGACAGGGGGCTGTTGATTTTGGTTTCATTCTGCCTGTGCATGGCACTCATCTCTAAAATAGGCACACCACTTAAGGTATAGGGGACCCAACAAGACAGCCCTGACTAGATTTTTCCAATCTTGAGTTGTACAAGGTTGATGGGCAAGTCCCTGTAATAGGGTCTCAGCCCAAGGAGAGTTGTGTCCATCCTCTGAGACTGCCTTTTTAAACTCCTTAAGGTCCTGAGCTTCCCATGGTTACCAGACAGCAAGGCAATTGCCCCCAGGATTTAGATTGTCCGGATGATGAGCGTCAGATGACCCAGAAACCTCACCTGGCCACTGGAGAAAAACCACACTGATTTGAGAGTCTTTTCTAAGCAGGAACTCACTTTATTGTTACAGGCGGGTGTTTATATAATGTTGAGAACAAAGGCGGAAACTTTAGGGTGGGGTGAGATGTAAGGGCCAATAGCATACTGTGACCTCTGAGATGATTGGTTCTTAGTGGGCAGGAGCAGGGGACTCTAACTTCCTGTGTGGAAGTGGCAGGCCAGATGCCAGTTGGCCTCCTGCTGAGTCGCAGCTGGGTGGAGGCAGTTCACCAAACTTTAGCTAGGCTTAGGAAGTTCCACTAGGCCTCACATCCGGGCCTCTCAAGGCCCAACATTTTTCTTTTATTTTGCATGTTTATTCTGAGAGTCTCAGATCTCTCTCTCCCTCCTTCCAACTGTTCATGCTCATACTAAGTCTGAGATTCTGGAAACATCTGGTAATGGTCACTGAGGATACCTCTGGGCTAAGAAGAGAGAATATCACTTCACCCTGGCCCCACCTCAGCAAGAACCCTTCCTTAGAGAGCACTTTTCCTCTTGGTCCCAAGACCATGAAACCTTCTGTCTACCCCTCTTTGGTTCTCTTACCCCTGGTATACACACTCTATGTCCCCTCTACCTCTCTATCTTTCCCTTCTCTTCTTTTCCTCTTCCTCCTCTCCCTCTTTGGTTCTGGTATCTATCTATCTATCTATCTATCTATCTATCTATCTATCTATCTATCTATCTATCTATCTATCTATCTAATCTATCTATCATCTATCTACCTATAGGCTTCAGATCCCACCAGTTTTTAAAGTCTTCAACTTAAGAAAACTGTCTTGGTGCCTTTGTCTTGATCCAAAATGTGACATTTATGTGTCCATACATGTGTGTATATATATTCATATGTGTGGGGGCACATGTGTGTGTTCAAGCACACATGTACATGTATGTGTGTATAGGAAAAAGGTCAACATTAGGTATCTTCCTCCATTACTCTCAAAGTTTTGATTCCTAGTAACTGAGTAAGTGTGGTTGGCTAAACCTGGACACACCCAGATATAAATTCCTTATGCTATCTTTCATGGATAGCCTTCAAAATTCACCCAGGGACACTTTGGAACCAGCTTTCCTAGAATAGACATGCACAGATGCCAGTTATCACATGCTGAAAATCCTATGTACAGAACATAACTTTCATTGGTGTAAGGGAGACACAAAGATGACCATTTATACCTGCAGCACCTCCTCGCTATCCAACCTACCAACGGCTTTCCCCCTCTCTCTTCTTATAAATCACCATATTCTCAACCAACCAATCAGGAGCGCCTTTTAGCTCTTGGCCTGACTGCAGATTGATAGTACAATAAAGCCTTTTCTTTTTACAATCACCTGAGGCTATGGTATTTGTTTCCATGTGTGTTGAGCAACAAACCCTTGACCCACGTTAAAAGCCTTTTTCCCTTATAAAGGAAGGTAGGGATGTACCACACATTCTAATTCTCTAAGTGTTGGCTCTAAAAGACAGACTCTCTCCCATGCACTTCAATATAATTATCATGTCTAACCATTCTAACTGTGTCAGAGGGCATTTGACTTCTGTTATGTTCTTTTAGGACCTTAGATTGAAGGATCATGTCCTTCCTCATATAGTAACATTCTAAGGCAAAAAGAAACAGGCTATGAGACACTGAGAATCTTTACCATAGTTCTTTCTCCTTGTCACATTGGCTAGAATAGGGTCACATTGTGTGGTGGTTTGAATGGATGTCCCCACTCAATAGATTCAGGAGTTTTATTAAAGCTTGTAATTTAGATCTCCAGCCACCTGGCTGGAGGAAGTGTCACTGTGGATGGATCCTAGGGTTCAGCCCTAAGGTGCGTTTGGAGGCAGGTCTGAGTTCCAGCCTAAGATACACAGAATGACTGAGTTCTGCCTCTGGTTTCCTGGACTGTGCTTGCTTATGGTGTTAGTGGTGGTTTTTCTCTCTGCTTGTATCTAGGAAAGGAGGCCATCGTCTTCTGCCATTATGGAACTTCCCCTGAATCTATAAATGTCAAATAAATGCCATTCCTCTTACAACTTGTGCCTGGTTTGGAAGTTCATCCCAGCAATGTGAGGCCAACTATGATACACAGAGAAAGGACTTATGTGATGGTTTTGGGTAGATCTTGTTCATCTTGGGAAGCAGAAGCAGAGAAGAGAGGATGCTGTATTCCTGGAAGGCATCGTCAACCCTCTGTGAACACATCTGGGTTCTATGTATGATCAGGTTATAGCTGGTATGAAAGAACAATCTCCATCTACCAAAAACAGTGCCTCCTGCGATGTAGCGCAGCAGAGAGTGCTAGACTTGGGGTGGGGGTCGCTGTTGCTCAGGCTGCTTCTTACAATGGTCCACTCTCTGCTGTGCATACTGAGCAGTTCTCAGTGGGTCCAGGTCCAGTTTGAGCTTCTAACGAAGAGGAGCAGGGTCGTTTACCAAGTCCTAGCCTCACAGTTGGATGGCATGATGATTAAAAGGAGCCTCATAAGGCCTGTGACTTCCTCTGATTAAATTACAAAGGGATTACTTTTCTTTGGATGACACAAATGTCAAGTTGCTGAGCGCAAAAGCAGCATCAGCTCCCTGCTCAAGTGGCTGCTTGGAATTTATAAGAACCAAATTTGGTCTCTTTTGGAAAACTCTGGTTTGAGTTCCTCAGACTCTCACCCTCCCTTTGTCAGCTTCTCTGCTGAGTCTGGATACTTATTTCTGCCCTATAGTCAACCTCCCCGAAACACTGAGCACCAAGAGTCAGAGGTCAAGGTTAAGGAAGACAGTGTGATGAGGAAACAGAAGAGGAGAGCTGAGGCCTATGCTGGTTCCCTCCTTCAACTTCCATACTCTGTTCAAACCCAAGATTTAGCACTTTACATTGTCTGTTAAATGCTTATATGATGTCCAAGGTGGGCACACTCGTCTATGGATGGGACCATTCCGCATAATTTCCAGTTAATGTGCCCAGTTAATGTTTCCAACCTCTTCTGATGGACTGACAGTATATAGACCACCTGGTGAGTCTAGATTGCATAGGCAAGTTATCAGATTTGTAGACTTTCCAGTTAAAAACATAAGCCTGTGCAAACACAAACCCATTGCTGCTAGATTAACTTTTTGTTTTGTTTTTGTTTTTTGAAGTAGGGTCTCGCTCTAGCCAGGTTGAGCTACAATTCACTCTGTAATGTCAGGGCGGCTCGAACTCCCAGAAATCCCCTTACCTCTGCCTCCCAAGTGCTGGGATTAAAGGCATGTGCCACCACGCCCGGCTTTGTGCTGCTAGATTTTTTTTTTTTTTCCCCGAGGTTGGGTCTTACCTGGCCCAGGCTGACCTGGGATTCACTATGTAGTCTCAGGGTGGCCTCTAACTCACAGTGATCCTCCTACCTCTGCCTCCAGAGTGCTGGGATTAAAAACGTGCACCACCACACCCGGCTCTGCTAGATTTATTTTTACTGATGCCTTAAAACAAATGATTTGGCCTTCATTTAAAGATCTAGAAAATAGAAGTTAAAAAGATAAAACTGATCATGGGAATAATTTAAGGCAAAGATAAAACAAAAGGTCCAAAAAAAGAAATTCAGTAAAAAGGATATAAATCTTCACAACTGAAACAAAATAAAAGCTGATTGGGGACTATAATCCATAACTTCATGTTGTTTTATTTATTTTCTTTCTTTTCTATTGTGTGTGTTTAGTTTTTATTGTGGGACAAAGTCTCACAACTTGCCCAGGCAGTCTTTGAGCTTGTGATCCTCCTGAGTCAGCCTTCCTAATAGCTGGGGTTACAGGCCTGGACCACAAAACCTGGCTTCTTGTCTGTCTTTTTGAATGACAACTTCTTGGTAGGAAAGCTAAATAATTATCTCTTATCAAATTCCCAAAGAAATGTAATCATATATTGTATTTTAAAATCTTCTGGGGTAAGTATAGCACTGAATTAGTTGGTTTGTCGTGTTACTTTTTATTGAAGGAACATAATATAACAGGTAAAGGATCTTTAACTGCTTTTTAAAAAAATATAGTAATGATATTCCTTAAGTTTAAAAAAACCTGCTTCTTAAAGGATATTTTATGTATTTGTGTGGGGGGAGGTATGCCTCCTTGTTATTGTGTGTGTAGTCACATGTGTGTGTGGGAATGCTCATGCATGTGGTATGTGTGTGTAAACATGTGCACATGTGTGTGTGTGCACATGTGAAGGCCAGAGGTCAATGGTAGGAGTCTTCTTCACTGTCCACATTCTTCTTCTTTGTTTTTTTTGAACTTTCCACATTATTCTTTGAGACAGGGTTTGAGGTCAGACCCAAAAATCACCCATTTGGCTAGACTAGCTAGGCAATGAACCCTAAGACTACTCCTGTCTTTACTTCCTTCCTACCCCATGCCAGAATTTTACGTGTGTCACTGTGTCTGGAACTTTACATGGTGATGGGCATCCGAACTCAGGTCCTGTGCCTGCACAGCAAGCCCTTTTCTCTCTGAGTCATCTCTTCAACCACTTGAAAGATTTTTATAAAAGCAAATGTTATAACACCTTATTGTGACTAGAGAAAAATATTTTATTCAAAAATTTTTAGAGATTTTATTTTTATTTATTTATTAGAGACAGAGAGAAGGAGAGAGAAAGAATGTGTGTGCCAGGGCCTCTAGCCACTGCAAACGAACTCCAGATGCATGCGCCACCATGTGCATTTGGCTTCATGTGGGACCTGGAGAATCAAACTGGGGTCTTAAGCCTTTGCAGGCATGTGCCTTAATTGCTAAGCCATCTCTCCAGCCAAAGAGAAAAATATTTCTATAGGAGGCTAAACTAAGAAAGAACAAATTACAAAATTCATAAATTATTTCAGCCTCTTTTTGAAGTTTTAGCCCAGGCTGACCTGGTATTCCCTATGTAGTCACAGGGTGGCCTCGAACTCACAGTGATCCTCCTACCTCTGCCTCCTGAGTGCTGGGATTAAAGGCATGCACCACCACCCAGCTCTTTTTGAAGTTTGTGTGTGTGTGTGTGTGTGTGTGTGTGTGTGTGTGTGTGTGCAAGCTCATGCAGGCCATGGCGCATATGGAGGTCAGAAAGCATCCTTGGATGTTGGTGGTAGGCTTTCACCTTGTTTAACATCTTCTTCTTCACTGCTGCATAGACCGGGCCAGCTGGTCCCCACGCTTCTGGAGAGTCTCCTGCCTCCACCTTCCAACTCACCACAGACACACTGCAGTTACTGATACATGTCACTGGTCCAGCTTTGCAAACTCAGCTTGTCAGACTTGCCTGGCAAGTGCTCTTCCCCACTGAGCTCTGCACTGTTTCCAGTGCTTATCACACTTCTCTGAAGTATCCTAGACTTTCAATAGAATGAAGTAATACTACCTTCTAGCTACTTAGTGGCCTCCTTTCTCTCAGCCACTGCACCAAGTCCTGCTGGCCAAGCCCCCTCCATAGCCATACATCTGCCCACCTCCCACCTTCCCTTCGCTTCTACTGAATCCAACCCTCCCTTGTCTCTCATTCAATTATCACACAGCCTTTCCTCTGGTATCTTGTCTATTCTCCCCTTTTCCATCCCATTCTCCACACAAACTGAATGTGTTTATACTTCCTTCTAATTATCCTCTATTGGCTTGCTATTGCCCTGGGACAAGGTACAACACCTTCATGGTGATAATCAAGTCCCTTTCATGCAACCCTTCTTTTCTCTCCTAGCTTGTGCACCAGTTGCAGCATCCTCTATGTCCCAGCCACAGCGAGCTCACCTCTTCAGGGATACTGGTAAGTTTGGCCTCCAGGTGTGGACCTTTGCTCAAATTTCACTCTCATTAGAACATCTGTTCTCCCAGGTCCTTTGCGGAGCTCTCACTATTCTTAGGTCCTACGTGAATGTCACTGCTACAGAGCCACCATCAATTTCCCAACTCCAGCTCTGAGGCCCATGAGAAAGTTTTTCCCTTGTGACTTCTTAATTCCCTGCCTTCTCATGAGCACACCTATATGACATCTCTCCACCAGCCATGAGCTCCTTTGGGGTGATCATATTTTTCTGTCAAGGCTCAACTCAGTGTCTTATAGAAATTATTTAAAAATTTTAAATGCGTTGGGCAATGGTGGCCCATGGTTGTGACTTGGAAGGGTTGGAA
Organism: Jaculus jaculus; assembly: GCF_020740685.1. Lineage (NCBI taxonomy): Eukaryota > Metazoa > Chordata > Mammalia > Rodentia > Dipodidae > Jaculus > Jaculus jaculus. The sequence goes on along the minus strand of NC_059105.1, from coordinate 35,935,602 downwards.
GCAAGAGGATTTTGAGTATATGGGCAATGTAGTGAGATAGTATCTCAGAAAATGAGATGAAAACTTGAACTATTGAACCTTTCTCAAGGTTCTTTTGTGTGGTTTAAAGAAGATAAAATAAAAAAGCCCTGAAGACATTGAGTTGATTTCATAGAGGATAATTCTTGTTATTGTCACAATTGCTACAGCAACTACTATTACTAGGATCATACTGCACTGCTGTTATCATGAGTTTGTCTTCTGCCTGAAGAAACCTTATGGGAAGATGCCTCAAGGGCTTTTTTTTAAAACATTTTTTAACTCTAGAAATATTATGAGCACTGCTGAAGGCATTGGCTTCCTAGGGTTTTTATAAATATGTGCCCTTACCCCAATACCTTCATTTGTGAGTTCGAATCCCTCTTGCAACCTTTCACAAATAAGTGAGCTGACTCATTCCAGCATGCACTTTCTTCCCTTGGTTCACTTCCATGTAACCCCTTGCGTCCCTATTCAACAGAGCCTAGTAATTACCATAGCAACCGCAGCATGTGGCGCCTTGTGAGCTCTCAGAAACAAAGCACTTGCATTGGAAAAAAAATCACACACACACACACACACACACACACACGCACAATTTGTAACATGAAATTCTACTTCACGGTGTTCATGAAGGGAATCATGCCTCCAACCAAACCCCATTCACTTTCCTCACTAGACTTGGGACTCACACTGTTGCTCTCCCTCCCCCTTGGGACTCTCCCTGCACACACTGAATCATCTTAAAGATGAAGTTTTTGTGCAATGGGGTGGATGATGGAAAGGATTCCGTTTCCATGGGAAGAGATAAAGGTCAGTGAGAGGGTGCACAGCCCTGCATGGCAGTTTTTCTGTCTGAGTGATGATCACACTACCGAGGGGATTCATTAAAACGGAGCCCATCGCCGTTAATGCTGCATGAGGCTCGCCATAAATTTTGTGGGGAGCCTGTCGGGTGGCTGAAGCCCGTATGTAATACTTAAACGCTGCGCCTGCGTCTGCTTGTTCGTGTCTGCATCTCAACCCGTGGGCATCTTCCCTCACTGGGGTGCACTGCGTACTCGCTCCAGACCAGCGAGAATGCACAGCCAAGCACGCCTAACCTTACTAGCCAGGGCATCTGTATTTCCATCCAGACATTAGTTCTTAGGATGTGCCAAGATCACGTAGCAGTCATTTGTACTGGATCTCAGCTGAGCTGGGGGCACACAGGTGAAGCAAGCTGCTGGTTTGTGCAAGTGAAATTTGTGTGACCTCGCCAGGCTGTCTGCTTAACAACCAGAAGGAGGTAGCATGTGCCAGGGAGTGTTCAAGGCACGACTGCTCTGAGCGTCATTAGTCATCATCAAAGGCACGCAGTTGAGAGGTGAAAGCTGGTCCTGTCTCCTAAGTCGCCTGGCGAGAGACAATGAGACCTTTTTTTCAGTTGTTGTTTAAACTCGGTCAGTTGGAAGCCACTTCATGAGTTATCTAGTCAAAACTTCGATGGAAAAAAAAGAAGAAAGAAAAAATGCTTTGGTCTGAGTTTAAAAAAATAATAATAATACATTCCATTCAAAGACTTTCCAGGGCCTCAGAACAGTGTGGCTCTTTCCTTCACTTGGTGTTGCAGGAATTCAGTTAGACAGCCTTTGTACTAACCACAGGACACGTCTCCCTTAGAAAACGGAGCTGAGGAAGAACTGAGGCTGAGTGTGTGTGTTGATGTGGGAAGACAGCTGCTCAGCTTTTACCAAATACCTGATTGAGTTCCCTGAATTTACTCTTTAAGTGGGATTTTCTACTTATTCATTCTGATTTCCCTGCTTGGGTAGAAACATAAGGAGGACTGATAGTGAAACAGGAACTTACAATCCTCTGTCCACAACTGAAAGAGTCAACTGCTCACAGGTAATCCTCTTGGAATCCACTGCTGTGGGCCCCGGACGTCCCAGTGTCTCCCACCACAGGGACCCGCAGGTGGCCCTTTTGTTCGGGAAGCCTCCAGGGCCCCTTGCCGCCGCCTTGCAGAAAACAGCCACTAGGCCGCGCCGTCGGCCCAGAGATGGCTCCAGGCGCTGGCCCTGCTTTGGAGGGAAGCACATTAGCAGAGAAGCGAGGAAGTCGGTGACGTGGGGAATTATTATGCACAGTTCATTTCCTTGTAATTTAACTCTCAGAGTAACAAAAGCATAATGTATAGCCTAGTTTTCTGGTCTGATTTACAACAATTTAAACTAAAAGATGATTTCTGCCTCGCCCCACCCTCTTTTTAATCATTTCTGCTGATACCAGCAGCTGAGAATTTTGTATTTCATCGTTTCCACCGCACCTCTTGGAGCCCCACAGATTGGGGAAGAGAAAGATGTTAAACAGGTTCCGCAAACACAGCCGGACACAAATGTCAGTTTTCTGCTCCATTGTAGCCCTGTTGATGGTTTTTTAATACCTTTATGTCTTTATTGTTGGACGGGGTGGTGGTGGGGGGGGAGGGCTGGCAACAGTCCTTCATTGCTTCATCAACATCATGAGGTCCAAACGGGAAAAGCAGGTCTATCTCCGAAGGGCTTATGGAGTCAGCTGCAAAGCAGACATAAAAGGGGTGCATTCTCCCCTCACAGGAATCCATCTGACTGGTCTGCAAGGGGCTGGGGCCTAGCTCCCTTTTCCTCCCCAGCCCTGCTTCTAGGTAGAGTCCGTCCACTTTGATCTCCACTTCCTTTGGCTTCTTGAGCACTTATTACCAGCAATTTAGCATTTTGTAGTCATTGTCTTGTTCACTAATTGCTTTGTATGTGCACACTTTTCTCCCCAGGGAAAAGGGAGTAACTTTTTTTTTTTTTGAGTGCCTACTTTGTCTAAAGCTCCTTGCTAAGAGTTTTACACGCAATTTCCTTTAATCCTTTCAACAGCCCAGTCTTTGATGCAATCGATCTCATTTTACAGGTGAGGATGAGGAACCTGTCCCACTCTAGAAACCAGAGGCAGGATTCAAGAAGCATAGGTTATTTCTTTGTTATGTCATCTAGACACCTTGATTGCAAACCAACCTCTAACCTGTCTGTATTTTCAGTTCCACACACAGTGAGAAATAAGGAAGTTATTGATGGTCCTGTTAGGTCAGGATGCAGGATGGGCTCCCCAAAATGGAGTCACCAAAGACGAAGATAGCAGGATGGCCTCAGACACAAGGAAGTGGGTCATCCACATTCCTCAAGAAACCGCCCAGCATAATCATGCTGTCCTTGTCTAACAATGCCCCCCCCCCCCCCCGCCCCCAGGTCATCATTTCCTGACCCCTTATCTTGTAAGTCACCTGGCCACTGTTCTGTTGTCACACCCTGGCTATCATAGATCTCCCCTAAAGAAACCTTTTTATTCAGCCTTTCCCTTCTCCCCTTCCTCCAACTGAAGAGCCCTATAAAGCCCTCCATCGGGAATCTCAGGTTGGCTGTGCTCCGCTCCAGAGAGTCAGTCCAGGCAGCTCCTGCTTTTCCACAATAAAAGCTTTCCTCTTTGCCTCAGGTGGTTTCTGTGGTCTGGGTCACTCCCTAACCTTCCAATTCCTATTTTTAAAATTAAGCAACTGGCTGGCTATTCGTTTCCATTTTCTTGAACAGGCATTTTCCTACTATAGTATATTAATAAATGGGACCCAGTGTAGCCCCATTTTTTTTTGCTTCTTACTTATGTCTTTCCATTCAAGGGAAGGGGTTATGACTGCAGATGCTATGACAGAATGTCAGAGCCTGAGTCCTTTTGATGGGATTCATCTTCTGTTGGTGTGACTGGGTCTAATGACAGACAGCCCAGGCAAGACTCTAACTCCAAAACTTCCAAAGTCTTCCCTGTGATATTTGCCATTTTGCTTCCCCTTTGTGTCACTAGATTTAGGCAGTGTGGAGGGAAGGGCTATTCTTGTCAGGGGTAGGGGAGGTTTAATAGGCCCTTGGGCTTACCCTGGTAATTTTTGAGACCTGCAAGCTATAGATGAAAACTAAACAAAAGGCGGGTTCATATGAAGAGAAGGAGAAATTCTTTCCATCTGCAGGCAAGTAATTGAGTGGCACCTGCAATACAAATGACCTTTATAAATATCTAGTACCTCGCAGAATTCTAAGGGCACTGAACCCCTGTGAAATCATTCAAGCAATTTAACATGACAAAACCACTGAGGAAAGTTAGAGAGCAGGTGGTCTCTGAGGACCCAGTGGAACCTGCAAACCAGTGCGTGTCTCCAGTGGATGCTAAACTTTAGGAAGCCAGGGAAAACCGGAGGACAGAGGAATGTTGATTCTCAACCTCTGAGACCACATTAGTAAAACATATGGAACCGATAAGAAAATTAATGACGGTCCCCAAAGGGTGGTTTGAAGAACTCACAATTTTACCATATTTTGGGGTCTAAAGGCACAATGAAGGAAATATTTACATATCGTGGGGGGTATTTTTTATCTTATTTTATTTATAATTAGAATGTTTTTCCAGCTTTATTGAGGAATAATTTATGATAAAAATACTGTATGTAAGATGTACAATGTGATTATTTTGGTGTATAAGCCCATTTTGAAGTGGTTACTACACTATGATAATTAATATATCCCTCACCTCACATAGTTATATTTGTTTTGGTGGGAACATTTAATATCTACTTCCTTAACAATTTTCAAGTCTACATTATTAACTATAATCACCATGGTGAGAGAGAGACCTCATCTCACAAAAAGGTAGACTGTGCCTGAGAGGAATGACACCTGAGTTTTTCCACTGGCCTCCATATGCACATGCATTCACATGCATGCACACCTGCACACATGCGTGCATGCACACACACGCAGAGAAAATATTAACACAAAGGTAAGTAATGCCTAGCTTTAAGATATATCCCAAGGGCCAATAATTACAGTGCTCTGGCCAGTTCTGATGAGAGTCTCTGGCTTTTTGCCTCATCATTTTTTAGAATGGGGCAGAAGGAAGTGCACAGGGCTTTGAGGGCACAAAACTAGGTTTCAATTTTAACCTCTGTTTCTTAACCACTCTGTAACTTTGGGCCTTGGTTTACATGTGCTTGAATCAATTTTCTTCCATATAAAATAGGAATAATAAATAATACCTGCTCCTTACAGTCATTGTGAGAATATGAGCCACGCAGATCCAGGAAAAAGCCAGAGCTAAGGGTTATTAGGAAAGACTGACATACAAGGCTGGGGAGGTGGCTCAGCAGATAAGGCTCTTGCAGCGCAAGAATGCAGGTACCTGAGCTCAGATCCTCAGATCCCACATCCAAAGCCGGAAGCTGTGGTGGGCCTCTGTGTCCCAGCACACCCCATAGCAAGGTGGGAGTCAGAGGTAGGAGGACTTTCCAGAAGCTTGTGGTCTAGCTACTTAGGTGAACAGAGCAAAGAATAGTGAGAAATGTTGCCTCAGGTGAGGTGGAAGGTGAAAAATAACCCTAGAAACTGCACTAGATTGCCACACGTTTGCTGTCTCATGTGTTTTCTTGCATTCACACACCTGCACATGTTCATATACATTTCTCACACCAAAAAAAAAAGCTTTCAGAGAACTCCTCAGACTGACCTCACCACAATGTACCTATCACACCTTATCACATCTACTAAACTTTAGCTGTAAGATATGACATAACTTTATGTGTTACCAAAAAATAAAAGAAAAAAAATAAAAAGTCTATTTCCAGATAAACTTTGCTTTACATCTCACGAAATGCACCCCCAAACTAAAGGTTGTAAAGTAGGAAAGTTACTATTAAAAAATTGAGGGCTGGAGAGATGGCTTAGTGGTTAAGATACTTGCCTATAAAGCCAGGTTTGATTCCTTAGGATACATGCAAGCCAGATACACAAGGTAGTGTATGTGTCTGGAGTTTGCAGTAGCTGGAAGCTGGGGCATGCCAATTCTCTCTCTCTCTCTCCAATAAATAAATAATAAAATATCTTTAATTTTTTAAACTTGTCTTTGACATGCCTTTAACCCCAGCACTTGAGAGGCTGAAGTAGGAGAATCACCATGCATTCCAGTTCAGTCTGGCCCAGAGGAATGAGACTCTTAAAAAAAATAAATAAACAAGCAAAAAACCCAAAACTAAGAACATGTGAATAAATCATATGGAAATCTACTATTTAGTAAGCCAACTAAAATATAAAAGTGTTTAAACCAAAGTCTCCTATATAGGTTGATAAATGCTTCCAGAATCCAGGGTTATAATTCCAAAAGCCCAGTGCCAGAAATGAGATGCCTCCCAAAGAACTGTTGATCAGGGTGGCCACAGAGGCACATTGCTCTCGTTTGCCCACCAAAACTAGATGGTATGTCTCTGTTGCTTGAAGACACCACATACTTTGGTTCCAAGATGCAGTGAAACTAAATGGAACTGAGCTAGCAGCTGCCTCCTGGCCAGAAGGTGCTCTGCAATGTTGGGGGAAGAAAAGTCATCAGCCTTTCTACCCAGCTGTGGACCTTGTGTATGCCACAGTCAACCTGCCAGGTAAAATATGCCCACTGGTACAATAATGGCATCCATGTTATGGGAGGAACTAACTGCTTTTAGATTGGAGTTGAGGCCTGCTCTATCAGAGGGAAATTTTACCTGGTACTGCAAAGCTGGCTAAAAGTCTATGGGTAGGAACTTAGGCCCTAGGAGGGAACCCAGTACTGTGGATATGCTAATCAGATAGCTTATCCAGTTACCTTTGAACAGCTATGTTCCCATGAACATAGAGAAATTTCCTTATGCATAGAGTAGAGGTGAATACAGAAGTGCATAGATGCCAATGTCACCAAGAAGTGACTAGCTTGTGCTCAGTCCTCAATGGGACATCTTAGGCACAGCCTCCAAGGCCCACAGAGGGAACCTTGCTGGGTGGGAGTCAGGAAGCATGTAAGAGCATGAAGATGGGAAAGGAGGCACAGAAAGCATTTGAGATACGACAAACCCTCTACACTCCAGGACTCACAGCAGATGTGGTTTCCTGCACATGATTGAGCCTGCCAATACTTCATCATGGGTGAGGGAGGGGTCCATGAGACCTCACGCCTCCTAGGGTAGATAGTAGAAACTGCTGATTGTTGGAAAAGGGGAAATTATGCCCTTTTGTGATAAAGCCACTAGAGGATAGCTCAGTCTCTAGTTAAATATCCTCCCATCCATGAATAAGCAAGCAACCTTAATTCAAATCAGTGGGGGGGGGGAATGGGCAAGACATGGAAATAGGGTGGGTATCTAATGGGAAGAAAAAAGGTTTGAGTGGGAAGGGATGGAGGAAAAGAGAAGGTAAATGGGGGAGTGGGATCAAAATGCATCGTATACATGTATGAAAATGTTAAAAATAAAAGAAAATATTGATCTTAAAATGAATGCACATGTTACCTGCCTGCTCTCCTATCTTAGCTGGGTGTTAAAAGCCTCTAAACTTAGCAACCAGAGAGATTTCACAGCAAAGCTCTGACTCTGACGGACAGGGAGGAAGGAAGGGACTGGTTGTGAGGCTAATGGGGCATCAAAGTGTGAGCTGTGGTGGTAACTGGAGGGGTTGCCCTCCCTGGTAGATTTATTTAAAAGGATGAAAACTTTAGACGAGTAATGGACCTCAGTTGTAGAGGTCGGCCGGGATTCAAGGAACTTCGTGGTGGAGGATGAAGGTGTCGTGGTTCCTCTCTTCCACAAGCTCGGAGTGAAGGGACAGAGAGGGTGGAGGGCAAGAGCCAGCTTCCGCCCCACTTGCCCAGCATCCGAGGGCAGGAGCAGCAGTGCTCAGCACTGGCATGTCCAAGGGGGCCCAGGCAGGACAGGGGCCGTGGGGTGGCGGGGCAGAGAGGCCGAAGGACAGAGGTGAGGCAGCCCCAGCAGCCTGAAGCAGCAGAAAGAAGCCTGTGGCAGTTGATGCTTGAGAGTGCAGGTAACACCTTCTGGGCCCCTGCCACGCCTGGCCGGACAAGCAGACCTTGGAAGTGAGTTGGGAATTCTCCAGAGCTGGTAAGGGCAAGAAGGCCGAGGGCCTGGGGCACTCAGGCTAATGGGATCTGATTTGTATTCCAAGCTGCTGAGGCTCAGGGGCCTTTGTGTAACCTTTTAAACACCTTCTATAGGATAAATACCAAATAACTGTTACTTTTCTTCTTCTTTTTTCCCTTCCCTGTACTAGAAGGCTTATGTTTTTTTGGGGGTGGGAGGGGTGTCTCATTCTAGTACCAGTGAAACAGTAAGACCTGGTCCATCTATTGTCATGGTTTATAAACTTGACTGAGTGAGGGTCAAGCGCTTGAAGGGCTGAGGACAACTGTGGGAGGTGTCACTTTAAAGAAACTGCTCTTCCCAGAGCTACTTCCCTCACCTCTGTGATAGTCCACAGAGAATTCTTGTCTCCGAGCTGGAACAGCAGCACAAGCTTTCCCCTTGTCTTTGGAAGAACGTTCTGTGGTCTTCTGTACATCTTGCCCTCTTGGGTCTCGGTTGAAGGTCACTTTCTCAGCAAGGCCTGGCTGCCTTAATTAACCTTCCAGTCCTCCTCGAGCTCTCTGTCCGGTGTTTGTGGCCTGTCGCCTTCATCACCACAGACTTTGTGTTTGCTTTGTTACTTCTTTATTGTTTGCCTCTTACTCTGAGAAAGACTTTTCAGTCCTGTGGACTCCTGTACTTTTAAACCCCGAAGGAGTGCCTGACATGTAACAGAGCCTCAAATATTTGTGTGAAAGTCATTAAAACATCACACCTTTCATTAATATTTCTGCCATCCGACATTACTTGGACTGAAGTCACCAATTTTATTGTCTTCACATCTTCCTTGATATATCTAAGAATTCTTTCTTGTTGCATGTAACTCTGGATAAAGGTGAGGGGGGAGGAAACAAAGGAAGAAGAAAATTTCCTGACAGAAAAGCAAATCAAGGCCCACAAAGTCAGTAAGGCATCAAAACCAAAGGAAGATAATTTGGTCCAGGAAAGCTAAAGGCACCATATGAAGTGATAATGTAACAATAACAATAATAACAGTAATAGTGGTGGCTGTTAAAGGATTCCACCTGCAGGCTGGGGTGTCATTTTCCAGACATGTAATTAGCTTCATAGAATTGTCTTTCCAGAGCTTAGAATGCCTGTGACCTTATTAGGGGAGGGAGTGGGGAGCTGTGAGGAAGCTGACAAAAAGATGCATAATAACAGGAAGTGGGAGCAGAAAAAGGAAAAGGGGAGGATCAAGAGGCAGAAAGAACAAGGAAGGAGGGCAACCCCCTGGCTGCTTGCCCCTTGCCTCTCCCTTTCTTCCTGCCTCAAGCCACACAGGATCCTTTTCCCTCCAAGCATCAAATATTTAAAATCACCTGTCACATCTCCCCAGGAGATTGGTGACACACTTAAAAAACTTTCTGAAGACGCTTTCCCCAGCACCCCCTAACATTATAAGTTTGTGAGGAGAGTGCAACAGCTTCAAGAACCTCCTACCATGGGAAAAAGAGGTTCAGAGCAGAGTGAATTTGGAATCAGCTCCTGCAGTTTGTGGCACACATGAACTCAGCCATCCTGACTTCTTCCTTCCTTCTGGTACATTGGACTATGCCAGAAAACATCCACTTGGAGAAACAGACATGGAATCTGGACATGGCAATGAAAATGCCACCCCATCCATTTCCAATCCAAATGAAACAATGGTCTGGATCTGGAAATGAGAAACCTTAGTGATAAGTTAAGGAGCCAAGAGAGAAGGGCAAATTTTAAACTCCTGTTGATGAAGGGCTCGTCCCCAGGGGGAACGCAGTGACATAGATTAGTGCCACTGCTCTAGTTTCTGATGGAGAAATTGTGCCAGGAGGGAGAGTTACTGTGACTTGCTTCATACCACACAGGTGAGCAGAGTTTTGACTAATTACTGGTTGGCAGCAGCCGTGTTTTTAATACCATAGCAACAATAAACTTCTGGTTTATTCTGAGTTGATCAAATTATCCAGGCCATAACGGCATTATTCAAAACAAAACAAAAATAGCTATTCCATAGCTGTAAGGCATTGCTTTTCAAAGACAACTGTGCTTTGCAAACACCAAGGGGGGCCTCTGTAGAACACATTCATTGAAGGTGGGCCTGGGAATCCATCCATCTTCACAAACTCCTTAAGCAATTCAGACATAGGTGCTCCAGTGACCACACCTTGAGACACTGCAGTAGATTATAGGTTCAAGTTACCTTTCAGTCAGCACTGGATAATATGGGAGGCACCAGGCATGTGACCTCTGAGCACTAGAAACAGGTATAATCCAGATTGAGACATGCTAATATGTGTAGAATCTACATATATGCACCAAACAGTATACACATTTAAATAGTGTACATTAAAAATCAGTTTAACATAACTCATTCAAACGTTTTCATGTCAGTTATAGGTTATCATGTTTGCTGAATTGTGATACATACAAGATATCACTAATGGTAATTTTTCAAGGTTCTTTTTTTGTGTTTCAAGTGGCTTTTAGGAGACTTGAAATTATGTATGTGACAGGGATTAAATTTGTAGAGTTGTTCTAGACATGGGGCTTCAGCTCATGTGACAGGTCACAGGCACTTGGTAGACACTCCTTCACCTTACCAGCCCCCCTGAAAAGGCAATGGAGGTGAATGCTGCTAATCTACTCTCTATAGCAGATATTGGCGATGCTGGCTTTATCTATACAATGTTAGCTTGTTACATTGTTTTCAGAAAAATGTACCAACATTTTAAACAAAACAAAAGCTGAAGGTGTACTTTGATTTCTAGCACCTATTGACAAAAGCAAAGATTCAGGACCACTCACAGTCGCTGATGAAGACATTCTGCGAGCTTCAGGATGGGGCAGCTGCTTTGTTAGTGGCCCTTAAATGCAAGACCCAGGCATGAGCTGAATGCTTAAGTTCAGTCATGTGAAAACCACAGCGTACCATATCTTTCCATTCTGCTGTCCCTGATCTATTTGTTTTCATGAAAGTCTATTTGTCAAGGAAGGGGGTAGGACACATGTCATTTTGTATCATTTATTAGCTTTTAATAAGATACTTAGACTTATGATGTGTAGACTTTCATGTTTGCTTTTGATGTTGACTGGGAAAAAGTTACAGGCAAGCTTGGTGCTGAGTACCTAAATCAAGCTATTCATTATTTGGTCTGGAGCTGGAACAAGGGCTGGAAGACTGTCAAAATGATGTTTAAGAGTTTAGAGTCTTTTCTCTGAGAAACTGAGGCAGGAGTAGGCCACCCTGACCTATAGAGGGAGGTCCTACCTCCAAAAAGCAATAATACAAAGCTAATTGTCACCTTACTCTCAACTAGAAGATATTTTGGTGAGGTAGCCCTGGCTGAGGTGAAGAGCTTAAGTTGATAGGGGTGGAACCACAGGTAGTATCTAATTCACCTCAGGAACTTTTGAGAAACTACTCCATGTCAAACCTTTCTAGCAAAGGAAGGTATCAAGGCCAGTCCTATGGATTCTTCCCACTACTTGAGGAAGAACTTAGTTTGAACAGTACTAATTATTTTGTATTCCATATTCATAAAGTGAGGCCAACAGAGCCAAGATGTTGCTAGGAACATTTGTAGACAATTTTTTGGCATGAGCATATATTTAAAGTTCTCTTGGGTACATACCTAGGAGTGACACTACTGGATCATATAGTAACTCCATGTTTCACCATTTGAGGAACTGTTAAACTGTTTTACATGGTAGCTACAACTATTTTACTTTCTCTCACTAGTAGTATGTGATGGCTCCAGTGAGTACACATTCTCATTGACGTGTAAATCTATGACAGCCATCTTAGCTGGTACAAAGGAGTACCTCATTGTCACGTTAAGCTGCATTTCTTTCTCTCTTTCTTTCCTTCTTTCTTTCTTTCTTTCTTTCTTTCTTTCTTTCTTTCTTTTTTTGTTTTTTTTGAGGTAGGGTCTCACTCTAGCCCAGGCTGACCTGGAATTCACTATGGAGTCTCAGGGTGGCCTTGAACTCATGGCAATCCCCCTACCTCTGCCTCCCAAGTGCTGGGATTAAAGGTGTGCACCACCATGCCCAGCAAGTTGCATTTCTTTAATTAATGATGCTGATCAATTTTATGTGTTCACTGGCCATTTGTATGTCTTTTTCAAATACATTTCTGCTCAAATTCTTTGCTTAGAGGCTAGAGAGATGGCTCAGCAGGTGAAGGCACTTGCAAAGTCTGCCACCCCAGATTAAATTCTTCAGTACCACTTCCCGTGTAAATCTGGATGTACAAAGGGGTGCATGAACCTGGAACTTGTTTGCAACAGTAAGAAGCCTTGGCAAACCAATTCTGTCTTTCTCTCTCTCTGTCTTTCTATCCATCCATCTATCTATCATCTTTCTCCTCACAAATGAATAAATAAAATAAGCTTTAAAACTCCTTTGCTTACAACAATGGAATATATCCATACAGGTCATGTCTTATTACTTGCTCTAAGACCATCTCCACAAAAATGCCACACTTGGGCTGGAGAGGTGGCTTAGCGGTTAAGGCACTTGCCTGCGAAGCCTAAGGACCCCCGTTCAACTCTCCAGATCCCATGTAGGCTAGATACACCAGGCGACGCAGGCATGCAAAGTTGCACATGCACACAAGATGTGCATGTGTCTGGAGTTCAATTGCAATGGCTGGAGGCCACTCTATCTCCCTCTCTCACTCTGTTTCTCATTAAAAACAAAATTGCCATACTTGATAGCTCTTTGTGGTGCAATTTATACTATGTAAAGCAGAGTATTCTAAGGTCTCCAGAGTTTCAAGGAACTATAGTGATGCCTCTTTCATTTTGTTTGGGCTGCAAGTATGTGGTTAAGACATTCAAACTGCACTAGGTTGAAGTTTTCTCTATTCACTTTTTCCTTTTTCATTGTTGTTCAAATTCCTTGAATTCAATTGATATTATAGTACATTGAATTTATTTTTTAATCTTCTTTCATGGAATATCAAAGATAAACCAAAATGAAGTTCTTTATAAAATGTAGTTAATTTAACCGTATTTGAATCTTTTCCCAAATGGAACATCATATTTTCAACATGGTGATATGTAAGTAAGCTGCATAAGCTTTCTTTAGTAGCTATAAAATATAAGGTTTGGGTTAAATTATCTCAAATCCCTTTTACAGCTTTAGCATGTAGATAGTCTAACATAGTTGGCTGGTAACTGAAATGGGATGTGAACCTAGGAATTTTAACTTAAGCCCCCTTCCCTGGTCAAGATGCCATTCTTCTCTGATGAAGTAACATTGCAAAATGAGTCATAAGAGGTCCCTGGGAGGCTGCAAACCCTGGAAAAATAAGAAAAAGATCAGGAGAGGAAAAACTCAGAAACAATGTATGCACTTACGAGAGTGGTCATAGTAATTATTTTGTGGGTGAACTGTACTTATAGATAAAAGTCATGGTTAAAAAAAATTCAAAACACATGTGCTGAAGCAGTAGGGTGAAATTATCCCTTAGAAACTAGTGGGATTTGGACTGAGACATTTTTTGAGAAGTCCAAAATGTTAATGGAAAATTCAACATTAGATTAACAAGAGGTATGTGCAAAGTACTATCCACTTGCAATCTGTTTTCATCTACTTATTAGACATGGAATCAGGTGGAAATAGAAGCTAGTATAATGCTATGAGTGAGAGGGAAAATGGGTTTCAGAACCATGGGATTGTTTGTGAGTCTTAAAAGCTAGGCTTGCTCAATTTCAACACATTTTCACCTGTATCTCAGAACATTTTCGGAGAGGAGTTGGCTGAAAATGAATAACTTGAATGTAAATCTATTGAATCTTTAGGATCCTTGGATGATTTGAACCCTGCACTTAAAGTGCTTTAAATTGTGTTTATATATGAAACCATTCAGCTAGCAGAATAATGCAGTATAAGAGTCCATGTTCAAATTTAAATTATAAAAGCGATGTGTCTTAAGGAATGAGAATAAGTGATCAACCCAGGGTAGAGACGCAAAGTCAGGACGTGATATTCTGGGCATAGACTCAGAAGGATGTCTGGAATTCAGGCCAGGGAACCTAGAAAGGAAGGCAGGCTACAGGATGGGCTTACAAGAAGTGAAGATTTTGCGTTGGGAATGGCTAAGGGTGTCTGTCCACAGAGCAGAATGTAGACTCGTCTTGCCATAAAGCATTACAAAGCTAGTTACCTCAAGTCAGGTGGAATTTAAATACTACTCATAAAAGGCACTGCCACCTACTTGCCTGAGATAGTATCTTAGTATGCAACCTAAGCTGGTCTGAAGCTCACTATGCAACCCAGGATGGACTCAAACTCATGATCCTCCTACCACAGCTTCCAGAGTGCTGGGATTGAAGTTGTGCAACATTGCCCTTGGCCTTGGCTGCCCTTGCTATTTAAGGACTGAAATAGCATTAGCAGTGAACTATTTGCAGAATGCCCACCCTAGCAACGGGGGACAAACGCCGTAGAAAAGGAGGAGTGGCTTGGGATGAATCAGTTACAACCGCAGGTGTGCAGGTGTGTGTGTGCCTGTTCATGTATGTACATGTGCATGGGGAGGCCAGAGGACATTCTTGGTGTCCCTTTCAGGAATTCTGATCACCTTATTGGAGACAGGGTCTCTCGTTGTCCTGGAGTTCACTAATTAGGCCAGATCGGCCAACCAGCGAGCCCCCGAGATCCTCCTGCCTCCACCTCCTCAGTTGTTGAATTATAAGCATGTCATACCACCCTGGCACTTTCATGTAGGTGCTGGGGGTTGAATTCATGCTTGTGAGACAAGCACCTCCCTCACTGTGCTGTCTCCGTGTCCTACAACTTCATTTTTAAATGAAGCTTCAAGCCTTGCCATCGTCTGGCCTTTTGGCAGATTCATGCCATCACAATTTATCCTGATTTGGAGGAATCATAGTACAGTATGTAAATATCAAAGCAAAACTTAGAACTATACAGTTCATTCTTCCCATGACCCGTGACCTAACTGAGGAGTCAATGGAAGTAAGAGATGTGCTCACCGTCCCACAGCCAAGAACAGGTGGGTTCTCTTAGCTGCTCACTTCAATGCCATCAAAATCCCACATGGTTTCAGTTTCAACTCTTGTTTTCAGAAATCCTGATCTGTGATCTTCCTAATACTCCAAATAGCTGGGGATTTATTCTATTTCTCCCTCCCCTCTCTTTCTGGTTATTTGCGGTGGTTTGATTCAGGTGTTCCCCATAAACTTAGGTGTTCTGAATGCTACATTCCCAGCTGATGGAGATTTGGGAATTAATGCCTCCTCGAGGCAGTGTATTGTTGGGGGTGAGCTTATGGGTGTTATATAGCCAGTGTCCCCGGGCCACTGTTTGGCACACTCTCCTGTTGCTCTTGTCTATCTGATGTTGGCCAGGAGGTGATGTCCACCGTCTGCTCAGGCCATCGTTTTCCCCTGCCATCATGGAGCTTCCCCTCAAGTCTGTAAGCCAATATAAACCCTTTTTTCCAAAAAGCTTCTCTTGGTCAGGTGATTTCTGCCAGCATTGTGAACCTGACTGTAACAGTGTTCATATTCATATCATGTGAGTGCACATGTGTACACTTGTATGTGGGAGCCAGGAGTTTACAATGGGCATCTTCAATAATTGTCCACCTTATTTAGTGAACCAGGAGCTCATCACGGCAGCAAGCCCTGGGGACCCTCCTGTCTTCTCTCTATAAATTCTAGGATTTTGCTGGCCTGCTCTACACACCTAGCTTTTACATGGGTGCTGGCGTTCTGAGCACAGGCCCTCGTGTTTGCATAGTAAGCACTTTACTACATGAGCCATCTCCCCAGTCCCCTATTTAATTTCTTACTAAAGCATTTGTGTGTGAAACATTATTGTACGTCAAAGAGTCTAGGACCATGTACTCAAAGCATGGTTCATAAATCATCTTCTATATCAGAATGATCTTGAATCCCATCTTGCAAAAACATTACATTAGATTTGTTGGGGTTATGGCTAAATAACCTACATTTTAATTAAGAATCTGGATGATTTTTAACTGCTAACTTTTGAGAATTACAGTGCTAAAGCCAAATATACTTCACTCCGAATGTTTTATTTTTGTTTTTGAGCCTTGGGTAGATTATGCAGCAAAAACAATTTAAATAAGCACTAGTTTGTTACTTATGAGGATGGAAGAACTAGACATTCTGTTCTTTTAGTGTTAATATGTAATATTCATGCATTCAATCATTGGAATCCCATGGGGGAAAAGCATAAAAATGTGATTTTTTTTTTTACTTACACAGCTGCAAACTGAAAGAGTTCACATGTTTGAAGTGTGTGTTTGTGTGTGTGTGTGTCTGTCTGTCTGTATGGGGGTTTACATTATGGTGTAGATTGTACTCAATGAAAGAAAAAAAGTGAACTGATAACTCATGATTTCTGTTTGTTGTCCAAAGTCCATGACTCAGATGTTTGCATAGATAAGAATTACCAAAAAAGTTTCAAGGAACATGTATTGTTTCGGGAATGAAACAAGCTTGCCAAATAATTTTATGGATCTAACATAACTATCACACACACACACAGGATGCATATAAAATGCATGAATTAAAGTAATGATACAACATTTTAGGAAATGAAGACTATAAAGAAGCACCCTTAATTTGATACAAGTTACATGCCTAAAAACTATAACAAATGTCATAATACAAATATCTTTGGACCTTTTCTGATTAATACCAGCCACAAACTATTTAGTATTCTCACTCTCGATTAGCATAGTGCTAGATTGCCTGATCAAGTATATAAGGCAAGAAAAGAAAATTTTGGAATTATGGAAATAGAATTCTAATATTTTACTGATAGTAGTGTTGTATCTATTGAAAATTCAATCAGTGAAAGTTAAATTAAATCTAATTGAGTCAAAAATCATTAAAAATTTCCAGAGGTCAACAAAATTGCTTGACACAGATATTATTTATCTTTACCAGAAATAATAAATGAGAAAAGCCCACTGAAAAATAAAATACACAGTAGCATTCAAATCTAAACTGATACCAGCTTTTGTCAGTAAATTTTTAAATTTTTTTGTTCATTTTTATTTATTTATTTAAGAGTGACAGAGAGAGAAAGAGGCAGATAGAGAGAGAGAATGGGCACGTCAAGGCCTCCAGCCACTGCAAACAAACTCCAGACACGTGCGCCCTCTTGTGCATCTGGATAATGGGGGTCCTGGAGGATCAAACCTCGAACTGGGGTCCTTAGGCTTCACAGGCAAGTGCTTAACTGTTAAGCCATCTCTCCAGCCCTATCAATAAATTAAAAAAAAATACTTTTACTTATTTATTTGAGAAAGAGAGAGAGGAAAGAATGGAGGGAGGGGGCATGTGCAGTAAGTAATTTTTTTTAAAATTTTTATTTATTTAGTTGAGAGCGACAGACACAGAGAGAAAAACAGATAGAGGGAGAGAGAGAGAGAGAATGGGTGCGCCAGGGCTTCCAGCCTCTGCAAACGAACTCCAGACGCGTGCGCCCCCTTGTGCATCTGGCTAACGTGGGACCTGGGGAACCGAGCCTCGAACCGGGGTCCTTAGGCTTCACAGGCAAGCGCTTAACTGCTAAGCCATCTCTCCAGCCCAGTAAGTAATTTTTATAAGAGTACAACCACAAACAATAAAGTGAATGAAATGGAAAATTAAAGAAATAAAACAGTTCATATAAGCATAAGTACCAAGGAATACCCAAATCACTCTAATAATAAGATAACTTTAATTTTGAATAACAAAACAATAACATTTCACAAAAACCAGACCAATAGAAGAGGAACATGTGAAAATTAGCACGTGTTGCTGATGACATGGTGAGGGAACACATTTCATGGTACTGTAAACTGACTCAGGCACTCTGGAAGACAACCAGGGCTATCTGGGGGATTAAAATATATGTCTTTTGTTCAGTCTAGTGATTCTCATCTACCTGGTATGGTAAATAAGCTTCATTTTAGTTATTTACTTATTTAATTAGTATGAAACACCATCTTGTAGCCACAGGGCACTCCTCTGCATAGAGTGTCTTGTGTGGGTTTTTGCAAGAGGTGAATGAATTCATGATTGGATAACTTGGTGAATACTGTCTCTTGGTGGAGGTTGGGAGTTCTTGGAGGTGGCATCAAAAGTGGCCTTGACGACATTGTTCAAGGAGGAAGTGGAGCCCCTGGCTGAAGTGCAGCATTCATCAGTACTAGCCAACAGCAGCAGTGAGTGGAGAGGTCACCAGTGCCTCTCAGTGGGTATGAAGTGTACCTTCACATAGATATAGCATCCTGTCAATTTTCATGGGATGGTGAAATGCTTGCTGACTTGCTTTCCCTAGTAACTTTTTTTTCCCCCAAGGTAGGGTCTTACTCTAGCCCAGGCTGACCTGGAATTCACTATGTAGTCTCAGAGTGGCCTTGAACTCATGGTGATCCTCCTACCTCTGCCTCCCAAGTGCTGGGATTAAAGGTGTGTGCCACCATGCCCGGCCCCCTACTAACTTCTGCATACAGGCACAGAGGGGAGCGTTGACTGAGTTGATGGCCCCTCGGATGGAGGTAGGTAGCCCCTTGGAGCACTGAACATGACCAATGTAGTCCTCAATGGTGACAAATGCCTTGAACTTGGTCTACTGGCCAGTGCAAATCTGCTTTTACACTGGCATGCTCTTCAAAAACTCATCCTTATTGGATGCTACAGGAAAAGTCAATCCTTTCTTATTCCATGAAAAGCACAGAGACAAGACAGATCTCCAGGAACTTGGATCTTTATGGCCTTTGTCAGAAGGCCCATCTTGAATCCAGACCTTGTCTGGCTTTGTCACTTTAGGTCCTTGCCAGATTGTAGCCAAGACCACCATGCAGACCTCCTTAGAACCCTATATGGTCTTCTGAGCCTGGACCCCTGGTGTCTGGATGATCTCTTGGTCCTTCCACCACAATGGCTATGTCTGTTTATGTACTTTTACCACAAAGGCTCCTCTCAGAGATGCACAAAGAAACACACAGGGATGTTCACAGATGCATCGTTTGCTCTGTGGGAGATGGTGATGCCTTAAGGGTCCTTCAGCAGAATGTGTGCCAAATGCAGGTGCATGTTCTGGACACTTCAAAAATGTACTTGATCCATAGTACAAATCAGGTACAAAATTATGTATATATCAATATTGTTGGTGCCAAAACACAGTCTTGAGTAAAAGATGTTGGGAACAGAATTGAATTTGTAGCATAATACAAATTTTATAAGTGAGAATGCATAACCATTAATGATAATATTGGAACTTTATAAGAATGATTAATACATAGGACATAGATCAGAAGCATTTGATTAGGCACTTTCAGGAAGAAGGAAGAATTGCAGTGTGAAAATAGAGAAGAGAGGAAATAAAATAATAAAAGTTGGTAAAGAACCATTTACCGACTGACAATATTCTGAGAACTGAAGACTGGAATAAATTTAACTGTGTGCTCGAGGCTTTAAGACATGGCAAACATTTAGCCAAAGTTTAAAATAGGGTGGTTAGTAATATCACAAAATTTACACTTGTTATTTAACATTCATCACCTTTATGTATATGCACTTACAGAATTTCTCTTATTTTGTGGATATCTTTTAGCTCAATCAGAAGGCTATGTTCATGGGCATTTGGAGGAACTGAAGGTTGAGAAGGTTTTGCTCTGCTGTTTCTCAAAATGTAATATCCGACTAGGCTATCTGTGTGGCTATCAGCAACATTAGTCCTCCGGTGAATCAGACTTCTACAGGCTATGGATTAGCATTTAAATGTAATAGAATCATACTGAATACTGCTGTGGAGGAGATGGTAAGCTATTTATTCTCAATATCCAGTTCAGAGATGTATCATATCAACTAAGATTTCTTTCTAATTCCCAGTGGCTCTAACACAGTGCTAGGCACATATTAGATAATTATTTTTTACATGATAGCTGCTTGAATGAATGACATAAAGAACAGAAGACAAAAACACTTTAGTCTCAGGCAAAATTTATAAATGAGTGATTTCCTAACAAAAAGTCCTCCAACAAAACATTTGATGATTATAAGCTTGGAAAATTTGAAAAGGATATTTAATAAGGAAACCTTCTCCTCTTAAGCAGAGAGAATCGTTTTGATACAAGACTTCTTGCATATCCCTTTATAGAGTCTGTCTGTCTTCATGTTTAATGATTGGTGATATACCAGATGATGATTTAAATTCAAGTTCAAGAACTAGAATTATCAAATTTACTAAGAGATTTCATCTAACCCAAGGACAAAGTAATTGGAGACTGGAAGAAGAATGGCAAGTAAATTGGGATGGGAAGAGTTCTGTGAGAGTGGCTGAGCACCAGTGGGCGCTGAGTTAGGAGAGCTGGCGTGGCCACTCAACCTCTGCTAGGAGCTCCTTCTTATAGCCAAAGGTCAAAGGAAACTCAGACCAGTGCAACTTGCAATTTCTAAGCAAATCTTTGAGCTGAGTGCTTTTCAGATGTTATCTTCTTTAATCCTTACAACCTTATGAGGCACCTGAGGCAGCAATTCCTACCTTTATTTCAGATGGGATAGCTTAGGGCTCAGCCATTGTAAATGTATCGTGAAGGTCAAGTCAATGGTAGAAATAAAATATGAACCCACATTCTTTTGTGCTATCACTTTAGCTGTTTCCACAATATCATACACTCTCCTTTATCTTAAGGTGCCCAGGTTAAAAAGAAAACACAACTTTTTCATAGCCAGAAGAAAAAGATCTGAGTTCAAATGGATTGGCCTCTGGTATTGGGAGCCTAAAAATATTCAGAACTAATTATGTCATATTTTCTTTCACTTTTCTAAATTTCATCAGCATTGTATCTATTCTATGCATCTAGAACTATGTACTTGTACATACATGGGTTTTAACATTTGCACATCATCAAACACTTTTTACAGTACCTCTATGAATTACTGGACCAGGGATGGAGGAAGGACTGCTTGCAAGGAGTTTGAGAAGTAACTGATGAGACGTCACAAGTGGTAAGTGGGCAACCTGGGTGGGACACTAAAGGGTTATGAGAACACAGATTCAAAGATGATAACCTCAGAGAGTAAAGAGAGAGATGGTGGGTTTTAGGAAAGGATGTAAGAATGAGAAACTCTTAGATGGTACTCAAAAGTATTACTCCTGGGTGTGGGGTCCTGGATATACTTTTAAGAAGTCTGCATGGTCATATCCATTCTCATAGCAGTCTAAGATTGCCCTTTTCACTGTGTTGACCTTTGTATTAATACTACCAAAGCAATACCAATATTTATTTGAAAAATATAAGAGTATTATTTTCTTTTCTAAATACATATTTACATCAAGTTGGGTTTTTGTTATCTACTTGAACCAAAAATACATATAACATCAAAACAAATATGAGATTTCCAATATCTTCTATTAAGTTACTTATCAGAGATGTTTGCAAAGTGTTGAACAATGTCACATGTTAATTTTTTATTTTGGAAAAGTAGGATTTTCATAAATACATACTGCTTATGTTAGAATGTAAGAAATTGTCATTTTAATTTATTTGAAAATAATTTATTTTTTCTCTCTTTAAACACTAGTATGATAAATATTAAGATATTATCCACAAGGCTGGAGAGAGATAACTTAGTGGTTAAAGCACTTGCTTGCAAAGCCAAACTAGCAAGGTTTGATTCCCCAGGGCCTGTGTAAGCCAGATGCACAAGGTGCCACATGCATCTGGAGTTCATTTGCAGTGGATACAGGCCCAGGTGTTCCTTTTCTCTCTCTCTCTCTCTCAAAAGAAAAAAAAAAAAAGCTAGAGCGGGGTGTGGTGGAATATGCCTTTAATACCAGCACTAAAACAAAACAAAACAATACAAAAACTAGACTATGGCTGGAGAGCTGGCTTAGCAGTTAAGGTGCTTTTCTGTGAAGCCCTTAGGACCTAGGTTCAATTCCTTAGTACCCACTTAAACCAGATGCACAAGGTGGCACATGTGCCTGGAGTTCATTTGTAGTGGCTAGAGGCCCTGATGTGCCCATTTGCTCTTTCTCTCTCCCGTCATTTCTCTCTCTACCTCTCTACCAGACTCTCTCTCTCAAATAAATAAATAAAAATAATTTTCATAAAAGTGATAAAAAGGACTATCCCACAAAATTCAAAACAATGTGAATAGATTCTAAATGTATTCTACTAAGTAAAATAGATAGAAGACATGAATATTAAAGTGTAAGGGGAAATACTGGGAGAAAAAGTGCATAATGGAAGAAATTGAGGAGGACATGAAAAGGAGAGGGAAAGTTGGAGAAATGGCTTAGCAGTTAGGACGCTTGACTGCAAACCCAAAGGACCCAAGTTCAACTCCCTAGAACCCACGTAAGCCAGATGCACAGGGTGGTACATGCATCTGGAGTTCATTTGCAGTGACTGGAGGCTCTGATGCACCCATTCCCTCTTTATCTGCCTCTTTCTCTCTCCCTCTTTCCCTCACTCTCAAATAAAATAAAGAACTAAAATATTTAACAGAAAGAAAAGGAGAGGGAGGTAAAGATGGAGGGAGAATTCCTGGGAAGGATGTATGAAAATACCACAAGGAACCTTGTGACTTTGTGAGCTAATTTGCAAAAAGGAAATAGAAGCAAACAAACCAGACACACAGGGTTCCATGCTCCATTATTCCACTTGCATGATATTCTGGAAAACACTGTAGAAACAGAAGAGTTTAGTAGTTACCAGGAGCACAGGAGGATGAGACAATGAGGACAAAAGGGCACGCGATCACACGACCTTATGGGGTGATGGAAGGGTTCTATAATTTGAATGCAGTAATAGAAACGTGAGTCAGTACATTTTAAGAATAACAACTGTACATAGAGGAGTGCATTTTACTTTAGATAAGTTGCAAGTCACGAAACCACACTTTAAAAGGACAACAACATGAGGCTCATGTGCACACATGAATCGGTAGTTCTCAAGTTTTTAAGGTCAGGACTTGTTTATATCCTTAAAAATTATTGAAGCCAGGCATGATGGTGCATGCCTTTAATCCTAGCACTCAGGAGGCAGAGGTAGGAGGAGCTCTGTGAGGTCAAGGCCATCATTATATAATGAATTCTAGGTCAGCCTGGGCTAGAGCAAGACACTACCTTGGAAAACCAAACAAAAGAAAACAAAAATATCAAGAAGCCCCAAATGCTGTAGCCTTAAAAAAATAATTATTTTTATTTATTTATTTGAGAGAGAGGGAGGGAGGGAGGGAGGGAGAGAGAGAGAGAGAGAGAGAGAGAGAGAGAGAGAGAGAGAGAGAGAGAGAGGGAGGGAGGGAACGAACCAGGGCCTCCAGCTACTGCAAATGAACTCCAGATGCATGTGGCACCTTATGTATCTGGCTTATGTGGGTCCTGGGGAATCAAACTTGGGTCCTTTGACTTTTCAGGCAAGTGCCTTAATTATTAAGCCATCTCTCCAGCCCCCTAGTTTAGTCTTTTTTTTCTTTCTTTTTTAAATGATAGGGTCTTACTATGTAGCCCAGACAAGACTGCAGCATGTTATCTTCTTACCTTAGCCTCCTGAGTTCTTGAATTACAGGCATAGACTATCATACTTGGCTTTGAGTAATAATTCGCTACATGAGCATACCACATTTCTTTATCCATTTAGCAGTTGAAAGACATTAGGGCTGTTTCCAGGTTTGGATAATTGTGATTAAGCATTCATATATGTTTTTTTTTTTGTTTTGTTTTGGTGTGTGTGTGTGTTATAATAATGGTGAGGGGCATGGCTAAACATTTCACAATTTAACTTGAATGTGGCTCAGATATATGAAGATGAAAAAGCGGGCTTCTTAGAGGGATACATAGGCAAGCTACTCTGCCTTTTTGCCCTCGTTTGTTTCCAGTGGTTCACTAGCATAAAGCCTTATAGAAATTTTCACATTGGGTAAGAAATTTGCTTATAGGGCACATCTCATGACCTCTTCAGACTTTCTGGTGTCAATGGCCCCAGGCCCTCTTCATGGTTGTGATGGTTAAATTCTGTTGTCAACTTGGTCTGATTAGGATTCAAGTAATAGACATGTTGCTTGGATGAATCTCTAAGGACATTTCCAGGAAGGACTGATGGGAGGGAGGAAGTTCTTCCCCCAGAGTAGGCAGCCCGTCCAGATGTGAATGCATATGAAGAAGCTCTAGGAGAGCACAGGGCCCTTCTCTGGCTGCCAGAGCGACTTCCTGACACAAGCATCTACCATTTGTTGCTACCTTTCCCAGACATTGGAAGCCAGCATCACTGGACTTCCAGAATGGACTGAACACCAGTGGCTGTCTAGGAAACCTTCACACCTTCCTTGTCAGACTGGGACTGCTGAGGCATCCAGCCTTGTGGTATGAAAAGTTACTGGGTTCTATGACCCTCCTACAGCCATTGTTGGACTGCCCAGCCCATATCCTGTAAGATAAAGTAATAAATCCCCTTTATAACACATGATCATCCTATTTTGTTTCTCTAGAGAGCCCTGACTGATACTCTGAAGCTCTTCCTTAGTTGTTACCTCCAGCCAATGAAGACATGTGGGTCTGAGTGGTTTTGCTGCTTCAAGCTTAAGCTGCAGCTTGCCCTGGAATCGAAACAATCAATAAGTTCCAGGGGATTAAAATAAGTTTGTTTTGTTTTACTTCTTTATTATCTTTGTAAGATACAGATAATTTATAGCTATTTATAGAAAGGCTGAAATTTAGAGCAAAAAAATCCTTTATCAAATAAAATAACCTGCTGCATCTTGGTCATTTTCATCTGATCATTTTTGGCCTTATTTTTACATAATTTTGATCACATTCTTTGTCTTATTTTGTATCTCATTTTCCACTAACACTCTATCACAACCATTTTCTTTTTATAAAGCTCTTCATGAAACTATTTATTAAAATAGAAAATATAGCCAGTACTACACATGATGTTCCATCATACAGTTCTAATGTAATTTACTTAGGCATTCCTTGATTATTGAGAAATTGTTTTGTTTCTGTCTTATCACCAATATAGGTAATGCTGTGGGCGAACATCTTTCTTCATAAAGAATTTTTTATTGCATTTTTTTTTCTTCCTTTATATTCCCAATAACAAAATCACATTGGAAGGCTTCAAAAAATTTTATAAAATTACAAAGAGTAACATCTTGAATGACCCTAGGGAAAAGTTTATTTAATTTTCTTTTCTTTTTCACCCAATCTAGCAACATTGGACGCCTACCATCTGCTGATTTCTGTACTAGGCATGGAAAGAAAGGGTTTGCATGTAATGTAGCTTGAAGTTCAGAACGTGGGTATCCAATTCATTGAAGTAAATATGGGCTGCAAATTGCACTTAGCATTGTGTGTGGCCTTGAGATACAATGAAGGCAGTGGGGACCCAAGGAGAATCTCAGCTTCTTGGTTCTATGCAGAGGTGGGTCCATGTCATCTACACACCAAGCATGACACCATCAGCCCCACGTTACACAAATGCAAAGAGTGGCCCAGAGACACACCGACATGCCCAGAAATATCTAGTTTAGAAGAGGAAGAGCCAGTTTTTGTACCTGGTATGATTACGCTATACCACCCTTCTTCCCCGAAGGGGACTAGTGGTCACAGGAAGGGACTAGCATCTGGTATTCCCAGGAGTCACTCCAATATGGGCCCTTATGCTTCAAGAGTAGTTCAGTGTGGGCAGAAGAGGTAAACGTCTCTGGACTTAAGGTCTCTCACAGTATTGATTATACCATCAGACTTCTACATAGAGCAAATGAAACAAGTTCTGGTCACTAGAACATTTTGCTAACAATAGTATGCAATGATTTTTAAGTATACTTTGAGAAAAAGCACACACTTGTAAGCAACAAAGTAGAGTTCGGACAAGAAGGAATCCTGCATACACAGGACAGAAGACCAGACTGGACTTAACCACTATTTTCCAAATAGTAGAGTTTTGTAACTCAGCCAAGTTTATCACAAGGCTGCAATGATTTTTTTCTTTGCCTTCCTTTAGAGATCTATCAAATAGATTAAATAGTTAAAAGTTCTGAGAAGTCCTGCAGTGAGGCAACCTGTTTAAACATATTTGATCCAGAACCTTCCAAACTTATTTAGATCCAGAACAGTTTTCTCATGTGAACCCTGTTTACTTCCCACACAACTTGGGGGAAATGTTGGATGAGGTTCAGGCTGATTTGGACAGTAATACTCCCCAGGCTGCTTTTGCAAGAAGGAGCCAAATCTCCATTGGTTCATGGATTTCCAGAAGTGGCTGAGGACACCGGAGAGGTTTGAATGCCTTGATTTTAATCCTTCATCATGTCTCACTAAATGGGATAAAACAGTGCCGTGAACATGACGGTTCCCACCAAACAGGCTGATTCTCATATTCTGACTCATTTCCCTTACACTTTTGAAAACTCTGGAAGCCGAGGGGAGGCACGCTTACAAAGCAGAGGAAGGCCTCTGCACATGGCGCGTGACGCCTGGCTCGAGCGTGTCACGTTACGGGGCACACCTGCTGCCTGTTCTGCAGCCGGGCCCCTGGGCCAACTCGCCCAGCTGCTCCTTGCTGCAAGCCCATGAGCACTTTCAGGGGAGTGGGATGAAGACTGATTTGGCAGCTCCCCCCGCATCTCTTCTGGCTATCGTGTGGCTAGAGGTGGTGATTGAATTAGCGAAGCTGCTGAAAGCAGAAACCGAAGACACAGGAAAAAGGACCCAGAGCCTCACACTACAGCTTCCCTTGCTTGTTTTTTTTTTTTTTTTTTTTTTTTGGCTTTTCGCTCAGAAGCAAGAAATGCAATGCGAGCTGCATTTAGGTGGTACCTGGTTATTATAGCATTAGCTGGGCATCCCTCTTCAATGCCTGTCACTCACGAACACCACAAAGATGTCTGAACCTGGGGAGCTGGCGAGAGGCTGGGGACATCCATGGCCCTGTAATTATGAGACTAATTCCAAGAAGGTCAGAACTCCTTAATCAAACACTAATCAAAGCGTTCTGTGAATGATGCAGTGTCTACCCAGAGGGGAAGGCAGGCAGTCACAGGGCCAAGGCTCCCAGAGAGGCTTAGCATAAGTGTCGCTAGAGCTAATAGCTTTACTCAGGAAAAGAAAAGTCGGCAGTGGAGCCTCAGAGAACTATTCCAGCTGATGCCACGCCTTGGGCAGCACTGTCTGCTCTTGGCATCTGCTTCACAAGACAGAGTTAGGCCATTGCTGAGGTGAGCAAACTGAGATGGCAGGTTCAGTTGCTTTATTTTGGAGGGTCAGTTAGCAGCAAGAAGACGATCTTGATTCTTTTGATCAAAACTATAGTGCTCTTGGACTGGGCGTGGTGGCGCACGCCTTTAATCCCAGCACTTGGGAGGCAGAGGTAGGAGAGCTGCCATGAGATTGAGGCCACTCTGAGACTCCATAGTGAATTCCAGGTCAGCCTGAGCTACAGTGAAAGCCTACCTCGTAAAAACAAAAACAAAACAAAACAACAACAACAAAAAACTATAGTGATCTTTGTACATACCTTATCACCTATTATGGTAAATTTGATCTCTAAAGCCGCTTTGACCTCATTGTCAGTAACCAGGGCTTTGCAATCCTGCTTGCCCCCAGTTCTACCCTGATTTTTAAATTGTCATTATAAATCTCCTGATTACAAATAAAAATGTAAATGAAACAACCAAATAAAAAAAAAAACACATTCCCGTCAGGTGTGGTGGTGCACGCCTTTAATCCCAGTACTCGGGAGGCAGAGGTAGGAGGATCGCCGAGAGTTCGAGGCCACCCTGAGACTACATAGTGAAGTCCAGGTCAGCCTGAGATAGAGTGAGACCCTACCTCGGAAAACAAACAAACAAAATAAATTCCCTATAATATTTAAAATTTCAGTGAGCTTAGAGATACACTGAAAGCATGGCATACATACTCACACACAGAGTTCTTTTCATGTTGAAAAGTATATGTAGTTGGGGGGTCAGAAAGTGAGCATCATTTATGATCAGTCTTACTCACTGATCACTTAAGCCTCATGTTTTTATAGAGCTTGAGCCATCTTTAGCATGTAGAATTTTTCAAAGAGCAGTGCCCATCACCTGAAGTCCAGCTGGTGGTAGATTTCTAAGACTCCTAGTGAAACTGATGCTGGTCACTGTTCTGGGTAAAGTGCATCTCTTTGTGCCTGGCCTGTCTTGTGTGTACCATGCTGAGGACACAGGCAGAACATGTTGGCAACAGCCTCTTCTTCTAAACCTCATTTTCTCTCCTTCCTGGGGTGTGAGCTCCCCAAAGTGTGATTAATCTATCTATTGATTGCCTCCTGCTGTAGCAAGGGTGAGATATGGCTAGCAATTGGTGCCAGGCCGCCTATGTGACTGGACTGCTAAACTGAGGTGAGAACAGACAAGTGCTAGCCTGTGCCTTCCAACTCTGCTCACAGAGAGGGGGCACAATAGCCATGCTTCCCACATGCCTTGGAGAATGATTCCTCTCATCAAAATGCAGCTGATTCCTTTTCAAACGAATTATAATGTATACTCCCTGCTATCTCAATTGGCTTCACAAAGGTCTAATAAAAGTTTATGAATAAAGGGAAAGAAGATGAAAAAAATAGAGGAGTAACAAGACAGAAATCTCCTGGAAATTGAGCCAAACAAGAATATGCTGCTTTGATTAAAGCAGTCTGGGCAGTTATAATGATTGACCAAAAGCTTGCCAGCAAAAGGGATTAGGAGAGTAAGAAAGCATGTTACGTAATATTCAGAGGGGCAGTAGCAGGGGAAAAGGTAAAGTGAAGATAAGGGGACAGGATTGGCAAAGATGCCAGAACCACTTCCACCTGCAGATGAATAGGAAAAACAGAGATATATGTGTAACTCCGCCCTCAGGCCAGCTTTTTTTTTTTTTCTTTTTAGGTGTGTGTGTGTGTATGTGTGTGAAATGTCTGCATGTTTCCATGTGTGTGGGCACATACGTGTGTGTGAGTGCATGTGCACGTGTACAAGTGTGGGGGACAGAGGCTGATGGTGGGTGTCTTTCTTCATCATTTTCACCTTCTTTTATTCAGACAGGATCTCTCACTGGAACCCAGAGTTCCAGTTTGCCCTGGAATCCTTTGTCTCCGTCTCTAGAGCACTGTGATTACAGGTGCCACACACCCCTGACATTTCACATGGGTGCTGGTGGTGCTGAGCTCAGTTCGTCATGCTTGCATGGCCAAGGGCTTTATTGACTGAGCCACGTCTCCAACCCCCTCAGGTTAGTTTTGATCAGTAAACCGAGAAAAGCAAATTTGGCCAGCCAATATCTGGTAAAGCTTACTTTTCTCTCTCTTCTCCTGTCCATGAGAAAGTCAAGTGTGCCTACCTACAATAACAGATACAATGCATTCTGTCCCTTATATTTAGAAAAAGCTTCGTATTCACAAAGGCACATTATGCTCTTGATTTCCAGAATCCCTATTTTTTTTAAATTTAATTTATTAGTTTTCTTTTCAGTAAATACAGGCAGTTTGGTACCATTATTTAGGCTCATCTGTGATCTACCCCCTCCCATTAGACCCTCCTTGTTAATGAAAATGGGTCGAGCATTGTGGAGTTAGCCCCCAGGTATTGGTATGATAAATGTCTCTGCAAATCATGACCCAACATGTGACTCTGACATTCTTTCCACCCCCTCTTCCGCAAAATTTCCCTGAGCCATATTGCAGAACCTCTATTTTGAGTAGCCAACCGGGATCATGCTGCACCTTCTATTTCCTACAGAATTTTCAATGCACCCAGCTAGGAGATACACATGCTGGAGAGTTGGTCACTGGCCTATCACCTAGTGGCTTGTCCATCAGGGAGAGAGGCAGCGACAACTGTAGGACTGCCAGGCCACCTACTTTGTAGCTCTGACTCAGGGAGAGGGGCAACATGACAGCAGGAAGACTAACCAGGAGACGATGACCCTAATTCAGGTGGCTTGATCGCAGGTGTGACTGTGGATGGAGTGAAAGACAGTGAGGAGACTTTGACTTCTGAGGAGAAATTCTGTCAGCTGAGAATTCACATAGAGAGGAAACATCATATTATTAAAGAGGTTCCGGGAAGGGATTCCCAGGGGTTCAATAAAGTAACAAGAAAATGTTAAGTAAGCCTTTACTTTTCCAGCAGGTTGAGGGATTTCAGCAACTCCAAGAAGCAAGGAAGCAACAGTCATGCCAGGTTTATATTCTTCTTGGAGGAGAGTCTCAGAACGTAGAAGGACGAGTTGTAGAAAATCCAAGAGAAACATGGAGCCATGATCCACATGCAAAGAACCGGTTGTGCCAGACTGACTGAAATAAAGCTCTTTCAGTGGAGTTGAATCACCAGCCATTGAAGGCAAAGTTGCACGTGTTGGTGAGGAGCAAGCCATTTCCCACAGAGCCAATGTTTTGATATTTTGTTTGTCATCAAAATCAAATTGCCCTGAAGAAGACAGGTTTGGAAACAGGCTAAGAATTAACAAATGAAGTGGCCCATGATAAACAGCAGTGATTCCAAATGAGAGGCACAATTCCTGAAAGAAATATTATTTTTTAGTGTCTTTATTTATAAATTGAAAAATGAGTTTTCTTATTGATGCAAATTGCAGATGCTTCTAAATAAGGGTCCATTGTCAACACTCAGCTGATCACAATGTCCCCAAAGAGGTTAGAAATGAGGGGCAGGAAATGATAAAACAAGGTTAAATTTGGCTAGCTGGAAACTACATCTGGGGAAAAATAATTCAAAAAGCAGATATTCATTGGGCCAAAGAAATCTGGACCACACTGGTGCCAAAAGAGACCCAGGTGCGGTACCGGATGGCAAATTAGGTAGGAGTTTAAAATAAGCCAAGGCAGCCCAAAGCCATTCAATCCTGGCTGCTTCATCTGATAAAGAAAATGTATCTTATTCCAAGGACAGCTCAGGTCTGCCTTAGCCTTCCCTATTCACAGGCCTTTCAGAAGGGAAACTCAATCTGTTCATTGCTTTGGTTTTAGTTATTAGGGATAAAACAAAAAAATCATTAGCTAGAATTATAAGGTATCTGCTATTATCTCAAGTTCATGGTCAATGCTTGTTAAGGGAAGAAATAAAGCCACAGTGATTTGCATATAGAAGCTTCATTCATTCATAACTTAAGATGTGTCTGTGCTATTCTTTCATTATTCTCTCATTATTGTCTCATTACACCGGTCTTCCAGGTAAGTGGCTAGCTAGTCATCTGGCTGGTCTCTGTTTTACATATTAAGCAGCTGGGGCATGGTTACCAAGGGCATTCAACAATGCCAGTCATTGGTCTCTTTGTCTGGGGCTTTGTTCATTACAAGGGCATCTCCCTTCTAAATGATTTAGGGTTTTGAGCAGTGTTACCGAGAATTGGAGAATTGTCATCAATGCTACCAAAGGATCCAGGGGCATTATCAGATGATTCAATAGGTAAGTGAAGAATATAGCTTAAGGCACTAATGTTTAAAAATTAATTGATACATAAATAATCTTAATGGTTAAAAAAACAGAACTTTTCTGATCTTTGACTTACTTTGTTTTGGAAGAGGAATGATTATAAAAACTTTAGTTCTAAGATTTCTTGAGGTTTATTTATGTCTAATCTACCTAGACACCTTGGCAAAAAGAAAGTCAGGAAATTGAAGTAAATACTATCATTGCAAATAAATTATTTTATCATTTCTTCAATTTGCTTTCATGACTTATCAATCATACTCAGAGGATGTGATTGCTTCTTCAACAAAATCATATGATTTTACCCAATTGTCATGGCTCAACTTTAAACAAACGTGCTTGGCAGTGCTGAGGACCATTACTGACATGCATACTCGGAAGAACTGTCCAGAATTATTATTGTCTTTTGACCTAGACCAGTGTCTGTGGTTTAGAGGGGCTTTGTTTGCAGACAGACGCATTTCAATCATATTGTCTGAATGACAACTCATTAATGCAAATCAAGTAATGGTTAGATTGTGATTTGGGTTTTAGTGAGGGATAGGATATTTTACAGTGTATAAAATTTGGAACATGTCTATATTTCAGCCCATATGTGGAAATCTGCCCTGGTGCTTATTATTATGCTTATCTGCAAATGACCAGATGGCCTTCCCCAAATGTAGAGAACCATTTAGTGCCATTTTAAACCATTAAGGCTATTAACTCTGACTTGAGATAATCCTGTGCCCAAAGGGAACTAGTTTTGCTATCCCTCAAAGTCATCAAATGTAATTAAATGCCATATTGAGGAGTAGGCATTAATGGATTAAGGAGCCAGGCTGTCAACCAGTTATGGGTCAAGCAAGCAGTGTGAGAATATATGGATAGACCAAAAAAAAAAAAAAAAAAAAAAAAAAAAAAAAGATGCATTAGGTAAAGTGCTGGATATGCAGCTATAACAAAGAAGACCAAAAATGTTATTTACAACGGATGGTTTATTTTCCTTTCAGGAAAAAAAAAGTCAACATCCAAACCCAGGTAGGTGGGAGGTCGAATGTTGACTTCTCTGTTCTCCAAGATCACCTGGAGACCCATATTTCTTCTTGTTGTTGTTCTGATAGCTATTAAGGTATTTTCCCTACCCACCTGGTTGAATTGATGACACTTCTGTTTACATTTTCCTGCCAAATTTAGTTATCCGATTATGGTTATTTCCAGTGTGATAGCCATGTGGTTAGCTCCCTTGGCAGGCCTACTTGTTCTATTTCTGAAAGCAGGAACGAGAGGATGGGTGCTGAAGCTCTCCTCTCTGTGACATTTTTGTGTTTTCCTCCGGAAGACAAAAGCTGGAGATAAGAATTCTAAGAAATCCACAGCTCGAGAAAGCTCACAGCCAAGGAAGATGGCAGCTAGTCAATGCCACGTGGATTGGACCAGAGAGTTTACTATGTCTTGAAAAGGCCTTGAAAAGGAGCCTTGTACACAGTAATTTTCATGGTAACCCTAACTCTAGAAATAGTTATGAACAGTCAAGAGTATGAAAAAACATTAAATATGAAAGAAGCCCTTAGGGGAAAATCTGTGAAAGAAGAGTGAGGAGCCAAGGGGAGGATGAGACAGAAAGCCCGGTGAAAAGGGAAGGATAGATGGAAGGAAGGGTTGGTTCTGAGTATTTTAGAGGGTAGTGAGGTCATGAGGAAACTTTG
This sequence comes from Jaculus jaculus, assembly GCF_020740685.1. Taxonomy (NCBI): domain Eukaryota; kingdom Metazoa; phylum Chordata; class Mammalia; order Rodentia; family Dipodidae; genus Jaculus; species Jaculus jaculus. Next base: position 35,902,459 of record NC_059105.1, on the reverse strand, counting down.
GAAGTATCTTCAGAAAGTTAGTTCCTATGCCAAGATTGTCAATCTGAGGAGACTCATATGTTCTGCATCTTACATTAGACCTCAGTCAACCTTATCTTACACATCTCATAAAGCTTCAACATGAAATGTGTGATCAAAGCTGGGGTCAGAATCAATTATACTCTGTGTTTGTAAATTCCACTCACATTTTCTGTCTACCCCAAAGAGACTTTTTCTTTTTCTTTCCTTCCTACCTTGCTTGCTTGCTTCCTTCCTTCCTTCCTTCCTTTGTTCTTCCTTTCCTCCTTCCCTCTCTCCTTCCTCCCTTCTCTCCCTTCCTTCCTTCTTCCTTCCTAAATGGATTCATTGAGGAATCCTAAAGATGCTAAGAAGCTAATGAAGGGTTTTAAGTAGCAGAAGGTTTCCCCAGGTCTGTTTTAAAAGATAGCTCCTGTTTCAGGTTTCTTTAGATGGATGGATGGAATCATCAGTTACTTAGGACTTCTGATCCCACTTACAATTGTTAGAGAGATGAAAGGATAAACATGTTGAAATGAGGGGACTTAGTAATAGTAGCTAATTTTGATCTGGAAGGAAGATTGTCTGCCTTGGAATAGCTCAACTTGGTTGGACTGTCTTTGTGGGTTGTCTAGGCTAAGCCTAGAAAACATTGGATCCAGTGCTAAAAGCCATTAATTGATTGTTTCAATTTCAAAAGTACCTTGCCTAGGCGTATATGTTGTTGGGCCAGGAACACTTTAAATTGTATAGATTTCCATTGTCTTCAAGGTAACTAACATATAGTAGCCCATATAACCCTTGCATACATGTTAAGGGGCCAGTAGTGATTAAAACCACCTATTCCCCGGGGCTGGGAAGATGCTCAGTGGTTAAAGGTGATTGCTTGCAAAACTGCCTCTATTTAGCAGATAAAGACATCAAAAACAAAATGGATTAAATGACACGACCAAGGCCACAAATGGTAGAAGAGTAAGCAGAAACTTGAAAACAAAGTTCTTTGACTCCAGATCTTGTTTTTTTTTTGCCACTGTTGAAGCTGTCTGTAAAGCTATTTGCATGGACTCTGCTTCTCTCTGACCTCGACTAAGGCTTGCTTTAACAGTAATTTAGGGGGGGGGGGGGAAGGCAGGCAAGGGACCATATTGATAGGCTAAGTAAACAAATCCAAAGCAAAGTTAAAATACTAGCCAGCCTGCCTGCCACAAATTTCGGAAGCATGAGTAACATTCACTTGCAAACTGAGCTCTGAGCTTCCAGGCAGGAGAAGGGAAGGAAAGAAGGTGTATTCCACATTGTCCTTAAAGAAAGGTGTCCTTAAGGAAACAGCAAGCTGCTCTTGGCACACAGACTTCAATGAGAGGTTTTTGTTTTGATGTTTGTTTGTTTTTCCTGTAGGTACTTTATTTTGAATGTATTGGCTAAATTCCTCAACAAATTCTTCATGACAGGAATATCCTGAGGGCAGAAGTGGGGATTCAGGGCTAGTTTTCTTTTCATAGATTCTCCTAATAAGTATGAAGAACAAAATTTATTCTGCCTTTTTGGAGCTTGCTAAGTTGTGCCACTTTTCAGTAACAGGTGTCTTAATGTATGATTTTTCCAAAGATGAGTATCTTAGATTATTTTCGGAAAAGAGAAGTTTCCCTTCTTGGGAAAAAACCTGTAGAAATGACTCCCCACTTAAATTTCTTTTGTTTTGTTTGTTTTGAGGTAAGGTCTCACTCTAGCCAAGGGTGACCTGGAATTCATTATGTAGTCTCAGGGTGGCCTCGAACTCATGGTGATCCACCTACTTCTGCCCCCTGAATGCTGGGATTAAAGGCGTGAGCCACCACGCCTGGTTTAAAAAATTATTTTTAAAGATAAACTTTAGTTTTTGCACCAGGGCCTCTTGTCACTGTACAAAACTCCAAATGCATACACCACTTTGTGCATATGACTTTATGTGGGAACTGAGGAGTTGAACCCAGGCCACCAGGCTTTGTAAGCAAGTGCCTTTAACCACTAAGCCATTTCCTCAGCCCAACTCCCCACTTTTAAAGCTAGTCTTGAGTGTCTTCCTCCTTGGGCCAGTACCTAAGGCAAAATGTTATTGTCTCCCATTATTATTCACTGTACCCCAGAGGATAAAGGCACTGAGAGGGAGCCAGGTAGCTTTGTTAGGCAGGTAGGGTGACCCTGAAAGAAAAAAGTGAGAAGGTCTGTGCTCAAAATCTGCACTTGCTAGAAATCAAAGGATGATCTGACTTCTTATCTTTTGTCTAGTTCCCTAGACCTGATTTTCTATACCTGAACCCCTCCCTGGGAGGAAGGTCTCTTTTTCTAGAAAGCAAAGTAAGTCCTGACATTGTGGTTGGTCAAGCTTAGACCCCAGAATTTGATATCATGGCTGGCCTCTTCCTCAGCCTGCATCTAGCCCAGACCTATCAACTGTCTCTCGGGGTCACTAGAGCCAAAAGGCAAAACCCACAACAGTAAGATTATAAATCCATGTGTGCAAGGGGACTGGTCTCTCCTGAACCTGATCACTCCTGAACCTCCAAGTTTGTGTGAGTTTCCCCTTTTCTTGGCCAGGCTGGACTGAGGTGAGAGAAGAACCCCCGGACCCTTACTTCCCACATGGCCTCTTTACCTGCTCCTGCCCTCTTTCTTTCCTCTCTAACTCTCTCTTTATGTTTTTTCCAGACCCACCACATGTGCGTATCAGTTTTCCTTGCCTTGGTTCTGTGCTTCTCTCAATAAATATGATAATTTAATAATTATCCTTCTCAGTCTTAATTTATTTAATTCTTTGGTTAGAAGTAGACATAAACCTAAGGTTTGGGGTCCAAGGTCTCTATTCCTGAACCCCTAATAACCAGTTTCAGTACATTTTATTCAATCACACGCACATGCGCGCGCGTGCACACACACACACACACACACATCCTCTCATAGCTGATACACACAACTTTTTATCCACAAAACTACTATGTGACTTCCCCTGTAGTGATGACAACACTGCCTATGGCTCCCTTCCCATCCCTTGGAGAAATTCAGGTCACTGTGTCTCCTGTCCTTCATGAAAGCCTGGTTAGAGCCCTAACTCATTCATAGAATACCAGGGATGATAGGAACAAACAGGCCTAACACTTTGCTATCACTTCTGTCCCCTCTCATAATCCAGGCACCTTATAACTTATCCCTATTATAATACTGGCTCAGAGGGCCCAGGTCTTCCTCCAACCTCCCTTTCTTCTCAGTTTTTCTTTCTCAAAGTCCTTAGTGGGAGGGACTTCTCCAAACCCTCTTGAATGCCTGTGACATTGGAGCTTGATGATTTAATCATGTGTCTACCCGACTGCCTGGGCAGCAGCTGGCCAGGACTGGGATGCAATCTGTGGCTGTGGAACAGAGCCAAGTTAACCTGAGTTGAGCCAGTGACCTTGGCCTCTCTGGTGGGATGAATACTCAGTCAGTCACACTCATGGGCCATATTTATGGTAAAACTATCATGCACCATACTAATAGTGAGTATTTGCATGTGTAGAGCACTTCTTGTATCAGACTCTTGTTGAGCACCTTTTTAGTGTTACTTTCTTAGAGTCAACTTCTTATCATCATTCATAGTGAAGAATGTCTGTCCACTCTTACATGGAAGGAAATAGAAGTGTAGAGAGTTGCAGCAACTGTCTCAAGGGCATATTTCTAGCAAGTTGTGACAACTGGATCCAGACAGCCTATCCTACTCTAGAGCTCATCTCTTTCTTCCTTTCTACCCTGGCCACATAATAATTGTCTATATTACAGACACGTCTACAAATACAGAGAAGCCATGCTTATTTACAAGTAAGTTAGTCAGTTACTATGACTGCCTGAATGATGACTTAAGATCAACAAGTTAGTTTGTTATATATAGAGATTTTGAGGTTACTTATAGCATAATTCTTTTCTAAAAAAAAAAAAAAGAAATACTTTATTTATTCATTTGTAAGGGGAGAAAGAGAATGAATGGATAAGCCAGGGATTCCTGCCACTGCAAATGAACTCCAGATACATGTGCCACTTTGTGTATCAGTCTTTTTTAAAAAATATATTTATTTATTTTTATTTATTTATTGACAGATAAAAGGAGGGAGAGAGAGAGAGGGAGAGAGAGAGAGAATGGGAGCATCAGGGCCTCCAGCCACTGCAAATGAACTCCAGACACGTGCACCCCTTTGTGCATATGGCTAATGTGGGTCCTAGGGAATCGAACCTGGGTCCTTTGGCTTTGCAGGCAAACACCTTAACTGGTAAGCCATTCCTCCAGCCCTATATATCTGTTTTTATGTGGGTACTGGAGGATCAAACCCAAGCCATCAGGCTTTACAAATAAGTGCCTTTAACCACTTAACCATCTCTTCAGCCCCAGCATCATTCTTTCTTATGTCTTTTTTTTTTTTTTTTTATGTCAGTGCTGAGGATGGAAGCCAGGACCCTTAGCATGTAGGCATATGCTCTACTACAGAGATACAGCCTAGCCTTGTTTCTAATGCCTGAGAATTCCATCTTTAATACTGAATAATGGCATATCCAGGAAGAAGAGGCTAACATTAAAATTGTTCACCCCAATGGTACCAACACACAATGTGTCCATACGGAGTATGTTCTTAATAAAAAACAAACAAAAATTGTTCACCCCAATCACCTGCTCAATAAATATTTTGTGAAAACCTGGGTTTACAAAAGCAAATATTTGATCATCATTGCTTTATGTATTCACGGCTAATAAATTGTATGATTTTTCTGGAAGGTAGTTTGATAATGATATACTGAGTCTTTATTGAAGGTAGAGTTCTATATGGGCATTCACTTTGGGAAATTTATTCTAAGAAAATAATTTTAGAAAAATATGTAATGATGGAATCAATCATGGATTAAAAAATATTTTATTTATTTATTTGAGAGAGAAAGAGAAAAAGGCAGAGAGAGAGACAGAGAGAGAGAGAGAGAGGGAGAGAGAAAGAGAGAATGGGCGTGCCAGGGCCTCTAGGCCCAGAAAATGAACTTCACACACATGTGCTACCTTGTGCATCTGACTTTATGTGGGTACTGGGGAACTGAACATGGGTCCTTTGGCTTTGCTGACAAGTGCTTAATAGCTAAACCATCTCTCTTGCTCTCAACTATGAATTTTAATGACATTGTTGATTGTAAAGACAAAAAGCTAAAACCAACTTAATAAGTCATGAATTAACTGACTATAGTTTGTTAAATCCACCTGGTTCTATAAGTATACATCTGTGTCTATGATATGCTGTTATATTCAAGGTGTTCATGATATGTCATTAAATAAAAAAAAAACAGCAGTCATCATATGTTCTATAACGAGTTGCTATTCATTTTTGTAGCTTTACAAAACAAAACTTTATTCTCTCTCAGTTCCAGGGCACTGAAGTGTGAAATTGTGTCAGTAGATTCTTTCTCAAAGTTCTCTCTTGAGGTTTCATACCTCTGACCAAGCTTCTGAGATACACTAGCAAAAGTCCTTGGTAGTTCTTTGCATGTAGCTGAATGGTGCATTACTCCACATTCTTCTATCTTCACTTGAACTTTCCCCTCTGTCTCCATATCTCCTCTCTTGTGAAGATCCTAGTCATTGGGATTAATTACATCTGTAAAGACTCTTATTTCCAAATAAGGTCACTTTTTTTTCTAGGTAGACATATCTTGAGGGCCTCCGTCCAACTCATTCATAGATGTAATCCATATATGCATGGATTTATCATAGTTGTATTGGACTTTGGAGCCAGACATTCACTTTCCTTCTCTATTCTGTCCCTGACTGACAGTATGACAAGTAAATTATTTTAGTGCTCAGAGCCTCAGTTATCTCATAAGAGATAATGCTTCCTAAGCCTTAGGTGGGTGGCCATGCTTCATAAAGTCATTTTAAAGGATTTTAAGAGTTGACACATACAAGTGAGTATAATCATTTACTCAATGAAAGTTCTCAATACATAGTAATTATGATATATTTAAAAAGAGTTCTAGGAGAATCAATCATAAAATTTGAACAATTGTCACTCAACATAGAAGTGATCATTCTAGGTGGCTTTTAAATTTAGTTCTATATTTTTATGAAAATATTTAAGCACACATATTACATATTTTAAATCTGAAAAAGAAATAATAAATCTAGCTCTTTTTGAGGAAAGAATAAGTTTAATTAGATCCGGCACATCCCCATGCTTATGCATATATATGAATAACCAACACATAGATTTAATTAACTATAGGATTAATTGGAAAGAAAAACTTTATTAGTTTTGGGAGATCCTTTCTGTCTCTCTCACTATGAATTCCTCCACATGCAAAAATTGTGTTGTGAAACTTATATTTTTCAGTGCTTGCAAACATTTATGATTGATAGTCTTGTTGATGGCCAACAGTAGAGATGGTGATACACACGGAATATCTCAAGATGAGTTCCAACGAGGGAAGATTTACTCTTTCTGAGGCAGTCTTCAAGAACAAGGAAGAAGTTCTATCACAAGCCAGCCTTAAGGGGAGGAGGGTAGAGGGGGAGAGTAAATGAAACTAAGAGGCAAGGTCAGATGTGAAATGACTTGGTGGATTTTTGTCAACTCGAGTGCACATTTTTAGGTTGGCAGTCCTCTGAAAAAGGAAAATGCCTTATATGGAAGTAGGTATTTAAACATTTTAATGTTCAAAGTAGGATATGGTATATGAAGAAAATGTTGAAAATACTAGCGAGGAGAAATATTTAAAGCTGAAATCCCCAGCGTTCAGAGTGAAGGATAGATTATATATGCACACACAGAGACAATTGTATGTAAGCATGCTGACAACTGCACACACATGCATGTCTCTGCCAGGACACACAGCACCTGTGTGGAAAGTGAGACAGCATTCTAGCCTTGGGAATCAAATCCAAAAAAGATGACCTCTCTGGGCAGAAGCAGCCTCAGAAGCTGCATGTTTTGGCAAGTAGAGAGTCCTTTTATTCAAATTATTAAAAGGGCTCCCTTTCCTCTGAGCTGGAATATTCTCTTTCCAGGATCCTATACCCTGTCAGGAGACAGCGGCTTGCGGCAGCCTTGAAATGGCACATACTGTCCTTGGGGCTCTAGTGTTTTACTGTATAACAGTTGGCATATACTAAACAATGCATGTGCTATTTTTATATGCAACTTACAGGGCAAGCATTTTCAAATAGGCCTATGAATCAACTTCAGAGAAGAATTATTTCTAACGTCATTATCCTCCCCCATCCCAGTCCGAGCATTTCTCTCCAAAGGGGGAACTCTTGTGTTTATTATTGCTCAACATAGGTAGGAAGTCTCCTTGACTAGCCTTCTCCACTGGTGCTGCTTTATTGCCCACTTCTTAATGAAACAAACATCTTTTATGACATGAAATTTTATTCCATAATGTTGCACAAACTGTAAAGTATTCCATTATTTGTTTGGACTATAATTTAAGCAAGTCTGTTATTATGTCAAATTAGTTAAATACTAATTATGTGAAATTAACATAATTTAACTAATTAAGGGGACAGATTTTTATTTCCAGTGTTGCAACCAAATTCTTCATGATTGTCTTTAACTTCTATTTAAATGAATTCATAGGTAACACCTTTGTTGATTTTTCTTAAGCTAAATTTTGGGATCTGAATTAGTGTGTCAGTGGTAGGCTGAGTATAACGCTTGGGTATGTAAGCATAAGACTTATAATGTTGTCAAGATGATACAGAAGTTGCCTAGTGGATAAGTGATCACTAACACGAGGAAGGAGGCAGTACATGCAAGCGGCTGCCCAATCTGCTGACCTGCTGTGCCGTAAGTTTCACAGCGTTGTGCTCTGGTCTGACTCAAGGAGCTCAAGGTTGGCTGGAATGATATGAATGATGGTGGTGTCAGGTGTGGAGGTGTCTTTGCATGGGGGGGGGGGTTCTTAAGTGGACATTGATGGACAGGAAGCATCACTAAACTTGTCTGTGGAAATGTCACACTTCTTCCATGTGAACCATGTGGGAAAGAAAGGCACGCCATCCTTCCATGGCATTAAAGGAAGCCTACCCTGAGAAGAGGCCTCTGGGGAGATGGGAGGGTAGCATATGCAAATTAGAAGTAGAAAACATCCTATCCCACTTCAGTGCCCACCCTAGGGAGCATACCCTCACTGTGGAGCACAGAGGTCAGAGCCACCAGCTCCAGCTTCAGGTCCTAAAAGAAAACACCAGTGACCCCTCTCCCAGACCAGAGGAGCACAGTGGGAAGAGCAGGTGAGGGAGCACCACTGGGTCCTCAGGGGACAGTGAACTCATCCAGCCTTTTCTGGCCTTGACAGCTACTTAACCAACGGAAATATTGTTTATATGTTAGTATATTTGCTGCCTTAATAAACAATTTTAAAGGCTTTTTTTTTTCAGTAAGCATTCCTATTTTTCAACTGATTGAATTATTTGAATCCTATGCCTAAAATCTTTATGATTGAAATGAGCATGCCTTCCTTTCCATCATGTCTGTGGCTCAGAAATTAAATTTGTGTGTTAAACAGATTGTCAATAATGCATTTCAAAAGGTCATAGTGTCTGGACTTAAACAAAATTATGTTTTATATAAGGAAATATTTTTTCTCTTGTCCAAACACATGCCAGTGGTTACTTTCTGCTTCAGTTTGCGCATCAGCCTGTTTTGTTATGTGACGAAACTGTGTCTGCTCAGTGCCACCAAGCAGTAACACACTTACATTGATGGAGCCTTTATCATGTCTCAGGCTGGAGGAAACTGCTTAATTCTCTTAACAATCCACCCAGGAAGCTGCTGATGTTTAACAGAGAACTGCGCTGGGGTTTACTGAGGTCACTTAATGGGAGGAAGTCACATGCCTAAGGTAATGGCTCAGTTGCAGAAGACCTACCAATTACATTCAGGGCCAAACGAAGGGGACCATAGAGGAGTGTCAGCCAGGTGCTCATGTCAGGAAATGGAGTGGAGCCTCAAGTTGTTTTTTTTGTGGGGAGGAGAGAAGCCACGTTATGGAAGGCTGTACCCTGAGATTTCTTACCTAGACATCTTTGGGTACCCATTTCCATGGATTTCTCTAGTTTGTTGTTGTTGTTGTTATTTGTTGTTAATGGTAGTTTTAGCCCTATCATTTCAACAAAAGAGCTTTTTAATTTTTAGAAAAATGTGACAGCTGCTTATAGAAAACAGACTCCAAAGAAAATTTCTCACTTCAACTCAGTTTAGTTTTCATTGGTAGCCCTGATCCAGCTTATCTATAAAATCAAGCCCATCAATTCCTGTATCAGAACTTTGTAAAAAGTCTTCAATTTTAGCAACTACTGCAAAGGTAAGTTTGTGGCCCTTTTAAGATATGCAAGGGTGATTTGGGGAGTTGTCATACATTTATCACTGTGAATTTACAAAGACTGCCTGAACACCTCCTTTGTGCCAGGAATTGTGGTAGTTATCACAAAGAGATGGATTATAGATAAGGCATCTTTATGAACTGTGAGAAGTGAAAAGCGAGAAGACCATTGAAAACTACAGAGATTACCATAGAACAAGGCGTCTGGCAACCTAGTACAATCATCTAGAGCTTTCAAAAAGCCTTATAAACTCCCCAAGTGATTCTAAAGGACAACTAGGATTCATGATAGAACTGAGGCACACTGAGAGATCCCTGGGGAACTGGTCTAGAAAACTTCTCAGTTGGATAATATCTGAGCTCAATTAGGAGGGGCTAGTGGGAGTGTGTCAGGCACTCTAGGGGAGAGCTAAGGAAGACATTTAGGGAACATGGAAGAGCATTGAACAAAGCACAACACAAAACTGGAAAGGTGACTTTTTGGACTGACTAGAACACAGGATGGGCCAGAGCTCAGTGGGAGAGAGGGCTAAATAGGTGAAGTGGGGCGTGTGGATCAAGGATGGATGGCAGGGAAGACTTCGTGTTCCAGGGAGCTAATGCTTTATTCTGCAATTGAACAATATGCAACAGTGTCAAACAGATCCCAGTTGTCTTCTCTCTCCAACTCCACCCCCTGCCATGGTGTGTGTGTGAGATTGTTTATATGTTTTGGGGGTGTGTTGGGGAGGATGGTCCCTGCAGTTAGTGGGTCTGAAGAAGAATACAGAAAGGCCAGGAAGTTGTTTTTGCAATCCTTCCAGCCAATTTAGATAAAACCAAATAACATGCGCACACACACACACACATTTGGTTATTGCTATTTGTTTCTTTGGAACTACTCGCTAATAACTGTAATTTACTAAAACAACAAACAAGTTTTTGAATGCCTATTATAGACACTCAGGTATTGGGGAAAATAAAGTGAGCAAGACATATATAGATTCTGCTTTTCGGGTGCTTATAGTCCTGGACTTAGGGTTAGGGCTGGTAGGCTTTCCAAAAGCATCATTATGGAACAACCTCACACCGTGAAGCAGGTTGAAAGTATATGTAGATTTGAGAGAAATTTGGATACTTGTAGTCTGGGACTATCCTTAGGTTGTCAGGAAATTAGAAACATTGAGAATGCTTTTCATAATTACTATCAAGGGATTCAATCCATGGACTACAGAAGTCATTGCTTATTGCCTATTCAGAGGCAAAGTTCTTGGTTGGAAGGCCTGTAGGATGGTTGAGTTGAGATAATTATATACATCTCCTCACATACTAATTTATTCCCGTGGTAAGGATATATAGAATGTACTTTCTTAGTGATTTTCAAGAAGGCCATACATTCCTATTAACTATGGTCACCATGGTGGACAGTCGGTTTCTTGACCTTATTCCTCCTGCTACACTGAAACAACTGGCCAACTCCACCCCTCACTCTCCTAACTCCCCATGCCACCCACTATTCCGTGTGCCAGTGAGATCATTGTAGTATTTGTCTTTTATCAGTGTGGAATTTTTTTTTTAAATTCAGATGATTTCACTTGGATAAGGGTGACAAATCATGTAATAAACTTGTCTTAATAAGAATTTTCCCAAGCATATGCAATTATAAGGCCTTTGTTAATTAGGATTAATGACCATAAGTGTCCACTTAATAGTGCTTGTCTCCTGCATTAACACTTTGGGGTATACAGAAATAATACCCCTCGAGTGAACTAAAACAAGCCTGAGTCCTCTTAGCTTCAAGTAATGTGGTCTGATCTTGATTAATAAGAATGAGGATGACATATTTATCATGATTTACTAACAAGTATAAATTTTTTAAATCCCCATTCTAAGATCCACTTGTATGCAAAATCATTGTTCATCACAGAAAATAATTTTTTGACAGTAAATTAAATTAGTAGAAGATTAGGAGAAATGTGGATTCAATCAGTAATTTCTTGGCTTAAAAAAAACCCTCTAGTTCTAAAAGCAGATGAGGTGTTTTAATTATTTCATTTCACATGTGGAAAGAATAACTCTGAAGGAAATAACTTAGGATTCCTTCCAAGTTTGAATTACAAATTATCCCAGAACCCTGGAGAGAAGCAACAGCAAACAGGATTTCAGGCAGTTGTTCGTCAGGTCAGCCTTTCGATCAATATTGAAAGCTACCTTGAGGACCTAATTTTTTCCTTGTGCTGTTTCCTGGAGTAGAGAGAAGTGTAATCTTTTTCCTGATAGGCTTATGATTTGTGTTTTGGGGGTTATATGGCTGGTGTCCCAGGCCTAAATCCTGTGAAAGCTGAGCTGAGAAGCCACCTCTACTCGAGCTGAATCTGGGATGAATGTCTGCTTGACTTCATCAAAGTCATGAGGGCTCCAGCGGTCTAGTTGGCAGCCTGCACCAGCGTCAAGTGGCACTGGCTGACCCATGCCCAGTCCCCTGCGCCTCGTATCCCCACTTGCAGGGAGAAGTGCTTTGAGCCAGGGTTGTAGTGCTTCGAGGCCAGATGGACTCATACATCAAGGACAGGATTCTTTTACTTTTTTCCTTCCCAAAGCTCCTTACAAGGCTTCCTTGGCCTTTCCAGGGGCTTGAAAGCGAGAAGATCCACATGGGGAGAATAAAGAGCCTGGGAGAGAAGTGCTCCCAGAGAGAGGAGAGTGCTGTTCCAACTAGATTTTATTTGCTCTTCCTTTAATGCTCCCCGCCAACCCCATAAGCTCCTACCCTTCCCTTACACTGGGCAATTTTATACCTGGAGGAATTCTTCTGATATATCATGTATGTCCTTAAATGTTAATGTGAAGGGCAAGCTTGACAATCCCATGCCACTAAGTATCCCTAAACCACAGATGTAAAAATTATACATCTAGATGCTATTAAGTTGAAGTAACATGAAAGCTTAACTATCTTAAAATGTTTAATATCCTTCTCTGTAAAAGGCAGTGAAAGACACAGAAAACTTCACAGAGGGTTTAGTAACCTCCTGGGAACTCTGTGACACGAGGAAAACAACAAACCAGACAAGGATTTAGTGTTTGGCTAAAGCCTGATCTAACTTCTATCCTTTATGTTGGTCAGCAGAAGAGCTAGAGTTTTTTCCTTTTTTGATGGGGGTTCCTAGAAAAGTCTACCACTCAAGAGTTGCTTTATTTCCCATTTGGACTGATTTCTCCTGACTCGAAATTTCCAGTTGGCTCCTGAGCAGCTCTCTCAGGCATTTGGGCTGCAAACTGGAGCATCCCAGGCAATTGGAACATTATGTAGTCACAGAAAGATGGGCCTGGGAGCTATAGTGTCTCCCAGGGCACCTATAAGATTCTCTCTTTCTCCCTTTTTCTGTCCCTTGCTTTCTCTCTCTCTCCCCCTGAAGGATACCTCCTTTGGCATCCACAGAGACAATTTTTTCCTCTCGTGCAGTGCAGCTTTCATGGCAATTGATGCCGGTAGCATTCTGCTAAGAAACAGAAGTGAAAGGGAAAGCAGGGGCCAAGTGACTGTACCGTTTTTTAAAATACTAATTGACCTTGTCGAGACAATTACTGTAGATAGGGAGATTTTGACTATCTCTGGCATGTTAGATGGAAAACTTACTGATTCTGGAAGAGAGTTTGCTCTGTTGAGTGAGAAGCTCCAGGCTATCTTAAAGGCAAGTGGTTCTTATTCAAAGATCTTGGAGTTGAGTGACATATGCTTACTTGAAACTCAAAATAAAAATATGTAGTTACAGTTTTTCTCAAACCTCAAAGGACTATGTGGTCCTAAAACCCTTCTTTCATGTTGGTTATGAGTCTCTGTCTATATTGGCTTGGTGATTCAATCATTTAGCACCCTACTGAGCACCTGTTTCCATCCTATATTCCATTCTCTGCATATTGTGAAAAAGAGTCCTAATTTGATGCCTGTCTTCAATGACCTTATCTTGTCATGCACAGATATTGCATTCATAAATATTACAAAAGGAAAAACTCAATAGCACCCAGAAATCAGTTAGAAATTTCTGGCTAAATCTTAGAAGATGTCACACCTGGAAGTAATGTGGGAATTATTGGAATCAATCAGGAAATCTTGAGCAAAGTCAACAATATTTTTGAAGATCCAAAAACATAGCATTGTTATATGCAGGTATGATGATTAGGTGAAAGTACAATTCACCACAAATGATTGTCAACACAGGATGGGCCCTTGAATGTCATCAAATTAACACTGCCTCATATGCTTGGTCTAGAAGTGGTTAGGAGCTACTGTGTTCAGTGATGGTGTAGCTTCCTTATAAAGAAGCCAGTCTAGAAAGTGTGTCCTAACAAACAGTCAGCATAACTAGACATTGATGGCATGCTGTCCATGGCAGGCCAAGAAATGACAGTGGAAAAGATGTTCATCATGTTCAGTGATATGAATGTTCTCAAGTAGTTTCAATTAGCTAAAATGATAAGATTTTTCTAACAGAATGAGGTTAAATAGTGAAGACTCTGGGTTCAGAAAACCAATGTATGTATACACTTGATAAGATGAGGTTGAAGAACAGATCCATTGAGCTGAGTGCATGGGTCCCTGCAAGCTTAGCATGAGCCAAGTAGAAGAGGAAATGTCTGCAAAAAACAAGTCTGCATTAATAAAGGAAGGAAATACAGAATAATCTTTACCACCACTATGATCTAAACTCATCAGAAACCATGTTGGAGATATTAGGTACCACAGCCTCAAGAAGACCCTTGGATAACCATGGATCACCAGCATTGGTGAAGAGTTGAAAGCCATGGTATCCAAGGAATGCTTGAGTGAATGTAACCTGTTGAGTCTAAAGACTTACTTGTGGGAGGAGCATAGAGATTGTCTTCTAGTACGGGAATAGTTGCCACGTGGGAAGAATACGTAAGTCATTATGGGTAGGCAAAGTTTTGAGAAACAATTACAAAGAGCCATAGAGATAACTTTTAATTCAATGTAGAAGAGCATTCTGTCATGACATAGTCACCCTAGAGGAGCTCAGTGTCTTGAGAGATACTTTGCTTTGCTGTTGTATATTCAAGGAACAAGTAGATGAGTGTATTTAATAGAGGTGTTGGCATGAGTTCATAGGTCACACTTGGAAATAGCACCAACATATATCCTTGATAAATCTAGGTCCTATGTGCCTACATACCTGGGGAATTTTCCTCTGTCTCTATTCAACTAAACAGCTACATTTAATCACACTATTGTTCTACCAACAAAAGCACAGAGAAAGAGACTTATTTGTCAAAAAAATCACATAATACAAGACCTACCTTGTCACCATGGCTCATATACAGACACTCAACAAGCATTTGTTGAGTGGGTGAGCTTGCCTTGTAATACCAAACAGACAAAAACAAAGCACCGTGATGAATAATTCAGTATTGGAGTATGTGAATTAAATGCTATTCGCCACAGTTTCTATCCTCTCCACAGTCAGACAAGAAGCAAAACTCTTAGTATACTAGATACATCTTCCTCCACTGATTTTTTTTCTCACGCTGTCACCTCCCATCACTACTATAGGAAATCAGTTTTAAATCCTGTCTACAAACAACACTGTCCGACTTCAAATTTTCACTCACCCACTTAGCCTTACAGGGGAGTAAACTCATTGAGAGAGAGAGAGATCTTTCAGTTTCAGTCAGTGCATCACTTCTCCAGCCCTGTGGGGGTGGCTCAGATCTGAACTTTCTTACTATATTTCCTAGTGTCATAGAAAACTGATAATTAATGAAATCAATAGCTGATCACATATGATGAAAAGAAGAGGAACTCAACTGGAGATATAATGAATGACTTACTCTGTGTGTTTGTGTATGCTTGTGTGAGCACTAATGTGTGCATGTACATGCACATATATGTCACTTAGACTTTTGAGATTAGGAACCAGAGTGAAAGAACAAGGAGCCTCCATCAGTCATGCTGTCTGGGAAGGGTGAGGTGACTGGCCTTTGTATGGGAATCCGATCGACTTTTTAAAGCTCTTCCCACTCCTATGAACCAAGCAGTAGCTCAGTGGACAGTTGTGTTTTTCCAGAATTTGAGGACTCAGAGACATAGCTGTTTGATCTGGTACAGTCTGGCTCTGGCCTATCTCTTCCCAGGTATTTCCTTTGCTACAGAACCCTCTGCTCTCTGAACTCTCCAGGCATCACCTTTATGTCTTCCTGTTTCTTTTCCCCCTCTGGTTTCCTCCTTTCCCTTCCTATCCTCTTCTTTTCCTTTTTTTATTTTTATTTTTTTGAGGGGGGGGGGCTCCTCTCTCTCCCAACTTGAGCCAATCCCCTTCCTTTCTCTACCTTTGACCCAAGAGATTCAGATGTCTGTTTTATATTTCCAGCTCATTCATTGCTAGCTTAACTAATTTATTTTGATAACTCCCTCTTTCTGACATCCTAAGCACCCCCACGTGTGTCTATTACTTCTACCTCTGCTAACCTAGCTTCTGGTATCAAAGAGGGTATTTCAGTCTGTGCCCTGCAATTAGTTGAGGTTTTACTCTATTAATGCCAGCTCCGTTCTTGGACCTTGTAGCGTTTCATGCATCCAGGAGAGAGAAATCAAGCTCTAGGGCATTTCACAAACAGCCCTTGTAAATTCAAAGCATTAACGCCACGGCACATCTGATCTTAACAGCCCCTACCCCTTGCCACAGGGGAACAAGATCTGTAAAGCAGAAGTGGTTCTTTCCAGGCACACAGAAACCCAGAGGTACACAAGTCCGTGCCAGGTCCCGTGAACACTGAGATTTAGTCTTTGGCTTCATGATAAAACCTGCTTCCTGTTCTCAGCCGCCTTACTGTAATGATGCTTAATGCCACTGCCTTCGAAAAGAAGACATGAGCTGAAATGAAAACATCAAGTATAGAAGAGCTCCGCGACAGTCCCCCCACCACCCCCTGCTGCGAGGTAGGTTGGTGAAGTATACTGTTGACCTGGATGGGTAAATCTAATAACACAGTTCGGTGCCTGGAGCTTGCAGCAGAAAGAAGAATAGAAAATTATGTGAGGCGCTGGACACTGGCAATGGAAGTGGGGGAGGCTGCGGATTGCTGAATTCTCTAAGCAGGTGGTCCACAGCCTCTGCTAAAAGGTTCTCTTTGATCATGGTATTTTGATGACTGGCTTTTAGGAGCTGAGGCCACCTGTGAAGTCACTGACAGAGAACAAATAGCTGAAGAAGTAGGGAGGAAAATGTGTTGCAGTGAAAGTGGAATCATATCCAACTATCTCTCCAGCCACCCACCCCTCCCACCTCCCAGGACTTGGTTTCTGCCTGGCCATATGGCCTTCAGTGATACACTGCCAATGCAGGGCAAAAAACATGTCGCTTCCGAGGACTGAGGCAGCCACCTTCTGGTCCACTTTTCATTGATTCAGCCCTTCAACCACTTGGTACTCAACTTAAATCTCTCCAAGTCAAGGAAGCTGCTGTGAGGGCTTAGATGCTTGGCACATCTTTAAAAGGGTCTCAATTTGAGCCTGCCTGCCTGCCTTCTTTTCTTTCCTTTCCTTTTCCCTTTTCTTTTTTCTCTCTCTCTCTCTCCATCTTTCTTTCTCCCCCTTTCTTCCTTCCTTTCTTTCTTTCTTTCTTTCTTTCTTTCTTTCTTTCTTTCTTTCTTTCTTTCTTTCTTTCTTTCTTTCTTTCTTTCTTTCTATCTTCTTCTTTCCAATGCTTGATATTGAACCCAGGCCCTTGTATATACTAGGCAAACGCACTAACACTAATTGTATCCCCAGTCCCTACTTGAGTCTTTATTCTCACCTGAATCCCCTGGGTTAGGTTGCTACAGGCTCCCAAAATGGAGTCACCAAGGACAGCAGAAGGGCAACAGAGACATAACATAGATAACATAGGTTATCCATATTCCTCAAGAAACTGCCCAGCCAGCCATTATCCCTTTCATGCCTAACAATGCCCCAGGTAATAGTTTCCTGCCCCCTTATCTTAAAATCATCTGATCACTGCTCTAGTCTCACACCCTAGCTATTTGAAATGGTTCTTTTCCCTTCCTCACCTTCCCCCATCTAAAAAAGCCCTATAAAGCGCAGGTTGGTTGTGCCCCATGATTGAGAGCCAGCCCTGGCAGCCCATGTTTTTCCCCCAAATAAAAGCATTAATCTTTGCCTCAGAGTAGTTTGTGTGGTCTTGGTCACTCCTGAACTTTATACCGAATAAGAGAATCTAGTTTCAAATTCTTACCACAAGGAAGCTTAAAGAGGCCAGGAGAAGAGTTCCAACTATTGGCTGGGCACAATGGCTCATGCTTGTAATCCCAGTATTGGGATGCTGCAGCAGTAGGATTGGTATGAGTTCAAAGCCAACCTGAATTCCATTTGGGAAACCCGGCCTCAAAGATAGAGACTCTCAACTGTGAATCCTAATTTTTATCATTGGTATATAAGTAAATAAGGGGGTATGGGGATGAGTGTAGACCTTGAATCAAACAAAATGTAAGAGGAATGAGAGGGGATAGGTGGGGACAAAATAAAAACTGTAGCATGAAAGCAGAAAGACTGTGTGGTGGGTGGAGGGCAAAGTGGGGAGGAAAAAGGAGGGAAGGGAGTCAAAAAATGTTTGAAAAACAACCTAATGAACTCTAATTCATTGCATGGTGATAGAAAATACAAAAATTGAGAGAGAGAGAGAGAGAGAGAGAGAGAGAGAGAGTGTTTGTGTGTGTGTGTGTGTGTTCTGGCTGTAGACTACCCCCTGAAGGAAGTAGAGAGAGCAAGATGGGAAAACATGGGATGAGCTCTGTTGTGAGGGTCTCTGAATTAGTTGCTTTTGTCTCATTATGATCAAGTATCTCATAAGGAACTGCTTAGAGGAGGCAAAGGTTGACTTTGGCTCAAGGTTTGATGGGGCCTCGTCTGTCATGGTGAGGAAGGCTGGTGTCAGGAGCGTCAGGCAGTGGGTCACATTGCATGTGCCGCAGGCAACAGAGACGGGTGGTGGTTGGTGTTCCTGCTGTTTCCTTCTTCATAAGTGCGGGGGCCCAGCTCTTAGGATGGTGCTGCCCACATTCAGGGTGAGTCATCCCACCCCAGTTAAACCTTTCTGGAAGTACTCTCAGAGACACTAGGCATGCCCAGAAGTGTGTCTCCTAAGTAATTCTGAGTGACATCAAGTTGATATGTTTGACCATCACAGGGTCTGAGCAACTGTAGCTTTTTACTTGTGATCATTTTGGAGAACAAGTCACAGGAGTAATGTCAATCTATTTTCTTACAGTTAACCTTGCTTCAGAATCCTGTCCAAGTTTATGGACTCATTATTACTAAAAAGACAGAGAGCAAAAACTCCTGGACTTGTGTTTTACCAGGAGGCATAGTTCTAATTCTGGTTCAAGCATCAACAAAACAGAGAAAATTTACCCTTTTTCTAGTTATGAGAAAATATGCCTTGAAATGACAATCTCCCAGTGTCTGTGCATACAAAAGCAGACATTTCACACAAAGTCCATTTGACGGTGAAAGATCCACTCTCAAAAAGAGGAGAATTACCACAATGGAGTTTTGAAGCACTGGCAATTAGAACACTTTTTAATTTCTGCTGCTATTCTATGCCCTATTAATACACTGTCCTTACATCAGAATAAAATAAAATAAACTCTTTCCTACAGCAACTAGAGGGTTAAAATACAAACATGAGTCACTGATTGGAATTTTTTGGTCAGTCTTTCTGGATACTGGCCAGAGGCCCTCCTCCTGTGGGAAGTGCTGTCCCCCAGAATATTGGCACCCTGGAAAGAGTCCACAAATGACTGTCACATTAGTTCAATTTTCCGGGTAGCCATAAAGAGGATCAGTGCCCTCATACCAGAAACCTTGGTGTTCAGAGCCAAACCATTCATTTCTCTCTTTCTTCCTCATAAACACACTTACTCTATCTGAGACTTTAAATCATAAAGCTTGGAATTTGTTGGTATTGAGACTGGTCAGCTATTTTCAAGAAATCTCTGTGGCCAATTTGGCCAATATTAATCACATTGCTACTTCTCCTAATATTAATTATGCGTTTACTTTGTGCCAGACATTACTCAGAGCACTCTTATGCATTTACTCATGAAATTATCACAGCAGCTTATCTATATGCTTGCATCCTTCTTATATTGGGGTTTGCAATGTGATTTTGTAGGTTTGCATAGATATAGTCCATAACAAAGAATACCAAATTTTCCTAAGTGCAAGGTTTTTATGGTCAGCTGTATTTCTCAATTTTTTTTTTTTTTTTACATGCAGATCCTGGAGAAAACCTCTGCTATGTTGCAAAGAGTTGGATATGAGTTGATCTTTTATAATATACTACTCACAGGCTGCTTTCCTATACTCATTAACTTTTCACCACAATTCTGCAAAAAAAGATTCACAGATAAGAAAACTGAGGACAATTTCTGCTACAAATTACTTAGTAGGTGATTGATTCAGGACTCACAATCTGCTTTTGTCTGATTCCTCCAGCCACTGAAAACAAACTCCAGATGCGTCCCCTTGTGAATCTGGCTTATGTGGGTCCTGGAGAGTCGAACCAGGATCCTTTGTTTTTGCAAGCAAATGCCTTAACCACTAAGCCATATCTCCAGCACCCACCTCCT
This sequence comes from Jaculus jaculus, assembly GCF_020740685.1. Classification (NCBI taxonomy): domain Eukaryota; kingdom Metazoa; phylum Chordata; class Mammalia; order Rodentia; family Dipodidae; genus Jaculus; species Jaculus jaculus. Next base: position 35,882,479 of record NC_059105.1, on the reverse strand, counting down.
CCAGAATAATTTTTATTTCCTGTTGTTGAGTACAGTCCTATCCTGCAAGACCCTTTCTCCTTTGTTCTCACTCAGCTTTCCTCACACCCTCTCCTTTCTTCCTCTTTAGTCTTCTACACGAAAGGAAGATTAAGTTGACAGAAACATGAAACCACTGATGCCTTTTCTCTGCTCCCAGCCTTGGGAAGGTTATGATCCCAAAGCAAGTACCTTCTGTTTGCTAAAACCAAACAGCCAACCAGAAGCAGTGTATGGGGGGAAATGGCTTATTTCAGGCTTACAGTTTTGAGGGGAAATTTCATCGTGGTATATAAAGGATGGAAACCAGCTCCTGTCTTCATATATTAGTAGCAAAGCAGGAGCAGCAAGAGTGAGCTGGCTCTGAACACCGGGTAGGCTGGACTAATAAACCTCAAGGCCTGCCCCCAGTGACACACCTCCTCCAGCAAGACTCCACCTCCCAAACACTCTGTCAACTGGGGACCAGGTAGGAAGTTTAATCACAACCATTTGAGGCTATGGAAGACATTTTATATTCCAACCAACATACATTTCCATGTCACAATTTCAGCATGGCTTAGGGACCCTGTAGATAAGAATCAGTTGTGGTATGTATACACTCCTTATCTCAAGTTCTTTTTATTCCTGTATCTCATGTTGATTAGCTGTCTTTTCCCAGGTTAGGTACTTTGTTATCAGCTGAGAGGACAAAACGGAGTGAGGTGCCATCCATGCTGTCAAAACTCATAGATCTTCCTTGATTATTAGATGCATTTTGAGACTAGGACTATGTTATATATTTATCTCCATAATGCTCAAGACAGAATATCTTACCAAAAATCAGAGACAGGTAGGGTTTCATTCCTTACCATGAAAAGTATTCACTACTGGGCTTTTCAACTCTATTTAGCTCACTTTAATATAATGTGGATTTCTAGATCACTTTCTAGAGAAGCCCAGTTTGGTCCTACCCAGCCTTACTCCCATCTCTTGGTTAGCGCTACATATTCCATTTGCCTCTAATGTTATGATTGGCTCCCATCTAATGATAAGTGGGAGGGAAGACGGACATTGCTTTGGTTAACTTTATTCAAGCACTTACTACAGTGTTTTCCATTTTCACTCCCATCCCACATATTTTGTCTACATATAGAACACAGGAAATACACAGACTGGATTATACTGGGTGAAGGGACTCTGTGTACAGGGCTCTTGTCCATCATACTTGTCCATCATCAACACAGTTCAAAAAGATGCATGTCACACAAAATATATTTTGAATAGTTCATGCCTATCCTGAAAATCCCCCTTTAAGTTTCTTCTTCATCACTCTATCCTAAATAAGTACAGATTTTCTTTCTGTCTTATTCTGGGTCTAGGCTAGAACCTAGATGATGCTATATGGAATCTGGAATCAGGGTCATTTGGGAAGTGATAAGAAGCATTTCTCTTGTCATGGGAACTATCCACTTTTTTCCAGTCACATTTGTTTATAGTTGGTCACCTTTGCTTATGAAATTTGTCTTCTTTGTTTTACCACCTCTATGTCTTCAACATTTGATGTTGTCATCATAACCAATCCTGTTAATTTCCATTAACTTCCTTCATTTTCCAAGTTGATTTATACTTTGATCCTAGAGACCACTTTTCTGGCTAGTTTGCAAGTACTTGTAAGATTAATTTTAAGGAGCATGTATAGAGCAGGCATTAAGCCCTTGCCAGATTGTCTTGGCCCCTTGGCCTGATAACAAAAGAGATAACCAATCAGATGTGCCACTCTATCTGGTCAGTGCCATACATTAACAGCACAGCTACATATAACTAGTCATTATATTACCAATTGTAGAATTGTTAGATCCAGCTGACAGGGATTGTGAAATGCAATCTCCTAACTATATAAGGAAGTTATGCTGGCTTTGAATGTGACTTGGCTTGTAGAATATACTGAACACATGGGAACCACAGCACTGAAAGCATCTCTTATGAGGAACTGAGAAGACAATAGAGGCAGTGTTTACTTTTTGAACACCCTGACTGATAGCACCCCCCAGCCCATATCTGATTGTCTTTTTTTTTTAAAAATATTTCAGAAAATATTTTATTTATTTATTGCAGAGAGAGAGAGAGAGAGATGAAGAGGCAGGTAGAGTGAATGGATGTGCCAGGGTCTCCAACCACTGTAAATGAACTCCAGACACATGCACTACCTTCTGCATCTGACTTACGAGGGTCCTGGGAAATTGAACCTGGGACCTCAGGCTTTGTAGGCAAGTACCTTAACTGCTAATCCATCTCTCCAGCCCCTGATTATCTTTTATATGGATCCTTAGGTGGCTAGAAATACATCCTCTGAGATTTTGACAAAAAATATAACATTTACAAGAGGCTTATGTATGCCTGGATACTTTTATATCTGCAAACTTCCAAATCTCCACAGTTGTAAGACAATTTCATACTGTTAACTTCCCAGAGGTAAAAGATGCATCACTATCACCCAAACATCTGAATGTTAACTTGCAGTTTCCAGAACAGTTCCACCCACTGTAATAGACTATAACATACGTTCAGCATTCTTCCTTTCCTCCCACTCAGTGGGCTGGAGATGATTCTCTGGCTGCATCAACATTGGGATTGACCATGTGACCTATTTTTACTGGTGGGATGTTCCCTTCAGGCAGGGGCTGTTACTTTTTAAGCTCTGTTTAGTAACCACAGGAAACTTCCATTTCATCCTTTGTGTGACAATCTATAGCCAAAAAAAGCACAAGCTAAACAGCTGTTATACCTTCAGCCTGGCTCACAGAATAAAAAACACCCAATCAGATTTGAACCCAAGCCCAGCTAAGACCAGGTGAGTCACATCTGCAGCAAAAACTCATGATGGAGAATACTTGTTGCTGTAAGCCTCTACTGTTTTAGAATTTTGTTTTGTATAGTATTATTGTAGTAAAACTTGAGGGTAGCTAGTAATATGTCTAAATATTCTTTTCTCAAGACAGCTGTGTGAGTTGGTAGGGGATAAAACTTTGTTCCCATTTTACAGAGGAAGCAACTGAAGCTTCAGAGGATTTGAGACTCATCTAATATCACAAACTTAGGCATTTTTGGAGGTTGTCATCTAAACTGGATGTTCATTTTCCTGCTTTACACATGGCATGAGTCCTGCCTCTTTCCACATCAAGGAGGCTTAAACACATCAATAATGTCTTTTCCCCAGTCTTCTAGCTAACTAAGCACATATCTAATTGCCATGCACATTTGAAGTAAGAATGTTCTTTGATATAAGTGAAGATTCAATTTGTATAAAAATTTGTAGGAAAATATGCCATAGAAATGTTATAAATTATTTAATATTTCTTAGCACAATTGATGCTCATGGTGCACCACATTTTTCCTTATTTACTTTTGTAACTATTATTAAAAATGGAAGGATTTGTATTTCAAATGCTATTTCTAGCCCATTTCTTAAATCTCTTTGCTGGACAATTGCATCTTCCTGCTGGGTGCTGGGAAGGCTTACAAGGGGCTCATGGACACTAACAGCTGCAATCACTTCTCAGCAAAATCCAGACTGGGTACCAACTGGCTTGAGTCCAGATTCCCAACTGACCATGTTAAATAGCTACCCACACAGGGAAGGTATAAACACAATGCCATTTCCTCAAGATATGTATTATTATAATAGTCATTGACATGAATTAAGCACTTAGCATGTCCAAGTGCTTAATGCATGTTAATAACAGACTGCCCCCAAACATGTGATTCAGTTTGGCCCAAAACCCATTTCTCCTTCACTGTCATTCTTTCTACATGAGTTCTCTGTATCTACTGACTCTGACTTCAGTAACAAAGGTGGAGAAGGAGAATTATGTATCAGACAATGTCTGGAACAGAATTAAAACAGAAAGCCAATATTTACACCTGTAGGTGATGGTGAATTGGAGAGACGGGTCACAAATTGTTTGGAAAACAGGATTAGAAATCTGAGCGAACTGAAGTGATTAGAGCCACATGAAAGGCAGTTAGGGAAGTGACTCAAATCTGAGCAGCAGGCAAGGGTGCCAATGAAATCACAAAGGCTGGGGCATAATACACGAAGTGGGCATGATAGATAACATGAAGGACCAAGCCAACAATACTCGGGCACAGCAAGGAAAATAGGCCCTGCAAGTCTGTGTCTCCCCACTGATGCCTCTACCAGAATCCTATGCTTGCAACCAAAAGGGTTTTGATTTAAATTTTATTTTTACTTTTTATTTATTTGAGGGAGAGAGAGAAAGAGAGAATGGGACACAACAGGGTTTCTAGCCACTGCACTTGAACTTCCTATGCATGGGCCACCTTGTGCATCTGGCTTACATGGGTACTGGAGAACTAAATCTGGGTCCTTAGGCTTCACAAGCAAGCACTGCTATCACTAAGCCATCTCTCCAGCTCTGGGTTTTTTTTTAATTATTTTTTTTATTGCAACTTCCATAATTATAGGCAACAAATAATTGTAATTCCCTTCCCCCTCATTTTCTCCTTTGCAACTCCACTTTCCATCATGTCCCTTTCCACTCTTTTTTGATAGACAGTTTGATAGGTGTAGGCCCTCTTATACCCCGTGATTGATGGTAGCTTGATATTGTAGAGTGGGCTTGTGTTTGGGTATGGTTCTGACTTGTTTCCCAGCTCCAGCTAAGGGTCTACTACCACTGAGTGGATCAGTTAGCCAAATCAAGAGCAATTGATTCCTCACCATGGCTGTGTACCACTATTGCACTTGTGTGGGTATCACATCCGGTTAATTGTTGCTACTTAGGTTAAACAATGTGTTGCTTGGACAGATCTTGGTCACTTCCCCCAGTCTTATGATGGTCTTGTGTAGGTAGTGCCAGGCACTGTGAAGTCATGGATATCCAGGATATCTTGTATCTGGAAGAATGCATTATAAGGGGTTGTACCCTTCTTTTGGCTCTTACATTCTTTCTTCCACCTCTTTTGCAATGGACCCTGAGCCTTGGAAGATGAGATAGATATATTTCAGGGCTGAGCCCTCCTCTATCTCTTCTCTCAGCGCATAGTGCCTTCTGAGTCATCCCAAGGTCACTGCCATCTGAAAAGAGAAACTTCCCTAACCAAAAGTGAGGTTAGCATTAATATATTGGTATAAATATTAAGAGAAGTGCTTACTGGGCAGTTTGATGAGTATATTATATACAGTTAGCAAGACACCAGCAGATGTTACACCCCCAGGGCTCTTTACTGCTCTTGTAGGTTTTTAGTATCATGGATATATTCCCTCCCATGGAGTGGGCCTCCAGTCCAATTAGAGAGCAGTTGGTTTCCCTCATAGCAGACATGCCATTATTTCACCTGTTGGCTCATTGGGCCTGGCTGGCCAAATTTAAGTCTTGCAGTGTACACTGTTCAATATCTCCACTGGCAATTTCTCTCTCTCCCATTGAACAGTATGCAGCATGGCTTTTTCCAGCTTCCTGTCAGCTGGTCTACATGGAGGAGGTTTTCAGCTCAGCTCTAGCAGGATTTCTCAGTGATATTGCAGCCCAAGTATGTGGAGTCTTCAGCAATAGGGTCTTACCATCTACTCCTGGCTAGAATCCCAGAGCTTCAGCAATGGCCTGCAATGTTTTGGGGGTATCAGTGACCTCCCTGGCCAACAACTCATTGGAAGGTATTCCATCCCTGCACTGAAAATTTTCTAGTAACAATCTATGGCTCCTTTGTATTCCATTGTCTAAAAAAGTAGGTTTCCATATGACTTATTTATATCCTCTTAGATTTTGATTAGCCCTCCTTCCACCTTTCCTGTATTCAATCTCTTCCTCAGACCTCACTTGGGCCTTTTCACCCCCATTAATCTGTTCTACTTACATATATACAGTACCATTCTATTAAGTCCCCCCTCCCTCCTTTCTATTCTCTTTATATCTCCTTTCTAGCTTACTGGAATCTGCTACTGGGTTTTAAAGTTTTCATTATAGAGATACTTCACTTCCTTAGTTAGGTTTATTCCAAAGTATTTATTTATTTTTTGAGGCAATTTTGAATGGGAGTGATTCCCTGATTTCATCATCAGCATGTTTGTTGTTAGTATATAGGAAGGCTACTGATTTCTGTGTATTTATTTTGTATATTGCTATGTTGCTAAAAGTGTTTATCAGCTCTAACAATTTTCTGGTAGAGTCTTTAGAGTCCTTTATGTATGGAATCATATCATCCACAAACAATGATAATTTGATCTCTTCCTTTCCAATTTGTATCCCTTTTATGAGTGTCTCTTGCTTTATTGCTAGAGTTAAGACTTCCAGGACTATATTAAATAAAAGTGGGGCTAATGGACACCCTTGGCTTTATATTAAATAAAAGTGGGGCTAATGGACACCCTTGGCTTGTTTCTGATTTTAGTGGAAAAGCTTCAAGTTTTTTTCCCATATAGCATTAAATTGGCTATAGGTTTGTCATAAATAGACCTTGCTGTGTTGAGAGATGTTCCTTCTATTCCCAGTTTCTATAGAACTTTTACCACGATGGAATGTTGGATTTTGTCAAATGACTTTTCTGCATCTATTGAAATGACCACGTGATTTTTGTCCTTCAGTTCATTTATACAGTGTATATTACATTTATCAATTTTCATATGTTGAACCATTCCTGCATCTTTGTGGGATAAAGCCTACTTGGTCAGGGTGAATGATCTTTCTGATTTATTCTTGTATTCTATTTGCCAATATTTTGTTGAGAATTTTTGCATCTATGTTCATGTGGGAGATTGTTCTGCAATATTATTTTATTTTGTGTGTGTTTGTCTGGTTTAGGTGTCAGGGTAATGGTGGAGTTTGGTAGTATTCATTCCTTTTCTATTTTATGCATATTTTTAAATTGGGAACATTTTTATAACTGCTTGGATCTCTGTACTTGTTATAGGTCTATTTAAATGGTTTATCTAATGATGATTTAATTTTGGTAGGTCACATAAAACTTTATTATCTGTTGGAATGGTGCCTTTTTCATCTCTAACCTTATTAATTTGTGTCTCTTCCCTCTTTCTTTTAGTTAGATTTGCTAAGGGTTTATCAATCTTGTTTATCTTTTCAAAGAACAAACTCTTTGTTCCATTGATTCTTTTGTTGTTGTTGCTTCTATTTTGTTAATTTCTACCCTAATCTTTATTATTTCTTCCCATCTACTGACTTTTGGTTTGCCTTGTTCTTCTTTTTCCAAGGTGAAGCATTTAATTGTTTACTGTGACCTTTCTAATTTCTTAACATAAGCACTTAGAGCTATAAATTTTCCCCTTAGGACTGCCTCCATTGTGTCCCAAAGGTTTTGGTAACTTGTGTTCTCGTTATCATTTGGTTCTATGATTTTTTAAATTTCCTTCTTGATTTCTTCATTGACCCATTTACCATTTAGTAGTGTACTGTCCAGTTTCCATGATTTGTGTATGTTCTATATCTTTTTTTGCTGTTGATTCATAGTTAAATCCCAATGTAATCAGATAGAGTGCAGGGAAATATTTCAATATTCTTGTATTTATCCAGATTTGTGTTGTATCCTAATATATGGTCTAATTTGGAGAATGTTTCATGGGCTGCTGAAAAGAATGTGTTTTCTGAAGTATTTGTATGGAATGTTCTTTATGTATCTGTGAGGTCCATTTGTTCTATGACCTCATTTAATCCAGGTGCTACTCTGTTTATTTTTTGCCAGAGTGACCTGTTAATTGGTGAGAGTGGGGTATTTAAGTCACCCACTACAACTGTGATTGGTGTTATCTGTGATATTAATTCTAATAGTGTTGGATGAAATTGGAAGTACCAATGTTAGGTGCATTTATGTTTAGAATTGTAATGTTCTTCTGTTGGAGTGTGCCTTTAATCTAGAAAACAACCTTCTTTATCTTTCCTTACTTATGTTGGTTTGAGGTCTACTCTGTCAGATATCAGTATAGTGACACATGCTTGTTTCTAAGCCCATTTGCTTCAAATACTGTTTTCCATCCTTTCACCTTAAGATAGTATTCATCTTTTATAGAAAGGTGAGTTTTCTGAAGGCAACAAATAGAAGGATTCTGCTTTTTAACCCAGTCTGCAAGCCTATGTCTTTTGGTTGAGGCATTGAGGCCGTTGATATGAAGAGTTATTATTGAAAGGTGTGAATTTATTCTTGCCATTCTTATTTTATGGTTCTTCCTATGTTTCCTTTTCTTTCTTGTATTAACTATTATTTGAGCATAGTTTATTTTTTTCCTGTTTTTCTTATGTGTGTGCTTTTCTTTCTCTTCAGCATGAAGGATCCTTTCAAGTTATTTCTTGTAGAGCTGGTTTAGTGTCATATATGCCTTTTGCCTGTTTTTGTTGTATAATGTCCTTACTTCTCCATCAATTTGGATGGATAGCTTTTCTGGATAAAATAATCTTTGTTGACAGTTGTTATCTTTCAGACCTTGGAATGCCTAGCCTGGCAGCCCCATGGAAGTAATGTGGACACAATGACAATGAGACAGTGTAACAGATCTTTGCTCTGCATGTTTACATGCAGTAAAACTGCACTGGGGTTTAGAAACATACACTGCTCCAGAATAGCTCCAGTGATGGTCAAGATCAGGCAAGTGTGGAGAAACTTTATGGTTCTGTGCTGTTAATTAGGAAAGGTTGGTCATTACTTATGCACAGGGACACTGTGTAGTAAACAGATTAATGGACATGTAGTCAGCAATGTTTAACAGCCATATGCTTTGTGACTTAAACATCAAATTTATCTATGAAATGCATATTATGCATAATATCAGGCTGATAATCTTCATGCCATCAGCTCCTACTATGTGCCATATGGACAGTGATGTAAGCTAAGATAGATGTAGTGCCGGGCCTCCCAGAGCACATAGTCCAGATGAGCAGGACATGGAATAGGTGATGAATTCATTACTTTTTCCATTGTTATGACAAAATGTCTCAGACAAGGACAACTTAAGGGTTTATTTTGGCTCACAGTTTGAGGGGACAGCCCTTCTTAGCAGCAAACAGTATGGGTGGCAGCAGTATAAAGCATCTGGTCATATTCAGTCCACAGTCATGATACAGAGAGTGATGAATGCTTTTGTTCCAGTCACTTTCTCCTTTTGATGCAGTGGGGGCCCCAGCCCGTGGAACAGTGCCACTCACAGTCAGGGTGGGTCTCCCTACCTCAGTTAAACCAACTTAGAAACTTTAACAAAGACAAGCCAGGGTGTTTGTCTCCTAGGTGTTTTTGAATACTATCAATTTGACCATCAGTATTAACCTCCACTGGTGACAATGAAATGTGATAATGCATCCCACTGGGTGTATGGGGTTACCGTGAGACAAGAGATAATAATGTGACACCTCTAGAATCCTTAAACACAGCAGGAACGTAAGAGCCTCCTCCATCTTTATCCTTATTTTTTATTTTTTCTTAAGAAAAGCCAAAGTTATTTATTGCAAACAAACAAACAAATAAATAAACAAACAACAACAAATAAAACAGGCAAGCAAGCCTAGAATCTCCACTGGCAATCAAAGTGGAGAAAGAAGGGTGTGTGTGGGGGGGTGTTACACATTTTGGGTTAGAACTCAAAAAAGTGGGCAGGCTCAGCTGTGAGTCTGTGAGTCTGTGAGTGACTGCCCCTCATCCTTATTTTCAGAAGGGAGGGAATTCTGTTTAAAGCTCACAGAGAAACAGAAAAAAAAAAAGGGGACCAGAAAATGGACAGCCTAATACATAAGTGTGGATAAGATGAAAGAATGGGTAAGAGGGGAGGCCAATGGGACATCTAGCATCCTGGAAGCTAGGTGAGGTCAGAGTTTTAAATATTTTGAGGAGGGTACGGTCAGCATTTCTAAATGCTGTCAGGGAGCTCAAAGATAGTGACTTGAGGGAAAGCTTAGAGGAGACTGAGTTGGACAATTGATGATTCAAAGGTTATAGGCAGATGGTAAAACAAAACAGATTATTCTCCATCCATTTTATTGAGCAAGGCATTGATAAATACCCCAGGTAAGTCATTTGCAGAAATCAGTCTGAAATGTTCTTTCTTTCCAAAGGTCAAAGTTATGTCAATGCCAATTAGAGAGGCCCCTGCACTAATCTTCAGCCTTTGCCATTGCCACTAATGCCAGTTTCACTATCTGGAGGGATCACATCAGTAAAAGTGACTTTTTTTGAGATGTTTCATTCAGGTCAGGGCAGCACCATTTAGTGCACATTAGGTGGCCTAGGGCTTTTTGTTATGGGATTTTTGAGGTTAGGATGCTGGCATGGTATAAATGGTTATATCATTAATAATAAATAATACTCTGCAAGAAACCTGCATTGCAGCCATGAAGGTTGCCATGTGAAAGCTCTTCTAAGGGGATCGTTTCATAGCAGCATGAATACATTAGCAGGGGCAGGAGGCTTGGAGGAGATGCCTCCAATATATATTGTTTACAACACTGCAAAATTATATATTTTTAAAATACTCTAAAATATGCCTGTAGCCTGGCTCTTTTAATTCTACTGGACTGAATCCTGAGGCATATAGTACTGACAACATCTGATGTCAACAAAATGTAGATTAAGTGCAGGAATAGACACAAGGCCACAGTGGCAAATCAGAGGGAGGGACAGACTATGCTGAAAATGATGGGACATTACCACAATGAATTTAGTGAGTGAGGGACTCCTTTCAGCATCATTCCTTTTGATCTGTTAAGAAGGTGTTTACCGTAATCAGGAAAAGGTTGGTGTGGCAGACACTTTTCTAGTGTCTAGACCCTCTTCCCAGGTCTTTTCCTTTTTAAATGTTCTTAACCTTCTTATAAAAGGAAACTTATTATTTTAATATTTTTATTTATTTATTTGACAGTGAAAGAGGGAGAGAGATGGCCTCCAGCCACTGCCAACAAGCTCCAGATGCATGTGCCCCCTTGTGCATCTGGCTAATGTGGGTCCCGGGGAATTGAACCTGGGTCCTTTGGCTTTTCAGGCAAATGCCTTGACTGGTAAGCCATTCCTCCCGCCCAGGAAACTTAATTTTAACTAAAGTATCTGGGGCTTCAGTGTGTGAGTGGAAGGACCGGGTGGGAAAAAGAATAAACTCAGAAAGACCTTTGTGTAAAAAAAGTGAATCATACTTTTAAACCGCATGACAATACACTGACAGAACATGAAAAGATAGATTGGGCATGTTAAGAAATTGGTAAAGCTCTCTTCCTTTAAGGCTTCCTTGTTTTTAGGGCATTCTCAGCCTTGTGAAGACCTAGTTTCTCAGTTCTCCTCCATCAAAAATTGTCCTTCCCTTATTGTCTTAGAGGAGGCAGAGGCCCCCTTCAAAGTTGAATTTTCCTTCTACTGGGGAAGGGAGACAGGTTTTCTCACTGTTCTCTCTCTCTCTCTCTGTGTGTGTGTGTGTGTGTGTATGTGTGTGTTTCTTTCATACCATGAATGACTGTAGTTCAGACCACTGAATCAAGCTTGTTTTTGAGTTCTTTATTCCACCCTGCTCTTCTTCTCTCTCTCCTTCTTACTTATGCCAGTGACCTTAAATAAAGTGGTGGTGGCAATAGCTGATTTGTCCCCAATCTGTCTGTGCCTCGTACAGCATAACTTCATCCAGTATGGGGGGAAATATCACTGTTTCCCATTACACAGCCCATGCCTGAAACCAATTAACAAGAAAAAAGTATGTCCCATTTATGTAATGTAAATCTTTCACACGGTATAGGCCCCTCCGGATACAAAGAGTCAAGAAAGGGAACCAGCTGTGCACCTTTGTGCTTGCGTGTGCTGGAGAGTAGAGAGAAGGTCATGGAGACGTCTGACTGGGCAAAGGAGATAGGATGCAATGATACATGGAGTGAGAGCTCAGCAACAGCTGCGTATTTAGGCTCCTCTCCATGTCTCTCCTCTCTTCCTCTAGGAATAGGGAAGGAGAAGGTCAGGGGATATTTTAATAGTTGATTTGCTTCAGAGGAAGAGGATGGCAGAAGATCAGAAACCCACCTGTTGTGGCTATGACAAGGTGCCATATGCTCCAGTAGCATGTCGGGGACCTGTCACTATTTACGTGCCTTTGTTATGCTCATTCACAGTACTGCTAGGCAAGGGCTTGCTGGAAAGTTGGAAGGGTGGAGCTTCCAGGTCTCCCCGCCACCACTCACTGGAGGTGAGGGCCCGGCTTGAGCTGTGGCCAGGAAAGTCCTGTCAGCTCCTAAGCAGCTACTAGTTATCCTCAACAGAAGAGGTTTCATCCCTTACCTTCCAGGAAAAACAAAAATCTTAGGGTATCCTAGTTATTCAAAAATCACCTTAACAAGACAAATATCCCTTTCTATCCTCATAAGAATTTGGCAAAGAACACAGGAGTCTGTTCGAGTCCAAGAGTAGAAAACAACCTTATACTCTGTTCTTGGGGTGAGCAGGTGACAGTGGTACCATCACAGAAGCAACTCAAGGAATACAATGCCAGAGCCAGTCATACCCAGGACAAGCTATTCCAAGTGTCCTGTCAGGTCAGATGGGAACCTCTGAACACGAACACTTTGAAGCCCCTATGCAAATTAACCCAATTCTTAGATCTCAGGAAAATGTGTTCAAATCCCCATTCCTAGGGATGTTTGCATCTTTGGTTTTACTCAGAGGTGTTTAGCCATATGCCTGGGCAGAAGAATTACTCATGTGACAGAGTGCTGACAGTAACTGCATGAAAATAATTTAATTTGGAGAATGTTTTCCTCAGCAAACTTGGAAATAGAAAAATTAAAATATTCATAGAAAATGTTTTGTGTTGAGGCCAATGACCTGATTTTTGTGTCTCTGTCCTACCATTAGGCTTTCTGGCTTTTTAAATTTTTTTGTTTATTTATTTATTTATTTATTTGAGAGTGACAGACAGAGAGAGAAAGAGGGAGGGGGGGGGGAGAATGGGAGTGCCAGGGCCTCCAGCCACTGCAAATGAACTCCAGATGCGTGCACTCCCTTGTGCATCTGGCTAAAGTGGGTCCTGGGGAATCAAGCCTCGAACTGGGGTCCTTAGGCTTCACAGGCAAGCACTTAACCACTAAGTCATCTCTCCAGCCCTTTCTGGCTTAAAAAAAATTTATTTATTATTTTTGTTAATTAGTTTTGTACTCTGTAAATAGTCAAGTTGGTGCCATTGTTAGGCTTGTCCATGTCCTAATAGTGGCGCACAGCCATGGTGGGAAACCAACTGCTCTTGATTTGGCTAACTGATCTCCTCAGTGGAAGGGGACCCATAGCTGGAGCTGGGAAACAAGTCAGAACCATATCCAAACATGAGCCTGTTCTCCAATATCAAGCTACCAACAATCGTGGGCTACAAGAGGGTCTACACCTATTAAATTGTCTATCAAAAAAAAAATAAGGTTTTATCCCATTTGTCTGGTGCTAACTTTAATTTCTGGCTTTTAAGAAACCTTTCAAAAACACTATTACTGAACATTTCAAACATCTTTAGAATAAGTAGAATTCTATTTAGAGTAAATTGAATTTAAGATCAAACCTTTGAATACACATCACCCAACTCTAATGAGCGTCAACTTCTGTGGTTTTGTATCTTCTGTATTTCTACCTGCATCTACCTCCTCATTTGATTATTATTTTCCATTTCAATATAATTTATGTGCATCAAAATGCATAAATCACAATTTTAATAAATGGATAGACTCATGCAGCCTTTGTTCCTATTATAATATGTAACATGTTCATCTCTCTAGAAAGTTCCTCATGAGAATTTTAAGCCGCCTTAGACATTTTTGACTGTTTTAAGAATGCCTTATATGTGGAATCATGCAAATATTTTTTTGTCTTTGTTTTAGTTTTCTACTTTGCCTAATATCTGTGAGGTTTATTCTTTTACTTGTATGTATAGATAGTTCATTATCCCCTCACTTTTGACTATTTCATTGCTTGAACACACCACAGTTTGTTTATTAATTATTTCTGGACACTTGGGCTGTTTCTGATCATCAACTATTGTAGGGAAAAACAGTAATAAACATTTCTGTATGAGCGCTCTGGCAAGCACTTGTTTTCATTTTAGTAGGATAAATTATAATGAATGGAATTGCTGACCCAATATGTGTAACTTTTGGTCAAAAACTTTATATTATGTATAAGAAACTACTATTCTCTGTTTCATTTTCTAAAAGATTATCTCTTAGAAACTTTAATTTTAGCTTTCTTCCTTAGGTGTCCATTATCCAAAGCTAATTGTTTTGAAAGACAGAAAGCAGAGCTTGTGTTTTCTCTTTTCCTGTGGATGTCTACTTATTATTTATGTTATGTATGTATTATTAAAAACAATTTTTTTTCCTTCGCACAAAAGTTTAAGCAGTTTTGTGAAAAAAAAAATCAATTGATAGTTTAAGTGTGGACCTATTTTGGACTCTGCATTCTGTTCTATTGATCTCTTTGTCTATCCTCATGCCAATTCCCTATTGCATTGATTCTTACAGCTTTGTAGGATAGATTGAAGTCAAAAACGATATATATATATATCTGTGAACATGTTGTTTTTAAAGAAAATTTATAAAATTTCTACATACATTTTAATATTAGCTTTTAATTTCTATTTTCCTGGTACCATTATTTTGATTGAATTGATTTGTGAATTAATTTGTGAATATATAGCTTTATAATACTCAGTCTTTCAAGATATGGCTTATTATATTTATTTATTTAGGTTGTCTTTAATTTCTGCCAGCTATGTTTAGTAATTTTTCAATACAAAGGTTTTGCTCTTGTGTTATTTTTATTCCCAAGCATTGTATGTTATGTGATATTATGAATATAATTCATTTTTAAGTATCAATTTCTATGTAGCATAGCATATAAAAATACAATTTTTATATACCAAGTTTGTGCCATGAGATCTTACTTATTTTTGATATTTGTAATTTGTTATTTTTTTCCTTAATGAGTTATATTATGGGATTATCAAATTTGTGAAACTTTTCAAAGATCTTTGTTGGACTTTAATAATTTTATCCATTTTCCACTTTCTATTTAATTGATCTATTCTCATTATTATTTTGTTAGTTTCACCTTCTAAAAATATTTGCTTATCTTTCTTAGCATTTGAAGAATGTTGCACACAGATCTTGTCTCCTAATATATGCATTTAAAATTTTGCTCATGACTCTAAGCACTGATTTAGCTACATCACACAATTTTTGATATGTTATATTTTATTGTCCTTTAGATGTAAATTCTTCATTGTTCTCTTGTAATTTCTTTGTTAATCTATGAATTAGGTTGAAATTAGGTTGACATTTATTGTTTAATCTTAAAATGTTGTGACTCTTCTCTCCAGAAAAAAGAATTCTTACAGTTATTGACTTTTAATTTAGGCTCCTTGTGGTTGGAGAACATACTCTTAAGATTTCATTGTTTTGAAGCATATTAAAATAAGCCCATCTTTCCAGGTGTGGTGGCACACACCTTTAATCCCAGCACTCGGGAGGCAGAGGTAGGAGGATCACTGTGAGTTCAAGGCTACCCTGAGACTACATAGCAAATTCCAGGTCAGCCTGGGCTAGAGTGAGACCCTACCTTGAAAAACCAAAAAATAAAAATAAAATTTAAAAAATAAGCCCATCTATGTTCCATTATAGTGATGCTCCATGCTTCTTGGACATGAATTTGGGTGCTGCAGTTATTGAGGGTAGTGTTATACAAAGGTAATGAAGCCAATATAGTTGGAATTCAATCTATATCCTTACTGATGTATTTTATCCTATCAATTACAGAAAAATATTAGAGATATGCAATGATGATTTTATACTCATGTCCCTTTAGTTTTCTATGCTTTTCATACAGGTCTTTTGAATAAAGTTCAACCCAGAAAAATTTAAATTATTAAATTTTCTGATAAGTTGGGAGCTCCTTTATTATGCATCTCCCTAATAATGATTCTTATTTTTAAGCTTATCTTGTATATTTTATTAATATAGATTCTTTAACTCATTGGAATTTGCCTGATTTGTTTTTATCATTTAACATACAATTTTTTTGGTAAATTTTGTATAAAATGCATTGTTTGTTAATCAGGTGACAATATTGAGGCCAATCTTCTTTAAAAATATATTTTATTTAAGAGGAGAGAGAGAATGGGCATGCCAGGGCCTCCAGACACTGCAAATGAACTCCAGACACATGGGCCATCTTGTACATTTGGCTTTATGTAGGTACTGGGAAATCAAACCTGGGTCTTTTGGTTTTGCTGACAAGTGCATTAACCACTAACCTATCTCTCTAGCTCAAGGCCAGTCTTTTTGAAATCTATTTTGTTGATGTCTGGCTTTTATTGTAGTGTTCAATTATTCAAATTTAATGTAATTACTGATATGGTTAGACTTAGTTCCACCAAGTAGCTTTGTTCCTATTTTAGAAGTTGCACTAGGAATTATTAAACTATTTTAGATCTATATTTTGTTTCCTTTATTGTCTTTTTAGCTATATCTTTTTGCATTGCTGTCTCATGGTTGTTCTAGGAAGTATAATATGCTTAGAATTACTAGTAAATTAGTCAATATAAAATTCAGTCAACTTGAAATTTTTTTCTCCTTCAACCCAATGTTAGCTTATTATTAAGACTACATGTGTTATAAATAATGCACTAAATTTCATAATTTTATGAATTCTAACAAGTTATGTATTTTATTAAAGAAAAATGGTATATCAATGTACAGTCAGTTATCACTATTTATATTTTCTGTATTCACAAATTCATTTTTTCTCTAAAATTTATTTATAACCACAAAGTTAATGCTGATAGCGTATAATGATCGCTCAGAGACAGGTGAAGATAAGCAAAAAAAAAAAAAAAAAAAAAAAAGTTAAATCATCTGATATGTGTATTCCCAGCTGAAGTAAACAGTGTATCTTCTTGTTTTACTTCTTAACTAATGCCTGTTATAATAGTCTATTTAGAGCACATATCTCACATTTCTATACTTTTTTTGGTGATTTTTCCATGCCCACAAATGTAAGACTAAAGCAACAAGTTTCTAGTGTTCTCAAGCACAAGAAGGCTATGAAACCATACATGTGCTAAATAAACTTCCTTCAGGAACAAGTTATAGTCTGTTGACTGTAAATTCAATGTTAATGAAGCAACAAAATATATTAATTGACCTGACTGTTAGCAGAATCACACACTAAGCAATTTATATATTGATTGGTTGGTGAAAATGATGTTATGACCAGGGAGTTACAGGGGCTTAATGCCCTTTCCCTTAGGAGAGATAATTCAGTATTCACTAATTCAGTGTTTTCAGTCACTTTATAGAACACAACTGCCACACATAACAAGGACTGACTATATTGGACATATGCATGTAGATATCTTTTAGATTTATTTGCATATATTCTATTGTTATTTTCATTATATTGCAGTTATTGCTTCTTTTCATTCAGGAGAACTTTCTTCAGAGCAGCTCTGAGTAGATTGAGAGTGCAGAAAATGCACTCTGTTTTTGTTCATCAAAGGTGTTATATTTTAGCTTACAATTTTGCAAGTTAGTTTCACTAGGTGTTGCTTTCTCGATTGTCAGTATTTACCTATCAGCAACTTAAAGACGTTGTACCATTGTCATCTATCCTCCATTGCTTCTACAGGAAAGTTAGAATTCATTCTTGTCTTTGTTCTCCTGTGTGCAACCTGTCATTTATTTTTTAACCTACTTTTAAGATTGTTTCTTGATTGTTTAACTAACAATTCTCTGCTTTCTTGGGTATTTGTTCTACAAGTTGTTGCTTTCTGCTACCTGAACTTCTTGTGAAATATGCAATAGTTTCAGACACAACAGAAGCAACTTAAGATCTTAAATGTTATAGTTTCCTCTTTCAAGGATGAAAACTCCTTTCCATTACTGCTTAATTTTATTTACATTGCTGAGCCTTCAAATAATTGTGTGTGAGTACACATATGGATGGATGCTAGATGTGTTTGTAAAAATTATTTACCAGATTTATAACTATTTCTGTGAGACAGTTTAGCCATGATATTTTATTGTTACTAAATTTACTTTTTGTAATTGAAAGTGAAGTGTGTTCTTGAAAGTAATGCAGCTCATGATCTCTGTCTACTGAGATTAGATAATTAATAGTTTGGATTTTGATTGATAAATTTAGATGTTCAAAAAACTTTAGAGGGCTGGAGAGATGGCTTAGTGGTTAAGCGCTTGCCTGTGAAGCCTAAGGACCCCGGTTCGAGGCTCGGTTCCCCAGGTCCCACGTTAGCCAGATGCACAAGAGGGCACATGCGTCTGGAGTTCGTTTGCAGAGGCTGGAAGCCCTGGTGCACCCATTCTCTCTCTCTCTCTATCTGTCTTTCTTCTGTGTCTGTCACTCTCAAAAAAAAAAAAAAAAACACTTTAGAAACAACTTTCATCTTAAAGAAGTTCTTTACAGTGTTATAAATAGGACACATTAATCTTTTAAATTTCTTCTCTCTTTTTTCTTTAACACAGGGTTCCGCTGTGTAGCCCAACCAGGCCTCAAATTCATGATTTACTTGCCTCAGTCTCTAAGATGCTGGGATTACAGATATGTGTCACCTACCAATCCTTTAACTTTCTTTAAAAAAATTTTTTTTAAAATTTTATTTGTTAGAGAGAGAGAGAATGGGCACACCAGGGCCTCTAGCCACTGCAAACAAACTCTAGACACATTTGCCACCTTGTGCATCTGGCTTATGTGGGACTTGGAGAATTGAACTTGTGTCCTTAGGCTTTGTAAGCAAGTGCCTTAACCACTTAGCCATCTCTCCTGCCCCCTAAATTTCTTAATAAAAGCTTTACATTTATTATTTTAAGATAACTTTTTATAATAATCACACTATAATCTGAAAAGTAATGACATGTTACTTCATTTGAACTACTACACAAATAACCTGGTTGGCTTATAGAGAACAGAAATTTAATTTCACAGTTCTGGGGACTAAAACGAGTTCAAAATGAAGGTACTGGCTGATTTATTATTTGGTGAGATGCCTTTTTTTTTCCTCCCATGTTGAAACAAGGAAGGGATTTCCTTTATGCTGCTTTCATAAAGGTACTCTGTCTTCATAACTTATTGCCTTCCAAAGGTCTCACCTTCTAATACTGTGATTCTGAAGACTAGGATTTCAGGGGCACAAATATCCAGACCACAGGACTTGACGAGGGCCAGAGGATTAATATATAACATTGTCTGTGCTTTTGCTTGAAAATGATCATGGCATATGTGTCTATTGTCCAAAGCTCTTTAAAGTCTCCTCAGTACTAACAATGACATTAAATAATCTCAGTGTACTTAGCTAGTTAGATATGGCTACCTATCTGACTTAGCTTTCAGTCTTTCCTTAGCCACTCCACTTTAGCCATCCAGTTCCTCTGAATTTTCTTTAAATATACTAGGCATGTTCAAACCTCAGAACTCTATCCTTTGCTATTCTGGCTGATTTCTCTTCTCCTAGATTGCCACATAGCTAGTTCTTTTATTTCTCAGGTGTTGGTTCAAAAGTAATATTCTTTATTTTATTTGTTTATTTATTTTTATTTGTTATTTTACTTATTTGAGAGAGAGAAAGGGGAAGAGGCAGGTAGTGAGATAGAGAGAGAGAGATAGAAAGAGAGAGATAGAGAGAAAAGGTACAACAGGGCCTTAAGCTACTGCAAACAAACTCCAGATGCACCATGTGCATCTGTCTTATGAGGGTCCTGGGAAATTGAACTGGGGTTCTTTGGCTTTGAAAGCAAGAGCCTTAAGTGCTAAGCCATCTATCCAGCCCAAAAGTTACATCTTAAAGCAGCCTTTTGATTCTACTCAATGTAAGATTATTAATTTTACCACTAAAACCTGCTTTTTTTGTATATATCAGCTTCTAAAATAGTGCAGATGCTCCTTATCTTATAGTGAGGTTATATACCAGCAATCTAATCATAAGTTGAAAACACTATAAACAGAAAATGCATTTAACACACTGAACCTATAGAACATCATAGATTAGTCTAGTCTACCTTTGGTGTGCTCAGAACTCTTACATTATTAGCCTATAGCTGGGCAAAGTTGCCTAAATTAATAACCATTTTATAATAAAGTGTTACATACTATGTAATTTATCAAATACTGTACTGAAAATTAAAACCAAAATGACTGGGTAGGTATGCTTTTTTACTACCATGAAATTGATAAATTGTAAATCAAACCATCATAATTTAAGGACCATCTGTGCATAGTTCCTCATTTACTTGTTTATTTTCTGGATTTATTCACTGGTGTTTTATTAATAAACATGGGCTTTGCAAAAACAGAAATTTAGGGGGTGAGTTTTTGTATCCCCATACTCTAGAAGAATAACATAACATGCATATAGTAGGTGTTGAGTTAATTCACTGAATAAATAAACAAGCGAAACTCCCTGGAGAGTCTTTGCAATACTGCTAAAAGCTCATCCTTCTAAACAACTAACCTTTTTGTTTGATTTTTCTAAACAACTAACATTTTTGTTTGATTTCCCTGCATATGAACAGCCTTTGGTATAACAGAAGTTTCAGATTTGTATTTTCAACTTGCATTTTATCCCACCATGGGGGATTTATACATTATTATTACAAAATAACAACTATTCTGAATACCATTCAAACTCAAAGTTTAGTCTAATAAAATATCACTGTGCTCTCACCAATAGCCTATGATAATAGTACTCTGTTGGTCTTGTTGTAGTGACATTTCCTCATATATATTATGTGTGCATGAGCACACACACACACATACACACACATATAAATAATCAATACAACATATGCTCTGCACAAGTTTTAATGGCTAGTTATAAGGAAAACATCTAACACCTGACAATGTGACATAATGAAAACAGAAAATAAATATAACAATAACATAACATTGTCTAGCTAGTGTAGCAGAAATAAAGAAGAAAATGTGAACTTCCTTTAAAAAATTTTTTACAGGGAATTATAATTGCTACTAACTCTCTAGGGAAAAAGCCCCGAAGGGGAAATGTGAGAGGTAAATGAAGAATGGCCTCTGCAAGAATGCACTTCTGCCTTGGTCTGCATGCCTGGGAAGCTTTACGAGCCACGAGCCACCTCATCTTTGAAGGGAATTGGTTCCTGCTTCGTTGTATGTCTAGTCCTTGACCTTGCGGGAGTAACCTAGAAGCACTGGCAATGAGATTTCAGGCCATGTTGGTTATAGCAAATTCTAGCCACTGAATGATCTTTTACCTTTCTTTAAGTTCCTTATAATGAGATTAGACCCATATTATTTTTACAGATACACATAATGGAGCCTAAGGGGATATGTGACTTGCATAGGGGGGACTAAGTTTTCTCTGGTTATCTAACTCTTTTTAAATATTTAAGTTAATTTATTTATTTGAGAGAGAGTGTGTCAGGGCCTTCAGTTGCTGCAAATGAACTCCAGACACATGGGCCACCTTGTACATCTGGGTTGCATAGTTCCTGGGGAATTGAGCCTGGGTCCTTTGGCTTTGCAGACACGCTCCTTAACCACTAAGCCATCTCTCCAGCCCTGGTTATCTAATTCTTGAAAGTTGAAATTACTTTCATTTTCTAATATCTCAAATTCCCCCTTGTTAAGTTAACCTCCTTCTCAGGTACCTATCCCATATGTGTTTGCTGGGCACTGAGGTTTCCTGAACCCTCATTCCCAAGCTGTGAGAAAACATTTCTGACTTGCTGCATTCCCTAGATCACAAATAAGTACAACTTTCCACATATGAGTTTATGATCATATTGTAACAATCCTTGCCTTCCTTTCCATTAATTCACACAGAATTTGTGATTTAACTCAAGAAATTTAACTATACAGTGAATTCTAAACTTTTCAAGAGCCATACTGACAAATTAATGAACAAATAGGTTTAAGTCTAAAACCTATAAATTTCTGACTTCAGTTCACCCCTTGGATGCTCAATACACCGGAACTGTCTCTGAGACTCATCATCACTCATGTTCTCAAAGTATTCTTTTCATTATTTGTTCCCTTCCATCTAAATTGAATAATTTCTTTCATATTATAACTCACCTGAATTTTCATCTGTTTACTTAAATATCCCACTCTAAATTTAAGCAAAAACTACATAATAAATTTCAGATAAAACAAATGAAAATTTATCATGAAAAGTTATAGAATATGTAATAGACAGATTAAAAAGGGAAAATATTATTATTTGATCATTCAGAGATGACCATAAGGTAATGTTTCAGACATTTGTGTGTGTGTGTGTGTGTGTGTGTGTGTGTGTGTGTGTGTGTGTAAGTACATGTGTATAAAGCATCTTGGGGCGTTATCATAAAATGCCAAACGAGTGGTTTATTGCATAAATTTATTGCTCACAGTTTGGGAGGCTAATAATCCCACATCAAAGCCCACTAGACTTGGTGTCTTTTGAGGAACCACTTCTTCATGGATGGCACCTTCTTGCTCTTCCCATATGGTAGAAGGACAACAGATCTGTTTCAGCCCCCCCTTTTTTTTGTTCATTTTTTATTTATTTATTTGAGAGCGACAGACATAGAGAGAAAGACAGATGGAGGGATAGAGAGAGAATGGGCGCACCAGGGCTTCCAGCCACTGCAAACGAACTCCAGATGCGTGCGCCCCCTTGTGCATCTGGCTAACGTGGGACCTGGGGAATGGAGCCTCGAACCGCGGTCCTTAGGCTTCACAGGCAAGCGCTTAACCACTAAGCCATCTCTCCAGCCCTTGTTTCAGCCCTTTTTTATAAGGATATTAATCCTGTTCAAGAAAGTTCCACTTTCATGTCTTAATCCCTTTCTAAAACTCTCACTTCTTCCTTCCTATGACCTTGGGGATAGAACTCCAGCATATAAATTTGGGGTGGGGGTTCACAAACATCTAGGAGGATATGATATGTATCTGGTTTTCAGTTTGAAAGCTGCTTACATACTCGTGTTACCTTTGATAGATATATATATCGCTCTAGTTTCTTTTTTTCCCAAGTAGTAGATAATCCAGTACATCTGGAATCTTGAGAAAACTCTATTCCTTGATAACTTTTCATTTAATGGTGTTTTTATATGCTGTTGGTCTTCAATTGAATTAACTTATTATGTGGTACAAAATATAACTATTAAAATTTTAGAATTACATTTTTACTTATTAGCTGCTAATTCTAAAGAAGATCTTTCCTTATTAACTCATTAACTAAAAAGATTAAACATATCCTCTCTTCACTGTCTTTTGCTAAAATTTTATCACTAAGGCATCATGAAAGAGTCATTGTAAATGGTGGCAAATATTATTATTTTACCCCAATGTGGATACTTTTTCAGTATCATCATGTACCTTTTTAAATCTTTCAACATTATCTTCTTTCTTTTATTATTGATCCAAGTATTCCCAGTGGGAGACCTTTCAAGCCATCATCTGTGTCACTTTGACATTTTTATTTTTTGATTGCTTCCTTTTGGTCCCACACAAGGTCTCCAGATATACCTGTTTAACCTCAGTTTGGGTTTGTATTAAGTATTCCCTCTTTATATACATAATTCAGGAAATGTGAACCTGAGAAGGAAATATGTAATTGCGACCTGGCATGTTAATCTTGGTTTGGGTTTTCCCAAAGGTAATAACTTGAGTCAAGGAAGACAAAGCAGAAACCCAAAGAAATAGAGAGTTGGCAAGAAATAAAGCCAAAATAATGTGTAAGTAAGAGGCTGTTGGGAGAAAATGGGGCTTAGACCCATAGGAGCATCTAAGGAATCTTGTAGAATAGTCTTTATCATTTCTTTGGAATAGTCACATGGAAAGTATCCTAGCTTCCCATTGCCTCAGTATGACTTTGCCCTCTGTTGAAGGCTATCCTGGGGACACTGAGGCTTCTAGAAGTAAATGGTGAAATTGTTGAATGCTGGAGACAACTTTTGGGTGGAGCTGCACAACTCAGGTACTCAGGTAGGATGCCATCACGCCACTGCTACACTGAGCCAAGGAGGTAGGGCCAAGTCCTCGGGGGCCGGTGGCACTCTGGGAGAGCAAAGTACTTCCTGGACCATTAGCGTTCTATACCTTCCCTTTGCTTCCTGCTTGACCCTTTGTCTCTACCACTCAGAATAACTCCTACTTGATCCAGTCATGTTTAAGTGACCAATTTCCCCTGCATCTTCCACATCTTAGAAGTTTTCCACATGGCTGCAGGCAGCACAGAAGACTCAATGTAGCCTGGATTGTTCCTCTGTATGAGGTCACGATATGCCTGCTTGGCATATCCAGTTAGATGTCCCATAGCTTCCTCAAGCCCATCATGTCGCAAACTGTACTTGTCAACTTCCCCTGGTGTTCCCTCAACACAAGCACTGTGGACAGCACTAATATCTACCCAGCTATCCAGAGCACAAGGCAAGCACTGCCCTGATTCCTCCCTCTCACCCTAGCCAGTTAATCCTCCTATGTACCGATTGCTTTGCAAACCCATCTGTATCATGCCATTATTGCTATCTCCGTTCTATTTCATGGCACCATCTTCTCTTGCCTTGACTCTAAGGCAGCTTATTCTGCAATGTACCTGCAGCTAATTCCTCCCCTATACTGTAGCAAAGAGAGTTTCCTAAAATACCACAACAGCAACTGATCCTAACAGTGGTTGTTGGTTTGTACTTACCTTGCTTTTAAAGTTAAACTTTGAAGGTTGTTGAATTGGGTGAATATGAGGGTGGAAGAATGAAAGCAAGGTAGAGAGAAAGGGGAAATGGGCAGATGAAGGGAGTGTTTGCAAAACTAAGTATACATATTAATAAAGAATAAAAATAAAATAGTAAACACCCATAAGTAGCCCTGGGGAAGTGGAGACAAGAGAGTATACTGGTCTGCAAATCTAGCCTAATTGGTGAGCTACATTCTTCTGAGAAACCCTTTCAAAAAGGGGTGGATGGCTACAGAGATGGCTTAGTGGTTAAGGTGCTTGCCTGCAAAGCCAAAGGTTCCCAGTTCCACTCTCCACCCACATAAGCCAGGTGCTCAAGGTGGCACATGCATCTGGAGTTTGTTTGCAGTGGCTGGAATCCCTGGCATGCCCATTCTCTTTCTATCTGCCCCTTTCTCTCTCTCAAATAAATAAATAAATAAAATATATTAAAAACAAGGATGGATGGCATGCCGGAGGGTGACAGCTGAGATTGACTAGCCTCCACATGCATGTTCAACCACCTTCCCCACGTATGTACACACACACACACAGCCCTATTTAATGTAGCTATTCTTTTTTATTTCCTGCCTCATAATTTGTTAATAGTACTCCTTTTATTTCCCTATCTGGTACACACACACACTCACATGTTAGAAAGGAAGGCTTTTACAGTGGCATATATTCAGGCTTTCAGATACAGATTACAGCAATGACTTAAGAAGGTGACCTACGGGGCTGGAGAGATGGCTCAGCAGTTAGGGAGCTTGCTTGCAAAGCCTAATGACCCTAGTTCGATCCCCCAGTTCCCACATAAAACCAGATGCACAAAGAGGCTCATGAATCTGGAGTCAGTTTGCAGAGGCTGGAAGGCATGGCACCCCATTCTCTCTTCTATCTCTTTCTGCTTGCAAGTAAATAAATGGAAAAAAAGTTAAAAAAAAAAAAAAAAAGAAGGTGACCTAAGTGACTTCACAATGGGTGGTTCTGTGAAGCAAAATCATTTTAGTAAAAGATCTGAGCAGCTGAAAGACTAAATAACTAATTGAAAATTGCCAAGCAAACAACCGAAAGAAACTTCCCATGGCCTGTTAGTTCATCCTGCCTGAGCTGCATGCCCCTCTGTAAGACTGCTGCTGAATTGGAGGACACAAACAAAGATGGCCACCCCAGCAGTCAACAGAAACTGGTGCTCTTTGACTGTCTCGCTGCTGCTGCTCGGAACCTTTCCTGTGCTAGCTGGCCCATGGCAGGAAGAGAATGTGTGCTGACTTCCTTAGTTCACTTGATCTCACTTGAACCCAGATCCCTGTGTCTCCTCGGGCCTTGCTCAGAGCTGACCTACACTGGCTGCCTCCGTTGTAACTCCAACAGTTGGTAGCTTCCGATCCTTGAAGTTTTCTGCTACATAAATTTATGCTACAGGAGTCAGTGATAAAAACAATTCCTGTTTAATGCTTACTTGATTCAAGAATTATTGGTTGAAAATGTGTGGTATGCTCAACATTGTACTGGATCTGTGGTGATCTTGCAAACCATCAAAATGTGCCTTTTGTGTGTGTGTGAAAATACTGCTACCTGAGTGACATAAAAACAGTAACTGTCACCGCACTCCCTCAGCGTCTGGTGCTTTAGGTTTTTGGTTCTGGTGCTTTGCTTGCAAAGCGTAGTCATCGCTCATGTCTCGCTGCTTGTCACAGCTGATGCAGGAGAAGTTGTTGGCTCTGTAAGACAGATGAGTACATAATCTTAGGGACTCAGGTGACTTGCTCAGGCACAGGACCAGTTCTTAGTTACTCAGGATGTTTACATTTTAGGTTTCTCTCAACTTGGGGCTGTTCTCCCTCACCAAGCCTTTCTTCCCCAGTCTGCATGGCTTCCTGATTTCTAGGGATGGTGGATTTTGTCCATTCATACACATATCTAAAGCAATAGAGACTATAGCACAATTCTTTATAGAGTCGTGAATCGGGAATGGCCCCTGACTTTTTTTTTAAACTTTCCCACTTTATGGTTGAAGATACTGGTGTGGTCGCATGCAGAGCTCTTCAGAAGCTTGTCTCTGAGCCAGACTGAGATGCCAGACTTTCTTCATATCATCTTCAATTTTTTTTAAATGAAGAGTAGTATTTTATTTTTATTTATTTATTTGAGAAGAACAGACAGACAGAGAGAAAGAGGCAGATAGATAGAGAATGGGCACACCAGGGCCTCCAGCCACTTCATTCCAACTCCACATTGTACATCTGGCTTATGTAGGTCCTGTGGAATTGAACCTCAAATTGGGGTCAATAAGGCTTCGTGGGCTTAACCACTAAGCCATATCTCCAGTCCCTCATCTTCAATTTTTGATACTATCCCTTGGTTTAAAAAAATTAATTTACTTATTTATGTGTGTGTTTGCATGCACACATATGCACACCTGAATGTAGCAGTTCCTTTCAGCTGCCAGTGAATGCAATTCAGCTTACGTGGGTGGCTTGAAAGTTAAGCCCTGGTTGTCAGGCTTTGGAAACAAGCATCTTTAATCATTGGGCCATCTCATTAGCTCCCTATCCTTGGGTTCTGACAAGTACATTTGTTTTTGATCCTGACTATGCTGAGAACCTCTGCGAAATTGAGGTTTCGGGACCAGAGCAGCTCCCAGCCCTATTTTAATGGGAAGTATATGAGAAATGGACATGAGTGAATATGGTGCAGGATTTGGGGGTTCAGGAGGGGGTCCTGAAATCTATGAACCCCAATTGTGGGTCCTGTGCTCTAAAAAACAAAGAATTGATTAAAATGGGCTCAAGAAGGATACATTATGAAGTATTGAGTTTATTTAGGGAGAAATCACAAATTGTGGGGTCTATTTAAGGGAAACTGGGATCTAGGAAGAAGGCAAGAGCAGAATCATAAGCACATGGAGGGTAGGAAACACACACTCACCTGGAAGGCACAGCCTAGCTCCTGAGGCTCACTTAAGAGAAATGGAGGACTTTAGGGAAAGAGTCTGGAGCAGAGCATAAACATGTGGGAGATAAGCATACTAATGTGGAAGGCACAGTCTCCATCTTGAACCTCCCCATGGAAAAAAAGTTAAAAGAGCAAATGGTGGTGGCTTAAGGAAGAAGAGCAGAGGGAGAGTATCAAAGCAGAGATCAGGAACTTCAGATAAGAAATGGGTCTTAAAGAGAGTTATAGCCATGGTTGCTCCTTGCTTAGAGAAATTACATAGGCAGCAGGCCCAGAGTAGAGGAGATACCAATGTCGTAGATCTAGGGTATAAAGGAAACACACATATGGTGGATTCAGAGATCAGAAAAAAAAATCATACATGTCATTACAGTGTTACCCCGAAGTATAAAGCAGAGGCCAGCAGAAATTTACCCAGGCCAAGAAATACTGCTCTGCTCTCCTCCCGCCCAGCCAGGCTGGGTGTGTGTGTTTGGGGGGGTGGGGGTGGCAGACTTACATGTATCCACGAAGAGATCACTGGACAGAGAGAGTACAGAGGGAACAAAGACTTCTGGAGAAAGCACAGCCAAGCCTCTATAGTCAATTGAAAATGGACTCTTAAGTCAGATTCAGGTATGAAAGGGGAAGAACCAATTGGTTTGTAGATTTTTTGTAGATGTCATTCCTACAAGACAAGCCCACTTGGTAGTGAAGGCCAGCCCCTCTAGGTAATGTGCCAAACTGCGGGCAACTGCAGCTATTGTGAATAAATAAAGCTATTGTGAATAAATCTGGATCAGACCAGGGTTCCATTTCTGCCTAGGTGGGGTGGCATCTTCTAGTTCTCTTTGAGCACTTGTTCTTAACTGCCTCAAAGAAGCCAGCTCTCTCCTGAGTCACTTCCAGTGTGTCTTTCAAAGAATACTTCTTTTACCTAGTAGATGGCCCAATGCCTAGTTCTCCAAACTGACCAGCAATCTTTTTACACAGGAAACCTACTTATTTTGATGGATGGCTCTTATCTGACCCATATTAGTTTTGCCTACCTGGCATTGTTCTGGAGCGGGGAGCCAGCTCCTCTGTCCTTCCTGGCATGACAAGGGAAAACCTGGCTTGTGATCATCCCATCTCTTCATGTGAAAAGCACAAATTCCTGGAGGCCCACTCTATGACATGGAATACATGCCTGCTACTGAAAACCTAATCAAAATCCTATGGCAGAGGAGGTCATGAGCCTTAGGGGTATAAAGCCTGCTCTTGTCTGGCTAAATGCATATATTATGCTCACCAAACTGCCCTATAAGCAGTACACTTAATGTTCATATTCATATAGTAATGCTACTCTCATTTTTGGTTCTCTTTTCAGATGGTGGTGGCCACTGGGATGACCCAAAAGGCAACATAGTGCTGAGAAGAAGTGATGGAAGAGTGCTCAGCCCTGAAACATCTCTATCACGCCCTCCACGGTTCAGAATCCATTGCAGAAGAGGTAGCAGAAAGAATGTAAGAGCCAGAGGAAGGGTACAACTTCTTACAATGCAACTCTCCAGACAGAATTTGGCCTCAATATCCACAACCTCACAGTGCCTAGCAATGCCTTTACAAGACCCTCACCGTGAGAGAAAAAGACAACATGAAAATAAAGGAGATACTAATGGAGAAAGGGAGGTGATATGATGGAGAGTGGAGTTGTGAAGGGGTAAAGTGGGGAAGTGGAGGAAATTATCATGGTTTATTGTCTGTAAGTATATAAGTTGTCAATAAAAAATTATTTTTCTTAAACAGAGCACAAATTCAATACGCCAACATAACAGAAACAAGTTCAAACATTTCTTGCTTACACATCCAGGCAAGTAGGATGCCATGAATCAGGAGGGCAGTCCTCGGCCCTTAGGACTTGAGAAAAAGGCAGACAAAGCCATCAACTGTCTGAGAAAGGAATTGGGTGTCACCTTAAGTTCCTGGGCAAATGTCTGAATTGTTCCTTTAAAGGAAGCTGTGAGAAAAGTAAGGATCCTGGCCCCACAGTCCTGAGGGATGACGCCTAGCTCTCACCTCTGTCCTTGGGCTTGAGTCCTTGAGCCACTCGATACTGAGGCAGCAGCCTCTGCTCCATGATTCCCATCCCATGAACTGCGTGTGGCCGCAAGGCACTCTGCACGGAGGTGTGGACCACCACCACCATCCTCAGTGGCTTCTGTTGACTCTCTATGGTTGGGGAGATTTGGCCAGTTGTACGAAGATTGTTAAGTCTTCCCATTGGCAGTGATCTTTAAGACCTACGAAAGATTAATCACTGAGGAAGCCCATAACTTTGCCATGATCAAAGTAAAAGTTCTAGTTTTATGGCTGCCTGTGTTTTATCCTCCATAAATTTTATCATAATGATTAGCCTCAAAGTATGGGCATAATTTACATGCATCAAAATGTCTCCCACTACCCTCGCAGCCTGTTAAACACCTGCAGCAAATACATGCAAGCATATTACAAAGCAGAAAGCTCCCTGGCTCTCTGAGGCATTAATCAATGCAATTTCTCCAAAGGGGGGAGGAATAAGGGAGAAGAGGGGTAGAGAGGAGGGAGGGAGAGGAAAGGAGAAGAAGAGAAAGAGAAGATGGGAGAGAGAGAGAGAGAGAGAGAGAGAGCGAGTGAGCGCAAGGTCGTGATGGCAGCTTCCTGTGACCACAGTTGTTCATCCTGGATCTACATAGGACTAGCTAGCTCTGTGTCTGTCAGAAATATTCTCTTTTTAGCTTCTTATTCCTTCATGGGGAGATCAGCCTGATTTCCCAGAAATTCTTTTTATCTTATTTTATTTTTTCTTACAATTGACCGGAAACTCTTTAAAAATGTCAGCCCAGGAGAGACTGTAGAAACTGCAGCTACTTAGCATGACTGGTTTCTCCCACTTGTGTCCAGAATATTGTTATGTGGAGAGAGATGTGGAGTGTGGACCTCCTCTCTCCATTTCCCACTTCTACCTCTCATTGATTTTTTTTTTTTTTTTTTGCCTCCTAGCAAAGAGTTAAAGGTTATCACCCAGGGATTGATGTCTAGGCACGCTGGCAGACATGCACCAAGGCAACAGCGGCTACAAATAGTGTAAGGGACAAGGTTTCAAGGTAAACATCAATTTCTCCAATTTGCTATAGCCTGAGAGACTTGTAAGCCCAGTGAATGAATTGTGCATGTGAGTTTTGTACTTGATGGATGGAGCAGAAGTTGTTCCTGTAAGGTGCTGCTAATATATACTGAGTCTTCAGTTTAAATATCTTGAAGGAGTAAAAAGTCAGAGCTGTTTCATTCATTGCCCTCTTCCTTACATTCACTGGGTTTCAATCTTCTTGGACTACTTGAAAGACACCCCACCCACCGGAAATCAACTTCATGCCCTGGGAGAAACTGTCAGAGCTTGTGCCCAAACACCAGGGTGAAGGGTACCCTCATTGCTCTGCTACTGAAACTCCATTGCTATCTTTACAACCACACCTAACCTTTTGATCACACTATTATTGATTGCATATAATCTATTAGTTGTGACCTATATTTGGAAATGTTTTCTTTTGTATTGTATGGATGGCTGTGTATGTATGGGTACAGACATTGCCATAGTGCATGTGTGTGTGTGTGTGTGTGTGTGTGTGTAGAGGTCAGTGGACATCCTTGGGATGTTGGTCCTTCCATCTTGTTTGAGACACAGACTCTCCTTGTTTGTCACTGCAAATATCATACTAACTGGTCTTTGAGCTCTGGGATTCTCTTGAGTCTGCCTCTTATTGCTGTAGCAAGCTGGGATTCACAGATATGCAAACTACTTTTGTAAGCGTTACATATATCCTAGAAATCTGAACTCTCATCTTCAGGCTTGTATACAAGTAGTTTTAGCCATCCAGCCATTTCCTCAGCCCCGGAGGAAATGCTTTCTGTTTAATGAAATTCTCTGTCAATGGCAATTGTTCGTTCCATGAGCTATAGAGTGGGTTGGGTCTTATGCAATACTATTTAATATGAGTACTTATGTGACTCTGGCCAAATTATTATTATTGTCATTAGAAATATGGAAAAATAAAGCTGAGATGCAATGACTTGCCCAAAGTCACAGAACTAGTAAGCCTTTGATGTAAGATCTGAGCTCAGGCAGCCTAAGTGCATTCAGAACTTTCATCCAGTCTGTGCACCTTATCACTGGGCTTATTAAGAAACGTAGCATCCTGAGAGTTGGAGGTTATTTGTATGTATTTGGTTTGCTATTCAAATATTTGTTGTTTCCAAGGGCCAAAACAATCCTAGGGGCAGGGGCCCTAGGGTAGCAGTCATGATCTCTAAAGACAGTAGGCATAGAAATACCATTCTCCCCAAAAGAGACCCAGCTTTTCTTTCCTGATCATGTTACAAGACTAAAATATGTTAATTTCATTTAAGGGAAACCTTAAATAAAACTTTCATTAATCAGAATGGGTATTCTTACCATAATGAGTCCTAGTTGAATTTTAGAACCCTCTTTATGCTTGGTTAGTAACAAAGCTGTTATAAAAATAATTTGACAAGACATTTCGTTGCAAGGCTGTGACTTCACTGTATAAACGGGTGCCTTAGCCTGGTATCTGAGCATACTGAATTTATGTAATGCTAACATAATGGATTATGCATATTGTATCAGATTAAAAAATGAAACCCAATGAAGTATTACAGCAATTTAAAATATATATATATCGGGGCTTGTTCAGCACAGATATTTAAAATTTAAACCCGTTTAAATATTCAACTGAAACCAAAATAAAATTCTGAAAAATGGAATTCAATAGAAAAAGCTCCATTAGGAGTAAAAAGGCTTCCCCAAATCCATTTGGTTCTAATAGAAAGCCATTGAGTGAGGTTCCCATTGTTGCAGCACCAGCCAAGGGAAAAATTATACACACACTTGGGCAGGCAAAAATCAGTTGGACTCCTTGTGACATGAACTTGTCTTAGAAAAGGCAGAGCACAGGGAAGCCTGGGTCCAACTCTCAGATCATTTGTTTAAAATGGTCAGAGGCTCTTTCTTAAATCACATCTTCCTGTTCCTTCCTTGCTTCAATGAAACCTCATTTCACCTTCCACATCAGACATAATTGTAAAGAAAAAAAAAAGAAAAGAAAAGAAAAAAAAATGTCACCTTTGGCTGCAGTACCAGGAATATTGACCAAATTGCTTTCAGAGGCAAGAGTTATTTCTCTGATACACATCCTGCAGGATGTTTTTATTCAATTAATTGGAATGATTGCTTGCATAGAAATGCATTGCTTTATCAAGGTCTGCTTGAATATCAGGCTTGGGCCGGCCCCAGCATTTCTGTTACCCTGTTTTCCAGACAGCTTTGCATGAGGATTCTGAAACATAATTAAAACAATCAGAGAGAATTAGCGAGCTCTGTGACTGCATTCACACAGCGAATCCAGAGACTTACACAGGGAAGTGTACAGGCGGGCAAGCCAGCGACAGGCAGCATTCCAGGGCCAGAGCGATGGCTGTTAGGAGACCTAAAATGGAGGGTATTATGAAAAGAAATATAGGATAATATAAACAGAGTCTCTAATCCTGAGGACTGTAAATCCCTTTTCCTTAATTGGTTTAGAAACTGTGGTCTGTAATGTGAGATGGAGGGCTCTAGCTTCCTTTCTTCTTGGCTGCAGAATCACATTAAATGAAAAACAATAGCAGAGCTGACAGCTTCCTTTCTGTGGGGGCACTTAGCGCTAATCTGCTATTGAGACTAATACAATTACACAGGATTAGAGCGGGGCCAGTGATGTGCAGATTGGGGGATTCTGTGGAAGGGGAAGCCACCTTCTTTCAAAGTAAGGAATGGAGGCTGAAGAGGGACAGTGGATCAGGTCCACTGTGCTCCTAATTATTCTAAAGTTGATGAAAATGGCCATGATTTTATACTTAACCCAGGACCTTGATTATGAATTCTAATCCAAACAGAAGTCTGTTTTCAGATTTTTCTCATTGATGTATCACATGTTATTTTTACTCTTAATGATTTTGAGCTGAATTTGAAGACTTCCCTAAAGGAGTGCGTACGCCTTTCCACTTGTCCTGACAGTGTGTGTGTGAGTCTCCCTTCAGTTTCAAGACGGAGGGGGAAACTACACTGGTGATTTTAGAAATCACAACTGGCCAGAGGGTCATTTCCTAGTCTCCAGTTGCATTTTTTTGTGCAAAATTTAACTGGCAGGTACTATTTTTTTTTCCCAACAAAATGATTATGGAAACCCATCAACACTGGTGAGCTGGCCACAACCGGCTAATTCAGAGTCTCCATCAGGATCATAGACACACTGACATTAGTCTCCAGAGAGAGGAGTGACATTTATCAGAGGAATACAGAAGGACATAACAATCTGAAAAACTAGCATTTTGTAAAAGGCACTGTGGATTTCCATGAAAACCACCCTCAACAAAACATGTACTATAGGCTTTTAATTACTGTGTTTCTCAATCACTTGGCAAATATTTCCAATTACTCTCATTTTTATTTTTAAATAAACGTGGTCAATATGACATGCTTATTACAGTCACAGCATGATGCAACAATACTTTTCTAATTTAATTCCAAAGCTGTTGGTCCTAAATAAATGCCCCTAGTGAATGCTGTAGTTATTATACTTTCTACATGCTCCACAAATAATCCCTATTGAACATTTACTTACTGTACACTGATGAACACATACACACTACAGCAACTTGTTCTGATACTAGAGCATCTTTCTGATGGTTCAGCGACAAAAAAAGAAAAGAAAAGAAAAAAAAAAAGAACCTGCTCCTTAAATCATTTAAATCATTCCTGAAGATCCACATTTAATGCAAATATGATAACTTGGGTTTTTAACTGAATATTACAATTTGTTCCTTGAACTTGATGCCCAAAGGCAATGTAATGGTGGTCATTTCAACCCAGGGAGTGAAAGAGCAAAAGTGGGCAAAGTAGATGGGAATAGATGTTAAAGAGTTCACTGTTTCTTAAAAGGAATTTTATTCCATTCTAAACAAGACAGCGAAAGTCAACCGATCCTCACTTTTTTAGTCTTCTCTTGTTTCCAGATAGCATCTTGTTCACAGGAGCTAGAATCTCCTGGTCAGGTCTGGGACTGGCCTCCGGTTCTGGAAGGGGAGGGTCTTTTGGTTAGTTGAGGACAGACGACAGTACCAGGCTTTCTTCATGTGCTATTCTCAAGATAACCTCAAGAGATGAGGAATAAGGCAATCTCATTTTTTTGCGTCAAGGAGCCTAAGGCTAAGAAAGACTAGAACCTTAATTCAAGTGTTTCTTTCTTACTCCATTGTACATACAGTCCTAAGAACTTCCTGCAGCCACCTCATCACCATTTTGGAGGCTCTTCTTCCTGACATTCACTCAGACTATCACTCCAGTATATTGTCTCATCTATCCATTGCAACAACCCTGCATCGCAGGCAAGTCTCTGCATGCTCACTGTGTAGGCAAGAAAACTTACCTTTAGTGAACGTAAAGCAAATGTTGACTACACATTGTTTATGGACCTTTTTTCAATGTTGATTTTGGAAGTGATAAAATTCAGTGCAATTAACAATGATCACATCTTTCTTTTCTGGAAATGGAAACCACTCCTTAAACAATGAAAACTATGATCTACTGGGAATCTCTTATTTGGCTTGTCAAGGTTTAAGGAAAAGAAGCAAGTATTAGAAACTTGTACAGTCTTGCCAGCTACCAGACAACTGAAGAGGAACTTCAATCATTTCTTGATTTGTTTTTTTCATGTGTGTTCATATTTTATACATTTTCGAATTCAGTAATTATGTTGAATGAAACATAAAAATAGGTTGCTTAAAGATGCCACTTATTCAGGAAATGAGGACTTATAGATTCCAGATCTGGCCCTCTGGTCTCTGCCAGAAATTATGCACCTGTGGGTTGAGAAGTCTTGTCTTGTATAGATGCCTGAGAGCAGAGAAGGGTAAAGGAAAATGGGGGTTGATTTTCACAACAACTTCTCATTCTTTCAGGTGCTCCCCATGGGTGTGCCCACATCTTGATTCTGAAGATCCCACGGGCTTGCCTTTGTGCATAGACCTTGGTGAACTTTGGGGAAGCTATGAATATAGGAGTGATTTAAAAGCCCTATCCAGTAGACATCATACTGGAGTTAACATAAGGTTAAATTCAAGTATCCTGAGCTCACTCTCCAAACATACTTTTTTTTCATTGTTGTTGTTTCAAAAGACACAGATGTTGGGGCCGCCCTGCTGTAGTCTTCACAGCTATAGAGGATGAAGCCCTCCACGGTCATGCAGTTACCTTACTCACTGATGTAACCAGCGTCTGTGCATTTGTTTATTTTAAGGAACTTTTCATTATTTCCCAAAGTGAACAAATAGATAGATTGGCAAGTACCAGGCATTAGGTAAATGCACCTTCTTCCTGCTTTCACAAAAGCCAGAGGCCTTTCCCCTATATAGAAAGTGATTCAAGTTCAGATTTGAACGCAGCCCTTCCTCTACCCGTTGTCAGGCGCTGTGTCCTGGTTTCGTAAGTCACCTTCCCAAGGCAGGGTCAATATTACTGCTCCCATTTTGCACATTCTGCACAGTAGATCAATTTTCAATTCCCAACAACGAAACTTCCCAAATTTTTATATGACGAAACTTAACTCCGATCATATGGGCATAAAATACACACATACCCACCAGAGCATTGTTAGATTTCAGAAAGAAATTTCATTTCACATTAAAATATGGTCTTTAGTAGTCTGGTTGTGAAAAGAATGTATTGTGTGTGGGCCTCTTTTGCATATTTAGATATGAAAGGCTATGAGCAGACGCCAGATAATACAATTTTCATCCAGCCAAATATCGAGTACAATTCAATGAAGAAAATGCAACTTTTGCTGTGTGATTTATACATGCTTATATACCCTTCATTTTGAGTCTATATGAAATGCAGACATTTATAGTTCTATAACCAGTGGAATAAAATTTGAATGTGTAGTAAAATGAGAAATGTATTTTAAATGGGCTTTTGAAACAGAACTGAGGAAGTCATGAGGAGGCCACAGTTGCAAATGTAATTGGTTATTTTGTTAGATGACCACTCGGATGGAGGCCTGGCAGACAGAGGATTGAATTCAGGCTGATGGGCATGGGAGATGAAGTGTCAGATTCCTGGAAGAGATGGAGATACAGCAACACGGTAATCCAGGCTGGTCATAAAGCACACCATAAAGCCAGTCTGAGAAATTTCTCCTGCCTGTGGGATGCATCCTTATTTTTTCCTTTTAAAAGAAGAACTGTTTTACGATTTGGCATAGATCATTGATCGTAGTGCTTTTTTTTATTTCAAATATCTCCCAGTTGTGTTCTGTATCAAATTGACAAAAGACATAACCATTATTTCTATAAAATAGCAGAAGATTGAGTGGCCCTTTGCCCATCTACACCTATCATTTCCAATATAACTCCTTAGGGCATACATTATAGAAGCCACTTACCAGCCCCAGGTGATGCTTGGGAAAGGGGGCACTTTATACAGTATTTCTTGATGTGACAGGTAGCTGTGTTTACTGGCCTTCAGCTCTCTCCCCCTCCATCCTAAAAGAGCACAGCATCCTTGCCTCATGTGGTTTGAAGGAGGGTGAATCTCCACTTCCTCTAATATACCACAGTTATGTCCTGTGACCCAACCTGGGCCAATCAGAGTCCTCCTCTGGACTTTTCCAAGAACATTTAAAGGGAAGGCTGGTTTATTCCAGTGGTGTTACTAGGCAGAAGTGGAGGTATGTAAGAGGCTGGAGGCAAGTGTCAGCCATTTTTATAAACCACAGTGAGAAAAATACCCTAATGGCAGAAGCCAAGGCAGGAAAACCTAGCTCAGACATAGAAAGAAATCAAACATACTCTCAGGTTTGAGTCACTGGGTCTCATAATGTTTTATTCCAGCAATAAACCTCCTTCTCAGTTTTAGGAACTGAAATATTTCTTTCATTTTTAATGTAGTTTGAGTTTGATTTCTCATACCATTTGTCACCAAGATAACTCCTGATGTACAGAAAGTTTATAACAAGATTTTATTAAAAAAAAAATGTTCTCCTATTTTTACTAGCCTCCCTTATAGTCTAGGTTGGAGTCACATAACCAGGTGTTGCCAATGAAATGTGAGGCAAACTGCTCAAAAACGGAGGCATTCATGAGATAGTGTACCTTCTCCAGCTCCAGCTTTTTATAGAGACGTAGAGGGGAAAATAGTGTGCCTAGAAGCTGGTTAGTCTTGTGTTAGCTTGAGTTACACAGGTTCTGTAGAATAGAGCCCCCTGATAACCTTTGCTTCTGCAAGATGTTAAGATATCAGGGACAATTTGTTACAGAGGTGCACATACACACACACACTATATGGATAGCATATGCCCCACATATAGTGTGTGAATATCTGATATTATCACTTATTTGAAATTTTGGGGACCAGATGTGTTTCAGATTTTAGATATTCCATAGGTTTTAGAATATTTGCATGTGCACAATGAGATGTCTTGGGGATGGAACTGAAGTCTAAATGTCAAATTCACTTATGTTTTGTGCACTTTTAGTCTGAAGGTAATTTTGTGTAATAGTTTTAGTGCACCTATGTTTTGATAGTGATTTGTCACACCAGGTCAGTTACAAAATGTTCCACTTGTATATTCATGTTATCATTCAAAAAGTTTCAGATTTTGGAATTTCAAGATAGTCATGTTAAACCTTTATATGTATGTATGCTTACTTTCTCAGATTTGTAGCTGAAACTGACACCTGTCAACTGGCCATTTGTGATGCTCCCATGTAATATAAAAAGTAGAGATAGGAAACATTGAAAGGTATAAAAAAAAAGAACCTAGAATAGAAAGACAGTGAAGACAGGAGTGCTCATCAATATTGTGCCTAGAGAGAGTTCAGAAGTTCTCAGCCTCAAAGGAAGCCAACATTTATTGACCACAAGCATGGATCAAACACATTACTAACATTATTTCATTTCATTTGCACCATAAACCATGAGATGATATTATTCACAACAAATTTGAATCTAAAGGGATCATGCTGACTTAGATTTCTAATTACAAAGGGTCAGCTTTGAACCCTATCTGTCAAGCTGCACAATCTAGCCCAGATCACTTCTATTATTAGTATTAATAATAGTATAAATATTAGAGATAATACTTTCCAGATGCAGCCAACATACCAGTCTGTGTTCTTTCTCTTGCTCTCATCTTAAACATGATCCAGCTATGTCTAAGATATAATTCCACTCCAGGGTTTTGGGGGAAAAGTACATGCTTCCCTGTCCCCTGCCACCATAGTTTTCTTACCCCTGGATTCTTATGTCCCTTGCCTGGCCATTATTGGAATACGCTAGTCTTTCTCTTCTGGGACATTGTTCCACGTTTAATCAATTTTCTGTTAGGCAGAAAGCCAATTCAAGCCCCATGATTCCTTGTTTCCACTTTCTTATGTTCTTTAGGCTATTTTATTTTGCCTGGACACATTTCCCAAACTGTTAATCCCTATTTCTCACTAATTTGCCAGCCAACATGGTCCCTGTAGACTAATCAAGAGAAATTCTCCAATCTGGTCTGAATCACTTCTCTCCTCACCCCCTACCAAATTTGTGAAAGACTGCCTCACCATTCTTATCTCTTTGCAACATTTATGTTCTTAAACAGGTATTTACAAGTGATCACCTTCTGGGTTCCTAGTAAAATAGGATTGAATTTTCAAATTCACAGTAATTTGGTGAAGGAGATTATTTCTCTTTAGAACTTCTGGCTTATCTTTGATTCTTTTAAGTATCTATTACACAAAATCCCCATGCAGTTTATGCCAAATATGCTTAACTATCCAAAATGCCAAATATGAAACCTCAGAGAAACTGCTCATTGTATAATCTCCCAAACTAGGCAACAAGCACAGGAGCAAATGTGACTTTCAAAAAAAGTTGGTGGGCTACCAATGATAGAATGAAAGCTTACCTGGGCATAATTATCCACTATTTTATTGCCATAAATTCATTAAAATAGCCTGCAGATGAATATGTTACCTTCCTAGGAAGAAATCTGAGGAAGAGACTAGAGTCAATTTTCTGAATTTCCATGCATAGATAGTAGTAATAGCGAGTCATCAGGATGTTCATACAGTCACAGTTAAGTATTGTCAGTGCTGAGGCACAATTAAGACTCCTTCTGGCCTATCACTTAAGTCAGTATTTATGAAGTGCCCACACTGCTGATTATAAGGCCAGTCTGACTCTATTTCCTCCAGTAACTAAAATAATGGATAAAAACACTATTTCATACATCTCTGTGAACACCATACTGTCATGAACTCTTCCCTGACACAATGAATTCTATAGGCATTAATGGGTTTTATTCAACAAACATCCACTTTCTAGGCAGACAAATTTTTGCCAGTGACACCTATCAATTCATATTCTCAGAAAAAAATTCCTGAGTTTATAGAGTTGTCATTTAAAAAATGAACATGTCTCATTATCTTTATTTATATCCTTTTGTTCTGCTCCAAACTATCAATCTGGAAGGTCTCTGGCTGTATTTTTTTTTTAAAGGAAATTTGTGTTTCAATGAAACATTGCATTTTGCCAGTTAACCATAGGTTGATTTCTACATCAAGTTTACATTGGTTCTATTCAAATTGGAGAACTGGCAAAACTTTCAGCCATCTGGACTTTATCATCAGTATATTTGTCAAGGTCTTGGGTGGAGAAAAGGGAATGGATGCCTAGTCTGGTGTGGCCTCTAGCACCCCAGCATCCTTCCAATACTTCATTGAACCTCTTGGCTTCTTTCTGCTTTCTCAACTGACAAGGGGCTTCTCAAGTAGTTTTACAAAGTGTCTTTCTATTCTGAGACTTTGGAACCGTCAGTGCTTTGAAACAACTTCCTTTCCTGAAGCCAGTAAAGATAGCACTAATCTGCCTTTCTGAGAAGCATTTTCAGGTGCTCCTGTCAGGAAAACAAACAAACAAACAAACAAACAAACAAACAAAAAACCCAAAAAACAAAAACCAAAAAACAAAAAACAAAAACAAAACCCTCTCTCTTCCACCTTCAAATCCCAGGGCAGAGTTGTCCCCTTCTTGGTCCTCATTAGATATCTTCTCCTAAGCTTCTACTTGACTTTGTGTTCATGTTACCCTTTAGACTATGATATATAACATGGTACACAAAATGGCTTTCCAAAGATGCCAACGTGTGAAAGCCCACAACCTGAGAATGTACTGCACTATACTATACACTTAATCACACTGTGGGTGTGATTAAGTTCAAGATATTGCCATGGGAAGATTACCACGGATTATTCAGTGTGATCAATGGAATCAAAAAAGACTTTTGTGAGGGAGGAAAGAGTCAAAAAGCTAAAAGCAGAGCATTGATGATGGAGCTGGAGATGGATGGAAAGTGATTTGGAGATAGAGGAGGAAGAGGCTATGAGCTAGGAAATGCAGGTAACCTCTGGAGACTGGGAAAAGCAAGGAAGTAGGTTCCTCCACAAAACCACCACTG